>NC_141694.1:583343447-583943447 GCF_964263255.1 Lissotriton vulgaris
AAAAACCCAGGTCAAACAGGAGTGCTGCAGTTGACTGCTTTGATCAGCCAGACATCCAGGTACAGGAAAACCGATATCCCGACCATTTAAGATGTGTCACAACTACCATCATCACCTTGGTAAAGACCAGAGGTGCTGGTGTCAATCTGAATAGAACTACCTGAAATGAAATCAAAAGGAGTTTTATAGAGCGCAGATAGCTGCCCAGAGGCGTCCAAGCGCTAAAAAAGAGTGGTGCTACCTGATGAGTACAGTCCAGCGGAGAGGAAATCAGTCATGTTTAGCGAAAAGAAAAGTTTTAAGCTGTTTACGGAATTAAAGCAAAT
The DNA here is from genome assembly GCF_964263255.1 of Lissotriton vulgaris. Classification (NCBI taxonomy): domain Eukaryota; kingdom Metazoa; phylum Chordata; class Amphibia; order Caudata; family Salamandridae; genus Lissotriton; species Lissotriton vulgaris. Next base: position 583,343,774 of record NC_141694.1, read on the forward strand.
TGGGGTTGGATCTAAGATAAAGGGGGAGTGAATTCCACATCTTGGCCGCGTTGTAAGAAAACGATCTGCCTCCTGATCTAGATCTCCTGATTTGGGGGACTGTGGCCAGAAAGGCGTGAGTAGAGCGGAGCTGTTTATTGGGGAGGTATGGGGTGATTAAGGAATGGTTAATCACCGGACCTGCCTTCCAGTAAGCCTGATGGGAAATGCACATAGATTTAAAGTTGATTCTCTCCCTGACAGGGAGCCAATGTAGACCTCAAACTGTTAATGGGTGGAACCCACCACAGACTGCAGGTACGTCTAATGTGACTGCAGGATTGAAACATGAAAATACGCATTCAGCAAATCGAGTGACACCAGTCTCCTGCTTTTAACCCCAACAGGACCTAAGCCAAGGTCAGCATCTTGAACTTCTCCTTTCTGAGGCATAAGATCAGGATCCAGAGGTCTAGGATTGACTGCAGATCGCCAACCATCTTGGGATCTAGAATATATCGCGAAAAGCATCCTTGTCCAATTTCCTGCTCTGGCACCAACCCCACTGATCCCTTCAGAAGCATCGCTGCCCACTCGAGCTGCAAGATGGAGAGGTGATCTTTGGAAAGGAAAGAAGGCTGGGAAGGGATGGGAGAGGGAGCCTGTAGGAAGGGTAGAGCATACCTACTTTCCACTATCTGTAGGACCCACTGGTCCGAAGCAATAGCCTTTTTGTTTCCTAGAAAGGAGGACTCCTAGCCCCTACAGGCTCCTGGTTCTCTGGTAAGAAAAAACTAGTTGCTTCTCTGATGGTGCGGAGCAGGTGGAGGTGGGTTCCAAGATCATATCCTTACCTATGCCCCTGTATTGTTTTATCAAAGGATTTTGGGGCTACTTTTTCAGTGACAGAGTGGACTGCCGCTGACTAACGTTGAAGCTTCTATAAAATCACGAAAAGCAGAGAAAACGTCTTTAATCCTCTTAGACTGTTGTTGCAGCAGGCATAGAGACCTAAAAGGAGCCAGACAGCATTGAGTCTCTAAACCGAATCAGTCTCATCTTGAAACATGTGCCCTCAAAGGGAAAGTCCATGAGAGTGGTCTGCACATCCAAAGAAAACCCAGATGAGCAAAGTCAAGCATGACGATGCACAGCTACAGAGCAGCCATAGCCTGTGTTTCCGAGTCAGCGTTATCCGGGCACGATTTTATTATATGCCATTATGCATTCTGGCAATCCTCAATTACGTCTGAGAAATAGGTATTGAAACTTTTAGGGACATTGGGGGGGTAGGAGGGGCAACCAATTGAGCCACATAGCATTCAAAGATTTCAACACCACACTGCTGGTGGAAACAATCTTCTTGTCCCAAGCCCCTAGGGGTTTTGGCTCTTTCCAACAGAGTGGATGAGATGGTGTCTGAGAAGGAGGAGTGGACAAGAATGGAGTCCCACCTGACCAGGGAGATAGCATTTTGCCACCAATGTATTAACTACACGAGCAGAAGAGGGCTTTTTCCATACTGACAGTGCCAGATCCAATAAGACATAGTTGTAAGGAAGCAATGGTTCAGATGTTGGGGCAGCAAGCTGATGAACCTCAGTAAGCACAGTTGTTTTTGTTTCAATTGAGGCTAATAGTAACTTCAGAACATCAGCCACCTTCCTCAACACATAGTGAAAAGAATAACCTCAGGAGGAGGACTGCATTAAGGAACTCCATTTCTATTTCATGCGAGATAGCAAGGCCAGTGCCGAAGTGAGGCCAGCAAAATAAGCAGCTGGGTAAAGAGGACTCTAGTCCAACCCCACATCAGTCACAAGGATCTAGGGGATCAGGAGCGGACCCAAAAAGATTGTGGATGCTGTAGCAATACCTCACCTCTTTCAGATACGTGCACTTCCACGGGGTGCAATGTCTCTATCCCTGTAGGAGCTGGTAATGGTACTGACAGTGCCAAACTCAATCTAGAAAGTTTGGGGCGGGGGGCGGCAGGAGGCCTTGGGGGTGGGATTGATTGACAGCAGTGAGATCATGCAGTGTCCCTTTGAGCCAATGTGAAGAGGAGGGCCTGGAAGCTCCAGAGGCTTAACGGTCAGCTCTGAATGGTGCCGGAGACATAATGAAGGGGATGAACATAGGCATGTAGTATGGTCCCCATGGGGCCCGAAGAATGCCTGAAGGGACTGCTACCATAGAGAAAATGTGAACATGGCATTAAGAAATGTCACTGGATCCAAACCTGGAAAATCAGTATAAAGTGGCGTAGGTGCTGGAGTATGCTCGTGCTGGACCCGCTCAAGCACAGGCTCCTGTGGAAGCACCAGGAATGAATTTGCTGGTGAGGCTGGTTCAGGAGGCACAAGAGATGGAACTCTGGTTCAGAGGATGAGGTTACTGTAGGAGTTAGAGGGAGCCTGGATGACTCACCTTTAAAAAGAAGCTCTGTGTTTCTTCCATCAGCGGGAGAAGTGTGAAGATGGTGTCCTACAGTAGGCCCGGGAGAGGACCCAGGAGCGAAACCTGCTTGTTTTGTTGATGCAGGCCAGTGCCATGGAAAGTTTCGCCTCCCTTTCCTTAATTGTCTTAGAGTGCACACTAAAGCAAGACTCACTTGATTCAGTGACATGGTCTAATCCTAGGCAAACTAAGAGAGAATCAGTGATCAACATCTGTCCCTCACAGTCACTACACGGCCCAAAGTCTGAACAGTTAGTAAAAGACATCATAGCACTGCACTTTATGCAGATTTGAAATATTCAGAGCACTAAGCAGCGAAACTAAGAGAGAGAGCTCAGGATTTGTGAGGTGTGAAGGAGGACGCGGAACGCACACGTTTCCGTGAGCAGTTTGCACGGGACTGTGATGAAGAATATTAATTAATGGACCGGTGAAATTTTGAACTGTGGAAGCACACTGGCGGATTGTGCTTGGGGTGTTTGTGGTTAAAGAGAATTCATGGCTGATGTGCACATTAGATATTAGGGAATAAGGATATGACAGGAGATGACACACTAGATAAGCAGCACGACTGACACCTTCAAGTTGGAATTAACACTGGAAGTAAAGCACAAAGTATTGCATATTGAGCCCTGAAGAAGTCGCAGAAACGGATACTACTGTCGACAAGATTTATGTTATAAGAGAAAGTGAGCGTGTGCTGGGGATTGTTTTGGCGGAATCTGCATCAAAGGCGCCGAAAAAAGGGGCCTAGCATCATTGCATCCATGATGGGCACTAAATGGATTTGGTGGCATCAAGAGGCACCAATTCTGGTTCGGACACAGAGCCAGCATTCCATACTGGTGCCAAAGAGCTTTGAAGATTTCCAGATCCAGCCTAACACCTGAGATAATTCAACGGGTGTGGAATATGCAGGTAGAAGTATTCATCAGAAAATCTAATATGAAAGGAATCCAGGAGGAGATAGCGCCTAATATTAGTTTAAAAGCATTTCTCAGGAGGGAGTGGCCATTAACCACACTCGCAACAATATCAAGCTGGGATTAACAGTCAACATCGTGCATCAAGGACAGTGCGACAGACACACTGCAACTTTCCTAATACCATGCCCAGCACTTCGGAAATGACCGGCGCGGTTACATCTGCACCTATCACCATATTTGAGCCATGCACTGCTGTATTTCACACATCAAGAGCACTACAGCATGCCTGACCATAAAACGGCTACCATGAGAACACAACCTTATTTTACAATCCACAAAAGTGAAATGAAGTGATACCACCTGCTGCTGTACAATAAGTAATGCCACATACATGAACAAACCAATAACATTTCTTACTGTAGCACAAGGTGACCTCTTACCGGATCTGCGAGAAAGTCCATGGAGGGAAGAAAAACGGAACCAGACAGAATCTCTCTTATCAGCAAGGTCAGGGGCCTGGAAGTAAAAACAAACATTTCAATACAAATGAGCTACTACTATTTGTAGTGTAGTTCCTATTTTCCCAATAGGCTCTGCGCATTGGAATAACAAACAGCAGTGTAGACGTAGGACTGAGGCCATCAAGGTCTCTACTGACTATGTTAGACTTAATTTAGGTTTGCCAGCTAGCTCAGAGGTCACTAGAAACTTTCTCGAATGAATAGGGAGGGGTTAACCTCCCTGATTTAGACAAAAAGGGATTCAGCTTCTGACAACCGCATAAACATGACAACTTTGCTCCCTCAGAATAAAGAGTGCATCTCTAGAGTCGTGTGAAAACAATAGACGGCTATTTCACTCAGTCAATCGTGCATACTTAGTTTCACCAGAGTGCAGAGAAATAGAGAGACGGGCGTTTTCAATAAAAAGGTGTTATTTTATTGAGCAGTCTTCTTTCTCATGCAAGAGAAATGAATTGCCACAATTGCAATACTTATTATGAAGTAAAGTGCGTACAGTAAAAGTAGTATTACGAAATAATACTGTAAAAGCATAGATATGGTTTCTTAGCCATATGATACTTAAAATAGATAAAATATATATACATACATAAAACCATTGACTAACGTACTCAACTGGTGCTTCTAACTACGCCTACCACGATGTACCTGACCTAAGCCTAATACTTGGGAAGGAGTAAGTAAGTAGCAGTTTAAGTTAAGTTGGTTAAGATTGTTTTTGCCAAGGATCTGATTCAAGAATTCTCTTTAAGGGTTTAGTCAGCTCCGTACCTTAGTAATAGAATGTGGGAGGTCTGGTATCTCTTTCTTCAGGACTCGATCTCCCAGCAACCCGCAAGGGTGACTCTGGAACACCGGAGCTGGATTTTCTCGGCGTGAGAGAAAGTAGCTTCTCCAGCGCGTCAAAGGGGAGGGGCGGCTTCCGTGGGCTCTCGCATCAGCTGGGCTCTCGGGCAAGTAGATAGCCGCTCTGCTCCAAACCACTGTGTGTTTGCTTAAGGCAACCATTGGTATTTTATACCTGAAAGGTGCCGGGTTTGACGTAAGGTTGGACATAAGACGTCACTAAGAACAAACAGTTCTTGCTGGACTCCAGGAGTTCTTGTTCAAATCAAAACAAAAGCAGGGGGGGAATTTCCCGGGCTGCTGGAGGCTTGGTTTGTTTACGCGTTGGGCTTTCTAGGAGTCGATGGGAGTAGCCGTGCTGTGCTTAGGACTGCATGGGCTATCACTGAATATGGATATGATTCTTATGCCTTTGTAAGGATATTATTGATTATAACCGCACAAGGGCATGAATCTGGAAAATCGAATTAGGGTCCTAGATAGAAATACAACACCCACTTCACGGTTTAATGTCCATCATTACTAAAAAACTAAGCAATAATAAACATGTAACAATTCATGTGTGTTTTCCAACCCACCCCAAAATACATATTTCGCATTTGAAATGGTATATGGTAAATACACAAAAATGAGTATTGGTACTGTACGCTTTTCAAGCAGTATCATTCATTAAAATGCATATATATATTAGCTGAATGATTTGCGAAAATTTACACATGAAATGGCTCTGAATACAGAAAAGAAGGTCGAGACCATTCCATCACATATTTATACAAAATGCTGTATGTGCTAGAGGCTGAGGTAAAATATTATCTCTAGTATCCTAAAAATAGAAGCTCTGTTCTCGAAGAATAGTTCTACTTTAAGCAGAGTACCATGTGCCAAAAAAAGGTAAATATACTGGAAATGGAAAAAATAATTTCGCTTTCACTGGAAAAAATCGTTCCAAATGTTTTCAGTAGCTTTGTTTATCAAAACTGAAGGCCGAATTCAGAGTTCAGGGAGCACTGTGTGATCATTGTTTTTTAAGAATTATTCTCGTTGACTGGAGAGAACATCATATCAGACAGACTCGCAAAAAAAGGGTCTACAACATCAGGTGAAATTTCGACCAAGTTCGAAAATGCTGCGACTGTGCAGTTTGCAGCGTGATTGCCGTCATCGATGTTTGGATCAGCAATGCTCACAGAAGGTTGTACCTGAATGGTGCTGCTTTCCTCTCGTACCTCACCGCCACCTACTCGTAGTGGTGAAGTCTCAACGAATGCAGTCATCAGAATAGGTAGCCGCTGGGGACAACACGATGCATGAGTCGTTACCGGACCTAGCAAAGTATCGATATCCTTTGGTACTGCTGATGGTAGTGTAAGATAGATGTCAAACATGCATTCTTCTCCGCATAGCAGACATCGAAGCACAGGTAAGATGCAATCCTGCCAGATTGGTCTGAATGAAAGAAATCAGGTTGTAGTTAGATCTCTTAGCCGGGCTAATCCGAGGACCTTAGTGATATGGTCTCGGTATCGTATTGCTAGGATCGTTTCTTCCATCGTTGCTAGAGTCTTGTCTGTGGATTGGCTTGCCATATGGGAGCAGAAGGACCAAAATAAAATTCCTGCCACAAGTCCCAAGATTAATGGTAGGCCGCCAAAGACAGAATGGACAAAATTCGGGAAGATGCCCAGAACTGTTTCAAAGGGTGCTAACAGTCCCGAATAAACGGTCTTAAATACATGTGCGATGCCACTGGTATCAGACATGTTTAAGATTTGGCTTAACATTTCTGCGAAATGCGCGGGGCAATTTGTCAATAAAAGAAAATGTATCTCTGCCGATGTCCTTGCCATTTGCAGATCATATGTTTCTTTGGATGACGTTAGAGGCACAGTTGTCTGTAAAAGAATAGACTTCATTCTGCTTGAAGTATCAATTCGAATAGAAGAGATATTCAACGAAGGCCATAACCCAGCCCCCGTATCTGGATTGCTGTGTGGATACAATACTTGCATACAGCAAACGACCCTGGAAGTTATGGTCATGAGATAAGCTTTCCCTGGCACCATCCCACAACAGTTGTGGTCACTTATTAAAATGTAACTCCCATTACTAAGTTGTTTGAAAAATGGCTCTATCTGTTTTACAGGAGTGCCATGCAGGTGACAAGAAAGGTTATTTGAAGACCCTTTGCAGGCTCCATGCAAGTTAATACCTTGACACAGAAGTGTACCGCTTAGTGATTTTTTACAATTGTTACCACTAAGGAATACATCCTTTTTTCCCTTCACTATAACATCTGTGTGTATAGGGTAAATCCCATGTTGATTTGATGTATTCTTCACCCAACTTTTCATACTGGCCTGCAGGTATATACTCTTGGCAGTATTTGAACTGGAAAGTTGTTATCGGAATTGAAATTGCTCCGTGTATTATCCATTCAATGACAGGTCTCTCTGACATTGTCAATGGTAATCTCTCAAGTTTTTCAAAGATACCGAATAATGACGTTGTGTTGATTAAACGCCATGGTACGTAGCCTGAACGCAGATTTTGCAACGTCCAACCAAGCTGTACAATAGAACGTAATTGAGACTGCCCATGTTGTAACATTAGTAAATCCTGTTCTATTATATCAATAGCAGATGATACAATGCTGTCCAATGAATATATTCTGGAGGACAGAGTCGTTAACCCATTGTCCACTACAGAAAGTGATTTTTCCAAATTAATACGATCAATTTCTCGTATTTTCTCAGCTGTTTCAATTTGCATTACTTTCCAAGCTTCTAGGCCTTGTACTTGCCAATCTGTGGTACCCAGATTGTTTTTGTGTCAATGTTGTTTTTCCAAAATTCGAAACCAAATGTAGACATCTTGTCATAGAAATTTTCAGAATAAATCAATTTAGTATTTGTCAACATTGCTTTCAGTCCTGTCCTATTTAACATTTTAAAATAAAACGTTTTCAGGTCACTTTTGTTAAACCCTGACAAGTACTGGAATTTCTCATAAAATGTTTCGAGCTGCCTTTAGGCGGTGTTGGACAGTGTTCCCATTGGTTATAAGATAAAACATTTCTAGGCTGTGCAGTTTTATGCAAATAGTGATCACCAAAGTGGTTATAACAGTATAACTCTTCATAATTTGATGAACCCTGTAAGTAATCATGTTCAGTAAATTTGGCTGACATTACTAAATCTGGCATCATATTAATGTTTTCAAAGTACCAATCATCAGAGAAAGTACTTGGTGTCACAAAGTCACTTAATGAAACCTTGAACTGGTGTGGATACTTCAAGAGCTCAACCGGGCCAAAAATGTCATATTCAGTTCTGTCCCATGCTACCCCACCGGGTATTGGTTTGGCTGAGATATTTACTGATGACAGTTCTCTTTTCTCGATGTGGGAGGATGTGTGAGGCTTTAGGACCAAGTTGATGTTCTGACTTACTGTGTCCATTGTACTATATTTTCCATCAATGAATTTTCCCAAACATAGAACCATGATGAGCCAAAGCAGGAGAGTAAGTACACCTAACACAATCCATAATTCAATCCATGGTGAAATCAGATATGTTTCTTTTAGTTGGAGAGAAAGTTCCATTATTTTGCCTTTTAAAGTTTTTGTTACATGCGTTTCTTCATGTTCACTTGGATCTTCTGAGAAGTCGTGGAAGTTGATGAAGTAGCCAGATGCAGTTCTGTCAATTGTTGGGATTTTTTCCAGATTTTCATTTACTTTTGCATTTTTCTTTGTTTCATTAGAATAGTCAGAGGCTACATCATTGTAGATTCGTGTTTCTTGACGAACTGTTGTAATTTGGGTTTCAAAAGGCACAAGTTCCATGGCATTATTGCATAGTCCTTTTTTATTCACTGCAGGTTTATCAAATTTGATTAGTCTCTCAGCATGAGCCTCTTGGATTGTAGCAAATTTCGGTATTCAGCTATTTCTTGGGAGTCCACTGGGCCTACTACTTATTATTAGCCACATGATTGTGGTTTTACCAGGTCGATGGATACAACTCGGTTCTCCTTTTTACCAGCAAGGGGAGGTAGTACAACTGATCTTGTTCCGCTGCTGGCTAAGACAGGTACTGCTTTTCTGTAAGAAGGCCCAAATTCCTTCTTCACCGCGATCTTCTCTCTGACCAGATCCCCAATCTTTGGAATCCAGACAGATCTTGCTGGGACAGGTGGTTTTTCTTCAGTGGTTGTCGGCTGTTGTTTCAATTTTGTTACTCAGGCTTTTTCTTGTTTCATTTAGATCCTGTAAAACAGCCAACCGGTCTTTGATATCAAAGCATTTTTCTTCTACCACTGAAGTGCGACAGTCAAGATCCTGAATTAGCATTGTAGTACCGAACAATAGTTCGTATGGAGTGAGACCTTTTAGAGAATTTCTTGGCAGATTATTAAGACTACGTTGGAAACTTGTTAAATGTTTGACCCACCCATCACCCGAACCCAATACCCTCGCCGCTATAGATTGCTTTATGTCTCGGTTTTTTCTTTCCACTACCGCATTTCCCTCAGGATGGAAGGGAGAAGAGTACCGCAATGCGATGCCCATGCTTTTCATGGCCTCTTTGTAAGCTCGAGAGCTAAACGCAGGACCCTGATCAGAATGTAGCATGCCAATTGCGTATGTGCCGATAAAGACTCGCAAATCTTTTATAACAGTTCTGGCGTCAGCCGAATGCTGCTGGTCTACATATTCAAGTTAATTTGTCTTAATTATTGGGACGCATTCTTCTGGTTGTATTTCTGTATCATAGAAATCCTGAAGCTTTCTAACAAAGATGTCCGGGCAGTATTCTGGTCCGGTTCACAGCTACGATCTCGGTTGCAGTCTGGACAATCCATTGCAAATTTGTACATTTGCACGCTCATTCCCGGCCACCAGTACTCTGATTGTAATTCTATTAAGGATTTCAAGATCTGTTGGTGCCTCGGACCCAGTCCCATGTGTGCACTTTCAATCAAGAAAACTCTCCGGTTCGTGTTTGGAATTACTCTATCCACTACTCCAGGGATTTGAGCAAACGGAAAGGAGTTTGCATCAATTATGTGTGTATTACTGAGTGGATAGTTGAGAGGTAATGCTGCATAATTTCCTTTTAATGAGGCTTTTACTGCCAGCATGGTTTCCCCATCTATATGTTTTTCTGAACGCTTTTCAGTGGCTATGGAAGCCGGTTGAACCGCTTCCGCTGTGTCTGTGTTAGCCAACGAATTCCCTGCAACGTGAACGCCATCACGTTGATGACTCAGTGCGTGTATCACGTGAGTCTTCTGTAGTTCTTTCTTTAAAATAACTACTTGTTCCCAAAGCGATTTATGCTTTATTGTGGCACCTGTGTAATCTTTGTAACCGTTTTGCTCCATGTCTGCATGTCATTGTTGTAGGACTTGACGCAGAAATGCGAATCGCACACTATTAGTGTCGGGAATTCACGATCGGCATTTTCAAGCGCCATCTTTAAAGATCTTATTTCAGCTCGCTCAGCTGAACCGTTTCTGATTGATTCAGTTTTGGTAATCATTGGTCTGAATTTACCAGAGCACCAGCGACCTTTAACAATCGCGCACGCTGCTTTGTATGATTTTTCCACTACATTGAGGTGTTGTGCAAATCTGTCCATGTATATTACACAAGTGTACTTTTCTAGAGGCAGAATTTCTATTGGCAGAGGATATTCTTGTTCGTACTCTAGATCATCTAGTTTCTTTAGTTTCGGGTCAAAATAGTATTTCACGTTGTATCCATTCTGGATCTAATGCCACAGCATTTAAATTGCATGTGCACGTTAATGCCTCAAGGGCTGATTCTGCTGAAAAAACAGTTATCCTTCTGCCTTGAGCTTGGGCTCTTTCTTTTGCTACAGCAGTTTGAACCACTAACAGAATTTTTTCTGTAGAACTGGATTTTATTTCAGCTTTAGTGTAAAAATGTGATTTGTAAGCTATAGGTACCATTTCTCCCTAATTAGAGGTCAGGTATGTGAATCCGCATCTTCCTGGGATGACTCGGATTACAAGATTGCGTGTGTTTTCACGTGTTTGCAATTTTGTTTTAGTTAACATGTCTGTTAGTAGTGATCTTAAAATTTCTGTGCGTTTCTGAGTCCAATTTATTGGTTTGAAATCAGGTCTTATTAATTCATAGAGAGGTTTAACTCTCTCTGCATAATTTAGTATGTATGTTCTTCCGAAATTCAGTAAACCTAGTATTGATTGTAAATTTTTCAGCATTTTTGGTGCTTGGAGTACAGCACATTTCTCTAAGAAATTGTCTGCCAGGCTTTTGCCTTCATTTGATAATTCATATCCTAAAAATAGGACTGTTGGACGGGCAATTCATGACTTTTTAAAGTTGAATTTGTAACCTTCTGAAGCGAACCCAAGTATTGTGGTGTTCACTCTTTTTAAGTGAGTCTCCAGGTCATCATCTGTGAGGTAGATGTCAACTACATAGGATAATGCCTCATCGTCGTAGATTTGTAGTAACTCTGTTACCCTTCCTTAGAATAATCCTGGGCTATTCTTGAATCCTATGGGAGTCGACAAAAGTGTTTTTGTGACCCCATTATTGAGAAAGCGGTCAAATACCTGCTTTCAGGTGCAATGTTTTGACAAAAGAATCCATTAGAGATATCTAATGTCGTTTTATATTTTTTGCGCACTATGTTATTCATTAGTGCTGCACTGTGTGAGTTTTGTACTGCAAATGTTTTACAACAGGAGTTAAGGTGTCTGTAGTCCAAAACTAGACGATATGAATCGTCTGGTTTGGAGAGAGGAAACAAAGGATTGTTCATTTGTGAGGTGCATGTTTCAATCACCCCTTGATATTCAAGTTGATCTATAATCTCCTTGACTTGCTTTTTAGCTTCTTGTTTAACTGGGTACTGCCTTTGTGCAGTGGGCTGATTTTTTTACTGAATTTTGTGGTGAGGTGAATCCTCATCCCATCCTACATGGTTTTTATATAAAGCTGGAGCTTGGGCTACTGCCCATTTTCTTGCAAGTGTATATTTTTTATGAATTGGTATATGATTAGAGAAGGCAGGCATAATTATTTCTTTGCCATGAGGGCACTCCTGACAAACTCTGGTGGCCAGTCTTTTTCAGCTAACAGGATGTCATAGCCTTTCGAAAGGTTATCCCAAAAGAGACCCCTTACTTTCCTTGTCTTGTCCCCCTCTATACGTAATGTTATTTCGTATATTTTATGGGGTTTGCTAACCCTGGTATCAGCAGTTTCAACCTGAATGTATTCATTTGTGTCCACTGTCTCCAGATGATTCATCAGGATCTTGCGAGCTATGGTCACTTCTGCTGCGCTGTCTAGCATTATCTGGGCCCACTCTCCGTTTTTCAGCTGTGTCCTCAGAATCCTCGGCATGTTTAATCTTAATACTTGCTACCTTCTTTCTGGGATATTGTGATGTATTACTTTGATGAGCAGGTTCCTTGTCTTTGGACTTGACGTGCTCTTCCCCGTGTTCTGAACGTCCTCTCCTTTCCGATTTCTGTGAGGAAGATCGAGAAAGATTGAGTGAGAGTGATCGAGAGGGACGTGTATCAATATCTTGATATCTATCAGGTTTTCTCAATTTATCCCTATCTCTAAGGTTGTATCTTTTTTCAGAGGGCTCCCTTTGGGGAGACTTGTTTCCTCGGTCTGGAGATTTTTCTCTACGTTGAGGAGACCTTCCTCTGGACTGGAATCGCTTTTCCCTGGGAGTGGACTGTTTATTACCCTCCCAGCTCCTTTTTGGAGTATTCAGATTATTTTTAATAAAGGTTTTTTCAGGATTTTCAGTTAGTTGGGGTTTTACCGGTCTCCCACCCAAACTATCTCTTCCTAGTTCTTCATAGGATTTTTCTATGATTCTGGCAAGTTCAGATGGCTGTTCTGCTAGATCTGTCTCCTTCAATTTCTGGCGGATCGCCACAGATGCTGCTAGTTGAACTAATTCTCTGTATGCCTTCGTTAATTCTTTCAGTTTAACTAGGAGTTCTTCGCTTGACATTGTTTCGATGTCTGGGTGTGTTGCATAACTGGCTAGAACCGGCCCGTTGCTTCCAGTCTACCTAGTGGACCGGGCCTGGTGATGTGATTATTATGTTTAAGGCCGCCATTAAACCAGAGCAGGTGCTCTTGGTAATTTAGTGGGATTTCAACATCCTCAAAAGGAGTATATATATCCGGAGGTTCCTCTATTTTGTAATAGTGGAATTCTTTTGTTATAGAGTTTGCTGCTGGAAAGTGTATCCACGAATAGAATACCTCTGTCTGCCGATATTCATGGGCCTCTACCACGAATATAACTGTACCACCACGTGATGTCAGTCCATTTTTTATAAGTTTAAGAGTTATAGTTCTCCTTACGTTGACCGGAATGAGTATAACACTCGGGTCACTTTCTTGGATGGCTGTGTCATCCTCCATGAGTTGAGCTGCTATTCTAGCTTGCTCCCTTTCTTCTACACTTTCTGACATTTTTACTGACAGAAAGCTTTTTGTTGCAGAGCAAGTTTCAAGGAAACAAAGATTAGGTGCACAATATTTTTGGAACACTGTATCCTTCAACGTTGACTAAACCAAAAACTAATACATAGGAATCTCTTCCAACTAAGTTCCGGCGGATATTAACCTTTCACCCACTCCAGACGTCTTTTGGAGTTTTTACGGAGAAAGGGTTCTGTGTGAACAATAACGACTGAGTTACTCTAGTGTCTTGCGTTAGATTATCGCCTTACCAAACGTTGGGCGCCATGTAGTGTAGTTCCTATTTTCCCAATAGGCTCTGCGCATTGGAATAACATAAACAGCAGTGTAGACCTAGGACTGGGGTCATCTAGGTCTCTACTGACTATGTTAGAGTTAATTTAGGTTTTCCAGCTAGCTCAGAGGTCACTAGGAAATTTCTCGAATGAATAGGGAGGGGTTAACTTCCCTGATTTAGACAAGAAGGGATTCAGCTTCTGACAACCGCATAAACATGACAACTTTGCTCCCTCAGAATAAAGAGTATATCTCTAGAGGCGTGTGAAAACAATAGACGGCTATTTCACTCAGTCAATCGTGCATACTTAGTTTCACCAGAGTTCAGAGAAATAGAGAGACGGGCGTTTTCAATAAAAAGGTGTTATTTTATTGAGCAGTCTTCTTTCTCATGCAAGAGAAATGAATTGCCACAATTGCAATACTTATTATGAAGTAAAGTGCGTACAGTAAAAGTAATATAACGAAATAATACTGTAAAAGCATAGATATGGTTTCTTAGCCATATGATACTTAAAATAGATAAAATATATATACATACATAAAACCATTGACTAACGTACTCAACTGGTGCTTCTAACTACGCCTACCCCGATGTACCTGACCTAAGCCTAATACTTGGGAAGGAGTAAGTAAGTAGCAGTTTAAGTTAAGTTGGTTAAGATTGTTTTTGCCAAGGATCTGATTCAAGAATTCTCTTTAAGGGTTTAGTCAGCTCCGTACCTTAGTAATAGAATTTGGGAGGTCTGGTATCTCTTTCTTCAGGACTCGATCTCCCAGCAACCCGCAAGGGTGACTCGGGAACACCGGAGCTGGAATTTCTCGGCGTGAGAAAAAGTAGCTTCTCCAGTGCGTTAAAGGGGAGGGGCGGCTTCCGTGGGCTCTCGCATCAGCTGGGCTCTAGGGCAAGTAGATAGCCGCTCTGCTCCAAACCACTGTGTGTTTGCTTAAGGCAACCGTTGGTATTTTATACCTGAAAGGTTTCTGGTTTGACGTAAGATTGGACATAAGACGTCACTAAGAACTAACAGTTCTTGCTCGATTCCAGGAGTTCTTGTTCAAATCAAAACAAAAGCAAGGGGGGGAATTTCCCGATCTGCTGGAGGCTTGGTTTGTTTAAAGAACGCGTTGTGCTTTCTAGGAGTCGATGGAGTAGCAGTGCTGTGCTTTGGACTGCATGGGCTATTGCTGAATATGGATAGGATTCTTATACCTTTGTAAGGATATTATTGATTATAACCGCACAAGGGCATGAATCAGGAATATCGAAATAGGGTCCTAGATAGAAATACAACATGATCAGGGACTGCACATTAGATTATTGCTTAAAAAAGCAGACAGAATACACCAATTCTGTGCACAGCATGCCTTATCACGTCGCACACATATTACAAATGAAATATCGTCCAATGAAACCTTGTTCCTAACAGATGCCACCTTCCATTGAACAAGCATACTGACTGCTCAGGTTTCAATGTTGGTTCCTACCAGAAACCTTCATTTCAACAATCTGGTATTTCCAGAAGAACAGCCCTTACTATATGCATGTGTGTGGATTAGAAACGCTATGCTATCTTGCCCTATCCGTTTTATCTAGCCCCCTTCCAAAATTAATAAGATCTGAACCATTAAAATGTTATAGTTTAAAAATGTAAATCAAAATTGTTCTCCAAGTTTATATTGCCATCATGAACTAGGTAATCAGAAAATAACACAAATCCTGGAATTTCTTTTTATTTGTACAAGTTAATTAAAATCATTGCATTACAATAAAATACCATCTAAAAAAACATTACCCGTAAGGTTTAAAAGTTCTGATAAAATGCAGGCGTTATGTGCCTTTATGTGGCTGGAGGTTTATTTTTCCTGGTTCTCTCACAAAGTGCTCGTGCTTTACAACTTTGGCCCAAAGTCTGCTATCAACCTGGATGAAAAAACCAACCTGGTTCATCGATAAACCGTGTTTTTCTTCCTTTCAGTTCTTCTTGAGCTCCACTAGTTCTTATCATTGTTCCTAATGCTCTTCTAAAGTGCTTGTGCTTTGCAGCTTTATGATGATATAGATCAAACTATTGTTTGAATAAAGCCGTTGGGTGTCTCGGGCTCAGTTCTTTACTTGAAAACGTAGTTCGCATACTTTCAGGGTGTTTAAAGTAATCCACGATCAACTTTTGGACTATAGGTGGACGTGGTCGGAGACTAGAACAAGGCTGGAGAGCGTCCCCGATAGACTGCATGAATCTTCCACAGGTGCCAGGTTATCGGGTTCCTTTTGTGTAAAACATATTGTCAAGGCCTCGAGGCAGGTCCTTGCTTTTTCCCTCAGGTATAATTCCCTAAGAAGGCTTCTTCTTTTATTTGCTAAGGCTGGGCAGCAGAACAAGAGGTGTAGCCATGATTCACGATTGTAGTCGCTCAGTCGACATGCCCCCCCTGTATGTTTTTTTACCCATGCCCGGCTAAATTCCGATATTACCAATGCCAGCAGTGTCATGTACATAATGACTCTTCTAGTTTTTGGGGTCAGCAAGGCGGTGAGATGTGGCTGGTGTTTGATTGTCAAATATGAGGCATTTATTGGGGCGCGGAAATAACACAAATCTCTTTCTGGTGATATTACCTGAAAGACAATTTAATAAAAGCATTTAGCTGACTAATGTAAAGTCAGTGTGTATTTTATCCAAATAAATCACCCAACGTTAATCTCACTATTTCTAGCCTAACCTCTGTGTTTCACATTCCCGAGACCTGACATTTCTAACACATATTCATCACCCGATGAAGTAGGCTTTCCCTTAGCAAGAACCACAAAAACGAGAACTAATTTAGTGCCATTTGCAATCCGAGCTAGGCTCTTCGAAGACTCCCTTAGGCCGTCCTGGCACTCGGTTAGTTGTTTCATCATGAAAACCTCAAACCTCATGGCGCCCCCAGTTTCACGACACTCGCTTGGCCTATGGTGAAACGTGAAATACAACAAGATCACGACAAATATCTTCTTTCAGGACCCACTACGCTATATTTTGATGGCTTGTAGGCCATTTTAGGCAGGGGTAAACAGGACTGCGTGAAAAATTCCGAAGGGTGTGACGATTCTACTTTCACATGCTTTCATGGCAAACCAGCACAACCTGTGTCTATGGTATAACATAACGAGAATGAACAGGAGCCCCACACGCCTAAAGGAGGGGCTCCCTTAGTTGCGCCAAACATCCCACTGGGGGCTGGATTGAGGAGGGGTACAGCCTAGTTTACGTTGCGGTTTCTGAAGTGTCCAAGGAGAAACAAAACCGAATCTTATCAGGTAGGTATTTAAGGCTGTCCCTCGAGGGGGGACGTCCTCTTGGTCTCCCAGGACCCCAGCCACAGAGCAACGGACAAAACAGCCAGGAGTGCAGAGGTTCCGGTCGAAGGCCCGGGATGCGCAACGCGGTGGGTTCAGGGGGGCCGGCGTAGTGTTTTTCAATTACTCATTTGAGCCTTTAGTGGTGATTTTTAATCACTCATTTCAGCTTTTAGTTTAGTAAGGCGCGTAATTGTGATCGTTTCAGCGCGGTGGCAGTCGGCTTCTTCAAGATAACTGTATTCTGCCTAATAACTGCTGGGAACTTTCATAATAACTGTCTGGGCCGTGAGTGTGGCTCAATTATCAGAACGCTCGCCTTCGGCCTGGGAGACCCGGGTTCCAGTGTCAGCGTAGGCGGGAAAAATACATTTTTCTGCTTTTGTAATGTAAAGCGGTATTTGGTAAAATGGCATAAAATGTCATTTGATGATCAGGACTACTCAAAGTTTGAATCGGGATGTTTTCTTGGCCAGAGTGAAAGTAATACATGCAGCACAAGCTGGGGGGAGGGCGAGTGCGCCAGGGAGCTTCTCGCCCTGTGGCGGAGCGCTGACAGTTAACAACGAAGGGGCATGCTCAACAAAGGAGGTTGAGTGACTGGATGGACCCCAGGACGGGGTAGGATTAAAGTGTGCAGTAGATTGGCGGTAAAAAGGGGGAATGGCCTGCCAGTGGTCCTCTACTTTACTGCCCTAACACGTCAATTAAGGACTGAGATGAATCTTGGGGAGACTGCCTGTGTTCAGGTACCTCGGAGGGCCGGTGCGCTATGCGGTGCCCTGGATTTCAAGTAAGGCAACTGTTTGTTGTGGCACGTCGTGGCCTGCCGGCACAAGGTGCGCAGCAGAGGGTTCAAGACTATGAACAACATAAGGCTATGCTCACCTGTAATGACAATTCTAATTTCTTGATGTCTTTGATATGTGTATGCTGGAAAATGTTGACATTGTTCAGGTACCTCTGAGGGCCGGTGCATTATGCAGTGCCCTGGTTCAGGTAATGCAACTGTTTGCTGTAGCACGTTGTGGCCTGCCGGCAGAATGTGAGCAGTAATGTGTTCACGAGGATGGTCAGCTTAATGCTTTGCTGAAATGAAATAATGATTGTAATATCTTAGTGCCTTTGACATATAAATATCACTAGAGGGTGCAGCGGGTATATTTTGTGTATCCAAGTAGGTTACTAGTGGTTGTTTTGAATTATCCTGTTTGAAGAAAGAAAATCTACGCCCTAGACAATATAACCGCATTATGTGACTTCATGGGTGTGGGTTGAGACGGATGTTGGCAGTGGGGGAGAGGTGAGAGTGTCACGTTGTGCGCACACTATGAATCAGATTTTTCCATGCTGTACCTTTGCAATTAACGAAAAGCAGATTGTTTTTCTCCCGAAGATAAAGGACCTCCCAGCATTCCTTCCACCGTGAAAACGTTGGCTGCATTAGATGTTTTGTTGTTTACCGCAGGTAGTGCCAGATTATCTGTTGACTACGTTTTCTGGATAATGTTCTTGATTATATTATTATTAAAAGGGAGCAGCATAATGTCCCCTTGTCCTTAATTAACTCAACCCACCCCGCCAGGAACAACGGCAGCACATGTTTCACACACGATTTTAATTATTTTTGAATGGTGAATTAAAATGCTCCATTAATGGGCGCTGTGATCAAAGCAGCCTTTGCTCAAGTTAGGAAGTGAACGATATAGTGATTGTTTATATGAACCCGTTTATTCCGCTCCTCTGTCTTTAATTAAGCAAAATAAACTCACCCATTATTATTTTTCTATTTGTCATTTCACATTCTGCAGTGTGCGTTAGCTGGCCGCATCCCAGCCTTTTCATCTACAACGTTTGCTATAGTGGGTGCCCAGTTGTCTAATGGCTTTAAGATCAAATATTCATAACAATGAACTGAGTGCAGTGTCATTTAACTGGTGGCGTTTGCAAGAAAGCCCCACCGCTGCCTCGGTTCACACTTCACACGTTTGTACAAGTAATATAAGCGATCCCGTCATTGCTTAAAACAAAGTGACACCCCAACATTGGATGTTAAAAAGTGGTTATAAAAATAAGCATTGGCAAAGCCAAAAGGTCTCGCCTACGAGTGGCCTATTGGCTTTTTCAATGTTTTTATAGCCTTGTTGTGCAGCGGCTGCAGCACGATTGAAAGTAAATAAAAAAGCTAAGAAGCGATCAACGCTTGCTGTGCTTGCAGCATCTCTTTGGTTTCATAAAGAAATGTTTGGAAAAGAAGAGAATTTAGGAGAATAGCACATAGCCTAAGCATAAAGTACGATCAGGGTAGGGTCGATAGTCTCACGAAACTAAAAAGAGAATATAATATGTTAATTAGGAGGGCAAAAAGAGATTATAAATCAGACTGTTGGACAAAGCTGCTTGAAGCAATAGAAACAAAGAATATACACCAGTTCTGGAAACTAGTTCAATCAGCAGTGGATCGCCCTGCGGCCACAATGAACTGTGTGGTAGAAGAAGCAGCATGGGAGGAATAATTGCTGAAATTATGTAGTCCTGGGAGAGTACCGGAGGAGTGTTTGCAACCGGATTGGTAGCAGTTTTAAAACCCAACTTTTCGTCCTCAGAAGTGAAAAACACGATAAAATGTCTGAATTTAACAAGGGCAGCCGGCCCAGACAACCTCCCTGCCCTGATAATTAAAACCCAGTTGGACTGGTGGGCAGAATTCTTTGCCAAGATCTTCCAAGTTATTTTAGAAACTGGGAAGTTCCCTAACAATTGGAAGGGTGCAATAATAAAGCCCATACACAAGAAAGGCGATATGAAAGCCCCAAAGAACTACAGATTAATTAATCTGATAGATATTGGGGAAAAAATCTTCGCAAAAATAGTATTAGATAAACTAAAAAATTGGACGGACCAGAACTCAGTGGTAAGGTTGAACAGGGGGGATTCAAAGAAGGTCATTCCACCATAGACCATTGTTTTGCCATCTGGGCACTTGCCCGGAAGTCAATAGAACAAAAAGGGAAAATGTATTGCTGTTTCGTTGATTTTCGGGCAGCCTTATACTTAGTGGATCGCAAGAGGTTATAGGAGTGCCTGATAAAATATGATATACCGGAAGGTCTACTGGCCATCCTAAAGGAACTACACAGAGGGAACTGGGCCCAAGTAATTAAGGACACACAAGGGTCACTGACACAGAAAATAGCCATAAGAAATGGGCTAAAACAGGTCTGTGTCCTGGCCCACCTGCTCTTTGCAATATTCCTAGCCGAACTACCAGCAGCGCTAGAAGTAGAAAGAAGTGCAAGCCCCAGAATGAGAGGCAGAAAAGTAGCAAGTCTTCTATAAGCTGATGACCTTGTGATAATTGAGCAAATGGAACTTGGGCTCCAAAGGAAATTAAATGCTTTTAGAGAATACTGTGAGGCCAAGTTTTTAGTTGTAAATATGGATAAAATGAAGATTTTATGTTTTGATAACAGAGACAAAAATTTTAGTTGGTATTTAGGACAAATAAAACTAGAAATTGTAAAAGAATATAAATATCTGTGCCTTTGGTTCGAAAGCTCCCTAAAATGGTGTGCCCACCTGCAAGCCCAAAAAACAAAAGCTTTCTCATCCATCTGTGGGCTGAAAAAATTTAATAAGGATTATGGGGATATGTCACATCGACCTATATTAAAAGCTTATGAAGCTATGATCCCACCCAAAGTACTGTTTGGGGCAGAAGTCCTCCATCCAAGTGGTAAAGGAGGGTGGGATCGGGATGAAGGTAAGGCCCTAAAAATACTATTGTCCCTACCAAGTTACGCAATGATCCAGGCAATTAGAATGGAGTTAGGGACAATAGCATAGAACACCCAGGTCCGAATGTCTTAGGTAAGATTCTAGAAACGCCTGAACCCAGGGGGAGTGCAGAAAATCTCACACTGGTGTAATGAGGAGATCCGGCACAGTAGTTTAAAATGGGCAAAAGAAGCGAAAAGGAAAATCCAGGTAATAACAGGGAGTTAAATTGTGAGTTCAATACAGCACCCCCTTGAAGTAGAATTTACCGAGACATCTCTCAGGTACCAAGGCATGGAGCAGTCAAGGAATCATGACCTAGAGTACCTGAGGAAGAAAAAAAAATTGATCCAATGCATAATAAATTCCTAGGTAAATGCTGCATGAAAACCATACTTAGAAACTCTGCCAAACAACGGGCTTAGGTGCGAAATACTAAGGATATGAATTGGCATTAACCCATGGTTAATGGAGGGAATAATAAAGGCAGAAAACGTTCATAACTATTGCCCTAACCAGGGACTGCACCCGTTGGATAATCAGAGAACACTATGAAATAATGGAGGAAGATATTGGGATCCACACCAGTTGACGGAACATCCTAAGTTCATCACAAGTTCAAACAATGAAATTACGAGTATTGATAAGCAGATGGACACCGTAAACATTAGCAGCATGTTTCTGGTTTCATTTCCTGCTGGTACAAAGAACTTGGCGGAATTTATGGTTCGGTTTGTCAAACTGTTGAAATGCAGTTTACGTTCTCAGAAAGACGGGAAGTCAATCAGGAGGGATTCTGGGTACACAGGTGGAGTAATTTAAGAGCGCGGGTGGGGAGTTTAAGCTGTTTTTCGAGTTCAGGAGGATGGCGTGACACCTGGGTTTTTAATGATGAACAGAGCAGGTAAGATATTATGGCACAATGTTATTGGGTCTATTCAAGCACTTGGGGATTCATGAGAATTGAAGGTAGAGTTGCTAACATAGCATTGTGAGTCTAGAGCAGCAGTATATGTGCTTTTTATACACGTAAAGTGGGTTTACGGACAAGCAAGCTTAGAGTAGGGACGATGTTTAAATGGGGTGCCAGTAGCACAGACTGGAGGGTTTTAGCACGAGGATGGTGCGAGATACATGGAGATCATCAGGGAGGAGTTGTTGATTGACTGGGAATGAGGGGGTGTGCTCATGAAGGTTTGGAAAGGAGGGATTGTGGTACAATGGTGAAGTGTGGCTCAATGGTTAGAGTGGCACAGACCCTGATGCAGGGATCTAGCCCGGGACCAGGGTTCAATTCCCCGCCTCGGCGGATCTTGGGCTCAAAATTCCACGGACCTTATAATTCTCGCCTCGGTGCCTATTCCAATCATGAAGTCCCACTCTGCAACTCTGGGCAATAGCTTGCTTAATCTCCACAACGGCCCCCACAACGCTAAGGATGCCTGGCCTCCACCTTGGGGGTGCCCAGGAGTGGACGCCTCACAGGGAAAGCCAGGATGGGTTCCACAGCGGTATTCGTACAAGCGCCTTGAGACCCTTGCGGGTGAGTAGTGCGCTATACAAGTATCAATTTACATTTACAATATTAGGTGAAACACAGGATTACGTTATGCATTTATTGAAATGAGTTCGTTAATATGTACACACTAAATAAGAAATGTATGTATATATCATGTTGCAATGACACATTTACTTAAGATTACTGGTATTAACTGTTTGTATTAATTTTAATTGTAGCGACCCCCGAAGAAGGGCCTCAGTAGCCTGAAATGCATTGGGTCTTTTACGCAAAATAAAGACTGCTTGTGAGGAACTTCTGCATCATTCCTATTCTTTGAAAGAGGCCTGGTTTGGCTCAATTTGAATAGCAGAAATTTGAAAACTTCCTATTGAGGCAGGAAATTATGGATAAGGCCAAACCGAGGCTAGACGCTCTTATAATGGTATGACGTTCTTTGCCCGTCCAGATTTCTGTCATGCGACAGTGGAAAGGAGGCGGCGGATGAGGCAAATGATAACCCCTTTTCAAAATATGGGCTGCAAGTCCTATCTGATGTTCCCATGTCGCCTCAAGGTAGTGGATTGCGGGCAGATCAAGATCTTTTTTTCCGAAATCAAAGCTCAGGCATATCTAGATGAGATAAAAAAAGGAAAGGAGGCCCAAAAACTAGGATGGTGGCCCCGAGACAGTCAAAATAAGAAGGTTTGATAGTGGAAAAGGATATGGCTAAGTTTATTTACTAAGGGTAGCAGCAGCACCAAACATACCAGATATGGTATAGGCATATGGCATCGGCATGAGATGGCATTAACAGGAGCAGGAGGTGGTGGGGCGGGTGACACTCGGGGGCTACAGCTGTCACTCATAGGTCAGGACTGACCTATTTGCCCATAGAGAGGGTAAGGGGGCTGGGGGGGGGAGGTGAGGGGAGGGGTACAGGGCACGTTGTATTGTGGTTGGGTATTGACATGCAGGGAAGCAGTGGCAGGCCTTGGGTGTTTGAGGTAATGAAGGTATTGCAACAAGGGGAAAACTGCAAGATATTTTTTACTGATGAAAATTGGCTGGGACAACTATCTGGTGTTCATTAATGTGTACTCGAATAATCACGATAAATGTCTGTGGGCTAAATGTTCGCACTAAGAGGCAACAGGTTGCCACATGGTTAAGAACATTGAATGTGGACCTTGTGTGCCTTCAGGAAACCCATATAGAGGGAGCACAAGGATATTTGTTAGAGCAGCTGGGGTACTGTGTACTTGCATATTCAAAACAGGGGGCTAGAAACAGAGGAGTGGCAATATTGTTGAAACTTAGGGATGTTATAATAAAGAGAAAGCTCGAAGACCAATGGGGGAGATGGGTGCTCATAGAGTATAAAGCCAACGAGGAGTGGGTTACCTTAGGTTGTATATATGGCTCAATGGAAGATGACCCGGATATTTTAGATTTTTGGGATTTGGAGCTTGCCACCTGGTCCCCAACTATTATTTTGACTGGGGATTTCAACTTCAATGGGTCAGGGGGACTGGGAATGACCCCTAGTGGGGGATATCAGGGTAGGAAAAAAAAGAGTCTGGCGGTCAATATGCAATCTCACAAGGAATAATGCTTTCTTGGATGTATGGGGGGCCCTACTGCCTGGTGAGCAGGGATTTACTTTTTACTCAGCTCCACACAAGGTGTGCGTTAGGTTAGATTATTTTTTTGTTTCGAACTCTCTGCAATCTAAAATTAAAATTGAGAGACCCCCTCGGATAATCTCCGATCATAACCCTCTGATTCTAATATTAAATTCAGGAGCAACTAAAGGCCCGGATCGGGTATAGACATTTGAGAGAGGATTACTAAAAGATGATGCTTATATCCTACATATGTCTGAATGGATTAGGAGCTTTCTGGATTTCAATAGGGGTAGCACGGCGGCAGGGAATATGTGGGATACTTTTAAAGAGGCTGTACGTGGGGAGACAATAAGCTTCAGCGTCGCTAGTCGGCAGAGGGAAAGACAAAGAGAGGCAGAGTTGGTCACGGCTGTGGCAGATGCAGAGGACGAATTAAATCAGAGTGTGGTACGAGGGGCATCTTTAGATCAGGTATTAATTAAAATTGCGAAGGCAAAGATGGAGGCAGAGGAGAGCATAGCTAATAAGGCAGCTAAAACATATCTAGAAAATAGAGAGAGTTGTTACGAGTTCAATGAATCTGTTAGTCGTACCCTTGCTATCCGTACTAGGCAGAATGTATCCACAGGCGAAGTGAGAGACATCCAGGATGATGCGGGAACAATGATTTCAGATTCTGAGGGGATACAAGAAGTTTTTAGAAAATTTTATACTTCACTGTATGATCTCTCTAAAATAAGTGATTACCTGCGGGATATCCCGGTTGCTACCCTTCCTGAGGATGAGGCAATGGAGTTGGAGGCACCGCTTAGCTCGGAAGAGATCTTGACTGCTTCAACTAGTCTCCCGTCTTGTAAAGCTGAAGGTCCTGATCAAATCCCAATGGAATTTTTTTTTTACTTTCTGGGATGTAATTGAGCAATTTAAGCAAGATCAGATCACTACATTGCAACAGGTGCAGGCAGGAGCATCGATTCCGAGTAGCTGGGCGGGGGCAGACATTGTAATAATTTTTAAAAAGGGCAAATCAGCTAAGCAACCCGGCTCATATAGGCCAATAACCCTAATGAACGCCGATACAAAATTGTATTCAAAGGTCCTTGCACTTAGAATTGCGAAAGTAGTAGGTACTCTTGCGAGTATTAATCAACATGGTTTCATACCAGGGAGAGGTACCACAGATCATACCCGAAAGGTTATTACCCTTTTTGATGCCGCAGAAGTTGCAGGAGATCCGAAGGCGGTGATGTTATTAGAGGCGGAAAAAGCTTTTGATCCGGTCTCCTGGGACTTCTTGTGGTTTATCTTGAGGAGGGCTGGATTTGGGGGGGCCTGGTGAAAGCTCTGCAAGTATAGTATGTAGCTCCAACTGCCCGTATACGAGTAAACGCAGGTTATACGCTCCCATTCCAGATTAAGAGGGGTACACGTCAGGGGTGCCCCTGTTCCCCGCTTCTGTTTGCCCGTTATATGGACCTATATATACGGCGTATGGACTTAAATGATAACATCCGTCTATTAGATACCCATAGGGGGCAGTGTAAGATCTTGGCCTACGCCGATGATGCGGCGGTCGTCACTCCTAACCCCACAGAAGCTATAAGACTGGTTAAGGCAGAAGCGCGGCAGTTTGGAGAGGTGTCCGGATGTGATTTGAATACTGCAAAGACACAGATTATTAAAAATAGCAAAGTGGACTGCTCAGATCGTCGGGTGGTGCAAAGTGGAGTGTATCTAGGGGTAACAATAATGGCAGAACTAGACACGTTAGTGGAGGCAATCATAACACCAGTAATAAATAAGGGTAAGAAGGATTTAGACAGGCTACACAACATACACTTTTCAATAGTCATCGAATCAACATAGTTAAAATGATTTTCCTCCCGAAAGTTTTGTATTTATTTAGGGCCATACCTTTACTGTTTGAAGCAAAGTGGTTTACGGTTCTTGAGCATATGATAAACCGATTTGTGTGGGCGCATGGAAAGACCCGAAGAGCGTTAAGATTTATGGCACTCCCTAGGGAGAGAGGTGGGTGGGCCCTACCTGATTTAAGAATGTATTACTGGGCAGCGTCTCTACAATATATGTCAGGCTTATTCGGAGGAGCAGAAATGGAAGGGCAAGATGAGATAGGAACTTTAGCAATTTATGCATTGGTGTTAAGAGATCATGCTGAGAATCTTTTTTTGAAGTTTACTGATCACAGTTATTTTAAAAGGACTAAATTTAAAACGGTGATGGCTGCACATAAGATCTGGACGGCATTCGCGAAAAAATTCGGCCTAGGTAGATATAATGCATATACCAGATTGAGTAACAATCCCCATCTCCCTGGTGATATATTTTCAGATGCTGTGTTCTCAGAATGGGGAAATCATGGGATAAGCAAAATGGGTGACATGATGGGATTGCAAGGGGTGATGCAGTTTAATGGCATCCAGGCAATATATGGTTAAGATTCAACCCATTTTTTCAAGTTTTTGCAAATTAGGAGTTTTATGTTGACAAAAAGTGGTGGGCCGGCGGGATTTGGGACGATTCCTATCTTGGAGGTCATACAGGACGGCACAGACTGTACAATTAAAAGATTTTATTCTGAATTAATAGAGCACCAAGCAGATGATCTGGAAAAGTATGAAGATAAATGGGCGCAGAAGTTGGATTTAGAAAAAGGAATTTTTCCGTAGGTCATTGGAATTAGGACAGAAACTTTTGTGTTCAGCACCACTCCAGGCACAACACTATAAGACATTGTACTAAATAAAATATTTAAAAAAATTAAAAAAAGGAATCATGACTGGGGAATCATGTCAACTATATTTTTAAACACAACCTGGCTTAACCATCAAGCCCTAGAGATGCTTCCTTTAGCTGCTTCTGGGTCCCAGTGAAAAATCCTGAATGAATCAGTCTAAAACGTTTGCATAATGCACAACAGCTATCAGAAGTGGCACGAAAACGAGATCCTGCATGTGAAAGCACAAAAAAACCTCCTGTCGCTATCTCGGAGAGCATGGAGACTGCTGCCCCCGTGTTAACAAGGCACAGAAAGCGATCAGCTGGAAACGGGTCAGGCTCTCGTTGGTATAGGGAAGCCAGAGCTAGGACAAGAGCAATTCCTGAGGGTGGAGGCAGAGGCAAAGTGGTGCGGTGCAGCCAGACGCAAGAGGCTACTTATGAGACCGGCCAGGCGACATAAATGGAGGCGAGCAGAGGGGGGCCTGAGTGAGGTGGGCGGGGACTCAGGATGAAAAGCTGCTGCTCAGGTTTGCGCTGGGCCCAGAACCATGGAATTCCAAAAATTAAGTACGCTCTAGAGCTGAGGAGCGAAGTGGCACTGGAACAAACAAGTTCTGCTGGGAGACCCACAGAAACAACACAAAGGAATACCTAGAAGTCCTGTAGAGACTGTATGCAGCTCTCTCTGTGAGATTGGTGACCCAGGCATGGGGACCTGGCGGGCACTGGCAAAGTGAGACATTGTGAACTTGTTCAGCGGGGAGTTAACAAGGCTGCGGGAGGACACTTCACCCCACCAGCTAATTGTGGAGATCGCCGGGCCACATTGCTCAGCTGGTACACCTCAGCGGTTTGCAATGTCCCATACAAAAGGATGCAGGAGACGGTGGGGGCCCATGGGCCATACCTTGCTTGGGGGCCACAGTGTCTCTGGGCTCTGTCTTCTTGCATTAGTCGACAACATGGTGAAAGATAAAAGGGCCAAAGGCATGGCAGTTCAGGCCTATATAGATAAATATACCAGGCTGCCGCCACATGTAGAGCAGCAAACAGAGGCACAACAAGATGACTGAGACCTGATCCTGTCAAAAGTTCTCAAAGTGGTCCAAGAAAGTAAATACAAGGTGGATGCAATGGCCAAAATTTGGTAAGGGAGGATCTCCCTGAAGTCACCAAGCGAGTTACGCAAATGGAACAACAGATCACAGACACAGTGAAATGTGTGAGCGGCACAAAAAAAAGTGTCTGAGGAATTACTACGTAGAACAAAACAGCTGTAAACTCAAATAAAAGATGCAGAAGGTAGATCGTGCAGAAGCAATACATGCCTTGTGGGTCTACCTGAACAATCCGAAGGAGAAAGCTTGGAACCATATCTTTAAAAGTGGATCCTTGAAAACTGGCAGTCTAAGGGACTGTCCCAATACTTCTCAATTGAAAAGGGCCCACAGAATGCCATCAAACCCCATGCCACCGGGAGCCCGCCCCCCAAGAACTATCATTTTCTGCTTGCTCAGTTATAGGGATTGAACTGTATTGTTGCAAGTAGCAAGACTACACGCAAGAGGCAAGGATCATGTTCCCAGATTACACACAACCCATACTGAAGCTCGATCTTTCTTTCAAGTGAAAAAGAAATGCAGTGATCACAATGTGAAATACATGATGTTCTCCCAGTAAAACTCAAAATCCTCCACAAAGGCAATGCCTGTTTCTCCATTGAGTCAACTCAAGCTTGGGATTGGATGGAAACACGAGGTAGTGCCACAGAGCAGAGGGGCCCGCAAACAGAGAGGCACCCTGCCACCCAGGACAACAGAAAGCTTGACACCAATGTTATTGCACCGCCCAAGACTGTACAGGAGAATTCAATTACCCATGGATCTGCTGCACATACCCAATGGGTTCCTTGATACATTTAGATTTATGTGGAAACTAGGAAAACATGCACAACAGACCCGCCTTAGAGTTTGGAGTTGTACTCTCCTCCCACTTACATTTGGGGCCTTTCACTCGCAGTGGGGACTCAGGCTGGTACCCACGCAATCCAGACGGATAGGTCAGCATAAATATAAAAGATACCTGAAACTGTGCAAATGACTGTTGTTAGCAGTTGGTTCTATGTTACTTTTCTACTTCTCTACCGTATCATATTTTTTATATTGTTTCTGTTGCCTAAGTTATTAACTGCATCAATATCTACAAGCAGGAGAATGTGGAAAACCATACAACTTGATTGCAGAGGCTTGAGTACGTGTAGGTGTGCTCGGCAGTTCTCAATGAATAGAGCACAAACACATAGCAACATGACATCATGGAATACGGGATTCAGGCACGGGCAAAGATTGGAAACACGACAATCATGCACACAAGTACACAGACTAGGGACACGATCAGACCTCTAACATGGAACATGAGGGATTTAAACAACTATCTCATGAAGGCGAGGGTGGGAGACTTTCTACGCGGACATGGAATACAAATGGCCTGCCTTCTAAAACGTACTTATTAGCTGCACAGGCCAATAAAATTTTTATTTTGTTTGTTCGTCGCCGTCCTCCCCCCCTCCCCCAACCGTAGATGCTAGCCACCACTGGCATCTTGCTGTCTCCAAGCCTACCGTTTTTAACTACTGACCTCACATATTACATCACTCATGACATGGTCAGTGACATCACTCATGACATCGTCCAGCGAGTGTAAATGTCTTGTAAATGTCTCTAAGACTTACAGATATATACTAAGCTACTGAACAAGTTAAATTACTATTCTTTCTGTACTAGTAATGAGTGATACTATTTCTAACATCTATCATTTGATCTATAATCCAATTTTTAAAGCGGGTGTACTATTTATCAGTGTACTAAGCTCTATACTGACATGTCCCCTGGGGTTGTATGTGTATGGTAGTGCTTTGCGACAGTCTAAGCGGTTCATTGAGACTTCACCCCACAGTGATGGCCGAGTATAGTTCTGTTTTATAACATACTGACCAGTTTCCATAGACCTCTCTCCTTTGTGATGAATGTCCGTAGTGGTAGATTGACAGACAAATTCATCTGATCTCCAAGACCTTTCTCTAGGGTGATGACTCAGTGTAGTAGACATATACAACAGACTTACCTCTCTGTTCACACCATTCCCCAGGACAAAGACTAATTTTACTAGTGGTTTCTCATATACTGGCCTGTCTGCTAAGACGTTCCTACTGGTTGCACTTTGTAGTTATTTGTTTATATCTGATATTTGCACTAAAATCTATTTCCAAGTTCAGGAATGGTGGTGTTGTGGTTTGCAACAGATTAGCCTACACGGTTAGACGTTTTACTTTGGTCATTAGTGTTTAAAGTAGTGGTTCAGAAGAGACATTACTATCTGCTGAGAACTGTCTCTTTCGTGATAATGGAGTGTAGTAGTTAAGGTTACAGTGAGCTCTGGGCTGTGCATCAGCCACCTGTGTCGTCTTCTTATTTTTATAAGATTTAAGTGGTATTTTATTAAGTATATTGAAGTTTACTTTGCTGGATGATGTAATCAGTGATGCCATTTGAGATGTCATCAGTGATGTCACTGACCAAGTTATGAGTGATGTAATATGTGAGGTCATAAGTAGTGCATTGAAGGGGCATAAGTTATAGTTAGCTCAGGTAAGCTAACTATAACGTCCCTGTAACCTTTGTTTTTTTTTAACTGAAATTCTACGTTTTTTTAATGCTATCTCCTAACTATAACGCCCCTGTAATCCTTGTTTTTTTAAGTGAATTTCTACATTGTTTTAATGCTATTTCCTAACAATAATATACTTGTAACCATTGTTTTTTTAACAAATTTCAACTTTAATATTTAGATTATAATCCGATTTGACCCATAATTTTAATTTAATAATATACTTTTTCACAAGTTTATAAATACATTTTTTCACACATTCATTCTTATTATATATTTTAAAACTATACATTAAAAAATGAAGGTAAGGTAGCTTGTGTAGTCTTTCTATAAATGCAATGCACCAAGTCTTTCTTTTTTACTAATTTTATGGATCTGCGGGTCTATCGCTAATCCTCGGACAAATTAGTGAGCTGCTGGTTATACTGCACACATTCAATACCAAAACTAACACAAATTGATTACAAATATATGCTATTGCAATTCCTATAAGTGTATCATTGCCTGTGTGTGGATATGTAAGTGGCTGTGTGAGTGACTGTGTGGGTGTGTGAGTGACTGTGTGGGTGTGTGAGTGGCTTGTGTAGGTGGGTGTTGGAGTAGAAGTGGCTGTATGAGCCTGTGAATGGATGTTTGAGTGGTTTTGTTGGGGTGTAAGTAGGTGTGTTAACCTGTATGGGTTTATGATTGCATGTGTGGGTGGCTTTGTGAGTAGGTGTGTGAGCGGTTTTCTGGATCTGTGAGTGGCTGTAAGAGTAGCTTATGGGTCTGTGAGTGGGGCTGTCAGTGGCGTTATGGGTCTGTGAGTGGGTGTATCAGTGGCTGTATGCATTGGCGAGTGCATGTGTGAGTGGGTGGGTGTATGCATGAGTGGGTGTGTGAATGGCTAGATACATCAGTGAATGGGTGTGTGAGTGCCTGTATGGGTCTGTGAGTGAGAATGTGAGTGCTTTTGAGTGTGTGTGAATGGGTGTATGTGACTGTGGGTTTGTGAGTGGGTGTGTGAGTGGTTATGTGGGTGTGTGAGTGGCTTCATGGGTTTGAGTGGTGGTGTGAGTGGCTGCAAGAGTCTGCGAGTGGGTATGTGGATGGTTTTGTGGATGTGTGAGTGGCTGTACGGGGGAGTGGGTGGGAGTGTGAGAGGCTATATGTGCCTGTAAATGGGTGCGCGAGTGGTTCTGTGGGTGAATGAGTATGTGAGAGATTTTGTGGGAGTAGGTGTGAGAGTGACTGTATGGGTTGGTGAGTGGGTGTGTGAGTGAGTGACTATATGGTCTGTGAGTGGGTGGTGTGAATGATTTTGTTTGTGTCTGGGTGTGTGAGTGGTTTTGAGGGTGAGTATCTGTATGGTTCTGAGTGGGTGTGTGAGTGGTTATGTGGGTGTGAGGGGGGTGTGAATGGCTGTATGGGTCGGTGAGTGGGTGTGTAAGGGGCTGTATGGGTCAGTGAGTAGGTTTGTAAGTGGCTGTATGGGCCTGTGAATGTGTGTTTTTGTTTGGGTCTGTTAGTGACCGTGTGACTGTATGGGTGTGACAGTGGCTTTATGTGTCTCTGAGTGGGTGTGTGAGTGGATGTGCGAGTAGCTATGAGGGTCTGTGAGTGGGTGTATGTGAGTGCCTATATGGTTATATGAGTGGTAGTGTGGGGGTATAATAGAGTGTGTGTAAGTGGGCCTGTAAGTGGGTGTATTTTTTGTGTGAGTAGGTGTAGTAGTGTATAATTGGGAATGTGAGCCATTTTGTGGGAGTGGGTGTGACAGTGGTTGTATGGGTCTGTGAGTGGTGTGTGAATTTCTGCATGGGTCAGTGAGTGGGTATGTGAGTGGCTGTATGGGTCTGTAGGTGGGTATGTGAGTGGTTTTGAAGGTGTGTGTCAATGGGTGTTTGGGTGGGTAGGTGTGGGTGGCTGTATGAGTTAGTGAGTGGTTGTGTGAGTTGCTGTATGGGTCTGTGATTGGGTGTGAGAGTGGTTGTGTTGGTCTGATAGAGGGTGTGTGACTGGCTATATGGGTGTGAGAGCAACCGTATGGGTCTATGCGCATGAGTGGCTGAATGGGTCTGTGAGTGCCTGTATGGGTATATTAGTGGGTGTATGTGTAGTATTGTGGGGTATAATAAAGTGTGTAAATGGGTCTGTGATTGGTTGTATTTTTTTTTAATTGGGTGCTGGATGTGTGAGTACCTTTATTAGTATATGACTGGGTGTGTGAATGGTTTTGTGAGAGGATTTGAGGGTTGAGTGAGTGTGTGATTGTTTTTATGGGTCTGAGTTGCTGTATGGGTCTGCGACTGGCTGTGAGTGGTTCTGTGGGTGACTGAGATTTTGTTGGTGTGAGTGGGTATGAGAGCAGTTGTATGGGTCTATGAGTTAGTGAATGGTATGAGTGACTATGGGTCTGTGAGTGTGTGTTAGTGCTGTTGTGTGTGGGGGTGTGAGTTGCTTTGAGGTTTGGTGTGTATCTTTATGGTCTGTGAGTGAGTGTGTGAGTCACTATGTGGGTCTGTCAGTGGGCGAGTGAGTGGGTTGTGTACGTGTGTGAGTGGGTGAGTGAGTGGTTGTATGGATCTATGTGTGCGGGTGGTTGTGTGGGGGTGTGAGTGGGGGTAAGGGTGTGTGAGTGGGGGTAAGGGTGTGTGAGTGGCTGTAAGGGTGTGTGAGAGTGGCTGCATGGGTTGATGAATGGATATTTGAGTGGCTGCATGGGTCTTAATGTACATGAGTGTCTGTATGTGGGGGTATAATAAAGTATGTGTAAGCGGGTCTGAGTGGGAGTTTTAGGTCTTTGTTTTTAATTGGGAACTGGATCCATGGATCTGTTGCGGATTTACAAGGGGGCGTGCGTGCACATCCGCACACATGGGAAAAATATTTTTGGGCCAATTTCCCTCAGCGACACCTCTATCACACCCATCAGGTCAGAGCACCTCTTCCCTGATCCCTTTTATCAGTTTACACTTTTATTTTGAGGCCCCAGGACCGTGTCCCGATAGATAAAATGGCAGCCGCAACTTTCCTGTCAGGTTGCAGCAGGCCAATCACAGCATTTCTGATGGTGCATGGATCCACGGATCCTCCAAGAGGAATCCGCATCCCTAGATATACAAATTTCTTTTTTCATTACTAACTCCAAAACAACTGAAGGGATTTACATCAAATTACAAAAAGGACTCTTTCTGGACCAAAATGGTCTCATGCAACGACATGTTCCATTATCTTTGGGAAGATAACCCTCGGGTTATGTAGAAAAAGCAGTGTTTTATCAGCATATAGAGATATTGTGCGTGGACCGTGTACCAAAGTAGTGCCCTATCCCTGTGCCTCATTGCATAGCATACAAACCAAGGGCCCTACAGATAAAGCAAACAACAGAGGCAAAAGTGGGCATCGTTGACATGTGCCTCTGTAAATAAGCCACTCACTCGAAAATATATTTTCCATTCTGATTCCAGCCAAGGGATTTGCATAAAGCAGTCTCACCCAATTTAAATACTTTGTCCTGATATCCACTGAGCATAGGGCCGTCCCTTAACAGAAATGGTCATGACAGGATAGCAAAGGCCCTTACAATGTCTAAAGAGGCCACAATTGGCCTAGATGATACCATTGGCATTTTGCTCAGAACTTAAGAGTTATCTCAGGTTTATGTGTGTTTTTCTCCTTGGATGAACCCATTTTCATCTGGGTGTATCACCCCACAAGCCATTGGAGCCAGTCTAGTAGCTAGATTCTTCCTGAGTATCTTCTAATAAGAGTTCAGGAGGGATAAATGTCTGTATGACCACACATCAGGTAGGTGACTTACACCATTTTTGCTGCTACTTTAAGTATAACATTCTTACTTACATTTGCTTTTAGTCTGTCCTCTTCATCCACTGGTCTGCTATTGCATCCGTCACATTTTAATTCTGGCCACTACAGCACAAAGCATGGAACAATCGGTCAACCCACTTTAGACACTCACTAACTTTACAGTGAGTGACTGCAGTATGCCCTTTCACAAGGAGCACCTCCACACCAAAAGTAGTTTCCTTAAGGGCTAGGAACATCTTTGGCAATGCATTGTTTTGGAACCCCAAAAAATATTTTTGCTTTTAGCTAATGTTTGTTTGTTTTTTAAGATTGACAAGGGCCCACAGCTTCTGCAACAATAAAGTTTTGCAAAAACAATGACGAAACAAAACAAACATTTATAATGCCAAAAGGTGGATGGTCATTACCCGACCTATTGGCTTTGCCAATGCTTGCTTTTAAATGAGCATTTTCTAGTTTACAATTGACTATAGTCATACTGTAAATGTCATCTCTTTTATCCGATGACTTTCTTCAATAATGTGCCTTTCCTAGTGTTGTTTACAGATAAGCAGGTTTATTAGAGATTTCTTTTCCTATCCAAGTATGAGGCCTTTTCTTTGGGTCTTGTGGCAATCAAGGGGTGCTGGGCCTTACCTTGATCGGGTAATAACGCTTCACTATAAAATGAATAGCCTAGAGACTCTCTATAGACAATTGGCTCTCTCGGGGGAAGGAGGGTGGGAAATCAAGGCTTAGGCCAGAATGTTGAGGAGCTTAGAGATGTGGAATCAGTGTGACAATAGCTAACACTACATAACTTGAATGCCAGTGAGTGATTTACTTTATAAAATAAAATGATTTAGGGGGATAAGTGGATAAGTTAAATGTTATTGTTATACAGGGTTGGAAAATGATATATGCACAATGCGGCTTGTAAGAGTCTCAGAGGAGGCTCTGAGGACGTGATCTTGTGATACCTGAAATATGCAGCTCCGCAGCACGGAGACAAGGATTGTGTAAGTTGCTGCGACATACATAAATGAAAATGTACTGTTCTTACGCAAAATGTCAATAAAAATCGATTTAAAAAAAGTAAATGATTTTAATTAGAGTATATAGTACGCTTAAAAATATAACGCACATTGAAAACATAAGTCCTACTGGGCTCAAACCAGAAAACATTCAGGGCGCAAGATAAAACTCAAAATATCTTCATAGCTCCACCATAGTACGTAGAAGCGCTCCGGTCTAAAAATAGGCTTTAGTGACGCCACAGAAGCAGGGATAATGGACCCCAAGTGCGCAATGATGCAGCAGCATGTGCAAATCTATTATGTTCTTGGAAAAAAGGCTGCAACTCCAATAAATCTTTAGAGCCTTTAAAATTATCTAGCCTAAGACTTACCCCAGAAACAATAAGAATCCCATTGACAAGGTTTTTAGGCTTCCACAACAGACATGGTAGCTAGCTTGCTGGCAACGAATGACACCAAGAGAGGTCAGAGTTCCGGACCTCAAGTCCAAAAAATATCAAGGGGCCAATCGACCCCTTGGCTTGTAATCAGGGCAAATAGAACAAGCACTCGGAAATCCAATAGGCCTCGCCTTTCACCTGACCTTTTGGCTTTGCCAATGCGTTTTGACAATGATGGTCTATAATGGACAAAAATGATAAATACTGAAAATATGTATTTGCAGATTCGAAAAAGCATCAGTAAAAAAAAGCTGTCACGGCATTATGACATAAGCATGCATGCATCATCATGCATGCAAAAAAGCATGCCTAATGACAAGGCATCCATTTCATTTTACATTTAATATACCACTCCGAGATGGCAGACGCTAAACTTGGAGGAGAATGGTTAGAAAAATACATGAGAAGAGCGGCATCCAACACATTTTTTTCTTTAAAAGAACCAATGGGAATAGGTAGAGAGCAATGCAAGAGAATGCATGGTACTGTGGGTCTGCATGCCATAAGGAGGGCGCGGGTGCAACATCAGAAGAATAAGGATAGGAGTTAAACGCTGAACAAGGAGGATTGAGGGAAGCAACAGATAAGCAAGACAGGAGAGCAATACAGAGAGCATGAGGGGGTGCTCGGATTTGAAAGGGGATTGCAGGATTTGAAAGGGGATTGCAACACACGAGGGAGAGAAAGCACGAAAACACACACTTCCATGGAGTACTGATGGAAAAAGAAAAAATTGGTTCACTAAATATAAGCAGTGGAAGAATACAAGACAACCAATTGAAAGGATGATATGGAAGCAATGCTCCAGCAGAGGCAAAAACACAAGAAAAGGTAGGAAAACAATCAAATAAGAAGCAAGCAAATGAGAATGACAAGAAAGCCAATCAAGAGTAACAATGGACTGACCCAAAGCCCAGTGTAGTGTTTGTATTGTCCACAACAGGTCTTACACAGCAGACACCTAAAAGTGGTCTATAGATGAGACCTAAAACAGTGGGCCAGATCCAACTAATTTGTCCGAGAAGGAAACACAAAAAGTTCAGGTTTCTCTCATTTCTCCCACACGCAGTTGAGTTTGTAGTGATGGAATGCCCGCATGACCTCCAACACCCACAGAGGTTCAGGGTGTTGCCTGTAGCTACTGGCTAGACAGTTGATAAATGGGACCACACCTTTAACTAGCGATAACACGGAAACGTAAGGTATGAATGATCTAGAATTAGAACAAACTTGTCTTGCCCAAGGGACGAGGTCCCATGCCAGGGATCGCATTCCTTATTTCCTAGTTCTTCTCTGGTAAAGAAAAAGGTAGGTAAACATTCCTTTCGGACACAAAGTAATTCTTTGCTAATTCATGCTCACCCTTTTTTGTCCCTTGACCCCGATGTCTCTCTTATATCCACGGGGTAACTAGACTAGGATAGCGCTGTGGCTCCAAGGCAGTCTTGTTCTGAAAGATGTCCTCTGGATGGTAATTCCAATTGGATAGGCCTTGCTTAGTCTTCATTGGGATCAGCTCCTAATGAACACAGGCAGACCTCCCTTCCATCTTCAGGTCAAGAGGCAAGCAGATTCTACAGACTAAGGCCCAGAATGGGTGAACAACTCAGGAGAGGTCCACAATCTGGGAAATCAAGACTAGCTATTGCTGACAATTCTTTTCTGGCCTACGTTTCACAACACCCCATCAGGGGTAACAAGCGCTATATAATTGCAAACCTTTTTTCTCCTCTATCCTTCTGCTATCACTCCAAATCCAAATAACTGACTAACCTATCCACCACTTAAAATGTACTTGCATGTTTCACTATACTAATTCAACACTAAACCTCTATAGGTCCCGGAGTCACCCACGCTCTGGTCACGAGCCGACTGGACTACGGAAACACCCTCTACGCGGGTACTACCGCAAAACTCCAGAAGAAACTCCAACGAATCCAAAACGCCTCAGCCAGACTCATATTAGACATCCCACGCAACGATCACATCTCTGGTCACCTTAAAGACCTCCACTGGCTACCCGTCAATAAGAGGATCACTTTCCGACTGCTTACCCACGCACACAAATCACTCTACGACATCGGCCCAGAATGCCTCAACTCACGACTGTCCTTCTACACCCCCTCCCGCCAACTACGTTCCTCCAGCCAAGCCCTCGCCACTGTACCTCGCATCAACAAGACCACCATGGGAGGCAGATCCTTTTCATACCTGGCTGCTAAAACTTGGAACTCTCTCCCCGCTTACCTTCGCCTTACCCAGAACCACCTAGCATTCAGAAAGCAACTTAAAACGTGGATTTTTGACAAGTAATTCTCCTCCTCTTCCTAAGCGCCTTGAAACCCTACGGGTATGTAGTGCGCTATATAAATCCTTTGACTTGACTTGACTTGACTACTCGCCGAAAAAAGCACTTTGACGCCTCGTCAGGGGTAGTAAGCGCTATATAAATGCAATTACAATACAATACAATACATTGTATGGATGGTAGAGTGGGCCTTGCAAAGTAGCAATTCTCCATGTGACTTTCCTAATCTGAAAGTCGTGACTGGTGGTCATGTTGCAGGTAATGTAGACAGTCATGAGGTGTGTTTGTGTGTAAACATGTCGCCCTGCAATTGGTTTGGCTGGAGATACTCAAAGGATACGAAGATGTGGCTGTCTTCTTGGATATGACTAGATTCTCTGTACTTCAGGAAGCTATATTTAATTGGGCTACCAGTAGCTCCTTAGCTACCCCTTGAAGACCCTTGGTAAAAAGGTAGCCTTGAGATTTTTCTTGAAGCACTGAAGGGAAGAAGTCTCATGAGCAGAGGGAAGCTGCGTCATAGTCTGGGGCATATGAAGAGGTTTCCCTCTTGCAGATGCAACCTTGATTTATTTTTATGTCAAGTCGAGGAGCTACATGTTACACACTTAAGACTATAAGTTTATTTGTTGAGTAGTCAAATCTATTTCAGCGGGCAGCCTTGAAAATTATCCACAGGCTTTGAAGTTGGTGCACGTTTAAAGCGTTAGCCAATGAAGTTGCTTTAGAGCTACAGTGAAGCACATTTCCCAGAGCTGGTGGTAAAGTGGCTTGCTGAAAGTAGTAAATCTTTAGCAGAAGCAATTTGACATTTTGGGGACCAATAAGTAAAGCATGACCTCCTGTTGCGGTGAGAAAGAACAGGTGCATAGACTGTAGAGCAGTAGTAGTTGGCGGGCAGAAACGTTTTATTTTGCATCGCTGGCTGATTTTGACACAGGTTGTCTGAGCTTTTTATTTCATGCAATCGTTAAAGGAGAGAGTTAAGTGTAAAATGGAAGCAATTCGTTCTACACAACCACTGCTGTATGGATGGTGTGACTTAAATCTAAGACTGAGAGCATTATACCAGTTCAAAAGGATGTGTGCTTTCCACCGGCAAGGAGAACTCAAATTAAATGGGAAAAACAGTTTCCCCTAAACAGTGCAAAAACAGAGGTCACTGTTCATGCCAGCCTAACTTTCAGAGATTTAGAAGATATATTTACTGAAAATAAACGAGTTTGTTGATATACTGGTGGAGTACCCTAATAGCTAGCAATTCAACTTTAGCTGGACAATATATGTGATCGAAATAACACAGGTTGTTAAAGACAAAACCAACAACAAAAATGGTGACATTATTTTGCCCAATTCAGGAATCAAACGTTTTGCTACTAGTCATTATTTTGTGTTTTGGAAGCATAAGGAAAACCCACAGATAATAAGGTACACGGGGTAGCTCATGTTAAAAGGAACAAAGGTCCCTCGACGAGTCATATATTCACTAATGTACTGGGGAAACAAATAATCCCAGACACTCTGTTCAACTACCAGTTAAAAGGATACATTTACTAATGAATAAAATTGAACAACAAATGTTTTGTAGTGGGAAGAACGCACCATCAGCTCACAAACAGTGAGTCAGACAATGAAATATGACAAACATTTCAAAATTGCTAGGCCACAAAATATAGATAATGAAACACTACTGCTCCTACAACAAATGATACACGATTAATGGAGTCAGTGTGTCAAAGTTGAAGATGTTTCGATCCATATATCATTAGAGGATCATCATCATGACATTCACAATCATGCCTGAGATATATTATAAGATATTAACCAAACACCTAAAATGCAGAAGGATATCACGTCTGCAGAAATGGTGCCAACCCTGGGCAGGATAGTTCTGCAATGTCAAAGAAATTCCGAATTCTTCAGTAAACCAACTAGTAGCAATAGGAAGGAAGATAATCAAGGAAAGAAATCATGAGGGTGCAGGATACATTCAAAATAGGCCATTGTGCGTCAGGAAAAACCTTGTAGGAAAAACACTAATAATTATTGCATCACAATATTTTTCACTATCACATTTTTATCTGTCTCTTTCTTAGGAACTACTAAAATTTCCTTTAACA
The DNA here is from genome assembly GCF_964263255.1 of Lissotriton vulgaris. NCBI lineage: Eukaryota > Metazoa > Chordata > Amphibia > Caudata > Salamandridae > Lissotriton > Lissotriton vulgaris. The sequence goes on from NC_141694.1 coordinate 583,383,645, forward strand.
GATCACAAAGGTAACACATTGAGTTAATATTGTAAATCTGTGCACTCCTTCAGGTAACAATCCTACTCAATCTCCTGCTTGTCTTGGACTCTTTCGCAACAAAGCCTTGGCACATCTTCAAGAAATACGTTTAAATCCATACTAGTCACCTCTATAAAATTTTACAACATTGTCAGTGTACGCCCAGGATAAGACATCTGACTCCAAAAAGAGCCTAGTTGATCAAAAACTGCTCCTCTGAGGTGGAGCTACGCTCGCAACCAAGATGGCCGCGTAAGCTCCCGGCTCCGCCGACAGCCGCCAGTAGCTCATGAATCCTGTTATCGATCCTGAAATCGTTCCAGACTCCCGTGTGGATGAAGTGTTGCAGAGCACAAAGGTGTAATCCCGAGATTTCCATCTTCTCGAAAGAAGGAGCTACGCCGTATTTTCATTCTCGGCCTAATCCAGCATGGAAGCCGGGGCCTCGATTCCTAACCCACCCAGGTCAGAGTTAAACAACATCGGCCGCGGGACTTGGACAGCGTCCAGTCTCCCGCAGTGGAGAATATCCTGACCGGTCTGGATGGTGATACGGTGGCCAAGTGGATTTTAAGGACACGGCGGTGGGGTGCACCGGTTGCTGTGTGTGGGAGTCCGTTGCCCGAAGACCCTGCTGACCTCCTGGGGTCGACAAGCTTGGATCCTCGCTTGCAGCGACGGGGTCTAGACCGCGAGAACGACGGGTGCCCTCCATTAATGTCGAACCCGCTTGTACCTGTTGCCCTGGAGTAGTCGACCTCCGGGGCCAGAGGTCCAATCTATCGCTTTGCGAAAAGACATGGAGCGGGTTCAATGTACGCCATCGCTGCAGACCATAATGGCCGCCATTGGGGCGCTTCACTTGCAGGTCGCCGCCATCATCCACAAAATGGACGTAACAGTCGAGAGTATGTATTTGAGACCGGACCACGACTCTTCAATAGCTTTGGAACACGTCGTGTTACCCGCGATTCAGGACATGCCAGTGATAAAGGACCCCGAGCGGAAACCTGATCTGGCGTGTTTGCTCGGCTCCCAAAAAACAGCTAGCGAGCCTGAAATTATCAATAACTCTGCATATCTAATGCCGATGCCGCCCAAGATGGACACAGCCGACTTTATATTCTCGGATTATTTTATCAGTGACTATCGGTTTGATACTTCATTCTCTTTCTCCCAGTTGACTCAATCACGTTCTAGTGCCTCACTGTCGGTGGACAGGTATCTCCTTTTGGTTTATGGACTTCAAGTACTAACACGTTGGATTCGATCGCACCGCACTGACTTTCTTGAACGCTTTGATTCTCCTGTTGGGATGGCGGTTCGAGCAGAGAGAGCTCGCACGAAAAATCGGAGTGGCCAGGGTTGAGTCTGATTGTACGGGTTTGATAACACGGCTTTATTCGATACGGGACTTGTAGCCTACAATGATGCGGGAGTTGGGTGGTTTTTACAAACTCGCCCGGTTGTATTGTAATTGCTGCTTCACAGTGTCTTGACTATAATACGGGGTGGTTTGCTTCTGGCGGTGAGGGAGGGGGGCCGGGAGCATGTATGATATCTCCTCCTCCATTCTTTCCCTTCTTTTAGGATTAGTTGTGGGGCGACAGGCACGCTGCTACTGGGGTTAGGCCGTAGCCATTGCAGGGGTGCAGGGTGGGGGGAATGGGGGAGAGTTTTTTATTTTGTCCATGTTTAGTTCTATGGCCTTTTTTTCTTTCTTTTCCTCCTTTCTACAAGAGGCCGGTTGCTTATCCTGAATCGATCTCTTCACATAATCTGGGTGTCTGTTTTGGTTTTAATCATCCTGCATCGTGAGTTGGGCGAAATTCGCTGGCGTCAGCTCAACAGGGTTTTGGATCGTGTTGTTACTCTCTTGTCATATAACTGCTCATGTTGACGTCTTACTCTCCTGTATATTGATTTTATTATATTGGCCTTTTCGCCCACTCACCGTTGCAATGTATTTTACCGTAGGACACCTGATATGTGTAATATTTCCTCTTGTTTTTCTTCTTCAATAAAAATAATATATATAAAAAAAACTGCTCCTCTGTGACTCAAGAATGTCCTTACTTTGAACGTCCTAATCTTATTCATCAAACCTTTCTCTATGCAATGGACACCAAAGGCATGGTACTATAATGACGTAGCTCTTGCCCTCTGAAAGACTTCAGTTCATTAAGATAGTTTCTTCAATGCTGTAGGTCCAATATTTGCTGTATTGTCGAATTCCTCAGGGTTCCATTGTGTCACCTACTCTTTTCCAAATATGGAAAAGTAAAGGGACTTAGTTGCTACCTGCTGACTTTATCTCCAACCATCAGCATGCCGAAAACAAACAGTCCTAATAGAAGACGGCAATTCCAAAGATATCTCAACTCCAAAAGTGTATCTGGAGATGCCCGACACCTTGATGGGCACCTCTCTTTCAAGCCCAATCACCACTGAACATAATTCCTCCTACTACAAATCAACCACTAAACAACCAAAATTCCAACCTACTTAAATTACCTAGGCCCTATGCTATCAATTATAATCTACCACTGCGACCACACAAGCAGAATCTATAAAACTACACTTCACCAGCACCATCTCCATCTTTTAAGAAAAGTCAAACTCTTCATACTGAAAGAACTGTGGCGCAAGCACTGGTCCTCCAGCACATGTGTTGAGGTAACATATTACCACAAGGGCTAATAAAAATCTTCTCTTCTCCCATCAAACCTATTCTTCACTCAGCAGCACGTTTATTTGGGGGGTGACAATAACCTGATCTCATCATCTCCGTACTTTCGTTACATTTTGAAGCTCAACTTTAAAATATGCTGCTTTACACATAAAGCCTAAGACATAGAACAACTCGCCAAAAAGAAAATCTGGTGATAGCTGGTGACCCAAAACGCACAGGGAACAAACCTGCCCCTTTCTGGACCTCCCACATACTAAAAATACACAAACAATTCTAAAAAAAGCTTTCTTGTGATAAAAACCCTGACTATAGCCCGATCTACAGAACACAATCTTTCTGACAGTTAACTTACTAGCTTTTCACAAAAAACACGTACAACTCACCTTTACTCCTCCCATATAAACAACTTCTAGCAGCTTGAGCTCTACAATGCATTGCAGAGCCAAACTGTTCCCCCCGCCAGGCACTACTTCATTGCCTTTTTAATTTGCCTAGCTTTCAAATGTAACATTGGCATGTCCTAGCATTCTCTATACAGTACTTTGTTACCTTGTGTTTTTGTCGATGTTATTATAAATACTTTAATATAAAAACATTTGTTGCAAAGACATTGAACAGGGACAAATCAACAGTGTTCCCCAGCTAAAGGCTAAGTTGCTTTTCAGTGTTTTGGTCACCTGTATAAAGCAGCCCTCAATGCAGCACAGTGTAAAATACCCTAAGTCTGAAGTTAAGAACATCTTCTCCCATACATATAAACACAGAAAACCTCTAAAACAGGAATACATTGAAATGTGTTTAACAATGTAGTACAAACTCTTAGGAACTATGAAGTCAACTGTACCGGCAGTCAGTAGCTTTGGGTGGGAGAATATAAGGGAATAGAAGCTCAGTGAGTTTTCTGAGGTAGTGCAATTCATCTCTCCGACTTCTCACAGCCACGTGAAGGTCTGGTCCATACTCTTCTAATGCAGCCTGCTGGAGATATTCTGCATTTTTTACTGAAAAAATGTACATCGCTATTTATTTAAAATACACATATACACGGGTCTAATTTATACATATTGAAAAATTACATTGACATTCTTTACATTGATTCCTAAATATAAATCTGCTAAGACATACAGATGTTTTTGGAATGGCATGTTGGCAGACAACAGAATAAATGTTCCTATTTGGAAAAATATATACCTTTTTTGATCTTCATCCTCCAAGACTAGAACATATGCCCTACACACTGTCCGACACCCGACATTTCTGTAACAGAAATTTTACGGTAGCACTGAGATGCAGAGTGCAAGAGTATACACTGGAGGTTGCTCAGTGAAATTGTTCTAAACGTATAAAACAAATATAGGGTGCACGACACCGCGGACGGCATGCCTTCAAACAAGGACTAGGGTCACAATCTAAATAAGGACACTCCCCCTGGAAAATCTAGCTTATCAAACTTCAGAGGACTGCAGGAGAAGGGTACGCCACCTTGTGCTTCTTCCCTCACGCTGTCTTGGCCAGTATTACAAAGGTGTCCATGTCTTGCTGGATGTTCTATGGCCATGGTAAACAAATGGCACCAGCAATAAAACAATCCTTCCAAGGAGACAACATCAAGTGACAAGAAGGTGATCCCCTTTTCCTCCTAATCAGTTCTTTTAGATGCAGCATCAATGGTGCATACGCTAACATTTGTGTTAGAACATAATCACGAAAACCCATCAGCTGCCACAGTATATATACTTATTAAGGCTTCATTCAGATAAGTGAACAGCCATGTTTCTGTACATTCATGATAAAGAGGCAAAATATTTTTCACAATTTGTGAAAAATCATGGTTTTAATAATGCATAGCTTCATTACAGATGAATGAATGATTTTGCACTTCAAAAGAATTTATGTCACTTTAAAGAGTACTTAATGAACAAGTTAATTTCCTTCGGTAACGCCTTATCTGGTAGAGACTATACAGCCGCAGATTCCTTACCTTTGAATTATCCCCAGGCATCAGACTGGGTCCGAAAAAGTTTTGTGAGCAGTACCCTGCGCAGCGGTAGGTGGCATTATTCGGCTCTGCGTGGCGTCATCTGCCAGAAGCAAAATTTGCAATAACTATATAGGTGTCACCTAGACACGCTGACGTCAGTTACTTTTTGTGACTTTCCTCGCCAGAAGGGCAAAGCCACAAAATACACTAACCACTAGTGTGGAAAACTAGCGCCCTTAAAGCGGAGACACCATGTCCCTAGAAATCTGTTCACAGAGCGGGCAGGAAGGATGGAGCAGTAAGGAATATGCGGATAGATAGTCTATCAGATAAGGCAAACTCAAAGGTAAGTAACCTGTTCATATGATAGAGACTTCCAGCCGCAGATGTATTACTTTAGAATAGATTCCCATGCAATACCTCCCCGGAGGTGGGTCTGCGGACCAATTTCACACAAGAAAGTCCTGAAGGACTGAAAGGGCAAAGTGCTCATCCCTACAGACCTGACTATCCAGACAGTAATGTTTAGCAAATGTGTGCAATGGGGCCAATGTTGCTGCCTGGCAGATGGCCAGGACCGGAACTCCGTGTGCTAATGTGGTGGTAGCAGCTTCTACTCTGGTGGAAAAAGCAAGTAAACCCTCAGGGGGTTGATTTTTAGACAATGCATAGCAGAGTTTGATACAGAATATGATCCATTGAGAGATGGTCCTTTGCTGTTTAGCCTTGCCCTTCTTCGCTCCAAGATACCCAACAAAGAGCTCGCTATCCGCCCGGAAAGCTTGTGTGCAGTCAAGATAGAACAGCGCTCTTTTTGGGTCCAGACAGTAGAGGTGCTCCTTTTCCTTGAAAGGATGAGACAGAGCTTAAAAAGTAGGCAGAATGAGGATTTGGAAAGAAGGAAGCCCTCGCATGTAGCAGAACAGCATGCCACAATATTTGCCCAACGACAGGCATTAACAGTCTTGGGAGAGGGATGCCTGGCTGTCAAGATAACATTACAGACTTCGGGCAGAAGGTTGAAAGCGGTCACCTGTTGCTGATCAATCTCCATGCAAGAAGACAGAGCGTTGACAGGTTCGGGTGGAGAACCCTACCCTGCTGCGAGAAGACCCTCCTGAAGGGGTAGCCTGATCAGAGGACCGATACCTGACTCTTCCTGCCCAATCTGGAGCCACAAGAATAACTTGAGCCTGGTCGTTCCTGAACTTCTTGAGAACTCTGGGTAGGAGTGGTATGAGCGGAAAGGCGTACAGGAACCAGAGTTCCACTTGAGACAAAAATCGTCTCAGAGCGAGAGCCACCTTGGAAACTTCCCTGAGAAGAACTGATAACATTGCGCATTCTTGGAGGTGGCAAACAAATCTAACCAAGGCTCTCCGCACTGCTGAAAGAGACCTTGCACCACCTCTGGATTGAGACACCAATCGTGATCCGCTAGTCAACTTCCGCTGGTGTTTCGAGAGCCTGCCAGGTGCTGTACCACCAGCAAAATGGCCTGCTGTGCCAGCCATGTCCAGAGACACATGGCCTCTTGACAAAGGGTCCACGACCCCAACCCACTCTGTTTATTGCAGTACAGCATGTCTGTGAGCACCTGTATTAGCCTTCCCTGAATAGAGGGGATAAAGGCTTTCAATGCCAATTGGATCGCTCAGAGCTCCAACAGGTTGACTCCTCTGATCTCCACCTTCCCAGATGGCCATCCCATCCCAGGAGTGATGCATCTGAGACTACTGTCAAATCTAGTAGGGAGAGGGCTTTGCCACTGACCAGTGTGGGTTCGGCACGTTGCTAGTGAACCCTAGCGAATGCAGGAGGTCCGCCCTTGTCTGGCGGTGGGAGACATAGCCTGGGGTGAGCCAGCCTTTAACAGCCAATCGTCGAGTTAGGGGGAAGACTGGCACCCCTGATCTCCGCACAAGAGCTGCAACTACTGCCATCATCTTGGTGAACACCTAAGGGGTGCTGGTGAGGGCAAAAAGGAGCACAGGAAAGGCTTGTAGTCCACCATGAACTGCATGTTTTGCCTGTGGGCAGGCTGGAAGAGGATGGGAAAGTATGCGTCATGCAAGTCCAATGCTACCATCCAGTCTCCAGGGTCCAGGGCAGACAGGATCGAAGCATCTTGTGTTTCTTCTTCTAGAGGAAAAAGAGAGAGCACAGGTTGAGAATAGGACGAAGGCCTCCATACTTCTTGGCTACCAGAAAGTAGCAGGAATAGCAACCACAAACTACTTCTGGTGCCAGCACTCTCTCTATGGCTCCTTTGGTCAAAATAGCTGTCACTTCCTGGTGAAGAAGAGAAAGGTGGTCCTCCATCAGCCTTATGTAAGAAGGTGGAATGAAGGGAGATTTATTGAAAAGGAGGGAGTAGCCCCTTCGAACAATCTGCAAAACCCACATTTCCCATGTTATGGACTGCCAGAGGGGCAAATGATAGCAAATCCTGCTGCAGACTGAGTGTCCATGATAAGTGGGCAGATTGGAAGGGTTTCGAGGTTGCAGGGGAGGGGGGCGACTGACCCGACATTTGATCACCCGACCAACAGAGCTGGTAGGAACAGTAGCCACGCAGAGGCTGGTAAGCTTGCGCCCCAGGTGACTGTTGGGTGGCAAAGCTGGCGGCAGTCAATGACTGGGCATTCAGGAATATAGAGGACCCAGCCTACCAAATAGACTGAAGTCAAGGGAAGCAGAGGCTGTACAATAAAAAAATGAGAGAAATCGCTGCTGCTACATACTCAGTTGGTAGAGAACGTGTGGGTTGGGAGGGCAAGCTGACAGACAGGACCCCATTATGGGACAACAAGCTACTACAGAAGGTGGGGAACCTGAAAGGCTTCCACAAATGGAAACTGATAGGGATAGACTATCTCAATGACATTTGGAGGATTTGGGGAGGGGGGGTAAGCTACTGCCCTTTGATGACCTGCAGAAGGAATACGAAATGGGGTCAGCAGAACTACACAGATACTTGCAGTTGGGGCATGTGCTACACTGCCATATGCCAGAGGGGGGAACAATCTCCAGAGTTCACCCCACTTGAGGATCATTTTCTACTAGACCCAATGCCTGCTAAGGTGATCTGCTTGACCTATAAGAAAATAATGAACAACTCCCCCGACCTGCTGAGATTTCTGTGGGTGGCGTAGGAAGGAGACGTCTGCCTTATTGAGGATGATGATTTGGTGGAGGCACTTCAGAGCCCTAGAGAAATAGCCTTAAAAGCTTGCTTCCATCTAATACAACTATGGATACTACACAAATCCCATAATTCTAGGTCCTTATTACACCGTCTGGGCTAGTACAATATGGCCCTCTGTGCTAGGGGATGTAGCATGATGGGCTCCTTTTTCCACATACTTTGGAAATGTCCTGTAATTCAGCACTACTGAGGAGGGGTGGTACAGATTATGGCCAAAGTTACGGGTCTCACGGTACTGCTGGAGGCCAGATAGCTTACAATTATAATTAGAATACTTGGCCCAAATATTCAAGGGTTTGGCTAATGCTGGCAGCTGGAGTAGCTAAAAGAAACATTGCAAACACATTGGGTGTTGGTGGAACCCCCAAGCATTCAGGACAAGGAAAACCAGCAGGTGGAGCAGATGATTTATCAAAGTCGGGGCTGCAACAGAAAATTCGAGAAAAATTGGGACAAATGGGGCATGTACAGGGAAACAAAGGCCCAGCTTGGGGAGGTTGGGGGAGTGGGGGAATTAATGTCAGAATGGTGCTTGATATTGATAGTACTTGCATGTATCTACAATTACACCTATGCAAACTGTGTTATGCCTATTAGTTCTTGAAACTGTACTGATGTCATACCTCTCCATATCGAAATGCTATATTCTTCATACAAGAATGTTTCATTTAATGTGTACTGAGCAACTGCCAAATAGAAATAATTAAAAAAACTAAAACGGGTTTAATTTTTGTGTTGTGCATCTCTGGAGTGCATTTGCTGATGGAGCAGTGTGAATATTTCTCTTTCAAGAAATGGGTTAGTACTCAAGATTTAGAATATTATGTTGCTGTTTCTGATTTGCCAATGAGACCCTAACCATGATCATACCATGCTGAATTTGCAGAATCTATAATAGTTTGCGTGACTTTTGTATTAAACCCACAGAGTCTTAGGTTTCCTTTATTTCTATAGGCTCTTTCCTTTATTTACATGGGCTCTTTCCTTTATTTCTATGGGCCCTCTTTCCTTTATTTCTATGGGCTCATGCTGTTGAGCATTTTTATTTTCCACTACTGAAACTTTGTCCATGTGTTCGTAGATTTTCTATTGAGATGCTGTCAGTACGCCTTATGAGTTTAACTTTTCAGTTACCTAAAATTGCATAATTTGAGATTTGTGTTTTATGAATCTTCATTTTTATATTTGGTCCTTCATGGTGATTCATGTATTCTTCCCTGTACCAAATTTAGCAATCATTCTTTAATAAATCCATCATTTGCTCTAATTTGATGAACTAGAACTCAGTTCTTTATGCATTCATATTTTACTCTACTAATGTGTGTATTTCTCAATTGTAGAAATGTACCCCATTTGCCATGGTTACCACCCCACATTTTGTGTGACACTGATGCACCTTTGACTGAATGTGCCCTGGGTTCCTGCTAACCAGGTTCTCAGTGCCTGTGTTCTTTCCAAAAACTGTACCTTTGTTTTCACAACTGGCACACCTCTGGTTCACAAACAAGTCCCTTGTAAAAGATACCAGTGGTACCAAGATCCTTGTGACCTGAGAGGGTCTCTAAGGGCTGCACCATGTCTTATGCCACTCTAAGAGACCCCTCACCAGCCACATGCGCATTGCCACTGCAGCCTGCCTGTTGTGGTACAGATACAAGTGAAGAGTCAACCTGGCACACCTCCATGTGTGCCAGGCCTTAGGTAAGCCACCCCTACAGTAGGCCTTACAGCCCTAAGGCAGGGTGCACTATACCTAAAGTGAGGGCATAACTGCATGAGTAGATGTGCCCCAATAGTGTCTATGTCCATTTTTAGACATTATAAGTGCCAAGTGAAGCCATACGGAGTACATGGACTGGGAGCTTCTAACTACGAGTTCCAAAGCTCCATGATGGCTTCATCGAATCCCAAGATGTTTGGTACCAAACATCTCAGATTAACGAGCCCATACTGATGTCAGTGTTGGATTCATTAATAAATGCACTTACAGGGCTCCTCAGAGGTGCACCTTGAAAACCTACTAACTCACTAGTGTGTGCCTGACTGGTCTGCGCCACCTTGCCACCTCTAGACTAATTTCTGACATCCGGAGGTGGGAGGCTTTTGCTCTTGTGGGTTAGAAACAATGCCTGCTCTGGGTGAAGGTGCTTCACACCTACCCCCAATCAGGAGCAGTATTGAAAGGCGGTGAGCATCAAAGGCTTACCGTCCTTTGTTATGCTGACCAGGGCCTCTCCAGCTAGTGGAGATTCCCGCCCCTCTGACCAAGCCCCATTTTTGGCGGCAAGGATGGCGGTAAAATTAGTAAGCAGGATAGGTGTCCCCTATCAGCCAGGACCACCCCTAAGGTGCCATGAGCTAAGCTGAAGTGACTCCCTCCTTTTAAAATCCTCAATATTGTTTTGGAGGATTCTAGCCGATAGGGTTAAGGATATGCCTCCTCCCCAAAGTGAGTGGACTTAAAAGGGTGCAGTCACCCTAATGATAAGTAGCCCATTGGCTACTACCTTCTAATCCCTGTAACGCCCCTAAATGGAGTATTTAGGGGTACCCCTGAATCTTAATCCTCAGATTACTGACAACCTACAAAGAAGAGGACAAAGAAGAGACATGCAACAGCAAGGACTGAAGACATCAACTGACTTGGACCCAGCCATACCGGCCTATCTGCATCCCTCAAAGACCCTGCTAAAGAAGACCGACTCATCCCGCAGTCCGGCGACCTCCAAAACCCTTGGAAGACTGCCTTCTTTCTAAAAAATCTCCTAATCTCCTGTGGACAGCGGATCTGTCCAGAAGAAAACCAACTTTAAAGTGCTCTGCCAATGGAATCGCAAACCCAACCACCTCTGCACCTGATTCCCACGGCCCAAGTCCAAGTGTTCCACCGGTCCAGCAAAGGTTTCCCAGAAATTTAGATCAAGATTCCACCATGGGCTGACTCCTGCTGGACTACATGTTGACGCCTGCAATCTCTGCACGACAACCTCCCCAACTGTAACCAGCACGAACCCGCTTGAGTACCCAAGAACACTCCGCTCCTCCTCGGCACATATGCTGAAAGTCCCTCGAACAAAAAAGGCTAACTGGGGTGACATGTGTTTCACTATCTCTTCATCCAAACTCTGGAACACACTGCCCCTCCACATCAAAACCGCCCCAACCCTCCTTAGTTTCAGGAAGAAACTAAAAACTTGGCTCTTCCCAGCATAACTTATCACCTCAGCGATGGTTCTGTATTCTAGCGCCGAGACACCCCCGGGTATTTGCGCGCTCTAAAAATGGCACAAACATAAACATAAACACCAGTAAACTGTTTTCCGACGTGAACGGACACCGCTGCACCCAGAGCCCCTGGGCCTTGGGGAGATCAACCAACAGTGTCCCAACGATCCAGCACATCCCAACTTACCTGTGCAACTGTAGGTTCCCATCGATGGTCCTCCCGGCCTGAGTCTGTAGCCTTTTTCAAAGTTTAAAATTACCCATTGGTTTGCACTGGGCGCCTGATGCTGTGTTGGCACTCTACACCCAGCCACCCGTGTGCTGCTCAAGGTGTAAGTTTGGTGCTGCCTTGTGGCCCTGTGCTTATGTTAACTCCCGGAAACTGGGTTACCAAACCATGCTACTTACCTGCAAGAAGTACCACTTAGATGTCCTCTCTTTCTCCATTGGATAAATTGGCACCAGATTCCAAGCTTGACCTCTGCTTGCCCTCTGCACCCCACCGCCCTAGTGCCGCTGGTGGTGCAGTTTTGTGTCTACATGAACCATACCTGGTACTGATTCTTTATCCACAATCTCAATACTGTAAATTGTTTACTTACCTGCATGTTTCCTCCCATAGGATAGCATTTTGTTGTTGAAAAATGCATGGTGTCCACTTTTTACATTGAAAAGCTATAAAATAAATATGCTAAAAGTATTATTTTTTTACAAACCACTTGTGGGGAATTTAGTCATTGAGCGTGTGTAAGCATTTATTGCCTGTGTGTACAACAAATGCTGAGCACAGCCCTCTAAAAAGCCTAACTGCTCGCCCACACTACCACAAAAGAGAGCAATAGAGTTATCTACTTAAGCCTCTGTAAAGCCTCTCGGAATCCACTGGACTCTGTGCACATTATACCTTATTTTGGTATAGTATATAAAGCTTCAATCATCAATCAGAAGTGTAGTCTCCAATCGCTAGATCAACTGGAGATTTTGGTTTCGTACTTATTAGGTAGAAATCAGGGTGTTCTAAATATTGGGGTTCGGTAATGATATACACATTATATAATTTGTGACATGTTGTGAGAAAATATCACTGAGCACTTAATTTTGTCAACATATTGGATTTGAATAAACAAATATGTTTCTGGTGGAATGAAAGCAATGACTACATCCAACAACAGGAAACATTCTGTGCTCCCAACTTCCAGAAGCCAATTTCCTGCAAAACCCTACGCAGAGTAATGAGGGAACCTTAAGAGACAACGACTTAGCAAAGCTGAGCAGCGTGAGTTGAACTCATCTTGATGCCACTGATAACTCTACACCAATAATTCCCATTTTTCTTGTTTGTGTTTAATCTAGTTAAACTGACAACTAGAACAATGCCATCCATATCTAGTATTGCAGTGCGGGTAAAGGAAACCACTCTGACCACTCCACGTCGCTTTAAACACTCTATATTTGTTTCTCAACACAGTACCTTTTCTTCTCGTCTTTGCGATGATTTCTAGGTGTTTCATAGCCATTTTCAACAGTTTTCTGGTAATAATGGTAGGTCCATCCACCTTGGAAGTTGAGAAAAAAACGTAAAACAGAATCAGAGATTAAAGAATTTTTGGGGTTGCATACATGGTAGAATTTAAACAAAATAGTTAGGGGATTCCGTGCTTTAAATTATGTTTAACATATCTCCATGCTGTGCTTGAAAAGTAGTATAAAACAGTTCAACTTGTAATCTTAGTGTCAAATTAAGGAAGTATTTGCCCCCAGAAAGGACCGGATTCCTAGTGAGGCGTCCTAAGATGGAATACAAAAGAGGTAACTGAAAGCAGTTTGAAGCCCTGAGACAGAAAATGGATCCCCTCTTTTGAACTTGAGGGATCCTGTAGATTATATTCCCTTATGGCACTTTCAATCGGTGATTGTTCCACTTCACATTCTTCTTTCCATCCTTCCATTTTGCCACCCGTCTTAATATATTGTGACAAATAGAACCATAACAACTGGTGCCACAACAACACGCAAATGCACACTACACAATTTCAGAATTATTAAACATAGCTGGAAGGGAGAATGATCACACGGGAAGAAGGGAAGATAAAGGAGATAGACCAAAAGGCAAACCATACTAAAGCAAGATGTAAGATGAGGGACAAACTTGTTTATCAAAAGTATCGACACCTCAGGACATCTCCCCCAGCCATAATTAGGGCATAAATGATGCCCTAATGCCCTAACAGAATATCATTCCTAACAACTTGGAATGGCATCAAATAGTGTTTATGTATGTCATGCCTTCCTTTATCTCATGTGAAAGTAGTGCGACTCATATCTGGGAAAATGTTCTAGTCGCTCCCAGTGAATTACTCACCTTTGGAAAAAGTTGCTCTCAAAGATGTTAACACACTGAAACCTACACCACCTTTTGACAACTTACCTGCCAGAAAGAGAAGAGGAATCGCAGACTTGACAGCTGACCAGAGCATTGTCATCAACCGGCTGACAAAGGGGGTGCCATAGTCATAATGAACTTGAAAGATTATGACACCGGATGCGAAAGACAACTGGCCAACACCCAATACTACAAGAAACTCAAAACTGACCCAACAGATACTTTAACCACATGGATTAAGATCATGTTTAACAAAGCGGCTATCAATGGGTGGATCTTGAAAGATTAGGCTGATTTCCTAGTGAAAACATCTCCACGGGCTCTGTATTTCTACAACCTCCCGAAGATACAAAAGGACATACACCCCCCCTACTAGGTAGACCTAGAGCTTATCTGGGATCCGCGATCTTCTTGAACCTTTTTTTTGTGTAAACCTTTATTAGTGAACTATTGCAATTACAGACAGTGACATATCGCCATAAGAAAGAGCACAAGCAGAAGTGTAAAACAAAATATGCATTTGCATATAGATGCTGCAAAGCTAATCACCCTGCTAGAGCATTCAGGAGTGTCTGTTCAGGCGTGCTTTAGTCCATAGAGTCTAACCGCTTTCCCATCAGCTCTCTGCGCAGTTTGTGTAGTTACAGTCACCATCTAACAATAGGGGTACAACTGAGCACCCAGGAAGGAGGAGGAGCAAGGGGGGAAGATGGGGAAGAGGGGCAAACCTCTATGGCAGTGCCGAAAAAACAGTAGGAGCGCAGATGCAGGAGGGGGAACCCCCTCCACCCAGCACGCTTCGCGTCCCCATTCTTGCTTACCCGTCCACGGCAGGGGCCTGAGCCCGATCATCTCGCTGCTCTTGTAAAAATCTTCACACTGGCTCCCATATATCTAGGGGTCGCGCTTGCGTGGGCATCAAATCCCAGAATCCAGACCGTTCTGTTTGGCAGAAGGCTGCATCTTTCAACCAGTCATCCCTACGTGGCTTACGCCTGCGGCCCCAGAAAGTCGCCACACGTCTCTTCGCCAGCAGCAACATCATGATAGCAAGTCTTCTAGCTGTTAGGTACGTTTTGACATAACCTAGCAGGGCAAATCAGCAAAGAGCGCTCTATTCTGTGTCCCCGGAAGCTTGTTTCCTTTCCAGTTAAAGAATTGGCTTGGTAGTTTGGTCTGCCCTGTTCCCATGATGCACTGGGCCAGGGACAGACTAATTTGCATGTAGCCAGGTTCTGAGATGGGATGGTGCAGTGAGCTAAAAAACGATGATGGATCAAGCCCAGATCTGTTGACTGAGTAGGAGTATTATGCTTAGTTCAGATACTCTGTCCATCACCACCCCCTTTTCTGAATCTATTCTGTGTTCCAGCATTTCATCTAACACATCAAACACACACCCCCAGAAACTTGCAACCTCCCAGCACTCCCATGCAAGGTGCATGAATGTGGCCTCGGGCGCCACACATCACTCACAGCGCACCTCCGCACTCAACCCTGCCTTACACAGCCACACCGGGATTCTATAAAGTCTGTGGAGAAATTTAAAATGAATTAATCTAAGCCTATAGTTAGGCGACAGGTCCCTGGACTGTGTGCAGCAATAGGTCCTCACACCCTCCTCAAAAGTAACTCCCGGACACTCCTCACAAGCTGTCAAGGCTGGGGGCACACACAGAGGGTAGTCCAGCTGCATACTGGTGTGCAGGCGTGTTATAAGTTTACGGGGTGAGGGATTTGACAAAAATGCCTGCAAGGATGTGGAACATCTGCATGCCACCGGGAATGAGGCAAATCTCACCCGCACGGCCGCCCGCAACAGATACATCATCCTATTCAGGAGTCCTGTGTGCTCATCTCCCAAAACGGTGTCCAGGCTTATGAATACCCCATCCGGAAATGCCCAACCCATCGTATGCACCTGTAGTTTGTGCAGCCGCTGACGGTCTCCTGCCTCTGCCGCGGAGGGCAGCCCCGGGTGGCCAGTCACCAGCACTGAGGGCGCAAACAGGGAGTCCAATCCCGCCTGTCGGCGGAGCATCTGCCAAGCCCACATCGTACTGCCAACCGTGTCTATCCCAGCCCTCAGGTAGGGTGACCAACTGGCATTGGTGCAAATTCAGGACGGTGAGTGTAAAAATTCAGGACAAAGGGTCAAAATTCAGGACACAAATTCAGGACAGGAGGTCAAAATTCAGGACAAAACTTCAGGACAATTGGATAAGTTTTACAGACACATCAGAGGTCGAGCAATAGTATATAAGTAAGCCCAGCCATATCCAAACATATTCAACCACTTGCAAACCTATCCATCATGTATCCGTCCATCTATCCTTTCACTCATCCATCCTTTATCCATCCATCCACCCATCCACCCTTTCACCCTATCCATCTGTACACTCATCCATCCACTCTTCTACCCATCCATTCACTCATCCATCCAGCCATTTACCCTTTCACCCATCCAGCCATCCTTTCACTTACTCATCCATCCACCCATTCACCCTTTCAGTCATTCATCCTCCTCCCTTTCTCTCTCCATCGTCCCTTTCACTTAGCAATCCTTCCTTCCATCCATCCTTCCACCCATACATCTACTCATCCACTCATAAATCCATCCATTGACCCTATCACTCATCCATTTATCCTTTCACTCCTTCACTCATCTATTCATCCTTTAGTCCATCTACCATCCCTTTCACTCACTCATCCATCCTTACATCCACCCTTTCACTCATCTGTCCATCCATTCACCCTTGCACTTATCAATTCATCAATCCATCCATCATTTCACTCATCCATCCATCCACACACCCGCTCACTCATCCACCTTTTTACCCATCCATCCTTTCACTCATCCATCCACCCTTTTACCCATCCAGCTACCCTTCCACCCATACATCCAGCTATTTACCCTTTCTCCCTCCCATCCTTCCACCACTCACTCATCAATCCACCCATCCTCTTTTATTATCAATCTATTCAATATTTCATTCATCCATTCACCCTTTCACTAATTCATCCAGTCATCCACCCATCCCTTCACTTACTCATTCGCCCACCTTTTCATATTAATTTTGAGCTGAGCCTTTTTGAGCTGCAGGAGCCATTCCTGGACTGGGACAGAAGCCACCCAGGGCAGAGACAGGATCCACCACAGGTGGGGGGGCGAGGGACAAGAGCCATCACTGGGGGGAGGGTGGGCAGGAGGGGGACCAGGATCCACCAGGGTGGGCACAGGGGTGGGCATGCGGTATTCTAGTATCATCTTGGTCTTTTCCAGGGTGGGGTAGGGCTCCTCACCCCCTCCTGGACAAGACAATGAGAAGTCAGACTCTCTTTCCAAAGTGTTTCTTTTGCCATCCCCCACTGTGATGTACAGTACTTAAAGGAGATACTCCAAGAGAACTGATTTAACCAATTGTCCTCCATACTTTGTTAATCAGTGTGGGTACGATTGTGCCATTTCTTTATTTTATTACATTAAAGACATCATGTTTGAAGAATCGAGGTTTGTTTACAATTTAGTGACAGTAATTAAGCTGTGTGCTGTGTAGAGAACCATGTGCTGCCTCGGTGTAATCCAGACCGGTTGTAGGATGTTTGGGGCCCTGGGCAGAAAGGGAATGTCTCACACAAATTGCAGAGCCATGACACATTCAGGGCTGTTTGCATCTGAATAGATGCCCCCCTGCTCCTGAAGCTGCACCCCCTCCCTCTCAGTCACCTTCAAGCACCTCTTAACAGCTCATCAAGGGCTGGAGGTGTGAGGGGTGGGGGCTGCAGCTTCAAGAGCAGGGTGCATCTATTCAGATGCAAACAGACCTGAATGCGTCAAGTCAAGTCAAGTCAAGAAGGGAGGTGGGTGGAAGCTGTGCGGGCTTTAGGGAGGTGTGATCGGTGCCCGGGGTTAAAATTACGGACAAATGGCGTCCGTTAAAGAATCCTTCACGGACAACGGCCAGATGGCCGAAATTACGGACTGTCCGTGAAATTTACGGACGGTTGGTCACCCTACCCTCAGGCGGCTCTGCGCTCGGAACATCACCATATGCAGCAGAGTCGGATCCGCCAAGTCGCTCTCAGGGGTCGCATGCGCCAGGAACGGCATCGAAAAAATCCAATGAAACGCAAATTGTGCCTGAGCGCAGGAGTGGTATAGTTCCATATCCGGCACCCCCAGGACTCCCTGTTCGAACTGAAGCGTAAGGGTCTCCTTGGTGGCCTGTGGCTACCCACCTGCCCACACCAGGAAAATGAGACTGGAACGGAGTAATTTTCTTAATTCAACCGTGAGAGGGAGTGGGATATTAACAAAGGTGTACAGGAATTTGGTCAGTGTAACCATGTTCGCGATGGCAAGACGCCCCGTTAGCGAAAGAGGGAGCGCCCTCCAGCCACTCCATAAGCCTGCCATAATTGTATCGCCACAGCCCCTCATGGTCCCTGCTAATCCAGATTCCCAGATATTTCACGGGGGAGTCAGCCCAATTTAATGGAAACTCTGAGTGAAATGCAATCGTTGCAGCTGTGAGCGGAAAAATCATAGATTTTCCCCAATTTATGGTGATGCCCGAGTGGCCGCCAAACCTAATGATCTCCCGTATTAGGGGCTCAAGATTGTCCACGGGGTGCTGCAAATAGAGAGTCACATCGTCTGCATACATTGATTCAAGGACCACCTGGGGCGTGAAATCAAGTCCTTTCTCTGAGCGTGGTGCTGTCGCAGCTGGGCCACGAGTGGGCCCATCGTAACAGCAATGGGGAGGGGTGACAGTGGACACCCCTGTCTGGTACCCCGGGCAACTCCGACTGGGAGGGAGACAACTCCATTTATTCGCAGCCTGGCCGAGAGGGAGGTGTAGAGCAACGCTATCTTTTTGAGGAACGCTGCACTTATGCCGATACGGGCGAGCAACGAGAATAGATAAGGCCACTCCAGCGTATCAAACACTGTGGTTGCGTCAAAGAATACTGCAGCCGCAGGGAGGGCAGGATCAACTCTCTGCATCACCGCGAAAAGGGTGTGTAGATTATGAGCAGTACTTCTATCCGGGATGAACCGCATTGGTCCGGCCCAAGGATCGTGGGGAGCAGTGGGAGCAGACGTGAGGCGAGAAGTTTAGTGAGAATTTTATTATCAATATTAATCATTGATAAAGGCCTATAGGAGTCACACAATAGCCGGTCCGTCTCTGGTTTGAGTATGGTCACAAGAGCGCCTCATACATGTTGAGAAGATGAGGAGCAAGCAGCGGCGCAAACTCCTTATAAAAGGCTGACGTAAGCCCATCCAACCTCGGAGCCTTATCCCCGGGCTTGGCCCGAATGACACTGATAACTTCCTCTGCGGAGAATGGTTCGTCTAAGTACCTGCAGTGGGTGTCACTGAGCCAGACCAGCTCAATCAAATCGAAGGAGAAAAGTAGGTCCGGAGCTAACCCCGGCTGGCTTGCAGCATATAACGAGTTATAAAACGCCATCATTTCGGCCTGGAACGCTTCCTGCCCAACCACTAACTTGTCTTCGCCTGTGCGCAGCTCGCTTATGTATTCATTCGCCTACGGCTTCCTGAGCAATCCTGCAAGGGTCTTACCAGCTCTGTCAACCTCATCATACTGACGCGCCCACACCTCCTTCCCCAAATAATGTATCTCCCTTAGTGCAGCCTCCTCAAATTCGACCATCTTTGACTTGAGCTGTGCAAGGATTGGGAGTCGATTAGTTTCAAAGTATTCCTGCTCAAGAGACCGTATCTCGCTTTCGAGTCGCCTCAAATCCCCTAGAAGAGTGCGAAGGAAGCTGGCCTGCTTAGCGATGCATTTACCCCTGATGACAGTCTTAAATGCCTCCCATAACGTGGATGGGGAGTATACAAATCCAACATTTAGCAAAAAAATTCTGTTATAGCGACTTTGATGTCCTCCCGGAAAACCTGGTCACGGAGGGCTCCAGCAGGGAGTCTCCAGCTAAAGGACCTGCTCAGCGCATCTGTCAATGCAAATTCCAGTAGCTCTGGGGCATGGTCCAAAAGGGTGTGGGCGAGATGAGCACAGTGTCGAACCCAGGTGTCCACGTTGTGGGAGATGAGCCAATAATCTATTCTGGACCACGTAGGGCCGGCAGGAGAAACACAGGTTCCCTCATGGCTATGCGGATGGAGCCGCTGCCAGACATCAATCACGCCATAGTCCTCCATCAACACTTGGAGTTGCGCTGCTGCCCACGGTTGGGGCCAGCGCGAACCTCCCAATCTCTACCGTTCAGGATGAAGCACCACATTGAAACCGCCACCCCACAGCACTGCACCCAGGCCCAGATATTCCACTAGTCACCACACTTCACTAAAGAACAGGGGGTCGTCATCATTAGGCCCATATATCAAGACCAGTCTGAAGGGGCGTTCACCAAAAACTCCAGAGACCATCACATAGCGACCCATAGGACCCTGGATAACTGTGCATGTGTGCCACGGCATACCCTTTCTAAGGCAGTTCCTCTCGCATAACTAGAGTAGCCTGCAATACATTTTTCGCCCATCCAGCCTGCTCACAAGCGCAAATACGTATCCCGCATCAGGTGTACGTCCTGTAGAAAGCATACATCTGCCCCATAGTGATTCAGCAGCGCTGCTACAAGACACACCTTTCTGCAGTCATTCAAGCCCCGCACATTCCAGGTGATTGCTTTAAGAGTGCATTTGGTATTCGATTTTTCAGTCATTAACGCAGCACCTCAATTTGTAAGTGATGGGGGAGGGAGAGGGAAACCCGCAGCTGTAATGACGAGGCCAGAGAGAAGGAATAAAAGTGGGAGGAAAGAAGATAAGAGAGGGACAATCACGGAACATCGCAATCAGAGCAACCACTACCAACCTAGCCCACCCCCCTCCCACAACAGCCACCTAACTAGGCTGAAGAGCATCAACCCACACCCAACCAGGCCGCCAAGTGTCAACAGCATAGTGCAACACGGGACTCATCCCATGGGGGCAGCACGAGGAAGCACGGCGTATCCCAGCCCAAGGAGCCGGGTGGCCGGGCAAGAGCCCAAATAAGGCTTGCAGTATCAGTGAGGTGATCACTCAACGCAGCACCCGCCGGCTCAAACAACCAGTGAATGCAGGTGCCCAAGGGGCACACATCAAATGTCAAACCAATTAAATACTAGTGTCCATATGAACTCATTCAGTAAAGTGGGGCTGTAGCACAGTGATCAGTGTGAGAAAGTGCCCTCTTTCTTGCATGGTATACCCCCACTTTTTGCTTAATTGCTGATGTTCTTTGACTTAGTGTGCCCTGGGATCCTGCTAATCAGGTACCCAGGGCCTATGTTCCTTCCCTAAAATTGCATTGAAGCCTAAACCCAATTGGCATCTCTGGCCCCATGTCAGTCCCTGGTAAATGGTACCACAGGTACCCAGGGCACTGTGACCAGAGAAGGCTTCCAAGGGCTGCAGCACTTATTGTGCCCACCTTAGAGGCCCTGTACCATGACACTCACACTGCCTTTGCAAGCTGCATGTCTTGGTGCAGAACAAAGTGAAGAGTCGACATGGCACACATCCCTGTGTGCCATGCCCACAAACCAATGCCCTGGCATACATCAGTCACCCCTCTAGCTGGGTGCCCTATGCCAGTGGTGAGGGTACAGGTGCATCAGCACTGTATCCCTACAGTGCCCAAGTCCACTCCTGGGAACTGTAAGTGCAGAGCTGCCATTAAGAGTATATGGTGCTGGGAGTCTGTCATTATGAACTTCACAACACCATAATGGCAACACTGAAAACTGGGATGTTTGGTATCAAACTTCTCAGCACATTAAACCCACACTGATGCCATTGTGGGATTTAATGTAAAATGCACAACAGAAGGCATCTTAGAGATGCCCCCTGAAACCAGACCAACTCCTAGGGACCTAAAGGAGTGGCTGCTTAGGCTGCCACCAACAGACATGTTTCTGGACTCCTTGGTCGAGAGCCTGCTGCTCTCCAGGGCCTGAAACAATCCACATCCTGGAACGAGGTGCCAGGCCTCCTCCCCCAGGATGGGCGGGATTCAGGAGAGGGGAAGCTTCAAAGGCATGCCGCCTTTGTGAGCCTCTCCAGACAATTTGCTGCTTTCAGCAACTGGTCCCCACTGGTTCTACCCCCCACTTTGGGCGGGAGAGCCGGTGGGAAAAACAAGTGAGGAAAAGAGGTGTGCCCACCTCTGCCAACTCCACCCCTCAGGTGGGGGAGGCGAGGTGAAGCACAACTCTGAGTCCTCGCCATCTTGAGAATGGGGGGACCCAGCCAACCAGGGACAGGCTCCTGCCCCACCTCCCACTGGAGAGTGGCACGATAGGGGGTATACCCACTCCAGGGAAGAGACCCATTGGTCCCTGCCTTAACCTACCTGTAACGCCCTTAAATCTAGTATTTAGGGGGCACCCTGAACCTTGCTTCCTCAGATTCAGACAAGAAACAAGAAAGAAGATAAGAAAAAGGACTGAAGAGCCGTGCAGAGCTAAAAGGAGGACGACGCCCACTGACTTGGCCCCAGCCCTACTGGCCTGTCTCCCACTCAAACCTGCTCCAGCGAAATCCCAGTGTGCCCTTGTGATAAAGTGGCTCTATATATACTGGACTAGAAGGAATTACAGTGTGTATAGAGTCCACGAACCCCTATGGTATAACAGTGGTTAAAGTCAGAACTGACCTTACACCCCCAAGTGGTAGCTTGGTCGAGCATTAAGGCAGTACCAGAGGACAGTGTAAAGCATTTGTTGTACACACTCAGCCAGCAAAAGGTTTCACACACTAAAGGACTGAGCTCCAGGCAAATTGTTTTTATATCCACAGATATAGGTGTTTTATTTTTAGAACCAACAGTTATAAAAATATACTTTTCTTGTTATGAGTTCTCTCATGTAATTACTTTGCAAAGGAGCAATAAAGTTTGTGCACACAATTAATATAGTATTGACAGTAAGCAACACATTCCTAAAACACACTATAGCATTGAGCTCAATGGGTTTTCCACATGTAAGTACAGTTGATTACTATATAGATTACTTTAGTAGTCCCAGGACTAGATCCTAGATTCAGTCCTGGGGGTCTAAGCTGAAACCAGATGAGCAAAAACGTTTCAGCCACTGTAGTGAATTTTCATGGATATAAAGCTGTTTTAAAAGTTCACACTTAGAAACTTTTCATTGTAAATCTGGCTGTTATTCAATGGGAGAAAATTCAGGTTGCAGGTAAAGAATGATTGAGTTACTTTTGTAACCCAGCACTGGTCTTCTAGGCCCAGCACTGGGGTCTTAACTCAAAACAGGTAGGTAATTGCGTTTCAGCATTTCGTGTGATTTTTAAAGAATACTTCAAGTTTTCAAAAGTAGACACTTAGAAGAAATGTCATAGATAAGCAGACAATGGGTTCCTATGGAGAAAATACAGATTACTAGTAACCCCGCTAGGGATTACTTTTGCGGTTCAGTACTGGGCTGAAAGGTCCAGTACTGGCTTCTCCCCTGATCACAGGTGAGTACTTCGGAATTCAATTTATGTGAATATTTTCAGTTTTCAAAACTTCACACTTAAAAAATTTTCAAGTCAAAATGGATAAATGTTATCCAATGGCAGGTAAGTAAATTACCGGTTTCCAGGTGAGTACTTTGTTGGTGAAGTTGAGGTTCTGGGCATAGACTCAGGGGTCCCCCAGGGTCAGGTAAGTACAGTTAGTTCAATCCCAGCGACACAGGGGTGGCCGGGTGCAGAGGCAAGTAGTACCAATGATATCCAATGAGGGAAGGGGGCCTTCGGTTGGTGGCTGCTGGCCAGCAGGCCACACGGCTGTGGGAGCTGGGCTCCTGGTCACTTGCTCAGGGCAAGGGGGGGGGGGGGGGTGGGGGGGGGGAGTAGGATAGGACACAGGGGTCACAGCCAGTGGCACTCGGGTGGCTGGGTGGAGGGTGCTTTTGAGCCGTCGGGCGCTCAATGTTATCCAACGGGAAAGGTCAAAAAGGAACAAAGGCTGCAGCCTCGGGGACGGAGACTCTCCAGGGGCGACAAGCACTTCGAGAGGTAAGTTGGGATCTTGGAGCACAGGTAGGTTCCCCAAAGGGAGGCACAGGGGGCTGTAGGGCGCCGGGTGCAGGGGTATCTTTGGGTGTCGGAAAAGCTTACCCTCAGCTGGTCGTGGTTGGGGTGACCCCTGGTTCTGAGTCTGCAGGCGTCAGATGGTTCGTCGAGGAGGGTCTTTGGGCACTGGACTTCGGGTCCCAGTCGCCGGGGGGATGTCCTCGTGGTCTTGGTTCGGTTGGGCCAGGCCCGGGCTCGGCGGGTGCAGAGTGGGCGGGTCCGGAGCTTCCTGGCTGGCACCAGGGGGGTTGTTGCAGCAGAGCCTCTGCTGATGGGAGTCCCAATCTTCAAGAGGGTCAAGGCAGGCAGGTCCTTTGGGTGTCCCAAGGTTGCTGTCCGCAGGAGTTGCCGGGTTTTAGGCAGGAGCAGGTTCCAGGATCAACAGGCCGGTAGGGCTGGGGCCAAGTCAGTTGTTGTTGTCCTGTAGTTAGCAGCTGCACGGTGGGTCTTCTTCTTGATCTTCTTTCTTCTTTTTGGTATCGGAATCTGAGGAAGGAAGGTTCAGGGAGCCCCTAAATACTCAATTTAGGGGCGTTACAGGTAGGGCAAGGACAGGGACCAATGGGTCCCTGTCCTGGGGTGAGGACACCCCCTAGCCTGGATCTCCTGTGGGAAGGGCACAGGAGCCTAGCTGGGAATGCCCTTGGGGTGCATTTTACATTAAATCTCACACCGGCATCAGTGCGGGTTTAATGTGCTGAGAAGTTTGGTACCAAACTTGTCAGTCTTCAGTGTAGCCACTATGGTGCCGGGGAGATCGTAATGACAACCTCCCAGTACCATATACTCTTAATGGCATCACTGCACTTACAGTGCCCAGGAATGGCCCTGGGTACTGTAGGGGCACAGGGCTCATGCACCTGTGCCCTCACCTCTGGCATTGGGCATCCAGCTAGAGGGGTGATTGAAGTATGCCAGGGCAGTGGGTCTGTATGCATGGTACACAGGGCTGTGTGCCATGTCGACTCTTGTTTTAGTTCTGTACTTGGGAACTCAGCCTGCAAAGGCAGTGTGTGGGTGCCAGGGTACAGGGCCCCTGAGGGTGACACAATAAGTGCTGCAGCCCTCAGGGGTCTTCTCTGGTCACCATGCCCTGGGTACCTAGGGTACCATTTACTAGGGGCTGACACGTGGCCAGAGATGCCAATTGGGTCTTTTGTTTCATCCTAGTTTTAGGGAAGGAACACAGGCCCTGGGTACCTGGTTGTCAGGAACCCAGGGAACACTCAGTCAAAGCACATCAGCAGTTCAGAAAAAAGTGGGGGCATACCAATGCAAGAAAGATGGCACTTTCTCACAGCCCTGCAGCCAGAAATCTAAAGAAAAACAAGCATTTGCAATGCAATAGGTCTCGCATTAGGAAAGTTTGAGCTGTTGGTATTGTAAATGACAAATTTTTATTTATGTGTTGGTTTTGAAAATAGCGAAATTAATAGCTTTGTCATTTACAAAGACAGTACTTTTAACTTTCGCAAATGTGACACCTATAGCATTTGTAATGCAATATGTGTTGTATTACTTCTCTGTTGCTTTTTACAGCTGGAATTACATTGCCAGAAATACCGAGACGCCCCACATCAGGTGTGATTAGCTCACGTTAGTTGCACTGTGGGACTTGCAGTTTTAAGCATTAAAGTTCCAGTTCACCAGTAGCAAAGGGTGTCTAGTGCGTGGAGCTGCGGCAGCAGCGAGCACCAAAGCAAGGGGGTAATGGATTAAGCTGCGTAACAGTGGAGGTGAAAAACATTTTTTTTTTAAATGGGGGGGGGACCATACTTGGCCCAGTCATGGCGATTGAACCCTGTTTACGATCTAATTCAATGAGTTATTAACATTATTTTCACTTTTAAGAAAGCTCCACTCACCTGCTGCCACTTGGGGATCCGAAAAGTCACAAAAAGATCATAACTTCAGCCACAGCATCTTAAAACGGGGTTCCACCCCGCCCTGCCGGTCCATCAGCAGAAATATTTAACACCAGGGGTAGAATTTCGTCTTCGCCGGCAGCCGGCCGCCGTCCACCCCTGTGCCTCCGCCACGCCCACCGACAGGGCAGTTCATGCGTTCACAGTATCCCGATCTGGTCACCCCTGCAAGCAACAGGTGACCTTTGACCCCAGGCTGCAGAAGGCACCGCGCTCCCCTCACCTGCTGCATTCACGGGCATAAAAGGGGGAGTGAAAAAGAACTGTGGGGTCGCGGGCAGTAGCCTCCCATGCCGTGCTCTCAGATCCAGCCCAGAAGGAGTCCGCGAAAATAAAATAGTAAAGCCCCTCTGCCAGTCCCTCTGCCCGCTGCGCCCTGCAGCTGAAGCAGCAGACGCGATACACACGGACCCGGAGCTCCCGTAACTACATTTTAATCCTCCGTGAAACACAAGCAGACGCTACAGGCGGTCCTCCGGCGGTGATGAGAGATTCAGATGCGAACAGGGGCTCCTCCCGGCACAGGGTCGGCACCACAGCATCGCGGGCTGCTTGTGCTTCAAGTGCCGTAAGTGCAACAAAGTGGCAACAAGTGACGTGGGAGTTTTAGAAGCGGTTGTTGAAAGAAACACCCGCGGCACTGACAGCCAGACACACGAGGCTGTAGGTGGGAGGGACCGGCGGGCGTAGAGGAACTCGAGAAGTCAGCGGGGATGAGGCAGCCTGTGCGGTCACCGCACGTGCAGCGGAGCGGGCATCGCGGCGAGGGCTAGTAGGGCGAGCACTCACAGGGATGGGGCTCCGACATTGGGGGCATGTGAGAGACAGAGTGTGTGCGAGAGGGTCGCAGCAGAGGGAGTGTTGTATGAGAGAATGTCAGAGTGGGTCACAGTTTGGGGAAATCTTTGTGCCTCTGTCTGAGTTTCTTTGTAAATGTGCGTAAGAGCGGAAACCCGCTGGAGGGGATTTCTGAACGTCCAGGGGGAAGGAAGCCCGGCCGCGAGAGCCAAGCTCGAGCTATTTAGGGAGGAGAGGCACGTCCTGAAACCTAAAGAAGCCTGCTAGAAGGGGGAGGAGCGGCCATGGGGGGCCATCAAACATTCCGATAGCCTGTGCAACAATATGTGTCCGTAGGCAGTGGAGCATTTTAGTGCACCCGAGGAGTAGGGTGCAAGGATACAGACATCCAGAAAATAAAAATGCAAATAGCATAGCAGGACTGTGCCACAGGAGGGGGGCATGCATTAGCGCTGACAGCACATAGGTGTATACGCCCCAGGAGTTGGTGAAACAGCATTTAAGGACAAGCCAGCAACAAATTACAGGGCGCCGCCGCGCTGCCCGCAGCGACCCGGAAGCTCTTGGCCGGCCGGCCAATCCGCTCGCGGCCAGCCGGAAGTCCCGCCTCCCGAGGTCCGCGAGCTACCGGCGCATGGAGCGCCCTGCCGTCCGGGGTAGCCCGGGTCCCCAGGAGGGGGCCGGGGAGAAGGAGGAGTGTGGCGCCTGTTGCGGGGCTCCTCTGACCTGAGGGAGCCCCGATTTATATGAGGAGACGTGCCGCGCTGTGAGGAGCCCCGCCGGAAGAGCGCAGTCGGTGAGTGGGGCCCAGGGCTGATGTGAAGTGCGTGCGTGCGTGCCTGTGTGTATGCCTGGGGGGGGGGGGGGGGGGGGGGGGGGGGGGGGGAGGGGGGGGGGGGATGGGGGAGGAGGGGGGGAGTGTGTGCGCGCGCGTGTGTGCGTGTGTGCGCGAGGGAATGTGTGTGCGCATGCGTGACTGTGTGAGAGAGAATGCGAGGTAGGGGATAGTGTGCCTGTATGGGTGCCTGTATGTGTGCCGTATGCCTGCGTGTGCATGCGCGCGCCTGTGTGTGTGTGCGTGCGTGCATGCAGAGGGGTGGGGGCTGCCTGTGTGTGTGTGTGAGCAAGGGATTTGATTCGCGCATGCGCAGCTACCAGACGCTCGCTCCCGAGGTGAAATCTGACCTCGTCAAAGCGCGCGTCTGGTAGCTGTCTACATTCCTAAATACGGGCCACAAAAGGTCTGGTTAGGTCTGAAGCAGACACTCTCAATGCTCACGCATTGAGAGTAGGTCTGCTCGACCTAACCAGAGGACCTGCCTGCCTTCACTTATAAAGACTGCATCTCCAGTGAACACCAGATTTGTTCAAACTGCAGCTTCTGGCACCAGCCAGAGACAGCAAATCCAGCCCTCTCTGCACTGCCAAACCCGGCCTGAGCTCGAGTGGAAAAACACCACGAGGAGGTCATCCCGGTAATTCTGACCCGAGATCCGGCGACCCCGGACCTGCCTCAAGCCTCTAGCGACACCTGCAGCCTAAATCCAGAAGGCCCCCCTAACCGCGACCAGGAGCTGGTAAGAAGCTCCGACCCTATAAGGCACCCCTGCACCCGACGACCCACAGCCTTGTGTGCCCAAACCGAAGGTGCCTAATCAACACTTAACTTCCCAACTTACCTCTCCAAGTGGTGGTCACACCCAGAAGTCCTTCGTCTCTTTGCATGCAGTGCTTTTGCAAACTGGAGGTTCTCCATAGAAAACAGGGCCACCGACGTCGAAACAGCACTCTGCACCCGGCCGCCCCAGTGCCGCTGAGGGGTGCACCTTTTGTGCTACTTTGTTTCCTCATTTGCCCTGACCTTAACCCTAGGAGCTTTGCTCCCACAACCCAGTGGCCAGCCTGCCAGCAGCCACCAACCAGAGGCACCCTATGCCCCATTGGATAACATTGGGCTTCAACACTCTGCACCCGGCTTCCCTAGTGCCGCTAAGGGTGCAACAACAGTGAATCACTGACCCTGGGTGACCCCGGAGGAGTCTAACCCCAGAACCTTAACTCCCACAGTTGATTACTTACCTGTGTACTGTTAGGTTGGTTTTCCTTCATAGGATAACAAAGAAACTTTTTGGAAGAAAATTGTCAAAGTGTGGAGTTTGAAATCTGAAAATATTCCTTAAAAATCATGCGAATAACCAAAACGTAATTACTTACCTATTTACAGGAAATGTCAGAGTGCTGAATCTAGGTATCCAGCACTGAGTTAGAAAAGTAACGTAAAAAGTAACTAACCTGTAATTTACAGAAAAATCCTACTCATTTTAATGTACTGTACTTGCATCCTACTGCACCACCCTTTAAATAAAACTAAGTACAATTTCTATTGCATTTTCAAACTGTTCTATACCCAGTAATGTATTACTGAAAAGTATTTAATGCTTACCTGTGCCAGGGCCAATGGCCATTCAAAAGCCATCCCTGGATATGAAAAAGCATTTCTAGGTCCAAAGATGGCAGATAACTAGAATGGGACTTGTATTAATCAAACAGTCAGGGTCAATCTGCCCCGGGAGTCAGTGTCATGTTTAGCGCCAAGTGGTCTTACAGGTCCACCTCTTCCATTGGAGAGGTGGACCTTGTTTGATTAATTGAAGTCCCCTTCATATAGAAAAGTATTTTCAGGTCCAAAGATGTCAGATGACCAGAATTGGACATATATTAATCAAACAGTCCAGCCCAACACGCCCCCGCTGTCAGTGCTGTGTTCAGAACCAAGTGGCCATACAGATCCACCTCTTCTGTCACAATATGGGCCCACCTCTTACGTCACAAGATTGTGATGGAAGAAGTGGACATGTAAGGTCACTTGGTGCCGAACACGGCACTGACTAGAGGAGCGGATCGGCCCGGACCATTTGATTAATAGAAGTCCCATTCTGGTTATCTGACATCTTTGGACCTGGAAATACTTTTTCATATCGAGGGATGGATTTTTAATGTCCTTTGGCCCTGGATACATATCAAACACATGTAATTTTGCCCTGAAGAAATTTAATCTCTGGATGAAGCTCACTGTCTGCTTTATGCTGTAACCACTGGATTCTTTTACAAGGAAAAACAAAAAAAAGAAGAATTGGGAAAGTTCTTTGGAATTTGATTGGGACTCATATGTTTTGTGGTGCATCACTAGTTGTATTTTGAGTATATTTGACCATATGGTCGCTATCTTGGATGTATTTAGTGAAAGCAAACAGATCTTTTATCAATACAAAAATTATTTCGGATATATATAGTGGCAAAGAAGGAGGTGCAGTATATATGGCTTGCTGTCCTATTCCTTTGTTTTTTTCACAGGGCGGCTATGTTCTACTGAAGGATCCAATATATATGCCGCTGGATGTATTCTTCAAAAACGTAGGTATGTTATACCCAATTGGTGCTTGGGTTCAGGTAAGGAAATAAACCCATGTGTGATTTTGTGCTTGCTCTGGTGCAGTTTTGCGATCTCATTCTTGGTCACCTCTAGTTTATCTTTGAAAGAACTTCCCTCCCAAACAATAACTTGGAAAATAAATATGTTTACCGCTGAATATTATAGTTTCATATTTCTGTGACAAGCACCGAGGATATGGAGATTTTTTGTTTTCTTTTTGTCATTTCTTGACAGTCAATTTCTCTGTCACTTTTTTACCTCTAGGGATTTATGTCCCTGCCAGAGGTGAACTAGGTTAGACACATTAGTGTAAAAAACAGACTTGTACCCCTACCCTGATTGTCCAACTGTACTGCTGTCTGAATCTCTGATGCTGATTTTTTTTGCATAGGCAAACACGCATCATGCATGTCCGCCATGACATAGGCCTGTCTCATGGATTGTGGTCTTGTTGGACCAGGAGGAGAGTCCAAAGCGCTACCCACATAGCGGTGGAAGGCTACCGCCTTCATCAGGAGTAAGCAACACGAGCACAGTGGTGGCAGCATACCGTGTAGTGATCAGTAGTAGTGAATAGGACCTTTTTACCCTGTGTCACCGGAGTGAGACCTACCGGCTCACTCCCCTTTTTAAAAGTTCCGCTGGTGTGCGCTTAACTCACCCCTGCTCCACATCAGGTAGAATTTGAAGGCCACGAGTGATGGAAACATGCTGAGTGCATGTGAGCTCAAGTGTGGTACAGTGCATCCATGGTAAATGTGTGTATGCTCGCAGTGTGTTTTTGAAATAACACACTCATACAATACAGAAAGGCTACAGTACTCAACAGTTTGCGTGGACTCAACGTGTTTGCGGCATGCAGTTATGCTTCTGGTGGCATAATACATGAGGATAACAATGCCATGCACAAAAAGTGCTGTGGTTATACAGTGAGTGCAAGTGTGCCTGTACTGGTACATTAAATGGAGGACCTTAAGTTCCACTGTGGGAAGCTGAGGCATGTGGAGTAGTGGAATACCCCCAGACATATTTGTGTATTACTGCATTCCTGTAAGCTAGGAGGTACACGCAGTGGAGGATGGGAGAGCCGGGCTATCTCTGTGCAATTCAAACGGTTCTTTGATTCAATGACAGAACACAGGTAGGGGGGATGGACACATCTCAGGAAGAGAGGGATGGGGCTGGTAAGAGAATCATAAGGAGTACGTCTGGGAGCCCGGGATTAAACTTTTGATGCACATATCACTGTAGCGGACATCCAGGCGTGAACTCTGGTCACTCCCATGAATCTTGTTCTAGGTTAATGAGCTTTGGGATCCTGTCTGCTGTGACAGACATCTGTTGTATTTCTTCTTTAGTTACTTCTATGTTATTTTAAATGTTTTTCAAGTGTATACATAAGCTTACATTTTTCATTCTGTCCATCACCTAGCAACGTAGAATCTTGGTCTCTTGGAAGTCTCTGTATTCAGTTATTGATGGGAGGCTGACTAAGAGAGACACCCGTTGGATCTATGGTGTTGTTCTTCTTATATGATTTTTAATTTAACTTCATTTAGATTTCCTTGGAATTCTTTATTCCGGATTCAACATAAATTTGGCGACGAGGTGGAGAAGACAGCACCTCACGGACTCACCAACCTTTATACACAGAATCTTGATCCTACAGAACTTTGTGTCATCTCGCCCTGATTTCATCTACAAATGGTATGTAGAAATATTTTCCCTGAAGATATTTTACTCTAAATTAATTCCTCCCAAGATTTAGGGAAATAATTATTTTCTCATCACTGAAGATTTGGGCTCTGACTGATTTCATGCGGGGTAGAGAACAGCAGTCTGCATTTGAAAGTTTAAAACATTTGATAATCGATGCTCCTGCACTCAAACCATTCAATCAGGATCTGTTGTCCTATATTACAGTGGATGCTAGTAACTCTGGTTTGGGAGCTGTGCTTAGCCTAAATGATTGATGGTGTAGAAAACATAATTGCGTTTGCTTCAAGAGGTTTATCATCGTTGGAAAAAAATTACAGCACTATAGAAAAGGAAGCCCTGGCTTGTGTTTGGGGTACTAAACGTTTTTCGACTTACGTTTGGGGTAGGGAATTTGTTTTAATTTCCGATCACAAACCTCTAATCTCTATATGGCATGACAGAGGGTTGAGAAATGGAAGTCCTAGACTTGTGCGGCTGTTTTCCAAATTGTATGATTACAACATTTCTATGAACATATTCCAGGTGGGAACAATTTTAAAGCTGATTTTTTTATCAAGATGCCCCATTCATGAAGACAACATTGAATCTTTGTTAGATGACAAGAAAATTGTTGTTAATTTAGTTGACGCTTTAATGGTTGATAGTGATACAATATCCAAACAAGACTGGTTACAAGCTACTGCCTCTGATTCTTGTCAAATGGTACTCAAGAAATTTATTTCAAGTGGCTGGCCATGAGAAAATCAAATTGATAAAAACCTGGTCCCTTATTCAAAAGTAAAAGATGAGTTGAGTATTGAAGGCAATTTCATTTTGAGAGGTTCTTTTCTGATTCCACCTACTAGTGTCAGGAACAAATTAGTTTCTTTAGCTCATAAAGGTCACACTGGCATCACCAGTACTAAGAAGAGACTACGATTAAATCA
Organism: Lissotriton vulgaris; assembly: GCF_964263255.1. NCBI lineage: Eukaryota > Metazoa > Chordata > Amphibia > Caudata > Salamandridae > Lissotriton > Lissotriton vulgaris. The sequence goes on from NC_141694.1 coordinate 583,416,079, forward strand.
TTGGTGGCCCGGGATGGTCATTCTGGTTGAGACTTCGTTGAATAATTTTCTCGAATGTTCACATGCAGAGAAATCTCTTCATACTGTTAATTCCCATTTGTGTCCAGTCAAATTCCCTCAAAACCCTTGGGAAAAACTAGGTATTGATTCTATTGGTCCTATTAATGGTCCTAACCAAGGTTATAGATTCATTTTAACATCAGTTGATTATCATTCCAAATGGGTTTTATATAAATTCATGAGAGATCCTAATACAGAGAATGTGATTCAATTTTTGAAGTCACTTTTCAGATCTGAAGGGTTACCATCTTTTTTAGTGTCTGACAATGGAGTGCAATTTGTTTCACACAATATGAAAAGTTTTCTAAATAAACATGGCATCAAACATCTCACAACTGCTCTATATAGCCCACAAGGTAATGGACTTGTGGAAAGAGTAAACTGCATTTTCTAAGATTCAATTCAGTTAGCGTCATCTTCTGGATTAAATGTTCAAGAGGTTGTAAGTGACAGAATCTGGTCGTACAATAACACTCCTCATGCTACCACAGGAGTTACACCTTTTGCTATGAGGAGAGGGAGGCAATCATTTAATGAACTTTCTCCTCAATGGGTTATATCTAATACTAGTTCTGATAAGAATATTCTGTCTCTTGATCAAATTAAAACCAAGGTTGAACATTCTCAAATGAATTCTAAATACAGGTATGATGAAGATAAACATGTTAAAGATGAAGTTTTCAAAGTTGGTGACAAAGTTCGCGTGAGGAGACCATTCAAATATAGAGGATCCAAGTTCTATCCTTAGACCATTATTGTTAAAGTCAATAAACATTTTGTTATGGTTTCTAGAGGAAAATGGTGGAGCAAAAGAAATGTGGCCAATCTAAAAAATGCTGAATATAATTTCAAGGTTTCAGGTCAAATGGATCAACCTCAATTTTCAAATTGCTCTGACAAGGTAAAATTTTCCTTTAATGATGTGGCACCCTATTCTCATGTTTAAGAAAATTGTGGTGGTGAACCAAGTTCACATGATTCATCTTCTCAATCCATTTTAAATGGTCAAATTTGTTCAGAATCTTCACACCTTTCATCTAGTGAGATGTGTAGTGAAAGTGAAGTTGAGAATTTTTCGTCTAAGGAATTGCATGATGTCACATCTTCCAGACAGGGATTTAGGCCTAAGTATTTGAAAGAGTACATCACTTTAAATTCTTAACTTCATGAGATTTCTTTTAAGCTTTGTTATAGGAAAGGAGATGTGTTGTATTTCTTCTTTAGTTACTGCTATGTTAATTTGAATGTTTTTCAAGTGTATACATAAGTTGCATTTTTCATTCTTTCCATCACCTAGCAACGTAGAATCTTGGTCTCTTGGAAGTCTCTGTATTCAGTTATTGATGGGAGGCTGACCAAGAGAGACACCTGTTGGATCTATGGTGTTGTTCTTCTTATATGATTAAAACTTATTTTAACTTCATTTGGATTTCCTTGGAATTCTTTATTCCGGATTCAACAACATTCTTCAGGAAGAAGGCGAAAGATGTCCATTTCAAAGAAGCAGAACCCCACCATAAAACTTCAAAGACTCCGATACGAACTTACATTTTGTGTCTGGAAAAGGACTATAAGTAGGGGAACTTAAGTCCCCAAACTCTGCCATCTGTCGAGCAGCCAGACAAGCTGTGTGAGGAGGGGAAGCACTGCAAGACTTCTTCCTGTGATAAGGACTGGGGTCCAGCCTGCTAGTCTCCTTGCAGGGTGAGGGGATATCACCCAGTGAAATAAAGACCACCTGCCCGGGAGCACCAGTACCTGCCTGCTCGCCATGACCAGTGAGCCATGAGAAGGGGAGAACGTTGGAAGGAACAAGATCCAAGGTAGATCCCTATTGCAAAGACTTCTTGTGCAAGGTGTGAGGAATGCACTGCTACACCAATTGGGCTGAAGCATGTGTGCTGGATTGATTCAGTGATCGCTGTGTGCCAGGAGGAGCTGCTGTGGCCTGAGTAAAGGAGTGAGGGTTGTGTGGATCCACTAGGCCTGCACAACCTTGTGGTGGGTGGCCCTGTGTGCCAGAGAGGGAGGCACTGTGAACAGCAATGCTAGGTCAGCGGAATCGAACCTGTGAGTGCAGTGACAGTGACCCCATACACCATGAGGGGGCACTAGGGGAGCTGAGGCCATGGGTTCGGGTCATAGCCTAGGACCGAGAAACTGTTGTTGTGGTCAAGTTGGGTCCAGCCTGCATACTGCACCGAAAGAAGCCAGAGGATCAAAGTACATTGCTGGAGCTTCATCGGAGCAAGGAGATCTACCTCCCTCACCCCCCCCTCCCCCACTGGACATTTATTTATTGTTTGCGCTGCTTGAACATTGAGTTATGAGTTGTGTTCACTCATCTGTATCTGTGCTTCCCCTGAAGGATTCTTGACAGAGTCAAGTGCCGAAGTGGCGCTTATCAGGTGATTTCACTTGTTTCAATATTTGCTTGTGTTAAACTGCAAGCATTAGTAACAAATATAGATATAAACTAACAACTATGCCTGAAACCAGACTTTCAAAGTAAATTGTCTTGGTCAGGTAACATTTGAGATCAGCAGACCAAATTCAATATTGGTGTAACCTCTCAAGCTATTCAAACCTGTGCCTAAAATGTCAGTGCTGTCCCCTTCTGACGGTTGGTGATTTATTAACCCCAGTAAACACAAATATGTTTCAAAGTTACATATACTATGATTTATAAGCCTGCACATTTATCTATATCATACAACACTTTCCACTGCATACAGATACATTTTACCTTACAAACCGTGCAATCTTACTTAAACAACTCTGAAAGCTAGTATTTCCCAAGTTCCTACATGGCCTGTCACTGCTAAAAAGTTGAGCGCAAGACCATGACTTTCTTTGATCTAGCAGCTAACAATAACGTCTCCTGGATGTGTATGCTAAAATCTGACAGCCAGGTAGACTGGTCGGTTTACCAACAGTCAGTCCTGCTTGCATCAGAACTGCCAAAAAAGTGCCTGATTTTTTTGTGCATAAAGGACAATTTGCAAATAGTAGACACCTAGATCAGAGCATCATTTCCTAAGACTGCAGAGAACAGATCAAAGCTGGTGACAACACAATTCAGTGGCCTTAAGCATGCCACCTGGAAACACAGACTACCTAGCTAAAAGATTTCTGGAGGCTCCACAAAGCTCAGCTATGAGCAGGACTGGCCATATGCAGCATGTGTCCATCTTTGCACTGTCACGGTCTACCCATCTTCTAAAGTCTCAGCTACCCTACCAATTCTCTGCTCCTTATAGGGAACAGTGAAATTAGATGAAGTGAATTTGCGATTCTCACATTAACATGACTAGAGAATCTGGATTTCATTAAAGACACGGAGGCTGACATTATGCATTTTCCTTTAATGCAGTCCAAGCAGCCGCAGACATCACAATAGAAAAAGTTCCCAATTAGAATAAAGGTAACACATAAAGGCCATGAGACAGTAACAATCAGCCTCTTTTAAATGAACAAGAGATAAGTCCATAAAAAGAGGAGACGTCAAACTTCAGGACAATCTTCAGAAGTAGAACAAATGAAGGAGGAAGAAGAAGGATTCCAACGATGAAAAGGAATTAACGAAGTAAAGGGATCCATCGCTGATAAGGTGGTAAAACCAGCAATCAAGGATTACCTGAAAAGGAAAGGGAATTAGTTCAAGAAAAAAGAAATTTGAAAATATTTATAGATAATACATAAATATAAAAGCATTATAATAAAATGTAATAAATAACATTCTGCCACATGCATCAACAGAAGGAATTGCGATTCCTAAATAGCGATTTTTAAGGAATCGCTATTTAGGAATCGCAAAAGCCTATGCATGTAGAAATCACTATAAAAATAGCGATTAAGGAATGCTGTTCCATTAATTCCTATTGGCCTCCAGGCCCAAAGGAATGGATTGGATGAGCAATTTGCGAGTACCAGTAGGTATTCGCAAATTGCTCATGCAATTTCAGGGTACAAGGGTGTCAAAATGACACCCTGTTGCACCCCTGAAACTGATCTGTGCACATATGCTGCACACACATGCCCTAAGGGCATGTGTGTGTGCGACACGAATCTTTGAAAAATGCAAAAAAGTGCTTTTTTCAAAGTTTTAGCAAATTATGATGAAGTTCAACTTAATAGTAATTTGCTCCTCCTATTAGCGAAATCGCTAATTTTTTAACTTTAATGAATTGCATTTAAGGAATCTCAATTTGTGATTCTTTAAATGCAATTGCAATTTAAGGAATCGCAATTAAGAGATTCCGTAAATTGCGATTTTTGCATTTGGGATGATGCATCCCAAATACAAAAATACCGGACGCAAAGGGGCAGATTCTGAGAATCTGCCCGTTTGCGACCGGTTTTTCCTTTGATGCATGTGCCTGTTAGTTAATGAAAAACATTACAATAGAATGTAATAAATAACATTGTTAAAGAAATACCACCAGAGGGTGGGAGTGAGGGATAATGTCAGCCTCCTTGTCTTTAATGAAATCCAGATTCTCTAGTCATGTTAATATGAGAATCGCAATTTTATTACAAGACCGGAGGCTACATTATGCATGTTGGTAACTCTCTAAAACAACATCAGACATGTGTTTAATAGGTTTACAACAGTGACGAGCAAAGCTACTGGCATTAGACTAGTCAGCAGCTTTAAGGATGTCATCCAACTTACCTCCTGCCCAGAGGGATTTACTGGCCATAGCACCTCTTAGGGAACGAGCTTGAAATTTGTTTGAGTCAATACCAACTAGACTCATAGCAGTTTTGATCCATCTAGCGATAGAAGAGGAGTCTATCTCTTTGTGGGGTTTAACAAAGGAAATAAGCAATTGATTAGGACGAAGCTGAAGCATTCTGCAATCGTATTCTTTCATGCCCTCCACAACGCAGAGGTTGGGAAAAGATCAAAACGGGGATAAAAAATAGAGTCAGACATAGTTTTAGTTCTTCTATGAATATCAAATTTGACCCTAAACATATTATAAGAACTGTTAGTAATATCAAGAGGTCTAATATCAAAAGCTCTTCTACAAGAGATTAGGCATAAAAGTGTAGCTAATTTAATAGAAGATGTTTTCTGGTAAGAAGAGGATTGGAAGGCCAATTATTGAAGAGATCGAGAATCAGTTTAACGTCCCAAAGTGTTTCATTTCTGGCTTTAGGAGGTCTCCTTAATCGGATACTTTTCATGATTCTACAGATAATTACATTTTTACCAAATGTCTTGCCGTTGACGAGGACATGACCGGCAGAAATAGCAGATCTATAACAATTGATAGATCTATAGCTGAGGCCCCTTTAAAATTGTTCGACAAGGAAGTTAACTATGTCAACAATAGTGGCCTCCAAGGGATCCAGGTCCCTTTCCAAGCACCAACGTATTCAACATTTCCAGATCCTATTATATCGGTAATGTGTGCCTGGTGCCTAAGATTCTCAGAGGAGAGCTGCAGCCGTCTCTGAAAGGCCTGAGATTTCGTTAGATCTCCTGACACTTTCCAGGCAAGAAGGGATAAACTCCCGTTCTCAATAAGGGGATGAATTCGCCTGTCTACGTCTGTAAGAAGATTCTCTATGGAAGGAATTAAAAAAGGAAGACTGCAAGTCAGTTCCAGAATGGTCGAGAACCAAGCTTGAGAAGGCCAGAAGGGTGTTATCAATAGAAGAAAACACTGTTCTTGTCTCACTTTCTGCAGGACTCTCTGAATCATGACAAAAGGGAGAAAAGCATATCCTTGGATCCCCTTCCAGAATTGAAGGAAGGCGTTGACTGCCAGAGCACCCGGGTCGGGCATCCAGCTGAAGTAATTCTCGAGTTGGAAGATCAGTCTGCTCGCGAACAAGTCTATCTCCAAGGGGCCCCAGATCTTGTTCAGGGTATTGAATATGGAAATATTCAGTTTCCAATCGGCGTAGAGACCAGCAGTCAATTCCAGGTAGTTTATGTGGTGAAGAGATTCTTTTTGAGACCACAGACCACATGTGATCTGATTCAGCAGACAGGCCCCCCAGCCATGAAAGCTCACATCTGATTCCAAAATAAATGCTGGAATTGAGCCAAAGATTGCCTTCCCATTCCACACGTCTAGGTTGTTCAGCCACAAAGTTAATTCTGAACGAGCTTCTTAGTCTAATCAAATCCAATCTCCGTACCAAAGTCCGGATCTTTGGGCTCTTGCTTTGATCCTCTGAAGGGCCCGATAATTGAGCGGTCCGGGAAAGATGGCTTGGATGCAAGTTGAAAGAAGGCCTAGAAGTCTGGCTAATTCTCTGAGAGACAGGTCTTGACGTTTGAGAACATACCTTATTTCTTTGAGGGAAGAAGAAGGCAACATGCTGTATCTATAGTAAAACCCAGAAATTTCAAGGACCTGGAGGGAATCGGACATGATTTCTCCTTGTTTATGATGAACCCTAGACTCACTAGGAGATTCATCGAAAAGTTCAGATCCTTGACTAATTGAGAGGAATCTTGGGCCAAAATAAGGATATGTTCCAGATAAATGATTAGACGAATGCCTCTTGATCTTAGATAAGAGACGACGGCTCTCATAACCTTGGTGAAGCACCAAGGGGCAGAAGAAAGACCAAAGGGAAGTGCCTGAAATTGGTATAAGCGATTCGTCCAAAGAAATTGGAGAAAGGGTTGTTGGATCTCTGCCATAGGAATGGTGAAGTAGACATCCTTCAGATCTAGTTTGACTAGCCAGTCTCTTTCTAGAAGTAAGACTCTGAGAAGATAGATACCTTCCATCTTGAAATGTCTGTAAGTCAGAAACTTGTTCTGATCTCTCAAGTTTATGACAGGTCTCCAACCTTTGTCCTTTTTTCTACCAAAAAAAGTTGCTTATGAAGCCTAGTTGTTCGATAGGGACCTCTAAAATTGCACCCTTCTGAATCATGGAGGAAATCTCCTCTTCTATAATATTTTGTTGGTCCAGTGTCAGTTTAATTTCCTTTGGGAAGGAAGTCTGGATAGGTGTATGTGAGAAATCTATCATAAAACCTTTTACAGTATTTAGGACCCAAGAATCTTGAGTAATTAACTTCCAATTGTCCAAAAAATGTCTGAGTATGCCGCCCACCTTTAATGGGGAAGAAGGAGAGGGGAGAACACTCACCTGAGGATTTATTTGAATTATTTGATCCGCGCCATCTAAATCCTCAGCCTCGTTGGCTTCTACCTCTTTGAGGGTAGAATTGTGGAACGTTGAATTGTTGGTAACCTCTACCAAATCCACGTCCTCTGGGATAGGGCCTTTGATTAAAGCGGCCGGAAGAGAGGCCCCGTCTTCCGGCCCTTCCAAAAAGGTTATTATTAGTATTGAAGATTTTCCTCATATTTTGTTGCGTCTTGTCAAGAGCAGTAAAAGTAGAAACATATTTGTCCAAAGATTTTATGAGCTCTTCCCTGAAGAGTAGCCCTTTAGGGCTCTTAGATGGTTCTTTGTCGGAAGGTCACTTAACTTTGAGTTAATTTTAGTCAGGACAATCCTACGTCTTTCTGCGTTAATTCTGGTTGAAAGCTTTATTTCGACATGCAAAGATATCTTAAAAGCATTACATACATGCTTGCATTGGCGTTACCCAGAAGGATGATAGCCCTCTGGCTCCATTCCCTAATCATCTCGGTGTTGAGTTGAAAGCCCTGAATGTGGCTTTCCTCTGCGGAATCCAAAATTCTGGTCAGGGGACCAAGGACGACAAGGAGACGATTCGGACAGCCTTTAAGGCATTTTTCCATCTCTTTTTTAGGGTCACGCCCTAGTTTAAAGAGAAACTTGATCAGATCAGGGTCGAGATTAGGGGTATAACAGGTTTTGTCTTCGACAGAAGGTCTTGAACACTCTGCCCTAAGGACGTTGCGTGTTTCTCTTTCTAAAGGATTTCTGATCCATTTTTTGATAAATTTCGCAACGTGTTCTTGTGGAGACCATTCAGAGCTCCGGGGATGCTTCAAATTTAGTGGAGAGAACATTTCTTCTCCTAATGGATTAAGGATTATATCCTTAAATGAAGATGGGGTGTCTTCATATATTTCTTCAAAGTCTTGATCTTCATCGTTTAGATCGAGGACATATTCATCCAAAAATTCAGAATCATCTGAATTATCGTCCACTATGCTATGAAGAGCAGTCTTCTTTTTTGTGCCGTTTAGGACACCTGTATTTTTTGTGCCGCTAAGTCATTGTCTAAATTTGCGGTAGGGGCAGAAGCCTCATCAGAGTCAGAGCTGGCCATTGTGAGGCAGATAAAGGGCAAGAGAAAGAAAGACTTTCAAATATAGAGATACAACATAGAATGAAATCAATGAAGAATTAGCAGTAGTCCTTTTTTTTTAAAGTCTTAAATCAGTAGTTAAGTAATGCCCAAATGCTACTTGCGATAATGCCCAGCATAGAAATCATCAACCGCTTTTAAACGCTCAAGAGCTCAAAAGCACGATGAGCTCGAGCGAATAGCAGGCGTGGTTGTGATGGAAACCCTCCGGCCTCCGATCGACTTAGCGATCAGCTGGAGCATGGAGGGGCAGAAGAAAGGCACTGGGAGGATGTCGCGCTCCTGTTGCCTCTGTACCTTCCTCTAAGCAACCGCTCAAGGATTACAAAAAGCGGAGAGAGGGCCGCGGTCACAACAAGGAAGACTCAGGGAATGCTCGCAAAGTCCAGAGACCCCGGTAGGACCAACAAATGTACCTTCTGTCAAAAGGCGTATATCTTAAAGGAAAAGATTGTTAAGTACAATTTTAAAACACACTACACGCGTGAGAATAAAGATCAGCAATGCGACCATTCAAACGTGAAGGAACACGTAGGGATGGGGGCGGGCCAGAGAGGAACACAGAGACTAAAACGCTCGGGAGAAAAAGAGCGGTGAGACATTCCCGTAAATTGGAGATTGGTAGTGGGGAGGGGTGTGGAGAAGATGGGGGGTTGGGCCACATCATAAATAAACCCTAAAGATGAAAAAAAGGTAAAACAAGGTTAAATACAGTTGAATACAGTAAAAAACATGAAGGAGTAAGATCAACCTATCTACTTAGAGCTGCATTTAAAAGATGCTGATTGTTACGCTCTCATGGCATTTATGTTTTGCCTTTATTCTAATTTGGAACTTTTTCTATTGTGATGTATGCGGCTGCTTGGACTGTATTAAAGGAAAATGCATAATGTAACCTCCGGTCTTGTAATGAAATAAAAAAATAATTTAGGGGGAAAAAAAAGCAGGAAGTGCTCAAACATTAGGTGTTCTTAATCTGATGTTTACTGGGTAGTAGACTCTCTTTGGCTGCTGGTCTTTCTATTTTTAGTTTATTTCGAATTACCTGGAAAATGACAGCAACGAGCCATTGAATGGTCTCATAGTTAACACGGATGAAAAGTAAGCCCTAAATGAATGAGATAGCATTATCTGTAAATGACAGAGCGGTACACAGCTTACTACAAAGATCTGGAACAAAATGGCAGGCCAAGCTCAAGGATATATAGCCTTTTTAATATATCAATTTTTGTGTCTGAAGGTCCTTGATTGACACTCGAAACTGATGAATAATAGAACATTCACAAATTTTGGACAACTGGGCATTATCTGACATGGGTCGTGGAAGTAATTGATGTTTTGTTAAAAAGCAAAAAATGCACTTTATTTCTTTTTATGGTTAGTTGATCTGCTTATAGGCTACGGTTAACCAACTGCAAGTGACAAGTGAGGGACACCTTCGCTCATGCTGGGATTTCTAGCTGCAAAACAAAGCAACTGACAGAAGCACAGAATTATATATGTATATATTCCCAAACGCTCGACATAAAATGGATCCAAAGCAAAGGCAGCAGAAGACATACAAACTTACTCAGCTTTTACACCTTATGATTTCAATTTACTGTTAATCGAAGTCAGCTTCTCAAAGAGATATGTACACAAATGATTGTTTACCTTCTGAATTCTGCGTACCAGCACGGAAGCAAAAAATCGTAAGGTGACTCTGAGTTCATCTACGAAAGACTCGTCATCGGTTATGTTTCTGAAAAATTAAAAAATACGATTTTTCAGAAATTGAGTGTTTCAATGAAATCATATGCTTTCTAATAACTTGACATCAAAGAAATGATGACCATTTGACAGCATGTAGGTCCATAAAAAAGAAGAGCTAAGAGTTTGAAGGACCTCAATATCATGTTGTGGTAAAGGAGGGCAAAAGGGAAGTACTATGGACCTGTCATCAAATGACCCACAGCAGCAGCAATTATCAGAACAGCAGCATATTAAAGAAATGTTTAGGTAAAATATTGAATACCACTCTCCAGAAGGGTAATTTACTGACCATTTGTCAGTATTTCCACACATGAGACCAGCTAATTATCCTGGCCTTTAAACTGTTGATAAAGAGGAACCCAGCCCCACAGCGGTGGGGTGGGTTTGAGCTATGTCATATAATGCACAATAACAACTTGACTTGCCATAACGTTGGTGTCACTTTGGACACTTTGTTCCTGCTCCACATTACGTATAGATTTTTAAGTGGTCAAACAGATTAATCACAAAAATATATCAGCAGATGATTTGTATTATAGATTGCCAAGACATTTTTGATTAATCCTGTGTCGACAAACAAAGCCCGTTGCTTTTGCCTGGAGCTTCTGATGCTGCAACATGGCTGTGCCTTAGTGAATGTTTGCACACTTTGGAGGATATTCACAAATTTAACTTAAACATGTGTAAATTACTCAGATGTAAGTTTACTGTTACAGTTTGTAGAAACAGTACTATTCTGTGGCTATTTCAAGTGTAAAGTTACTACAAAGTGTTGACCTGCATGTCTTCGCACTAGTCTGGAAAACATAAAATACCTCATATTTATTGCTAGTGAATTTACAACCATATTTTAAGTTCCTGACACTTTGAGGAACCTTTGCATGAAAGGGAATAGGAGAATTGCATACACCTGAAACCAATCTTATACACCTGACACTCATTCACTTCCAACAATATAGATACTGGTCACACCAAAGGATCTGTTTTTTCACTTTTCAACTCCTTCAGCCTGCACACACCTCACCCAGGAAGACGGATACAGACTATCATGCTGAAAAGGAAAAATAACTTTATTGAGGAGGAGACATCCCTTGTAGTTAAACACTACACACTACTACCTCACCCTCAGTGAGCAGCCTAATGGCAGGAGGAGAAGCCGGACACAGTAGGGGCATAGAAAAATGGCAGGATGAGAAGAGGCAGGTGAAGGAGAAGTTATCCAGGATTCAGCTGGCTCCAGTAAATCCTGGAGGGCCAACTTGTCTTGTCTCAGTCTCAACCCCATGAGGAGGCTGTCCTCTCCACAATGCACCCTCACCTGCTATATGGGCTGCCGGCTTCAAACAACAATAATGTGGTGCCAGGAAAGAATGTAATCACCCCTTCTCTTTTGCTCACTAAAATCAAAACTACAATCATTCACCCATATCTCTCCTTCACTCGTATCTGTATTGTTTGGCAAAGATCACAAATATATTACTTTAAAAACACCCTGTAACACAATCCCTATCAACTACTACTATTTTTATAATTATATGAGTTATTCTTTTATCATTATATTTCAATACAGCTACTCGCTCTACCAGCTTGATAGATTCAGCTGGGACCGGAGTCATTACAACAGCAGGTGGGCAATACACAGGGCAGATCTTGCAACTTCCCATCTACATACACACTTAAGCTTACAGTAACTATACAAGTTACTTGTATCAGGTGTTTTGATACACTATAATAGTATACTTGATAATATTAGTTTGAATTTCTTTGCATTGTTGTCTAATTTAACTTTGACAATTATACTATTACACTGTAATATACTCTGAATTTTATTTTTCGGTTTACGGCCCTGTGATGTTGTCCAATCCACCTCCTGAACCATCAACTTCTGCTCCTAGCAGTTCTATTAAACCAGGACTGCCAGTACACAGCAGACGGATGATAGAGACTGGTATATTACGTATTTGTTCTTTTCACTTTGGCTCTAAATGATTTATTTATTATTGATAGGGTACCTGTATGTCTTTTGTTACATATACCTACTGGCAACATGATCAATATGTTATGCCTTTGTGCTATTTATTATGCATTGTCTAATCAAAATACCCTTATACTTGACTATGTGAGGGTAGTAACATATAGGTTACTCATTATCTTAACTGGCTGGAAAGCAAACTTCGTAGGCCTCCAAAATAGTAGTTTAACACTTCATAAAGGATCTTCTTGTAGGTTTTTGAATGGTTCACTCACTTGTGTATTCCTCTCGCTGTTTCTTTACAGTTTCCGTCATACAACACCAACTGCTGTATCCGTGTCTGAACATCAACAATGACATCATTTAGGCCCTCTATTATTCGTCAGTCAGGTAAGTCTTGGAGCTATGCAGGTTCTTATTGTCTCATCATTGCTCCATTCAATAACTCAATGCCCTCAATTCTGTCATTTTATAAAATGTTAACAGTTTGTTTACTGATGAGGTTTGTTTCCCTTTATTTTATGTATGTCTAACGTGTCTGCATTTGTGCTCCTGGTTAATTTTATAAAGAGATAATAATCACTGAATAATACTTCTCTCTGCGTGCTGGATATGACTATTTCTAAAGTTATACCTTGGCATACAGTACAACAGAGTAGAGAGGAGCTTTGCACTGTGGAGTGCCGTACAAAGGAGTGCCATAAATTGCAGTGGCATAGAGTGGAATACCATATAGTGGAGCAGTGTACAGTGGAATACCATAGAGTACAGTGGTGTATAGTGGAGTGGCATATAGTGTTAGTGGAGCAGCGCATAGTGGAGTGGCATAGAGTGGAGTAGTCTATAGAGGAGGGTTGTAGAATGGACTAGCTTAGAATGGAGTGACGTACAGTGTAGTAGCGTAGAGCGGAGTGGTGTGGAGAGGTGTAAACTGTAGTGGCATAAGTGGAGTGTTGTAGAGTGAAGTACCATAGAGCGGATTGTTGCAGAGTGGACCGGAAGACAGTGTAGTGTGGTAGAGTTTAATAGCATACTGTGTAGCGGCGTACAGTGGGCTGGCGTGGAGTGGCATATAGTGGAATAGCATACAAGGGAGTATTGTGGAGTGGAATAACGTTGAGTGTTAGTAGCGTACAGTGTAGTAAGGTTGAAAGGAGTGGCATATAGTGGAACAGAGTAGAGTACAGTGGTGTAGAGCGGAGTGTTTTACAGTGAAATAGCATGAGTGTAGTAAGGTATAGCGGATTGGACAAGAAGTAGAGTTGCATAGAGTAGTATTGTTGAATAGACTGATGTACAGTGTAATAGCACTTAGTGGATTGTCAGAGTGGAGTGGAGTATGGTGGAGTGGTGTAAAGTGCAGTGGCATACGATACAGTGGTGAACATTGAATTGGCATAGTGTACTGGCAGAGAGTGGAATAGTGTAGAGTGTAGTGTTGTAGAGTGGAGTTGTGCACAGTGCAATAGCTTACAGTGTAGAAGCGTAAAGTGGAAGGGCGTACAGTATATTGGCATACACTGGGGTGTCATAAAATGGAGTGGCGTAGACTGTAATTGTGTATAGTGGAGCGGAGTGGGGTACAGTGGAGTGGCATGTAGTGGATTAGCGTGGAGTGGCATATAGTGGAGTGACGTACAGTGGAGTGGCATAGAGTGTAAAAGCAGAGTGGAGTGGCATAGAGTTTGTTGGCGTATAGTGGAGTGTGGTAACTGAAAAAGACACACCGTAAAGTGAGTTAACAAAAGTAGATGTAATGTGGCAGGAAAATAGATTATTTGGGGTAAATGATAATTTTTGGTAGTATGTGTAAATAGTGTTACATTTTTAGAATACTTAGTTATGCAGTGTGTTGCAGTAAGCTGTGGTAAGTTTGCAGTATACTGCAGAACAGGCGCATCAAAAGCCAGTATGTGATTGGCTAAAGGCTGTGTTTAACGGAGGTAAAAGGCAACTGTTATTTTCAGCAAATTTTGTCTGTGTTTTTCTGCATTCTGGGTTAACGTCTTAAATCAAGGTAATTAGTAGGTTTTACTGTTGTTTCCTACCGATTACCACTTTATTAAAGTGGTAATAGGTAGAGAAATTGATTTATAATTTGATATATTTTTACAGCAATTTAGAGATAACTGTGCATTTTAAAATATATATTTAACCCCTTCGATGCTCATGACGATCTCAGCTCGTCATGAGGTACACCTCTCGTACACTCATAACAATGGGAATAAATAAGGGTCAGCACAGGAGGGGAATACCATCAGCATAGATGGTGTTAAGGAGTGTGGTAATTTGTAGGTACCGTGGTACTATGTAGGCTTTTTACTGAAGATTTCACTATGCTAAAAAGTAAAATACAGAGTAGTACCCTATATTTGTAAAATATAGGGTATTACATTGGATTTTTAATTTTTAATTTTCATTTATTTTGGTTTCAATATTTTTTTCCAGCATGGAAACATGTAAAAATATTCCCTACCTATTATCACTTTAATACTACGGTAATTGGGAGGGAAAAAATATCAAACCTAATACTTACCTACATCTAAGGGCGAAATGCAGAACACAGGCAACCTGTACCTAAAAAAACATGGATGCCTTTAAATCTTTCAACAGCAGTCTTTCAACGGCAGTCATTAACCAATCACATACCAACTTGCCATCACTGTGTAACTCGGTACTTCCACAAAATACAGCAGAATTTGACGAAAATAATGCAGCCAAAGATATCACTAAGTTAAAATGTCTTGTAATGTAAACAATACTTAGCCTACTTTCTTCTGGTACCCAAAAGTATCATCTGTGCACCATAACTTCTAATCTTGCCAAACTTCATATATACTCATTCAGCCATTTTCGCCCTATATGAGATACAAAATTCTATGGAAAATGCATTGGTGGAAAAATAAATTTTTGGGACCCCCTTTTTATGTTTGGCCCTCCCTTGACCACTCACCGCGAACCTTTGCATCATCCGCCAATGTAGAAGAACAACTAGGTCTGCAACATTTTGTGAAAATTTGTCAAATGGGTGCAAATGTATTAATAGTGAAAAATCTGAGGAATTCCTATCTCTGGTAACATTTACTATAACTACAGACTGGCTAACACCACTCTATAATGAATACATATAATATATATTCTTTTTCCATAAACCTTTTCGTAGGGAAACAAAATACTATCCTTGGTAAGGTACCAGACCTAAAGAAAATAGATTCTTACATCAGAGGGGAAATGCAAACTAGGAAAGAGTTGAGCAAATAACGGAAACACGTCAGGAAACATCAAGGGAAGAAATGTAGATACAAACAGGAAGAACAAAGTCCACAGCCAGAAAAAGTCCCAAATCAAGAGTTCAAACAAAGTAATTCCCCAACTTAGATGGAAGTTGAAGTCTCAAGTTCTTGGTTTGGGGTGGAATGGGGTTTGGGGAAGATAATTCCTGCCCATCCTTGCTTTCTTCTTCAAACACAACACTGAAGTCCTCCTCGGGTGTGGGCGTCAAACGGTAGGTCATGGCAGGACCAGATACTTTTTGTGATGTTGTGGTATGGTTACTGTTGTTAAGTTCATGTGTCGTAACTATGCCATGGCATTGTCTCATTAGAATTTTGGAAAGAAAGGGGTATTATTTTTGTTCATCAATTATTGCACAATTATTCTATTGTCCACTTTCCTACCTCACAAACACACTATCAATTACCTGACTCTTTCCTTAATGAGTATAATATCATTGTTAATGCCATACAATCTCATCTAACTACTTTTTCCCTTCCACCTCATATACCGTCTATATCCCCTTCCACACCTTAATACTCCTTATTATCAACTCGCAGACCTAAAGCCGCTATTGTAAGTTATTTGTATCAACTGTTACTGAACGTCCTAAGTCTCCAATTGAGAATGCATGGGAAACTGATTTGTCTGTTTCTTTTTCTGTTACTACCTGGGATAAACTATGCTCCAAATTATTTAAAGTTTCTGCTGCTGCTCGTATAACTCAATCTCTGTATTTTATTTATCAAAGAGCACTTATTACTCTCATTACTATTTGTAAATTTTCACCTACGTCATCTCCATTATGTTGGTCATGTTCCACTGAAACGGGCACGTTAACACATTTACTTTATGAATGTTCTAATGTTTTATCCTTTTGGAATTCTGTTTGGAATATTTGCATGTTAGTGTTTAACTTCATGGATAAGGATAAGGATAAGGATCCAAGAAAAACATTACAGAATGTTTTTCTTGGATCCTTATCACCTGATATAGTTGTTGCATATTCTCCTCCTAGACTATTTGATCTTTTTATTGCATTCGCTTTTAAAGTTATTTTATCATCCTGGAAGGATAATTCAAAGATTTCTTTACTAACTTGGTGGAATTTTATTTGTGATGAACATAAAATTGATTCTGTTTCCTCTTCTTCTCTTTCTCAAAAAATCAAATCAGATCTTCTTTGGCTTCCTTTCATTACATATCTTTCTACACACCCTCCTATACGTTAATTCTTTCTCTCCCTCTTTTTACTATCGTACAACACAATTTCTATATTCTCTCTCCCCTGACTTTTCTCTATCTCTCTTTTCTTTCTTCCTCTTTTCTCTTTCCTGCTTTCTTTTTCTTTCCCCTTCTCTTTAATTCTAATGTTCCTATTTGATTATTTGCTATTTGCCTAATTGTTTATCTTACTTATGTTATATATGATATTTTATGGCTTTTATCCATGTACCATTTTATGGTTTCTTTTTTCTCTTTTTCTTATGCATTAGAAAAACTCAATAAAAAATTTCTTTTAAAAAATATATATATATATTGAACTGATCTTATGCCGGTTTATAAATAATAAAAACGTTTTTTTAAATATAGGCCTCTTATATGGTACTGTGAATACTATCAGGGTTGAGGTTGGGGAGCTGTTGGGTTTGAGATTGAATGTGGAGATATGTATGTTTGGTATGTTGGCGGTATACCCAGGGGGAATTATTGTTTGACATTACAGTCCTATCAGAGCCCTGTCCATTTGGTGTGAGGGGCCTCTCTCTGTATGGTTTCTTGCCTAATCAACAGGTGATACTGTGGAAGGGGGGTGTTGCACCCTCTTCCCGGACGAGCCTTTGTTCTGGGTCTCCTGCGAACAGAGGCTTTCACCCTAGGAGGTCAGAACAGTGTCTTGAGTGACAGGTTGGGAGAAACCAGTCTGCAGGGGCACAAGAGGCTGATAGGTTTTCTAAGGTGACCTGTGGGTACAAGTATTGGTAAATGCAACACTGTCGTCAGTTTACCAATACGAGATGTTTGATACCAAACATCCCTATTTTCACTGAAGCATCATGTAGCTGAGGAACTCGTTTTCACCAGAGTTCAGCATATGTTTTAAAATGGCTTCCTTGGGCACTTATACAGGCAGTAACAGGAATGACCACCACAGGGGTATATCTGCTCATGCACGAATGCCCTCACATGTACTATTCAGCACCCTGCCTTAGGGCTGTCAGTCCTGCTGTATGGGTGACTTTCAAATATTACATGAAGTGTTAGGTGACATTGCACACAGGGATGTGTGACATGTCATATTTTCACTTTTGTCTGCACCAAGAGACATAGCCTGCAATACCAGCTCTGCATGTTCTTGGTGTGGGGTCCCTTAGGGTGGCACTGTTCATTCTGCTGCCCTTAGGAGCCCTCTTTAGTACCTCAGGCCTTCGGTAATTTTGGGTAAAACAATTGAATATTTTTAGGGCTGGTTAGCAGGAACCAAGTACACTTCATTCAAAGTTGCACCATATACCAGGCAATAAGTGTGTGTTGAGGGGTACTGAAACAAAATCCCAGTTTCCTACAAGTATATATTATTCTCAAGAGGCATATAATGAAGATATGGATTCAAAAGAAGGCTTGTCAGAAAAACTTGGTGGAAAGACGTTAGACAAAATATGGTATCTAAATTGTCTGTTGTTCAACAAAAAGAAGGGTTTCAAACAATATGGGGAATGGCAGAGCACCTCCAACTGTTCTTAAATTGTCTCACATAAATGCTGCTTAAAAACACTCAATGTCAACAAAAGGCATCTTTTAATAACGTTTGCTGAAAAAAGTTTATGTTAAACAGGTTTGATTTTTCAAACATCAATTGAGAATGTATTCGATATAGCGCACATCTGACAGACACCTCACCATCCCAGACTGAAAGCACATTTTTAGGGGCTGTAACACTCCAAACACCCCTCCCCCCCAAACTATACCCCTGAAAACTCAAACCAAAGTTTCCCATTAGAAGAAATACCGTATGGGGCGGAGCTAGCCAGCAAGCGCAATGGACGCCTGAAGCCGGGCCTCCGCCGTGCACAGCACCATTATCCTTCATAAAAACTGTTAGAGCGACGATCTAGGCTCCCTACCAGCTCCCCCAGTTGCACGAAGGCGGGGAAGATTGGCGACTCCCTGAAAAGACGGGAAGAAACGCACCCTGGACGGCGCCGCGGCCCGGCGAAGCCTCTGACCTGGTAGGCCGTGAAGCCGCGACCTCGAGTACGTCCTGAGTCCGGGCGCCGTGATGCGGCGTGCGGCTGCCGGGGGAGGAGTGATCCGGAGCTCCGGTGCACAATTTGGCTGGCAGGCGCGGGACGCCGCAGGTGAGGCAGAGAGGTGGGGGACGCTAATTAGAACAAATAACTTGGTGCGGTCTCTCCGGTGCGGCGCCTTCCCCCCCTCCGGCCGCCGCTGCGTGGTGTGTGCGCCTGGATGCTGTGACGACTCCAGTTTCCCGGTGAGACACGGCAGCTGCAGAGGCCTGTGAAGCTGCATGGTCGGGTCCCTGGCTGCTTGTGAACTGACGGTGCAGAGATCGGCCAGACATACCGACAACAGCAGCGTGGAAGACAAGACCCCTCCCTGGTAAAGGACAAGTAAGGCTGTTAGGCTCGGCGTAGGAAAAAAAAAAAAAAGAGTGGCGCGAAAGTGAGCTGCACATAACAATAAATACACTAGCGCCAATACGCAGCCTGAGCAGAAAACTGGGGATCGCCTGATCCATGGTAGTATGATTACTGGGACACCTGGAGGGAGGACGATCCCTTTTCCCCCCACTGATACTCCTGACAGAGGGCTGCCACCAGGAGAACCACTGGAAAGCCGGGTGCATGAAGTAGCGCTGCGGATGGCATGATCCTCGGTTAGTTTTAACTAGAGGCGCGCCTGGATCCTACGACACAGCACTAGACACACGAAGTGTCGGAGGGATTAGGCTGCGCTTCCCTACCGCTTTCTGAGAGGTGCTCTTACAGGGGCAAGAAGTACTACGAGTTACACCTAGCGGAGGGGGACTGCGGCAACATACTTGAGTACCCCAGAGTGTAGCGGACAGAACGCGTGATCTCCCTGCCGACGAGTGGGCTGCCAGCCACAAGATGGGCAAAGGGGATAAAACGCAGAGCAAACTGCCCTTTTCACAAAGAAGACTACAACAGCATAGCCCATTGCAAGAGAGTGGGACTGTAACACGACCGGAGGAAGACCTGGGGGCAAGCTCAGACATTAAAGCCATGCTTCTCTCTATGGAGCAGAGTCTGCAGTCCAGTATCTCCGCTCTGGGCACTAAAATGGATGCCATGTCATATCGAATGGACCGTATGGCGGAACGGCTGGATAAACACGCAGAAAGACATGATATGGCCGAGAGAAGAATGACGGAAGTGGAAGAGGCGCAAACAGACCTGGATACACCGCATAAAAAGATGGAGAGGATGATGCAAGTCCTACAGGACAAGACTGAGGATTTGGAGGCGCGTTTGCAGCGCTGTAACCTCCGCATCACGGGACTTCCGGAAAGAACACATACAGGCCCAATGGAGCACTTTGTGGAAAAGTTACTCATAACACTTCTGGGAGAAGGAGTGTTTTCGAACATGTTCACGGTGGAGCGTGCACATAGATCCCTAGGCCCGCGCCCCAAACCCGGAGCACCTCCTCGTCCCATAATAGCGAAGCTACTCAACTACCGCGACAGGGACGCAGCTCGCAGATTGGCGAGATCTAAACAACCGCTGCAATATGAAGGGTCGGCCATATCTCTGTACCCAGACTTTACGGCGAAGGTTCAAGAAGAGCGCAAACAATTCATTCCGCAACAGAAACGTCTCAGAGAGATGGGCCTGGACTACGCCTTGCTGCACCCGGCAAAACTAAGTGTTAACAGACGTGGACACTCACATATATTTACGGATCCCAAGGAACTGCAATAAGCCATGAAGCGATGGTCGAAGGAACGGAATACAGACAATGAAGAGAATCCGGAGGAGGGCGAGAGCGGCAGCCGCTTGGATGACTAGGACAGAGTTTATCTTTGGGACGTGCACATGCTGCACATCAGGGCCGTGGCAGGTGGATGTGACTACGAGCGCCACAGCAGAGGAAACGCAAGAGAGAGCGATCTAGTCTTCGGGGAATGAAGACATTTAAAGAGAAGTGGTTTGGGGCGTGGGAGGAGAGGTTCGAGGACCAGGACGCATGATTTTTCCCCATTTTATTTTTTTACAGGCTCGAGTTTTGGACAATTAACAATGCTTAATTCCACACAATGGACACTTGTCGTGCAGTGATTGCTGCGTAGGGAGGAGTAACTGGGGTGTATACATTACAAGATAGAGTATAAGATGACGTTGCTATGATTACGCAACCTGTGCATGGCGGGGGCAGGTGGGGGGGCTGAACGAGAGTTCTGAGATTTGGGCAGAGACTATGACTCGAGGCTACCTTGGCCCCTGCGCGTTAAGCATGGTTGTGCTGTTAGTATTCAAAGTTGGGGTCCTGACATCGGGGTGGGGGGCAGACTTCTGACGGACCAGGTTGGGGCGGGTCTGCTGTGGGAGGGGAGGGGAGGCACTAGGAGGGGTAGGGGAAAGTTCAAAGAACTACTGTTGGTTCCGCATGCTAGTACGGTGAATACATGTTGCATTGTGAAGACGTACTGCTGTTACCCACCCCAATGGCTGGAGATGCTACAGAAACCATTAGATCTTTAACTTGGAATGTCAGAGGGTTAAACGATCACAGGAAACTTAGGAAGGTGTTGAATTATTTGCAGAGGCATCACATTGACTTAGCTCTCATACAAGAAACACATCTCCCACTAACAAGTAAAATGCTTCAATGCAGGGGCTTATCAGGGAACGCCACAGTGGCGGGGTTCACTACACATTCCAGAGGAGTCCTAACGTGGATAAACCCTAGATCCAAGTTAGATTTGAGATTAGTGCAAGCAGACCCAGAGGGTAGGTATCTCATCTCAAGATGCACGGGGAAGGGACAGGATCTAATTGTGGTCAACGTCTACGGCCCAAATTACGACTCCCCAGACTTTTACGAGCAGTTGGCGAGGAACTGTCGAGAATATTCCACAGCGGAGATGCTCTGGGGGGGGAGACTTTAATCTAGTGATGGATCCGGAATTAGATAGGGCTTCAGGCCCACAGCGTAGACCCTCAGCGGCTGCTGTCACACTCCAAGCTGAGTTACTGACGTTGGACTTAGTTGATGTATGGAGAGGGAGAAACACTGAAAGAGGGGGTTACACGCATTACTCAGCATATCATGACATCCACACTAGGATTGACTACTGGTTGGCCTCCTTCTCAGTCTCTAGGCACATATTGTCATGTACAGTTTTATCACGTACCCTTTCAGATCACTCGCCACTACTCCTGGTTCTGGAGACGCCGATAGTTCGGATTCCTCCCTTTACATGGCGCTTTCCCCCGTACTCGTTGCTAGATGACGCCTTTAGAGGGGAACTGGCAGTGGAGATGGACTCCTTTTTCGAAACAAACATTGGTTCAGTAGATAGCTTCCAAACAGTATGGGAAGCGTTCAAGGTATTCATTTGCGGAGTAGCCATGGCCAAACACTCGAGTGTCCTAAAAGCTATACGCCAGCGCTTGAAATACTTAAAGTCACGGTTGGGAGACCTAGAGAAGCAACAGCTGGACAGCCCCGATCCCGCTATAGCAGACCAAATCAAAACCCTTATCGCAGAATTCAACGAGGAGGCAGATAGGGAAGTACGACATATGGGGAAATATGCGACAGCGAGAACATATGGGGAACGTGAGCGTCCAAGTTCTCTATTAGCTAAAATGATGCGCAACAGCAGGAGGCCCCCGAAATTGACTGAACTGGACACAGCCTCGGGGGTTGCTGTCACTTCAGAGGATGAGATTCTGAAGGAGTTTAGAGTCTTTTACTCCGATCTATACACGTCCAGGATGGAAAATCTGGAGACAGACATGGACGATTACCTAGAACACATACAACTGCCCTTCTTAACACAGTCTGATCGTGAGTTCCTAATGTCACCTATACAGGAAGATGAGATCGGAAGCATTAGCTGGCATGCGCGTGCATAGCGCTCCTGGGGCGGATGGCCTAACTGTGGGGTTTTATAAGGCGTTCAAAGACAAACTTATTCCGCATCTGTCTGCTCTCTTTGGAGATGTTTGTGTAGAGGGCTGTATGCCACAGTCAATGAGAGAGGCATTAATTGTCACCATTCTAAAACCCGGCAAGCCCCCCAACGTATGTGGTTCGTACAGACCTCTATCTCTGCTAAATGTAGACGTGAAACTATACGCTAAGGTACTTGCTACACGTCTGACTCTGATAGCCCCAGAATTGGTAGCCCCGGAACAGGCAGGCTTTGTGCCTGGGAGGAACCTAACCTATAATATTCACACAGTGCTGGGGACCATACAACATGTCAGGCAAGACACGAAAGCTGTTGCCATCTTCCTGGACATGGAGAAGGCTTTCGACTCCGTGGAGTGGCCATTCATGTTGCGGGTTTTGCGAAGGTTTGGACTAGGGGAACCGTTCTTACAAATGATCGGTGCACTGTACTGGAAGCCAACGGCCAGACTGCGCATAGGTGATCGTGTATCGGATCCCTTTGAAATTAGCAGGGGTACAAGACAGGGCTGCCCGCTCTCACCATTACTTTATGCGTTGGTGGCCGAACCATTGGCCTGCGCGTTGCGGGAGTACCACTGGCACCTGGGAGTTCATTTCCCGACGTATAAGATTGTGATCTCGACATACGCAGACGACACACTGCTTTATGTTCGCAATCCGGAGGTGAACCTGGCTTCGGTATTGCGGGAAGTGGTCCGATTTGGTGCGCTCTCTGAGCTCAAGATAAATTGGAATAAATCAGTGGTGTTCCCGCTGACTCCGGTGACGCAACACTTTGATATGGAATACCCGCTACGTTGGTCAGCAGAGCCAGTGCGCTATCTCAGCATTATGATCCACCCGGATGCCGAGGTACTGTTCCGCGAGAACTACGGTGTTGCGCTCAACAAATGTGAGGAGGACGTGAAGAAGTGGTGCAGACTCCCGCTATCACTGATGGGCCGTATAGCCATCATGAAAATGGTGGTGCTGCCCCGGTTCCTGTTTCTATTCAATAATTTGCCCATTATACTGTCTAAAACTTTCTTCAGTAATCTGATGAAACTTATGGTCCGCTTGGCCTGGGACGGGAAGCAGCCAAGAGTGCAATGGACTGCGCTCACGCTTCCGTACGAGATGGGTGGACTAGGAGCTGCAGATATGGAACGATATTACAGAGTCTCTCAGTCTGCTCACTTGCATACGTGGATACACGGAGAAGCAAACATTCCCCACGTGCGGATGGAATGGTTGTTCGAGGACTGACTCCCACTACCGGCCACGATATGCACTCCCATGGACCGGAGTGTTGGATTCGGTCACGGCCACGAAACACGCGTGGTACGCGTTGCTAAGGGCCAGAGAAAGAACCTTGATGTACTCCCCTTTAATGGCAGTAAAATGGGCATTGTGGCTGCTGCCTGTCGAGGAGAAAGGCGTTTTACAGGCGTTACATGCGCTGGAGATTGGGACGGCTGGCGAGCTATTCGAAGACGGCAAGGCGAGAACATGGAAAAATGTGGCCCAGACATCGGAAGGCACTTTGCTACTACAACGTTTTCAATTTCCGTAGTGCATTGAAGGACGTTTTGGGTCCAGAGCTGGAAGAGCCCCCAGAGTTACTGGAACTTTCCCATGTCATTAACACGGTACAATCACGGAAAATGATAGCTCATTTATACAAAGCTATTGCATCACACAGAGCTCAGGAACCCTCTAAAGCCAGGCTCGCTTGGCAGAGGGATTTACAGATAGCTATAGATGACACCATGTGGAAGTACTGCTGCACGAGCACCAAGAGGCTGTCCTTAAATGGACGACACCGGTTGATCCACTTTAAATTTTTGCAAAGAGTGTACTACACTCCGGAACGATTATACCGCTATGGTCTCAGGCAGTCTTCCGAGTGTGAGAGATGCCATGCGCCCAACGCTGACTTCTTTCATTTGGCGTGGGGATGTCACAGAATACGCACATTCTGGGAGGCGGTGATAGCGGAGTTGGGAGAGATACTAGAAATTGAACTACCCGCGGACCCAGCCCTGGCGCTGCTTGGCCACTCCAGAGGATTGCCTGTGACGTTAAGACGACTGACAGATATGGGCATGTTGATGGCTCGACGAGTAGTGGCACAGTGCTGGATGAGGGGGCCGCTCCCGACGAAGAGAAGGTGGGCCCGAGACATGCTATATTGCTGCACGCAATCGGAACACTATAGCGAACTACTCCCTCCCACGAGTCGCCCGAAGAACGTCTGGAGTCTATATCACACCTTTAGGATCACCAGAGAGGACACTACCGACACACAGACCGACAGACAGGCAGAGGTGCAATAGTGGTAAAGTAGATTGAAATTCACTTATGCCCTACACTATAGGTGAATACCCAGACGATTATGGAGGAAGGCTGGCCAGGGACTTCGTGGGGCGCGGCAGGCAAGAGATACCGGAGGCGTGGCTTTCCTGGGAGGTTTGTAGCATTTCCAGATTAGGCAGGTTAGGTTGGGGAGACACATTCATGGCACAAGTAGGTGGGTACTCACATAGAGGGGTAACACATAGACACGTGTAACACGTAGTGGGGTAAGTAGCGACACATAGGCTAGGGAACCAGTTTACCAGTTGGGGGGAATTCAGGGGTTTCATACTGGGGGGGGGGGGTAGTTCTTGGGGGCTATGCATTAGTGAGGGTTATCTTAGACAATTAAAACACACCGCTGTCATCAACATACTAGGATAAGACCTACATTGTACTGACATATCAGATTCCAGGATGCCCGGCGGTTTGGAATGACAGTGCGATAACTGTTATGCAGTATTATGATTTTGTTTCAGGAAGTGCCGCGCCGCCGGACCCCAGGGTTGTCGGCACTTTGGCTGTGTATCACCGTACTGTTCAGGAGACAGTCCATTGAAATGTTTACGCTGCCGGCCCTGGGGGGTTGTAGGCTGCAAGCTGTGTATAACCCTCAGTTCGCAAATAAAGGTGTTTAAAAAAAAAAAAAGAAGAAATACCGTATAAACCCAACCTGAATCAGTTGATGCCTTCCTAAGGAAAGTACTGCAGTGAAAAGCATAAATTATGGATTCATGTGCGAGTAAAGAGCAAGCTTACGTTCTTGGTACATAGTAACCGTCCTGGTGTTTTTTAAATTTTTTTCACTGTTTCCTTCTCTGCAGGAGTGGAATTGCGTTCATTTGCTTTCATAAAATTATTAACAATTCTCAACAAGGTTAGTTCTCTTTGAAAGGCGCCTCTGTGCAACAACAAAGCTGTAGTCAACTGGTAGGAGGGCCAAAACATTGGTACGAACTGTTACGAATGAAAGAAAAGACCTTTCCTAACAATGAAGCACAGAAGATACATCAGGAGCTCGCTAATCCTTCGGTAAATCCCATCCACCTATTTTTAGACCATTGCAGAGGCACACAAACTACAATACATCAACTGAGTGCCATTTTCAACGGCATCTGCCAAATAACAAAGGTTAATCTCTACCCACTCCACCCTCCCAGTGCACTCAAGAGCTCACTCCCAATTTTCAGTTGCCATTTCATCAAAGTGTATTCACCTGCAAAAACTTCTCTTCTTTAAAGCCAGATATTTAATGAGAGCGGTGAATACATGTGAAGGTATGTCTGTAAGGAAATTACTTTCACTAACTATTAATGTCACTCTGCATGATCATTTAAATATTAATCAGACACAAGTGTAACTGATGTAATTTTTCAGTATGCTACAAAATGACTCCAGGAGCCAAATTATGGAATAGACTAGGGACGTCAACTGTGTTTGCACATAATTTTTGCATCCCACTCCTGAAAGCCCATATGGGAAAACTTAAGTGCCATTCTGGCAAAATGCACCATCTGTTTTGCAACTTGATCTGTTTGTCGAGCATGTACCTACAGCCAAAGATGGTGTAGACGGTGTTTGAGCATATATTGCCATGATCCTAATCCTATCCACCTTCACACAGTATACCCACCAGTCATGTGCATGGGAGGGGAGGTGACCCAATTTCAGAGCAGAGACCAGTCTGCTGGTAGTGAAGAACCAGCGATGGTTTGAACAAGCTGCTCGGTATTTCACTAATGTATTCTTCCAAGAACTGACTTTTGGAGTTCGCAACTGGGGAGGGCAATTTTGTTTTTTTATCTGGCAAAGGTTCCCAATCAGGGGAGAGCAATTTTGGATCTGTCTGCAATGGATACTCCTAATCAAAGTGTGATCATAACAGAATCATGCAGTTTACTGTAATGTCGAGCCAGATGTTAACTTAAATATTAGGGGTCCAATTTGCAGAGCCATTTGTGTATGTGGAGTTGACTTACCTGCACAAAAGACTGATTTACAACTGCACGGTTTTCATAAAAGGAAAATGCGCTACATTCGTATCATGCGATATGTATTACCCATGATGAAGTAATAGTAAATCCCACTAAAGCAATGACTAGCTTGTGTTCCAAGGCAGGGTTTCCCTAAAAAGTTTAGAAACAGCCACAAACCCTACCACTACCCACCCTGGAAAATGGTAAGAGTTTTAATCCTGCCTGGGCAGTTGGGGAGGGGGATTCCCTAAGAATTAGAGGGGGGTTGGAAAGGAAGGGTTTTTTGGAGAGAGTGACTGCACTTAGCCATAAGGGAGTGCCTGGGACACCTTTGGCCTCACATGCGGTGCCCTTGACTATGTACCCCCTCTGCTCCGGGTGGCCTCTTTTCCTTTGCACCTGCATCTAACATGGCATGGGTGTAGCAAAGGATCTCCTCATTTGTATGGGTTACGCTGCAAGGAAAAGGAGCTTACACCCCCTTAAGATCGCTCTGGCACACATTATAAAACGATCATTACCACAGAAGAAACTGTGTAAGCATCTTTGGTCCCTTCTGTGATACCAAAGTGCCCCAGGGCTGCAAAACGTGAGTATAAATGCCCGTTGTATACCTGGAGCGCTCTGTTTAATACAGCCCCAAGAGACTGAAAAAGGGCTTAGTGGCTGATACTGTGCCACTTGTACTAGATAATCAGTAGCCACCAAAGGTCGAGGACGAAGGGAGCAGAAGAAAAGATGGCAGACCAGTGAAGGGAAACATAATGTTGTCAGTGCAGCCAAACTGTGAGGCCATGAAATAGCAATGGGGCACATGATGCAAAAAGTGTCTGTCTAAAAAAGTTTAATGTGTTCGCATTCTACAGGTCACTCATTGGCTGGAACCACCTTGGTCTGCCCAAACCCGCTCTCGCACCATGGACTTTCCAACATCATTACTGGAGACAATGGTAGATGCTTATTTTTTATTAATTACATTTCGTATTAAGCCTCGTGGGTGAGCCGACTGAGCTCACAGGTAGCGTTGAATGTTACATTTGCTTCGATTTAACATTCGTTTGCAGTTGTGAAGCTCTAAGAATAATGATCAGACATATGAAACCTCAGACACAACCAAGAAAATACGGAAGGCAAGTTCATAGTGCAGTTAAGATGCTAAACCGTAATACAACAGAGAGATGGAGGGCACTGAGTGGAAGAGGAGGGCAATCCCTGCCCTCAAATCTGTGTAAGGGGAGAGGGCACTAGAGAGGATAAGTATATTTGCATGAAACTAACACTCCTTTAACCGATTCTTTCAGTACATAAAGACAACTGGAGTGAGTTGGTACCCCAAAACGGTAACTGTAATAGGCAAAATTAAAAGTAATTCAAGTACTAGCCGAGACCATTTGTTTGACTTTTTCACAGTGAAAAGGTGTTCTTAATCATAAAAGTGGGTACAGAGTAAGGGAGTGGGGATCCAAGTTTACCTCACACACAGAGTGAAATACAGATAGAAACATGTCAACATTCTTTATACAAACATGTAGTACGGGCAAGAATGGAATCAGCTTCCTTCAAGTAAATATTACATGAGCTGAAGCAATGCATGCTCTCCTTGCATGCAAGCAACAGCAACCACAAGATGATGAATGGAATGCTTGAATACCTCTCAACAACTGGCAATTGTTCGGGCCGCTCTAGTCCATCGTTTTCCGCCCACCATACCACACCACCTCAGTTTGGAGCCAGCCATATGTACATCAGACTTGACCTGGCTCTAATAGCAACAATCCAGCAGAAAACCACCAGGTCAGGTCCTCCCTGACAAGTAACCCAAGACCGGTTTGTCCCTGATTGGGGGTCTTCAGTTGGGTGTACCTTGGCTCCAGTGGCACAGTGAGCACGGGACCAAAGTCTGGGCATCCGAGTCACATTTAGGGCAGCAACTGCAACAATAAGGTGATGGATCGAATGCTTGAATTAATCTCAGCCACTGGCAATTGTTCGGGCCCCACTCCAGTCCATCGTTTTTCTCTCACTGTGTGTTCCAGTTCAGGGAGGACCTGGCCCAGTAGATCAGTCTAGCCTATTCCAACTGGCAGCATCAAGACTGATTTACATTTGTCTCCGTCCAACCTTAGGTGGCACGGTGTGCAAAATCACAATGGATTGGGATGCAGCCCCAAGACGGAGATGAATTCAAGTATTCCACCCATCACATTTTAGTACACTTTACAGGTGGAGCACAGACAGCAGCAGTATAAACCTAACAAGCAGAAGACTCAACCTATTTTTTTTAAAGGGTAAGTTTCTCAACTGTTACAATCTGCAGTAACATGTGTGGAACCAAAAACACGAAGGCACATTTTCTTAATTAAAATCAGCTTTTATAATGTTTTACTGTAGCTGCCAAGTTACTCCATTGCAGACCAGACACCTTTCATGAATCGTGGCTGTTCTTGCCAACACTAGTATGCTGGGATTTGGAAGCTCATACTCACACAGTTTCTGACACGAAAGGATACAGACTGCAGAGGAGGCAAAGAAAAGGGTTGAAATAACCAAGCAGGTGGCCTTTAGATTGTGAATGGCTGATCCCCAGTGGAGGGCACAAAAAGATGTATGGGGGCACAGAGGCTACGGCAAGGTAGAGATTTGCAACTTTACACCTTAATAGGTAGATATTTGCAATTTTACATCCTGGTTGTATAATCTGATCTGAGGTGATCTCGAGCACCTGGGGGTTCAGCAATAAAAAACGTACAAGCCAATTGTTAGACCTGCCATTCTTGGCGTGGTTTCCCCTCACTTTTTGCCTTCAGATCTCTTGTTTTTGCTGACTTCGTTTTTGCTGGCCTTAGGACTCTACACACATTACAACTGCTAACCAGTGCTAAAGTGCTTTTGCTCTCTGCTCAAAAACGTTAACACTGGCTAACATCCAATTGGCATATTTAATTTAATTATAAGTCCCTAGTAAAGTGCCCTTCATGTGCCCAGGACCCGAAATGAAATTATATTAGTGGGTCTGAAATTAAATTATACTAGTGGGCCTGCAGCAGTGATTGTGCCACTAACTTAAGTAGCCCGTTAAACATGTATCAGGCCTGCCCCTTCAGAGCATGTGTGTGCTGTTTTAAACTGCTATGTCAACCTGGCAAAATAAACATTATTAACTAACCACACACGAATGAGAGTAGGGTCTAAGGGAAGTTTTAAGACCAAGCCCAGGTTAATATCCCGAAATACACAAATTTCACCACTAAAGAAACCCGGGGGTCTGCACCTGAGTCAAAACAGTACTCAGATTATTGATAAGACTAGAGCATCACCATGGTATGCCACCATAATTTAACAGTCTTAATTACATCTAATAGCCATCAACACAAATAGTCACCAGCGAAAGTAGGCGAGACCCACAATCCAGAGATGGATTCCCATCAAACTCTTGGAAGTGATCGTTTTATCATATGGTCATCCCAAGATGAGGGTGGGTCATCTCTAGGGTATCGAGACTCAACCAGCACACACCAAGTAGGACGGGGTAATTTGCCCACGATCACAAGTAGACCATATGTATGATCACTCGGTGGGAACGTGCAGTGCAAAGTGAAGTGATTACGTGGAAGTGATTAAAAAGGAATAGAGAACCAAAAACAAACAAACTTTAATAAATGTTGGTCTCTTTCGAGTTAAAAACCGGAACAGCGCAAAAATATGCAGTTTAAACAAATATCTGCAAAGGGGCCAACATGTTTCTACCATAACGGGGGAATAACCTCCCTAGGTATTCTTCAGGGCCTCTGTTCTCTTAAGTCAATGCTACTGCAGCAAAATGTTGCTCTCAGAAAACCATAAGTGATAAATGTGCCTAACTCAAAAACAAAAAGTATATGCGTGTCTATTCCTCCATGTCAGATGGCGTGTTGCTCACCTACAATACATAAAACATAGCTGGTGTCAGTGTGTTGATACTTATTTGTTGTTTAAACAGTACTCATAACAATTAAAATATTGACTCACCCAGAGTGACAGGGATAGAGCCTCACCTCACCTGGACCTGTCTCAGGAGAAAGGAGGCCACGCACTGTGAAGACAAGTTCGGATGCTTAATGTAGAGGCGGGAATAAGACTGTATGCCCTGCACCTACAATCTGTCACCCTCTAATCTACTTGGCTTCCAGCCCTCATTATTTCCTTACAAACACCTACTCCCCAACAATAGCTCAACCCACCTAACAACTCGGTGGCCAACCTTATACTGCCGCAATGTTATTTAGTGGCATTCAAATGTTACTTAACTTCGGCAGTGTTTTAAACCATTAACCTTGGCAAAAGATAACATAACCCATCATTATTCTAAATACACTGCTTTGACACAGCCCCTTACCTGTCCGTCGTTGCCTCGTATTTTTCCTGGTTCAGGGGGAGGCAAAGCGGCCAAAATGAGGAGCACTTAAATATGCTCCTGCCAGACAAACCCTCTCAGCAGAGCACTAGCGTCTTCTCGCGAGATCGCGGTCAGGACTAGCGTCTTCTCGCGAGATCGCTATCAGAACTACTGCATTGCCCCATGATGGCCGATATTGTAGTTCCATCAATACTCGACATAGCCTTGAAAATAATATTCAATAAAGGGTGCCGATAATCACTGTAACCACTCCCAGCTTGATCTTAGTTAAGTTATGAATGTACTAATCCAAGGGAGTATCTCGCTTGCGTACTCTCGTCATAGAACTACAAAATGACGTCACGGAGGCTGGAATTGTAGTCCCTGGCCCGCGTCGTCTCTCGAGAGCGTACTCTCATTCATTGAACTACATAATGACAACACTCGGTCCGGAGTGGTGGTTACCGGTCTGTTGTCATCCCATATTGTAATTCCCAAGGGCAAATGATGTTGATTCATGGCCCCCTATGTGTAAATAGTCACAATTCTACGATATCGGGGTACCTCAAAGAAGACTGTCTCCTACGACTGTAAGCAGTCAATGTCTGCAAGTGATATCATTCCTTTTAATGGGTACTCAAGTGTACTCGCTAAGCCTACAGACAGCTACCTCAAAGTCAAGGCCAAACGGTCAATCATCCAACTAAGGGGCTAAAGGTACATCTGAGACTCTCCTGAGCAGGCATTCTTGCCATATTGTTCGCCAAACCACCGCTAAAACCCTTCTACAGACTCTCCACCTCGGTTCACAGAGTGGACCACGGAATGTCATCATTAAGACCCCAAACATCTGTGGACATCTTATAGATCCATTTTTGTTCAATGGTGAAAAGAAATTTAGAGGGATCACTTATGTGTGATGGTGTGTGCGGTTTGTCCAAGACCGTCCAGTGGAAATCGGACTCATTGCGATTGCGTTCAATGTAGTGCTTGGTCAGTTTAGAGATGTTCTTCTTGCAACGGAAAGAACTCTTATGCTCTTGCATTCTTACTCGTACTTTCCTGGTCCTCATACCTATGTATTTTTCGGAACAAGGGCAGGTCAGTAAATATATGACATGGGAGCTGTTACAGTGTAGAACTGTCTCAAACTCCAAGGGCGATTTGTTCCCATGTCTATCTGTGTGACCTTGGAAGTCTGGGGGCAAACAGAACAATTGCCACAAGGATAGTGTCCTGTCACGGGGGCTGAATCCCATAACATTCCTACAGGTCTTTTTGGAATTTCTTTAGGTCTCGTATGAATCAGACGATCCCTCAAATTGCTCGATCTTTTAAAAGCAAAAAGAGGTGGTTCAATGTTATTTCCACAATTAAGAACACGCCAATGTCGACGTACAATGCGTTGGACCTCATTAGATCTCGTATTGAAGGTACTTACAAAAGTTAGACGTGCTAGAGGGTCCTTCGGATCCCTGACCTCCAAAAGAGCTTCACGATGACTATTGGCTGCTCTTTTCATGCAACTTTTTATTAATCTCTTAGGGTAGTGCCTTGCTTGTAATTGAGTGGACAGACTGGCAGCATGCTTGTCAAACAAGGCCTTGGTAGAACAATTTCGTCGGACTCTCAAAAATTGTCCTAACGGAAGATTCTCCCTCAGGGCTTTAGGATGTTGACTTTCGTGTAGCAGGAGAGAGTTCCTTGCCATGGGTATCTTGTAGAGTTCGGTCTGGAGACCCGTAGGAGTGACAAAGATTGACAAATCCAAGAAGGAAATCCTCTCTCTGCTGCTCACCACAGTGAACCTCAAAAATTGGTTGCGTGTATTTAACCAAAGATGGAAGGCTGATATGGATTCTGCATCCCCTCGCCACACCACGAGGATATCATCGATGTAGCGTTTCCACCAGCTGATGTGTGGAAAAAAAGGATTGTTGATATTAAGGACGTGCTCTTGCTCAAAGGAGTGGACGTATAGATTCGCCAAGCTGGGAGCAAAAATGCTCCCCATGCTGGTACCCGACACCTGAAGGTAAATAGTGTTCTCGAACTTGAAAAAGTTCTCCTTCATCGCTATTCTAGCAAGTGCCATGATGAAAGAAACTGGTGTAATGGAATCCATGTCAGTATTCTCCAGGATGGACGTGATGGTCTCCA
Source organism: Lissotriton vulgaris (assembly GCF_964263255.1). Taxonomy (NCBI): domain Eukaryota; kingdom Metazoa; phylum Chordata; class Amphibia; order Caudata; family Salamandridae; genus Lissotriton; species Lissotriton vulgaris. The sequence goes on from NC_141694.1 coordinate 583,449,452, forward strand.
AAGTCTCATCCTGGGGTATGGAAGTGTACAAGGATTCAACGTCGAACGAGACTAAAAAGTCTGTGTCCGGGTTGAAATCAATCTCAGGAACCACTCTAAGAACGTCATTCGTGTCCTTCAGGTACGTCGGCATGGTCTGCACTAAGGGTGTCAGGAAAAAGTCCACAAAGGCCGACAATGGCTCTAAAAGAGAGCCTAGACCAGAAATAATAGGTGTGCCTGGAGGCGGCCTTTGTGTCTTATGGACTTTAGGCAGGGTATAAAAATATGGCACTGTGGGGTTAGAGGCCCGTAAAAATTGTGCCTCAAGGGCAGTAATCCAACCTTCACACAATGCTTCCTCCACCAAGTTCTTAATCTCTGCTGTCAGTCTCTCCGTGGGCTCGATGGTCAGGGGAACATAGGGCTTGACATCACCCAGTTGACGGATACAATCCCCTCGGTATACCTCGGTGTCTTGGATCACTATCGAACCCCCTTTGTCAGCGGGCTTGATAGTGATAAGGGAATCACGGGCCAAAGATCCCAATGCTTGTTCCTCAACCTTAGATATATTCTTGTATGTGGCATTCTTGGTCTTCCACAATCTTTCCACATCGTCTTTCACTGCTTGCTCAAATGTCGCCACTTGAGGAGGTACCGAAAGGACCGGGGGAGAAAAGGTGGATTTAATTCTCCATCCTGTGTTGGCATCAGAAGGTTCACTCTCATTAGAGGGTTTGTCTTTAAAGAAGTAATGCAGGCGTAATTTCCTGAAGAATTGTGCTAATTCGACCTGTAACTTGAAAGAGTCGCTAAAGTTGGTAGTGACGTACCCCAAACCTTTGTTTAGCACCATCTCTTGGTTAGTGGACAATGTTTTGCTGCTAAGGTTCATCACCAAACTAGGTTCCGTGTGGTCGGTCATTCGAGGGTGGACCCTCGCGTCTGGCTGCGTGTCCTTGTATGGGGCCCTGTTTGGTCTGCTTACCAATTTACGTGCATCTGGTTTTAACGCCTTTTTCCTCGCGATATGCGGGGGCCAAACCCAAAAAAAGGTGGCGGGCCACCATAGCTTTGATAGCCTCCAAAGGGAGCCATCGGTGGCTGAGAAGGGTATTGAAAATTACCGGGCGGACCCCATGGTCCCGGGGGCCACCATGGTTGCGGCGGTTGGTATTGTTGCCCTCTATTATTATTGTAGCGATTAGCGCGCCATCGGCCTCTTCCTGGTTGTGGACCAGTGGTTTCTGAATCACTCCCCGAATCTGTGCTGGACCAAGAATAGTTAGAACCATATGCCCTGCCATTTTTTCTGAATTTAGGTGCCTTATAAGAGGGGCTCGTGTAAGGATAAACCTTCTCCATTTGGAACTTGTCAAGGTCCTTCTTGAACTTGTCGATCTTTGCTTGCAAGATAGAATCTTTGAAATCCTTGTTATTTTTGTTGGATTCGTCAAGTTGTTTTTTAAACAAGGCCGGTGTAATTGTGGCTCTGATTTGCCCTTCTAGCACCTGGATCTCTACCGAAGTTAAGTAACATTTGAATGCCACTAAATCACATTGCGGCAGTATAAGGTTGGCCACCGAGTTGTTAGGTGGGTTGAGCTATTGTTGGGGAGTAGGTGTTTGTAGGGAAATAATGAGGGCTGGAAGCCAAGTAGATTAGAGGGTGACAGATTGTAGGTGCAGGGCATACAGTCTTATTCCTGCCTCTACATTAAGCATCCAAACTTGTCTTCACAGTGCGTGGCCTCCTTTCTCCTGAGACAGGTCCAGGTGAGGTGAGGCTCTATCCCCTGTCACTATGGGTGAGTCAATATTTTAATTGTTATGAGTACTGTTCAATCAACAAATAAGTATCAACACACTGACACCAGCTATGTTTTATGTATTGTAGGTGAGCAACACGCCATCTGACATGGAGGAATAGACACGCATATCCTTTTTGTTTTTGAGTTAGGCACATTTATCACTTATGGTTTTCTGAGAGCAACATTTTGCTGCAGTAGCATTGACTTAAGAGAACAGAGGTCCTGAAGAATACCTAGGGAGGTTATTCCCCCGTTATGGTAGAAACATGTTGGCCCCTTTGCAGATATTTGTTTAAACTGCATATTTTTGCGCTGTTCCGGTTTTTAACTCGAAAGAGACCAACATTTATTAAAGTTTGTTTGTTGTTGGTTCTCTATTCCTTTTTAATCACTTCCACGTAATCACTTCACTTTGCACTGCACGTTCCCACCGAGTGATCATACATATGGTCTACTTGTGATCGTGGGCAAACTACCCCGTCCTACTTGGTGAGTGCTGGTTGAGTCTCGATACCCTTGAGATGACCCACCCTCACCTTGGGATGACCATATGATAAAACGATCACTTCCAAGAGTTTGATGGGAATCCATCTCTGGATTGTGGGTCTCGCCTACTTTCGCTGGTGACTATGTGTGTTGATGGCTATTAGATGTAATTAAGACTGTTAAGTTGTGGTGGCATACCATGGTGATGCTCTAGTCTCATCAATAATCTGAGTACTGTTTTGACTCTGGTGCAGACCCCCGGGTTTATTTAGTGGTGAAATTTGTGTATTTGGGGATATTAACCTGGGCTTGGTCTTAAAACTTCCCTTAGACCCTACTCTCATTCGTGTGTAGTTAGTTTGTTAGAGCAGCTGTTCCGGCTGCGGGTCTTGTTGCACGACTACACTTTGAAGGTAGTTTTGTCTGATTAATTTGAATTAGCATATTTAGCTTTTCCCTTCACTCCATGCTCTCTAGCTTGGTTCCTCACCTTTCTTACTGACGGTACCTACCTCACTTGATAAAATGGCAGAACGAACAGGTTTAGCCTATGACGATGCGATGTTTCAATCCATATTAGACAATACGCCAAGCGTTTTAGAAGCACTCCCTGGTCCCTCTGGAGGCACAGTGGATGAATGGGCCAAAGTGCTCATACTTAAAAAATCCTATTCCCGCACAGCTGTGCATGGAATAGCCATGGCTGAGTACTTACGGGCTAGTTGTGCACCCCCAGGCCTGATTGTCAACAACGCACCTCGCTTGTTCTTGACTGACAAATCATTTTTGAAGGACTGGTCCCTTATAGCTTGGTGGTGCACGAGGGATTGGCTGATCCTGATCATTAGCACCGCCAAGAGGATAGCAGATGCGATCCTGGTAGAGATCCAGGTGCTAGAAGGGCAAATCAGAGCCACAATTACACCGGCCTTGTTTAAAAAACAACTTGACGAATCCAACAAAAATAACAAGGATTTCAAAGATTCTATCTTGCAAGCAAAGATCGACAAGTTCAAGAAGGACCTTGACAAGTTCCAAATGGAGAAGGTTTATCCTTACACGAGCCCCTCTTACAAGGCACCTGAATTCAGAAAAAATGGCAGGGCCTATGGTTCTAACTATTCTGGGTCCAGCACAGATTCGGGGAGTGATTCAGAAACCACTGGTCCACAACCAGGAAGAGGCCGAGGGCGCGCTACTCGCTACAATAATTATAGAGGGCAACAATACCAACCGCCGCAACCATGGTGGCCCCCGGGACCATGGGGTTCGCCCGGTAATTTTCAATACCCTTCTCAGCCACCAATGGCTCCCTTTGGAGGCTATCAAAGCTATGGTGGCCCACCGCCTTTTTCTGGGGGGTTTGGCCCCCGCAGATCGCGAGGAAAAAGGCGACAAAACCAGATGCAAGTAAATTGGGAAGCAAACCAAACAGGGCCCTATACAGGGACACGCAGCCAGACGCGAGGGTCCACCCTCAAATGACCAACCACACGGAACCTAGTTTGGTGATGAACCTTAGCAGCAAAACATTGTCCACTAACCAAGAGATGGTGCTAAACAAAGGTTTGGGGTACGTCACTACCAACTTTGGCGACCCTTTCAAGTTACAGGTCGAATTAGCACAATTCTTCAGGAAATTACGCCTGCATTACTTCATTAAAGACAAACCCTCTAATGAGAGTGAACCTTCTGATGCCAACACGGATTGAGAATTAAATCCACCTTTTCTCCCCCGGTCCATTCGGTACCTCCTCAAGTGGCGACATTTGAGCAAGCAGTGAAAGACGATGTGGAAAGATTGTGGAAGACCAAGAATGCCACATACAAGAATATATCTAAGGTTGAGGAACAAGCATTGGGATCTTTGGCCCGTGATTCCCTTATCACTATCAAGCCCGCTGACAAAGGGGGTTCGATAGTGATCCAAGACACCGAGGTATACCTGGGGGAATGTATCCGTCAACTGGGTGATGTCAAGTCCTATGTTCCCCTGACCATCGATCCCACGGAGAGACTGACAGCAGAGATTGGGAACTTGGTGGAGGAAGTATTGTGTGAAGGTCGGATTACTGCCCTTGAGGCACAATTTTTACGGGCCTCCAACCCCACAGTGCCATATTTTTATACCCTGCCTAAAGTCCATAAGACACAAAGGCCGCCTCCAGGCAGACCTATTATTTCTGGTCTAGGCTCTCTTTTAGAGCCATTGTCGGCCTTTGTGGACTTTTTCCTGAGACCCTTAGTGCAGACCATGCCGACGTACCTGAAGGACACGAATGACGTCCTTAGAGTGGTTCCTGAGATTGATATCAACCCGGACACAGACTTTTTAGTCTCGTTCGACGTTGAATCCTTGTACACTTCCATACCCCAGGGTGAGACTTTGGAGACCATCACGTCCATCCTGGAGAATACTGACATGGATTCCATTACACCAGTTTCTTTTATCATGGCACTTGCTAGAATAGCGATGAAGGAGAACTTTTTTAAGTTCGAGAACACTATTTACCTTCAGGTGTCGGGTACCAGCATGGGGAGCATTTTTGCTCCCAGCTTGGCGAATCTATACGTCCACACCTTTAAGCAAGAGCACGTCCTTAACATCAACAATCCTTTTTTTCCACACATCAGGTGGTGGAAACGCTACATCGATGATATTCTCGTGGTGTGGCGAGGGGATGCAGAATCCATATCAGCATTCCATCTTTGGTTAAATACACGCAACCAATTTTTGAGGTTCACTGTGGAGAGCAGCAGAGAGAGGATTTCCTTCTTGGATTTGTCAATCTTTGTCACTCCTACGGGTCTCCAGACCGAACTCTACAAGAAACCCATGGCAAGGAACTCTCTCCTGCTATACGAAAGTCAACATCCTAAAGCCCTGAGGGAGAATCTTCCGTTTGGACAATTTTTGAGAGTCCGACGAAATTGTTCTACCAAGGTCTTGTTTGACAAGCATGCTGCCAGTCTGTCCACTCAATTACAAGCAAGGCACTACCCCAAGAGATTAATAAAAAGTTGCATGAAAAGAGCAGCCAATAGTCATCGTGAAGCTCTTTTGGAGGTCAGGGATCCGAAGGACCCTCTAGCACGTCTAACTTTTGTAAGTACCTTCAATACGAGATCTAATGAGGTCCAACGCATTGTACGTCGACATTGGCGTGTCCTTAATTGTGGAAATAACAACATTGAACCACCTCTTTTTGCTTTTAAAAGATCGAGCAATTTGAGGGATCGTCTGATTCATACGAGACCTAAAGAAAATACAAAAAAACCTGTAGGAACGTTATGGTATTCAGCCCCCGTGACAGGACACCATCCTTGTGGCAATTGTTCTGTTTGCCCCCAGACTTCCAAGGTCAAACAGATAAACATGGGAACAAATCGCCCTTGGAGTTTGAGACAGTTCTCAAACTGTAACAGCTCCCATGTCATATATTTAATGACCTGCCCTTGTTCCGAAAAATACATAGGTATGACGACCAGGAAAGTACGAATAAGAATGCAAGAGCATAAGAGTTCTTTCCGTTGCAAGAAGAGCATCTCCAAGCTGACCAAGCACTACATTGAACGCAATCACAATGAGTCGATTTCCACTGGACGGTCTTGGACAAACCGCACACACCATCACACATAAGTGATCTCTCTAAATTTCTTTTCACCATTGAACAAAAATGGATCTATAAGATGTCCACAGATGTTCGGGGTCTTAATGATGACATTCCGTGGTCCACTCTGTGAACCGAGGTGGAGAGTCTGTAGAAGGGTTTTAGCGGTGGTTTGGCGAACAATATGGCAAGAATGCCTGCTCAGGAAAGTTTCAGATTTACCTTTAGCCCCTTAGTTGGATGATTGACCGTTTGGCCTTGACTTTGAGGTAGCTGTCTGTAGGCTTAGTGAGTACACTTGAGTACCCCTTAAAAGGAATGATATCACTTGCAGACATTGACTGCTTACAGTCGTAGGAGACAGTCTTCTTTGAGGTACCCCGATATCGTAGAATTGTGACTATTTACACATAGGGGGCCATGAATCAACATCATTTGCCCTTGGGAATCACAATATGGGATGACAACAGACCGGTAACCACCACTCCGGACCGAGTGTTGTCATTATGTAGTTCAATGAATGAGAGTACGCTCTCGAGAGACGACGCGGGCCCGGGACTACAATTCCGGCCTCCGTGACGTCATTTTGTAGTTCTATGACGAGAGTATGCAAGCAAGATACTCCCTTGGATTAGTACATTCATAACTTAACTAAGATCAAGCTGGGAGTGGTTACAGTGATTATCGGCACCCTTTATTGAATATTATTTTCAAGGCTATGTTGAGTATTGATGGAACTACAATATCGGCCATCATGGGGCAATGCAGTAGTTCTGATAGCGATCTCGCGAGAAGACGCTAGTCCTAACAGCGATCTCGCGAGAAGACGCTAGTGCTCTGCTGAGAGGGTTTGTCTGGCAGGAGCATATTTAAGTGCTCCTCATTTTGGCCGCTTTGCCCCCCCCTGAACCAGGAAAGATACGAGGCAAAGACGGACAGGTAAGGGGCTGTGTGAAAGCAGTGTATTTAGAATAATGATGGGTTATGTTATCTTTTGCCAAGGTTAATGGTTTAAAACACTGCCAAAGTTAAGTAACATTTGAATGCCACTAAATAACATTGCAGCAGTATAAGGTTGGCCACCGAGTTGTTAGGTGAGTTGAGCTATTGTTGAGGAGTAGGTGTTTGTAGGGAAATAATGAGGGCTGGAAACCAAGTAGATTAGAGGGTGACAGATTGTAGGTGCAGGGCATACAGTCTTATTCCCGCCTCTACATTAAGCATCCAAACTTGTCTTCACAGTGCGTGGCCTCCTTTCTCCTGAGACAGGTCCAGGTGAGGTGAGGCTCTATCCCCTGTCACTATGGGTGAGTCAATATTTTAATTGTTATGAGTACTGTTTAATCAACAAATAAGTATCAACACACTGACACCAGCTATGTTTTATGTATTGTAGGTGAGGAACACGCCATCTGACATGGAGGAATAGACACGCATATCCTTTTTGTTTTTGAGTTAGGCACATTTATCACTTATGGTTTTCTGAGAGCAACATTTTGCTGCAGTAGCATTGACTTAAGAGAACAGAGGCCCTGAAGAATACCTAGGGAGGTTATTTCCCCGTTATGGTAGAAACATGTTGGCCCCTTTGCAGATATTTGTTTAAACTGCATATTTTTGCACTGTTCCGGTTTTTAACTCGAAAGAGACCAACATTTATTAAAGTTTGTTTGTTGTTGGTTCTCTATTCCTTTTTAATCACTTCCACGTAATCACTTCACTTTGCACTGCACGTTCCCACTGAGTGATCATACACATGGTCTACTTGTGATCTTGGGCAAATTACCCCATCCTACTTGGTGAGTGCTGGTTGAGTCTCGATACCCTAGAGATGACCCACCCTCACCTTGGGATGACCATATGATAAAACGATCACTTCCAAGAGTTTGATGGGAATCCATCTCTGGATTGTGGGTCTCACCTACTTTCGCTGGTGACTATGTATGTTGATGGCTATTAGATGTAATTAAGACTGTTAAGTTGTGGTGGCATTCCATGGTGATGCTCTAGTCTTATCAATAATCTGAGTACTGTTTTGACTCTGGTGCAGACCCCCGGGTTTATTTAGTGGTGAAAAATAAACATTATGCCAGGCCAAACTTTTCTTTGTAATACATATGTCACCACTAATGTAGGCCCTGGACAGCCCTAAGGGTAGGATGCAATGTATTTAAAAAGTTGAATACGTACTGTGAAGTTTTACATGTCCTGGTAGCTAAAACTCTTACATTTGTTGTTTACTACTGCAAGGCCGGTCTCTCCCATAAGATAATATAGGAGTTCCCTTATTGCATTTTTTAGGTATAATTTCCAAATGGGAAGAGATAACTGGTTCATGCTTGATGTTTCAGGATTCCCAATTTAAAAACCTACATTTTGGTTAAGTCAGATTTTAAATTCCAATTCTAAAAATGCCACTTTCACAAAGTTGTATTTACTTGCCTTAGTCCTTTAGTGCCTGCAGCCGGTCTCTGGTCAAATGACTGGGTGCAGTTGGCAGTTAGGCTTTGTGTATTCCTCCTTGATAGCCACACACAATGGGAGCTTAGATGTGACTGGATTGGCCATCACTGGCACAATGGGAGGGAGGAGCTGGGCCAGCCTCACTTACACCTGAATAGGCTGTGTCCTGTCTCCACACAAAGGGCTGCATAGCTCCTGTTGTTAGTTTGGAGCCAGGGCCAGAAAGGCAGGGCATCTGTGCACTTCAAAAGGCATGCCTCCAGAAGTGTCTCCCCACTTCAAAGTCACAATTGGTCATAAAATAGGGACCTCAGACACCATCACTTCAGGGCACTTCTGGACCTGTGGATAATCTGCCAGGAAGGAGGACTGCTGTGCTGCTACAAGGACTGCCTGTGAGGAGGAGCCCGCCTTCACCCCCATGTTAGAACCCCAACGGGATTCTCCGGACCTATTGCCGTCCGCAGCACCAGCCAAAAAAGGGTTACCTAACCAGAGCTCCTCTTACGTGCAGGAACACCCAGCAGACCAATGGGAGGAGGTCTGGAGAACGGAAAAGGCGGACCAGGCGGGGGAAGGCCAGAAACCGAAAGACGCCAGAAGCGAAGAGGACGACACGCCGAACCCGGACGAGAGAGACCAAGAAGACTGGACCGAACAAGGACCGACCCGAGATCTGCGCCTTTTCCGAAGACAAGGACGACGACGTGACCGGTGAAGCAGAGGCCTGGTCGGAGGATTGGTGGATGCCCCTGGAGGATGCCTGTATGCCGCCGTAACTCTGGAGTGTTACGGCTTTCGCTGTATGTGAACAGGGCAAGGGGTGTGGGGGAGGGAGATAGCATTAGTGGGAGTACGGGCACGGTGATTTGCGTTTTGTCTTTAAACTTATTTTGGGGAGGAGAGCAGGCGCACGGTCACGTTTGGGAGCCCCGACTGTCTGTCCCTCTGTAATTCTTTTACTTTGAAAAGAAGCAGGCGCAACCTTAAAGCGGGTTAGCCCTGACTTTGCGTGTTACAGTCCCGACTGGTGACTATTCTTATTGTTGCATCCTAGACCGACCGTAACTCTTGCAGTCCTGTCTGTGTGTGTGTGCTCCTGTCCTGAAGTAAGGAACGAGTTAAGACTTCTGCACATTTTTCCCCCTTAATTTGTAGCACAATCTCTTCCCAACCCCTGCACTACCCTTACCTTGAGTGCACCCGGTGTTCCCTGCCACCTTGGTGATGGTACTCTTTTGCCAAATCTACAAACCGTGACAGTTATACTTACCGCCTCTGTCTCTTCTCTTTCCACGCAACCCGAGGGAACGTCAACACCACCCACCTAGAGAGGAGGAAAACCGGCAGAGGAAGAACAGCACCATCCGGACACCAACACCTTCAAGGCCTAACTGTGTTTATTTTGCACCAAGATTTAAATAAGTACGCCAAAATAGATCCACGCATAAGACCTCCTAGCTTCTTTTTCCGCCTGTCCCTCTCACACTGCCACTCTACAGGACTGCTGTTCTAATGGAACTGCTGCTCTGCTGTGCTGCTCTGCTGCCCACTTGAACTGGACCTGCAACTTCATCTTGAACCCAGGATGCCAGAGTGACTCAAAATGCTAATCTGCAGGCCTTCTGATCTGAGCCTCACGGACATAAAAGTCTCCCTAACAGCTTCTGGACCGGTCTACAGCAAGTTTCTGAAACCCAAGCGGTGCCTCTTAGGTCATGGACTATTGGTGTGGCTCTAGCACTCTTGAAATCAAGATTTTGAGCTCTTCGTGACTCCAAATGGGCCTGTTTCCACCTGAAATGTGCCAGGTTTGTGTCTTTCAACCAGGGGGATTATCACATCACCGTTGGCGTCGTGTACGAATCAGCAAATTGAATCCTGAAGATAATGGAGGGTCCAGTGCTTTGCACTGTACGTGTCTGGAGCCTGAGAACGGCCAAAAATACGAGCACGGTTACTAAGTGTGGATACCTCAAAGAATATTCCAATCTGATAAGGACATCTGTTAAGGAAAAAAGCATTGATGGCTTTTCTATCTACTTGCAAGGACGTGAAATAAAACCTTTTTCCGTGTCAGCCCTGATGAAGCCCACTGGGGTGAAACGCGTTGGCTGTGTGAATCAAGAATAAAGAAGATGCTTCTATGAAGACAAGTCTCCTCAATAAATTTGTGTGATTTCTGCGCATATTGTATGCTATGTAATTTGTGCCTCTACGTTAAACCGGACTGCTCTGTGCCAAGCGCAGTGGTTCCCAAACTGTGCGCCACGGCACCCTGGTGTGCCATTAGAGGTAGCCAGGGTCGCCAAGCACAGCTTGGGAAAGTGGAAAAGGTAGCAGGTTCGGAATAATATTTTTGCAATGTGGAAAATATGTAGATTGTTTTTGTGGCGCCGAATAACCCATTTGGGACAGATAGTTGTCCTTTTTGTATGATCGTGGTTTGCGTGGTTTGAATCGGGTGGAGCATTTGCTATTGTTTCCCATTTTTATTCTAAGTAAAATTGTTTAAAAAAAGATGCCTTACTAGGGGGTGGGGCACATTTTTATAACACTATCGAAATTAACCTACAGCCAGAATCTTAATGTTCACATAAGCTGTCCCACAGCAGAAGTGTGGCTTTTATATATAAAAAAAACCTTTAATTTCAAACGAATGTTTTGTTGTGTGATAAAAATAAGCCTGTGTTTATCCAGGTGTAGCACCGCAGTAACCTGAAACGAAAGCAGTAATAGGCAGCCAGGCTGGCTCATCCAGTCCCAAAAACATATTGACCTCTGGCCTGACTATTAGCGCTTTGAAAGGGAAGGGGGCATCCAGAATGGGGGGTGGGTGGGTAGATAACTCTCAGTCAATTTATTTGTGGTTTGGGAAGCACATCTCGTATGCATGCTGCTTGTTCAGCAGACACATCCTGCACTCATGCTAAGGACTCCTAATGCACCCCCAGGGATACCCAGGCCTCAACAGAAAGAGACCCTTCCCCGGGATTTGTAGAAATGTGTGTGCAAGTGACTGCTGTAGTCCTGTCATTGTTAATGTCTTGCATATGAATTTTAATATTTTATACAATAGAATTTATTTATTTATTTATTTTAAACACAAACACACACACAAAACACCAAAGAATTGTAGCAATTCATTTTGGTGACATTTTACTATTTGTTGTTTACAGAAACAAAAGCCTCCCCAATACACATTTTTTCCTAAATGGACAGCATTGAATGAAAGGGAAATATACCCTATTAATGTCTGTGCTCCTTAGTGTTTGAATGCTGCATTTTTATCTAAAAATCGATATATTTGTGAATATTCATATTTAAAGGGTTTGGGGCCCGTGCAGACTGTATGTACAGCTTGTACCAGGCAGTGCTCAAGGGAGTGCACAGCTTGACCTGACCAGGGAGGTGAATGTCAATTTGCAGTGTCTACTAAAATATACATAGTTTGTTTTACTTGATACAAAACATCTGAATAAAAAAAGACTGTCGTGGGGGAGTTAAGAAAGCCCCCCTGTCAGCGTCTACTCTGGAACACATCTCACACACACACAGCTCTGGTGCATCGCCTCCCAGCAGGCACTAATGAGCAATGAATGAGTGTGAAAAGCACAGCACCATGTCCCATCCAGACACAAACACTGCAGCTCTATGTCGGCTGCCTCCCAGCAGGCTTATACTGCACCACCCACATTTCCCAGCCCTCTGATAATATAACATAGCTGCCCATGGACAATAGCTCAAGCACCAGAGAAGCCGAACAGCAGAAGCACACAGAGAGGTGTTCTCACCGTTGGCAGCGTCACATTGAAGTGTGCATTTATCACAAGTGGTGGCAGCACAGATGGGAAGGACCTCACAGATGGCAGGAGCACACAGGCAGAGAGAGTCTCACTGGCGGCAGGAGCACCATTGGAGAGAGGGTCTCGCATATGAAAGGAGCATACAGGAAGGGGATAGCTCAAATGTAGAAGTAGTGCACGGGGGGTTGTCACAGCTGGTAGTGACACAGAGAGGAAGGGTACCTCTGACTTCAGGGATAAGGGTGCATTTGAGCACCTTCAGGGACAGAGTAGCCGTGCATTCAAGCCATTTAAAATCAAAAGACAGTGAGTACCTTTGACCATTTCCTTATGGGCCATGGTGGTGCATCTAAGCATCTTTAGGGATAGAACGTAGCATCCTGGTGCCTTTACAAGAGTGATGGGCCCCTAAGCATGTTCAGGGACATTGAGCTGAATCAAAACATCTTAGGCACAAGGGTAAGTCCACACTTCAGAGCTCCGTTGTGCTCCAGCTAGGTCTCTGCTCCAAAAATACCAACACATATGTACAAACAGAGAGATGCACCAAAACAGATGGAGGGAAAAGGAGGTAAATAGAAGCACTAACAGAGTCGAGAAGATCACGGCACAGGCACAGTGTGATTAACACAGGTACCTGAAGACACAGGAATGTTTCTATGCACTTACAGTCACTTAACACAAAGTTTATTATTAAACGACTGCTTTCATTTTTATTTTGTTACAAATATAATTATAATATGTTCATCGGCTTCATCCCAAATATTTTCATGGAGAAAAATGAAATTACTTCTGAGTTCGGGCCTACATCTCCCCAACCGAAAAAAAGAGACATAATGGGGAGCCACGGCCAATAGGTGAAGGGAGCCGCAGGTCAAAAAAGTTTGGGAACCACTGTACTAGGGCGATGAGCACAGATTATGTTGGGGTTGGACTAGGATTGTGGTTGCTGCTTGATCAGGACCAACAACCCAGTCAACCATCAATCCAACTTCCCAAAACCACTGAACTAGGATAAGGTGGTAGAGATTAAATACTGGAAAAGCATTTGTAGAAGAAAAAAACCTTCTAAGGGATTCACTGATACACCTGGTCCTTAAACCAACAAAGAAGAGATTGGCAGGGAAGCTGTAATATCAAAGAAACATATTTAATAAACTCACATGAGGGAGACTGCGTCATACAGTACCCTCATGCCACTGTAGGAGACAGTCTAAAGCAGGGGTCTCCAAACCGGTCCTGGAGGGCCGGATCCATGCCAGATTTTTAAAATAACTACATGTATCTCAATGGGGTTATCCAAAAAATCTGGCATGGATCCGGCCCTCCAGGACCGGTTTGGAGACCCCTGGTCTAAAGAGTACAGAGAACAGGGTCCTGGTAAATGCATTTGTTACATAGTCAGCATAAAACCAAGGGGAGGTCCTGGCACATATGAGCATGGTTATTGACTAATATGGGTATCCAAAATGTGCTTGCTCAACAAAGTGAGAGGGAAGACTAAACTGCTTAGATCAGTAAGAATAGCCTGACAGTTACACACTAAGAGCAGGTGCATTCTACCAGCTAGGCCTTTCTGAGCATGTGCAAGGCTCTAGAAGAGGGAGAAAGCACATGCCGAGCACATGGCTAACTATAATGGCTTCCAAGAACAAAATGGATTTTAGCTCATGCCAACAGCGATTCCTGCAATCTTTAACACATTGATTGAACTTCCTTCTCTATACAAGCCCCAAAATTATGGATGTCTCTTAGAAATGAGGGTCTCTAGTTGGCAGAAGTAGGTACCTTTGTCCACATATGGTCCCTTGCTTCTAGTCAGGGTAAGGGGGATACACACTTTAGATAACCCCTGCTCACCCCCTTGGTAGATTGGAACGAGCCGACAGGCTTATCCCAAAGGCAATGTGTAAAGTATTTTACCAACACTCATAGCGATAATTTTTAAATCCTGCTATCCTTGCTTCTTCATTAAACAGTCGATTATCGGCTGTGAGAGTGCCTATTTTAAGGTTACCTTGAGCCCAAACTATACTATGTCTGGGCTCCTTGTGTACCGACCTCCGGGACCATCCCCAGGTTTTAGAGAGGCCCTTGTAGATACGGTTAACACACTGACAGTGTTGACTGGGTTGTTAATACCGCCAATTTTACGGTGTTGGGGGACTTGAACCTCCATCTATTCAACATTGAAGACACTGATATAGCAAGTTTCGTAGCAGACCTTGCAGCGTGTCAACTGCTGCAGTTGGTCTTGGGCTCTACGCATACTGCGGGTCATTTATTAGATCCTGTCTTTACCAATATCTCATATTACGATGTGTGCTCCTGTCAGGATGGGTTGGATGGACCATTTTTTGGCCTCTATGTCTCTTCATGGAGTCACTCCCGCCCAGTCCAAAGGTCGGTTGACCTCGCTGAAGCGACCCTGGTACAAGCTGGATTTGGATTGATATGAGGCTGGTCTCCTGGCCACTCGTCCAAATGTGCCGGAGGACTTCAATGAGGCATACTGGCTATTTTCAGAATGGATCAGGCATCCATTAGACAGCATTATTCACATGAAATGTCAGGTAGTCGTGAAACCAAAACAAGGCCCTCTTATAACACTGATCTTGCTGACATGCGTAAGGGTTGTAAGAAGCTGGAGCGGATTTGGAGAAGGGATTTCTGCACGGTAGCCAAAGACATCTATAGGGCAGCAATTAAAAAATACCATAAAGCCATTTACCAGGCATGAGCGGCTTCTTTCTCTAATCAAATCTGCGAAAGTGCCAATCCTGCTAAGAGCATGTTTTCTATACTTGCCAGTTTGCAATCTCAGCAAAATGGCGTTGGGTCTAACATCAAGTCCAATAAGCAGTGCGAGGAGCTGGCCACCTTTTTTGTTAAAAAGGTGGACGATATCTACAGCTCCTTCCCGACCGTACACAGCAATCCGCCAGCGGCACTCTACTGTCAGGCAGCTTAATATCTTCCATTCTTTTGCCCGGATTCCGGCGGATCAGCTGCAAGTACTGTGTAGTAGGATTAAGTCGGGTTCTCCTGCCGACTCTCTCAAACCTGACAAATTCAAGAAGGTATTGCTAACCATCCTATCCTCTCGGACTCTGGTGATTAATAAATCTCTCAGTACTGCTACGGTGCCCAGGGCCTGGAAACAGGCTAAAGTTATCCCGCTGCTTAAAAAGCCTGCTCTTGATCCAAAAAAAGCAGACAGTTATCGCCCAATTTTTCTGCTTCCTTGGGCAGCTAAGATTACAGAGGCGTGTGTGAACTCTCTCCTGTTGGATTTTCTTACTCTCAATAACATACTGGATCCCTCTCAAAATAGCTTTAGGGCAGGTCACAGCACAGAGTCAGCCCTCCTGGCTGTGACAGAACATCTCTGGTCAGCCATGGATGCAGGGCAAACATCGGCGCTGATCCTGTTGGATTTAAGCGCCGTGTTTGACACGGTGTCGCATGACATTCTGTTGAGACACTTGGCGGAGGTAGGAATTACGGGTCTGGCGTTGGGAGTGGCTTGCCTTATTTCTTCACGAGAGGTCATTCTCAGTATATGCCGCCCCCCGTTTGTGTCCAGTGAATACTGTATCAAACAAGGGGTGACACAGGGTTCCTCCCTTAGTCCCCTACTTTTTAATATTTATGTTCAACCTTTGGCTGATGTAGATTTGAGTAGGGGCCTGACCATGGTCTCATATGCTGATGACACTCAGTTAGTGGTGGCACTCTCTAATAACACAAAGCAAGACGCCCTCAAGTTTCAGGGCGATCTTGCGGCAGTGGCCGAGTGGATGACTGTTAACAGCCTCCAACTGAATTCCAACAAGTCGGAGGTATTGGTGGTAGGCAGAGACCATGGTCTGTGGAGGGACCTCTGGTGGCCCGCAAGTCTAGGTACGTCTCCCTCCCCCAAGCAAGCGGTAAAGAACTTAGGGGTTTGGTTGGACTCATCTTTAAACTATCAAGTCCAAACCAGAAAAACAGCAGGGATCTGCTTTGGACTTTTACGGGGGCTCAGGCCATTGATGGGCTTTTTTTTTTTTTTAAACGACCTTTATTGCATATATTTTATAATAACACAGCTGTTGGCCTACAACCCTCAGGGCCGGCCGCAACACTTTTGACTTCTGTAAACAGTACATTCGATACACAGCCCTGTAGCTGACATCCCTGGGGTTCGGCGGCATTGTAATGATATATATATATCACTATTATCCAGAAGGGATATTAGAGTATTGAAAAGGCCTGCAATTTTCCATTATTGTCATTTCACATAGTACTTTTATATAAAACTTTGCATAATCAAATCAAACTTGTCGACATTCAACACAACAATAATCCCACCACGTGTGAGAAATAATGCATACCCATGGATGGAGCACATCCTTAAGGTATCATCCAGTGGATTGTTCCATACAGTCAAATAAGACCCAGGAAGATACTTTCTAGTCCCATTCCTCCTCTATTTCCTCATCTGAGCCCGTGTCCTCATCCTCCGGCAGAGGATCACAAAGGTCCCCCCTGTATGAGTTCCATGGAGACCATACCCTGTTCCATTTACGAGGGCATACCCTGTTCATGTATACCGTCCTTTCTGTAATCATTAATAGGTCCATGTTCCTACACCACTGCGCCATAGTTGGAAGTTCTGGGGACCCCCATTTTTGCGCTATGTCCCGCTTCGCCACCATCAAGGCCAAAGTACTCCACAACAACCCATACCGGGATAGATCGTTTGGCTCCCAAATGTTCAAGAGGCATTTTCGCATCTCAGGAGTCAGTGATATATTCAATGCTTGCAACATTGTACGCATTACTTGGCGCCAGTAGGCGGCGATTAGTGGGCAATCCCAAAGGGTGTGAAATAAAGTACCCTCCTCTCCGCATCTCCGAAGGCAATAGGGGTGCGGAGCTATATGTAGTTTATGTAGCGTGACCCTTGTATAGTACACTCGATGTAGAATTTTTAACTGGACTAGTTTGAGTCTAGATGTGATCCCTACCTCTCTTGGGGATGCTAGCGCCTCATTCCATTCTGTCTCGTCCATGTCCCCCAGCTCCTCTACCCACTTGTCGCGCAGTTTCAGTGTCGGGTCTGGTTGGTTATTTAGTAGCTTCTTATAGGTGAGAGAAGTGGCGCTGTGTTGCATATAGTCCGAAATAAGTCTATCCTGTAGCGGGGAATATTCTGGGACCTCACTGTCTGGTGGTATCGCCTGCAGTAACGCATGCCTTATCTGCACGTATCTGTAGGTTTCGTTTGGGCCTAAGTCATACTTATGCTGAAGAAGGGAAAACAGGATCACCTCGCCCTTGTCCCACAGGTCTCCCACCATGGATATGCCGATGTTATCCCATTGAACGAACCCCTTACTCTTCCTCAATTGCCCCAACGTTTTAGTGTCCCAGAGCGGTGTAAGTTTAGTGAGGATGTCCCTCCACCCCAGCTGCGCTTGTGCTACATGCCACAGCATGACCGTGTGCTTCGTGGGTCCCACCAATCGGGTCATTTGACTTCTGTTATAGAGTGATGCAAGCATACATTCTGCTCCTAGCTGTGCACCTATCTGCCCTGCAGGCAGGGTCGTCTCGGGGTGCACGTATCCACTGGTTGATGATTTTAAGTTGGGCAGCCCAATAATATAATTGCAGGTTAGGCAGAGCGATCCCTCCCTCGTACCAGCTCTTGGTCAACTTGACCTGAGCAATACGTGCCGGTCTATTGTCCCAGAGCAGGGCGGACACCAGAGCCTGCACCTGTCGGAAGTAGCTCGCCGGGACAGGGAATGGTGAATTTTCCAGTGCGTATAGGAATCTGGGGAGTGCCATCATTTTATACAGCCCTGTTCTCACCCTGAAGTGTCAGCGGCAGTGAGGCCCAGTGACTAACATCCACACTGAGTCGGGCCTTGGGTGGGATCAAATTTTCATTGAGGAAGTCTGCTTGATTGTCAGTTATGTAAATACCCAAGTATTTAAAAGGGGATGTGGTAAGTTGCAGCGGACACTGTGCAGTAAGCTGTGGATCTGGCCCTTTTAGTACATAAAGGATGGACTTTGACCAGTTAATAGTATATCCTGAGTATGTCCCGTAGTCATCACACAGTGCCAGCAAGGCCGGCACACTACTTTCAGGGTCTGTAAGGTACACTAACATATCGTCCGCGTATAAGGACGCACGGTCCTCCCATCCATCTCTCCAGTGGATACCCCTTAATAGCGGTGTACCTCTGATCATTTTCGCCAGCAGCTCCAAGACCAGGGCAAACAGCAGCGGGGAGAGGGGACAGCCCTGTCGAGTCCCCCTCGCCAGACGAATCGTGCGGGAGATGTGACCATTGGCCGTGAAATGTGCGACTGGGTTAGAGTAATGGAGGCGCATCCAGGCTATGTAATTGGGCCCGAAGCCAGACATGGCCATATGCAAATCAGTCTTGACCCTGTGCCTCATGAGAACAGTCCAGATCGAACTGCCAAGCCATGTCTTTCCTGGACAGGAATCAAGCATCCTAGGACTTTTTAAATGTGGCATTTTTAAACACGCAATTTTAAAACCATCTTTACTAAAAGTTCAGAGAGCCTAAACCTTATTTCTCCATCTTGTTCTAATGGGAAGTTATATTTATAAGATGTTATAAATAAACTCCCATTCTATCCTATGGGGCAAGATAGCCATTCAACAGTGGAAAACAAACGAAATTGGCAGTATTTCACTATCAGGACATGTCATACATGCCAGTACATGTCCTACCTTTCACATATCACACCCTGCCCAGGGGGGTACCTTGGGCCTACCATAGGGGTGCCTTATATGTAAGAAAAGGGAAGGTTAGCGCCTGGCAAGTGGGTGCACTTGCCAAGTAAACATGGCAGTTAGCAAACTGCGCACAGGCACTGCAGTGGCAAGCCAGAGACATCCTTTCAAGGCTACTCAGGTGGGTGGCACAATCAGTGCTGCAGGCCCACTAGTAGCATTTGGTTTACCAGCTTTGGCACACTTAGTGCACTTTACTAGGGAACTATTAGTAAACCAAATATGCCAATCAGGGAGAACCAATCAGAATAACAATTTACACAGGGAGCATATGCACTTTAGCACTGATTAGCAGTAGTAAAGTGCCCAAAGTCCTAAAACCAACAAATACAGGTCAGGAAAAAATAGGAGAAAGAAGCAAAAAGTTTGGGGATAACCCTGCAAAAAGGGGCAAGTCCAACAATGTCTATCTAAATAAAAATAGGAAACATTTGAGATTACTTGAAATTCAGGTAGGAGATAAGACCTGGCTCTTTCCAAACTGATGATGCCGATTCCTAGGAGCCAACCATTCATTATGCCAATAAGGTCAATAAGAAAAGCAGATGATTCTTCATTCCTGTAAGCTCAGCAATACAAGTGCTTCAATATTCATTATACACAATAGCAAAACCTTTCCCACAAAGGCCACAGCCATTACCTATACCTTTCCAACCAAACAAAAATATATTGTGCTTACTCCCTCACTCTGCCTCACTGCACTGCTTTTCTAAGCTAAACCGACTAGTTGGTAACCAATGCTTAGGAGCAAAACACTACCCACAAATGCCACACTGCAATTCATAACACTTTCAACAAGGCACTCAACCATGTACCATGCTATGCAACAGCTAATGTGTCTCTGCCTCATAAGAGGTATAAATGTCATTAAAATAAAGTATAACTAATGAGGCATGGCCAGCTAGATGAGACGGATGTCGCTTGAGGGGGAGGTTTCATGTGAGAGGATTTAACTGTAAGCAGTGTTGGTGCCCTCATACAGTGAACATAAGCAAACCACTGAAAGATCAAGCCAGGTTCGAGCATGAAGCCTGGCAGTGGCTCAGCTTGAAGTCCAATTGAAACCTCAAGCCAGAGACATTTTAGGGGTTGACTAAGGGCCCCAGCCTTTTACGGGGCGTCTGATTGAGCTAGCTGAGTTCTGCAGAAAGTCTTGCCTGGATGACTACGAATGATTCTTAAAGAGATTGTTTTAAATACCATTTTCTTTTAATGTATTTTTAATGTGGGTGATGTGTGACAGTCTATTATAGATATTTGCAAATAAAAGTTTTGTTTATGTTTCATGCAACATCCATTTAAAAAGGTTCTTTAAGTTCAAAACAGGACCTCACATATGAAAAATGGGAGTGTATCACAGAGATTATTTGCAGAAAATACATTTAGAATTTGGGCAAGTGAACCTGTGCACTGTCAGTGACCTGGCCAAAGGGGGCATAAAAGAGCTGACGTTGGATCATAAATTCAAAGCTGTTTTGAACTGGAGCCCACAAAATACGTTTAGACCAGGAACCCCAATATCCTTAAGATACCTCTGCCTCAAGCCCATAAGCTTTCATGTCACTACTGCCTGCTACACATGCTCTCCCCTTGTGCACAAAGAGGTAACATTAAAGCATTAACATTTGAGGTAAAAATGAGAGACAAACAAATGCTCAGTGGCTGATATGTACAAAGTGAAAACAGAAAACCTGGCTTAGTCGCAGCTTCCCTGCTTAACCTAATTGTGTGATCTTAAATATTCTATTTTACTGATACTCCTTTTTCTTCACTATCTCATATGGCAGCAACTTCAAGTATGTAGGACCAGAATACACCTCTTCAAAAACCTATTGATATTGATTTATTAGATTATAATGTTGCTCTGTCTATAGGAATCTGGGCCACATACAGGGTTCAAATGACAACTGTCTTGCTCTTAGTTAACTAATGGCACTATCACCACAGTGAGGGGCAGGAAGGGTTCCAAGTTCATCTTTAAAAACATTCACTTTTAATAAGTACTGCTCAGTACAGTGCTATAACGTGACATATTAATGTCAAAACTCCCATATGTTGAAGAAATACACTTTTTTGAATTTTGAAGAGACTATCATATTTTATGTGATGTTAGTTGTATGTTTTACACGCACATATATTCAGGGCTTGGGTACTGCACTGGCTCTAGGATAGAAGCCAGACCAATGGCTCACCTTGGTAATCTTTTGGTTCATTGATCTTTATCACATAGTTTTCGACCATTATAGAGGAAAATCGGCAACCTCAGCTCCTTTCTCCTCTCAACAGGGATCTGCTCGAATCGATGCACCACAAAAAAAATTAATCCATTGAGGAATAAACTGAACTATGATACAAACTGTTCTCTTTTATGACAGTTAGTCAAACACTTCTTTTGGTCAGTTTGTTGCTCTGTGTGCAAGACAGCATGTTTGTAGGTCGAAGTAGGGATAACAATAAACGCGATCACAGCCCACGATACGCAGCAATTGCATTTACTTTTCAACCTCACCCAGGGATATACTTGAACCATGCATGGCCTTCACCAAGGACACATATCATTCATTGTTCTTTAGTACATGTGTATCTTATTCTTTGGCAGGCTTCTCCAATGGGTAGTTCTCCAGCAACCTGTAGGTAGCTCTCCTTTTGCCCAGCCCAGCCTACTAAATTAGAAGATTTTGATTGGCTGAATTAGTATATTAATCTGCCAAAATTAAAAATTGTGTATTTAAGATGCGATGAGTGTATTTTCAGACCTCAAAAGCTATCCTATGGAGAAAAATAGTTGAATGTGCACAATATATTCAAAACTTATTAATAGTATAACATTGGTGCCAGTGTCACTCAAGCTATTTTTATTATGCATTAACTATATAAATGTATTTCAAACTCACTAAGCCTTTTTTACATTACTGCTGGTTACCCTGCCTGATGCACTGAGGAGATCATGGCCAGTAATCTTGAATGATGTGGCTACTAATGTAATCTTGTTTGATGTCATCATTACAACACTAATACTATTAGTAGCTCTTAGTGTTTTTCATTGATAATAAGTAGCTCTTATTACAGAAAAGATTAGAGACCCCTGTTCTTAGGCATCTCAATGAACAATTCGAAAACCAGGCCAGCCCGCTCCGTTTGCTCTTGTAGAAAACATGACAAGTAATATATTGCAAATGCTTTATAAGGAAATTCAGACACTGAAAAATGGGTGTGACACTCCGAACTACAAAATGGGATTTTGTTACGCATTTCCGTTATGATGATTTGGCACAGGTCATTCCTCGTAACTTCTAATAAAGGGGCTGTATGTTTTAGCCAGCAAGATGGCTCAGGTGTTTAAGCACTGGCTGCTGACCAGCGCTGTGGCCCACGGACCTTGAATTAATATTTCAGGAAGCGCAAACACAGGTTTTATACAGCCACAGTTAAGAAGTGTACCATTTAATAGCACTTACGGCACCCTGAAGCTGCAGTGCACCAATAAACTCAAACATTTTTTTTTTTAAGTATACAAAGTTTTGAAAATTCCAAACTTTTCCAACAGAATTCTATGGTCACTTTCTGGAAATGATTTGCAATGCGGAAGTTTGTCTTTACACATTACCCTTGAACCATCACACAGTAGCCTTTAGAGTTGGTAATAGGGCCACTTTCTAAGTTAGCTTGGCGCTGGCAGAATCGGTCCACACACACAACAATTTTGCTTTTAATATTGATGGAATTCCAAAATGCGCCTCAAGCAGTCTAGAGTGGGGCACTTCGGTTGTGCTTCCCTTGTAACAAATTCTGACCCCAATATCAATTCTGCAGCTGACTTGCATAATAACGGCAAAAGGGGCAAAGGCTGGGACCGGTTGCTACTGCTCTCTGGCTGGGACCATTTACACTGCTTCCCCTTGTTTGTTTGTATATACTACAAAACATGCATAAAAGGAGGGCAGGACTTAATTTGTTAAAAAAAAAAATGTTAAAAAAAGGAGTGCCTGTGCCCAGGCTCTGCTGAGAAGCTCACTGCCAGTGCAATTGAATATAGGTGCGCCGAATAGCAAGGCTGCGTAGTGTTAAATCCACCTTATGCATCTTTAATACCCTACGAGACCCTCTCGGCCCTTTTATCTCACTGCGCCGGATTCCTGTTTTCTCCTTTTGTGACAATTTTTCCATCTTTCTCTTCCTCATTCTTTCTGATTTGTGTGTTTTTCCCCTCACTTGCTCATGTGAAAACCTGGTGTGGAAAAATAAATGTTGATGTTAAAAAATCAGCGCCAGTAGCCCCCACCTGCTCAAATTAACCACTGATGGAGGGAAGTAATACTTTCTTGCTCACATAAAAACAAGAACGAAGCACCAGCAATAGTTTTGTTTTTGGGAAATGCAAAATTTCTGGAATACTACATACTAGTTTCTAAATGAGAAGAACGTTCCATTTAGTTTCGAATTATACATCTGGAGAACACATTCTCTCTAAAACTCAGGTGTTAAAGATTTTAGGTTAGGAGCTAGCATAAAGTCATATGTACACAGTGGTAGACATTGCTGGATTTTCATATGTTTAAAGAATTTCAGCCACAAAAGTATGCAGAAAAATTTATTGAAATCTCAACATCCTTGTTTTCAGTGTTGGCTTTAACATCATCATTGTTCAACCTCTTAGTCACAATGGCTTTTCCCGCTACACTGCTGAGCCCTTTGATTCTGAAGGTACACATGGTTTGTGGATTCTCTTTGAGGGAACTGGACAAACAGTAAAAATATAGCAACATTTTGGGAGAAAATGGTAAAAACTGTTGTGCAAATAAAGTATGTTTGTTTCCTAAAAATGGCATTAATAAAAGGTTTCTGTAACCATAAAAACTGTAACCATATAAAGTCAATATGGTCTTCGTGAGGTTCCTGGTTTGGTCAGTTCCCGTCATAAAGCTGGATTCATGCAATCCACCGATACCCTGGATTCGTCTTAGTTCCTAAGTTGCAGAAATGCCCATGGTTTGTAGGGTTTCATGGTTGCCCGCTGACCCAATGCCTAAATATTCATCATCAAGGCAAATTACATTAAATAGTGATTTACTCCTCTCTGCTGGCCCATAGGTCTGCACTACACCCAGCCCCCCCCCCCCCAAAAAAATCCTCCCGCCTGCTTTGGGGAAGGTGATGCACTAGGCCCAAGGGAAGCAGAAAAACTGTTGGGGCTTTAGGGCTGTGTTTAGGTTAAGTATCTATGTCGACTTTCTGCTCCCCCAGGGGACAGATTAGGGGTATGTGTTACAGGGGGGTGGGTCAAAAAAATGTTCTGGGGTGGGCCTGTTGCCTGGAGGACCACTCCCATCCCTTGTTGATTATGTCCCTGGCGTCTTGTGCTGTCGAGATGGCAGAAAAACTGTTGTGCATAGGAGTGAGAAGAGAGGGTAGAAGAATATGTGATATTCAGCATCTCTTCTTTATCTCTTCCTCTACATGGTGGAGATTGAGGGAATCATAATATGTCACTGTTAGAATATTAGAATGTGGTATATGTCATTTGCTGTGTCATTCACTGAGCTCACAGTGTTCTGTTGAGTTTTGAAGATAAACCAATGAGTTACTGTTTGTACTTTGATGCTGTTGGATGGGATCTTTACAGAGGAATACATTGAAGATCTATCATCATTTATGTGTCCTGATTTTGTGATCAAGAACACTTCACTGGCGTAGTCAGCAGTCTCTGAAGATCCCAACACAGAAGATTGGTGAGGCATATCAATAATTTTCTTAAAGAAATTGAAAAATTCGAGCCTTCACCCATATGCCTGTAGTTCTAGCAACAGCTAAGTATTTGGGTTGGGCAGGGTCTATTAGACGGAGGGCTCTTCCCTAGAGTACATTGATTGGGGCATCCTTTCTGGCACCTGTCTAATTATGTATCAAATTGTTATATTTATTTGCTATTGATCAATTGTGCATGTCTGTATAATTTTTTTTAAACTACTGCATCTATCGAGGAAATAATTGTTTAATGATGTATTTTAAATGTATGCTTGTGCTTTTATGAGTCTAATCCTCGAATAAAGCCTTTTGAACGTGAACGTGAACGTGAAAAATTCGAGCCTTCTTTACATCTAAGCCATTTTAAAAACCAAGTACATATTTTTTCTGAGTTTCTTTATACTCTTCTTTGGAGTGAATGAAAGCGTAATTCAAATTTCATAAATTATTACAAAATGCTGGAAGATGGAATGGAGATCTGCTAGTTAATTAAAATTGTGCCTTGATAGCACCTGCGGCTGTATTTATCCCGAATTGTGATTTGATTGCACCAGTGGGAGTGTTTTGATATTGTGTTTTGATAGCACCTGCGGCTGAATTTGGGTTGAATTGTGATTTGATTGCACCAGCGGGAGCGTTTATTCCGGCTAGTTTTCTCACTTTGTTTTAATTTAAACTGGCGAGATGGTTTCATTCGAACTGTGTAGTTGCATACAACTAAGCTAAAAATTGCGTGTGATTTAAGCTACATAATGTGATCTTTCCTCAGTAGCTCTTAATACTTTACACATGATGAAGTTACTGTCGCTGTCTGAGAGTAAAAATCGACAAAAGTTCATGAATATTTAACCATTGAATAGACTTTTAGGCAGCTCGTCTTTTGCAGTGAAAGGGAAGTGCAGCAGTTGAAAGTAACGTCAACCGTCACTTTCATTAGGAAAGCTCAACCGTCATATTTATTATTGAGCCTTCATGAAAAAGAGTTTCCCTTTAATAGAAAACAAAACCGCTTACTTGTTATTGCCCGCGCTAGTGGAGAATCATCAAGAGTTCCAGACTGACGGAGCCCTTCGTCATAGTTTCCTCGTAGAATCTTCATTCCTTCCTCAGTGAGCGTAAGCTCACGCATCGTACAATGACGTCATACTTCACCGGTGGCCATTTTGTTGCTACGGCAACTGGGTTAAAAAGTTTTCCTACGAGCGCTGACGTGCACAGCATGTCTTTGAGCATTTCATGCGCAATGAGCAGCGGACAACATCTAATAACGCTGACGCGCACAGCCTTTCTACAAATATTTGATGTTCTTTAAGCATCTTTTCATCAAACCATGCACAGTAAGCGGCACTAAGGGCCATATGCATCAAGAAGTCATTTTGCGATTCTCAAATAGCAATTTTTTGCGAATCGCTATTAGAGAATCGCAAAATGCTATGTATGTAGGATTTGCAATAAATTTTGCGAATCTTACATATTCCTTAATTGCGAATAAGGAATACCTCGCCATTCATTCCTATGGGCCTAAAGGCCCATAGAAATGACTGGGAAGACATTCTCAATTTGCGATTAGCAATTAGCGAATCGCAAATTGAGAATGCAATTTCAAGGGTGCAGGGGTGTCAAAATTAGACCCTGTTGCACCCCTGAAATAAGCATGTGTGCCCATGTGGTGCACATACATGCCCTAAGGGCATGTATGTGCTTCACATTGCACTTTGAAAAATGCAAAAAAGTGCATTTTTCAAAGAAATCGCAAATTACCACCAACTTGAAGTTGGTGGTAATTTGCGATTCCTTAAGGCCAAATTGCACTTTTTTGGTGCTTCTTACATTGCATTTAAGGAATCTCAAAATTTGCGATTCCTTAAATGCAATTGCAAAATAAGGAATTGCAAATTTTGCGATTCCTTATTTTGCCTTAATACGTACCATTTGGCAAAATTGCATTCGCAAACGCCGAAATTCTGCGAATTTCTGTGTTTGCGAATGCAATTTTGCTGGATACATATGACCCTAAGTTAATAACGCTGAGGTGCACAGCCTTTTCTTCACACATTTTGTAGCGCTCAATGTTTCATGACGCTGATGCGCACAGCTTTTCTTTCATTTTGTTGACGCTTTACATCATTTGCTACATTGATGCGCTCAACAAATAACATGCTGATGTGCACAAATATATAAATCACATTGCGAGTAATATACCTATGTGATAATCAACTTTATGCCAAAAACTAATGAGTTGTATTGTGTTTTATAGAGAGTTTTGATTAAGCAATTTTGTTATACATGCCTTTTGGCTATGTAATGCTATAGTAAAAATATATAGTTTTGCTTACATATATACTCATTGGTAAAGTTGAACATGCAGAATGTTACTGCAGCTCCATTTTTACTTACCAGTCCTGGTGTGCCCCCGATACAATGGAAAAAGTGGAAAGTGGTGTTTGAGAGATACGCCAGAGTGTGCGGACCTTCACTTAGCGCAGAGAGGAGATCCTCATTACTTTTGCATTGTTTAGGATCAGAGGGTCAGGATGTGTTTGACCACTTACCAGAATCATCTATAGAGGAAGCAAATGGTCTTAATGACTATGAGATATGTTTTAAGAAATTGGATAAACACTACCTACCTAAAGTGAGTACTATCCTGGAACGGTACAAGTTTGCAAAGAGAATGCAAGGTGAGGAAGAAACTGTGGAAAGCAATGTAACTTATTTAAGAAAGCTTTCATCCTCTTGCGGATTCGATAATTTAACAGATGAGCGAATAAGAGATCAATTCATGTTTGGCTGCAACATGGAAAAGGTCCGAGAGGAGTTATGGCTACGTGATGAGCCCACTTTGGATGAGGTTCTAAGAGTAGCCAAGAGAATTGAACATTCTATAAAATGTGTTGCAGTGTTGAAGAAGGTTTCGATGAAAGAATGTAAAGTTCAAGACTTAAAAACAAAAGTAAGAAAAGTACGTCGCTTAAAGGAAAGAATTTAAAAGACAATACATTTATCAAGGAAAGGTCTAATGACTACAAGTGTTTCAGTTGTGGAAGTAGTGGGCATTTAGCTAACAGTAAGAAGTGTCCAGTTTTGAATCAAACGTCTTAAATGTACGAAGAAAGGTCATTTAACTTCTTTATGCAAGAGTAAACCGACTTCTAAAGTCAAATAAGTTGAGATATATGAAGAGGACAATAATGGATCACATTCTGATGATTATGAGTGTGGTCAAATTATTGTACAAATGGTAAGTTGTGATAAAAGGAAAAGTTCTCTGTGTGATGAAATTTTGGTTGAAGATGCTAAAACTCAAGTCTTATTTGACTCAGGTGCAAAAATTACCATTGTTTCGAATGAGTTCTTCATGGAGAAGTTGAAAGACATAGTTAAACTTTCAAAACAGGACATAAGGCCTTTAGCCTACGGAGGAGAACCTATTTATCTTCATGGATATTTTATAGGATTCATAGAATACAAAAATAGATTTGTCTCTGGAAAGGTTTATGTTTCCAAGAAGGGAGACAGCATTATAAGTTGTAACATCAAGGTGATTTAGGGGTCTTCTTAAATCCTAAAGCTGATCCTCCTATAAAATTGAGGTATAATGCGAACTCAATTCTTGAAAGTAGTAATGGAGATTTAGTCTCTGATCTTAAAAGGAATAATCCAAATGTGTTCAAGAAAGAGTTAGGTTGTCTCAAAGGTTATAAACATAAGATCATACTTAAGAAGGATGCCTTTCCCGTATGCTGTAAAGTAAGAAATGTTCCCATATCAGTGAGAGATGACATGACTATAGAGATTGAGAAATTAAAAAATTGGGGAATAATAGAGAAAGTAGAAGGAACTGAATGGTTGGCTCCAGTGGTGGCAGTGCGCAAATCAAATGGCGACCTGAGATTATGCATAGATTTGAGGCAATTAAACAAATGTGTGGTTGTTGACAGGTATCCTTTGCCGAATATCAATGAACTATTGTTTCTGTTGGGTGGAGCTAAGGTTTTCAGTACTGTGGATTTAACTTCAGCATATCACCAGATAGAATTGGATGAATCAAGTCGTGATTAAACTTTATTCATTACGCCCTTTGGCACATATAGGTTCATACGCATGCCATTTGGGTTGGTGTCAGCCTCATCAATTTTCCAAAGGGTCCTGGAAAATGTTCTTCATGGTTTGGCAGGTGTTCACGTATATCAAGATGACATTCTGGTAGTGGGTGATAATGATTGTCAGCATGATGAGAGGTTGAAAAGTGTGCTGGAAAGATTGAGTGATCATAATCTTACCATTAACACCTTGGGTGCTTGGGCTATTCTCCTCCTGTGCTGGAGGTCAATGTCAATGGATGGACTCATGACGAGCTGAGCTCGTCATGAGCACACGTGCATCATGACGAGCTGAGCTCGTCATGAGCATCGAAGGGGTTATAGCTGAAAAATGCAAATTTAAGACTAATTCAATTGATTATTTAGGTCACAACATCACTAGTAAAGGGGTTCGACCAAAATCTATGTTGCTTAACACTATTCAAGACATGTGTTCTCCTACAAACAAGAATGAGCTCATGACGTTTCTAGGGGTTGTAGAATATTATGCTAAATTTGTAAGGAATTTTGCGGACTGTGCCAACAATATGAGATATCTGTTAAGGAAAGGTGTGCATTTTGATTGGTCTGAAAGTTGTGAAAAAGAGTTTTGTTACATTAAAAAGAAGCTAAAGACCGCTCCTTCTCTTAGGAGTTTTAATCCTAAAGTAAAACCGTTATTAATTAAGGATGCTAGTGAAAAGGGGTTGGGGGCGGTCTTGCAACAGCGAGGTTCTGAAGGGATGGAAACAATAATGCTTTTGTCTTGCAGTCTCAAACATCCGGAAACCAGGTATTCTGTTGTGGAGAGAGAGTCTTTAGCGGTATTATGGGCAATTAAGAAATTGAAGAAGTTTTTATGGGGTGTTGATTTTGAGGTGAGAACTGATCACAAGCCCCTTATTGAAATTTTCACTAAAAAAGGCTTGAATGCTTTTTCAGGGAGGATAACTAAATGGATAATAGGTTTGCAAGAATATAGTTTTGAAATCAAGTACATACCTGGGGCAGACAACAATGTGGGTGATGTGTTGTCACGGTTGACTCCTAAAGATATTTCTGAGGATGAAGACTTGGAGGATCCTGATGAGTGGGTCTGTGTGGTAGACCAAGAAATAATATCAGAGAAAAAGTGGTGTGATGGAAGGTCTCAAGACACTCTTTTGAGAGAAGTGATGAATCCTATGGAAAAGGGGTGGATCAGTAACAAGGAAGGATCTGAATTCACTAAAAAAAATTGGCCTTTGAGAAATGAGTTCTGTAGATAATGGGTTATTATTTCGTGACACAAAATGAATTCCCAAAACAAAATCGCCAGCGCACAACCTTCTGCCTGGTTACCTTAAATGCGGTGTCAATCTTATTGATCAATTTTAGGGTGCTCGTTGGGTGGAGTTTTCCGTCCTAAAAATGTCATTCATTCAAAATCTCATGCAGTGCTTCCAATCTCCACTGGTCGCATCCCCATGGGCACACTAATGTTCTTATGATATAGGACTCCAATAATGTTTTCAATAAAGTTTTTTTTAAGAAATGTGTTTTATTCCATTACTTGATTATTCCAAAATGAATTTCATTTTGTTGATCTATGATGTCATGTGATAAAGCATTATGTTTTCATTATTTTTTCAACATTGCCTCCTGTGCCACAAAATTAATTCCTCCTGACAATCTTAGAAAGGAACTCATTGATTTGGTTCATTCATCACATGCTGGTCTCACAAAGTGCAAGGAGAGATTACGTGGGTCGTATTGGTGGCCAGGCATGGATAGGGAGATTGAACGTGTGGTGCGTGATTGTATAACATGCACTCTGAGTGACAAGAGTAAGAGTACACGTGTGCAACCAATGGTGTTAAGGAAACGCCCTTCAAATCTGTGGCAAGACATCTCTCTGGATATCTTGGGTCCAGTCCTAACAAGGACTCTGAAATATATGTCTTAGTCATAATTGATATGTTTTCATGCTGGCCTGAAGTTTTCTTTTTGACAAATATTGATTCAAGTCATCTTATTCAAGGTCTTAAAAATCTGTTTTCAATAGAAGAGATTCCGGAGTCCATTTTGACCGATAACGGAGTTCAACTGGTTTCTGAACAAATGGAAACATTTCTTTTATCTAAAGGAATAACACACAAAACGTGTGCTCTCTATCATCCCAAGGCCAACGGAATGGTAGAGAAATTTAACAAAGTTATTAAGGAAACTATTGCTTTGGCTAAGTCACAGCTTGTGGATTGGAAGTGTGAGGTATTAAAGATGGTTGAAGAGTACAGATTATTGCCTCATTCTACTACTGAAAAAACACATTTTGTATTGTTTAGAGGCAGACTTCCTAATACTGATGTTGAACCTGCATGGGTTAATAAATATCAATTGAGTAAAGGTAAATAAGCTAAATGTGATAATGACATAGTACAGATGAAAGATGAAGAGAAAGCTAAGCAAAGGAAAAATTATTTTGATTCTAAGAAAGGTGTGAAAATAGTAAAAGTGGTGGTAGGAGATACTGTCATGATAAAACGTCCAGGTTTGATGGGTAAGTCTTCCTCAAAATTCATGAAACCTATTAAGGTCATCAAGTTGTTTAACAATGCCATTAAAACAGAAGATCAACGGATATGGAACCTAAATAGGGTTGTTGTTGTAAATGGAAAATTTACTAGTGATCCTAGCAATAATTTACCTAGAGATGAAGTGAAATTTGGAGGTCGTAGTTCATTGAGGGTGCGTAAAGCACCATCATATCTTGCCAATTATGTATAGGATTTTTTTGTGTTGGTTTTATGTTAAAAGTTCATTGTTTTGTTGTGTAAAGGAGGGAGGTTTGTGGTGTTCAGCATCTCTTCCTCTACATGGTGGAGATTGAGGGAATCATAATATGTCACTGTTAGAATATTAGAATGTGGTATATGTCATTTGCTGTGTCATTCACTGAGCTCACAGTGTTCTGTTGAGTTTTGAAGATAAACCAATGAGTTACTGTTTGTACTTGGATGCTGTTGGATGGGATCTTTACTGAGGAATAAATTGAAGATCTATCATCAATTATGTGTCCTGATTTTGTGATCAAGTATACTTCAATATGCCCATGTTCAGAGGGGTCCCTTGGATAACACTTTAAAGTGTTACCCACTGGATGGCTGTGTTTATTTGTTAAAAGTGTCCCAGTTTCTGGGTAGAAGGGTCCATCCTTGTTTTTTGATTATTTTTTTATGCTCAGAGGGGGCCACACCCCCCCACCAATAGAGCGTTAACTGGTGTCTAGCAGGTGGATCCCTGTTTGAGGATCATGTTCCAAGTGCAATCCACAAGCAAGCATCCAATACGGAGAGGCCGCTCTGGAAAGAAGACATTGTCCCCATTCTGGCACTGCCACTATGACAGACATCAGTGCTCATTTTCTAACGGTGTAAA
Source organism: Lissotriton vulgaris (assembly GCF_964263255.1). Taxonomy (NCBI): domain Eukaryota; kingdom Metazoa; phylum Chordata; class Amphibia; order Caudata; family Salamandridae; genus Lissotriton; species Lissotriton vulgaris. Next base: position 583,481,678 of record NC_141694.1, read on the forward strand.
GGTTGGATGAGTAACTTGATTTCGGGGGTAAAGAATTCAGAGGACAAAGGATTTTGTGGTATAAATATTGGGCCCCTGATGCCAAGAATTTAGATCACCTTTGGACAAACAAGAAGAAACCTTTTCTGAGCAGAGGAACCTGAAGAAACTGAGGAAAGACTATCCCTAAGCTGAAGTGCTGCTTGGGGGATTGGCCTGCAGTGGTTGCCTGACTGCCAAAGAAAGGAGAGAGGAACTTTACGTGTACTTTCATCAACTTGTGTAAGGATCTCCAAGGGCTTGGAACAGAGCTTGCCTCCTGCTGAATTCTCAGGGACAACAGACTTCACCCACCAGCTCCTCAAGAGTTCTCCTAAAGTGTCTGCAGTTGTGTTGGACTTTTTGGGGACTTGCGTGTTGCAAGGAGCTGGAAGCACGACTCAAGATCAAGAGACGTGTCGCCGAACTGCCGCTGCCGCTTCACAACACGAAGCGCCTAACATTGCCGGAGAAGAGGATCAACGTCACTGCAGACGCCGCCGCGTCACCGGGAAGCATGTGGCAGGAGTAGAGGATCGACATCGCATCAGACGCCACCGCATTTACGGGAAGAGTGTCGCTGGGCCCGTCGCGGCTCGCATCGTTGTGGAAGCAACTCGCATCGCAAGGAGAGAGGATTGACGCCGCATCACTGGGAAGCGTGACGCAGGGCCTGTCGCGGCTCGCATCGTGTCAAGCATCTCGCATAGCCGGGGGAGAGGATCGACGCAGCCGCATCACCAGGAAGCGTGGCGCATCAAGGAGAAAGCGCCTCTATTTCTTCAACGTATCAAATCTTCAACGCATCACCGTCCTTGCTTGCCAGGGATTACCGCATCACCTTTCTTGCAACACTTTTGTTGCCCTGCGTGTAGCATCTTAAGGTACATTGACTCAAAGTGTTGCCTTTTAAGATCTAAAGAGAACTAAGCTAATTCTACCATTTTAAGTACAGTATTGTGGATTTTTGTTGTTTGTGGTCTTGTGGTAAGTCTATATAAAGAATACTTATTTTGGATATAAAACCTGTGTGGTGTCCATCTGTAGTGCCGTCACTGGATTACTGTGTGTTCATAAATGCTTCACACACTGCCTCTGAGATAAGCCCGTCTGCTCGTGCCAAGCTACCAAGGGGGTGAGCAGGGGTTATTTTAGGAGTGTACCCCATTACCCTGACTAGAGGCAAGGGTCTCTATTTGTCACAAGTACCTACCTGTGCCAACTAGAGACCCCCAAACCTAACACAAGCTATATGACTTCAGGAGATCGTGAGGTTCAATTGTTTGGGATCTGGGTGTTTGATTTCTCCATGGCTCTGTGTGAGGAGACTCTGAGTTAAATGTTATTTTTGATGCAGCACCAGAGAGAGTTCCAACAAGGTTGTGAGCCAAGGTTGACGTGCCCATTTTGGAGCTACTAGCATTAGTGTGAGAGATGTTTGCCTGAGTTTCCGAGCCACTAATGGAATGAGTGGGAGAGGCGGAAAATCGTAATCAAATATCCCTGACCAGTTCATCCATAGTGCATTGCCTTTGGATAACGGGTGTGGATATCTGGAGGCAAAGCTTTGGCACTTTGCATTTTGGGTGTTGCAAACAGATCTATGTGAGGGACTGCCCAAGCTTGGAAGCAAAAGTGAAGAACTTGAGTGTGAAGTTCCCATTCGTGTATTTGATACCTCTGCCTGCTGAGGAGATCCGCAATCTGGTTGTTGACTCCTGGGAGGTGTTCCGCTAGGAGATAGATATTGTCGTGAATAGCCCAGTTCCAGATGTATTGGGCTAAGTGGGACAGTTGGAGAGAATGTGTCCCCCCCTGTTTCTGTATGTAATGCATAGCTGTCATGTTCTGGGTTCGAACTAAGACAGCTTTGCCGGGCAGGCGATCTTGAAAGTCTTTAAGAGCTAGAAAGATTGCCATCAGCTCTAACTGATTGATGTGGAGCAACCTTTGTTGGTGGTTCCACAGACCTTGTACTGTGTGTTGTTGAAGATGAGCTCCCGAGCCAGTTAGTGACGTGTCCGCTGTTGTTCCACGGTCTGTGGAACCGGGTCTATGAACGGCTGTCCTTTTGACAAATTTTGTGTGTTCCACCACTGCAAAGAGCGAGGAGTACAGCGGCTTACCAACACTAGATCGGTTAATAGACTGTGTGACTGGTTCCACCGACTGGCTAAGCATTCTTGAAGTGGACGCATGTGTAGCTTGGCATGGGGAACAATCATAATGCAAGATGCCATCATTCCTAACAGTTGCATAAAAACTCGAGCTGGAAGTGACTGATTGGTCTGAAACTGGCGAATTAAACAATGTTTCGAATTCTGACTGCGTTGGGAAACGCAAGAGCCCTTTGAGTATCTAAGGTGGCTCCTAGATAGTTTTGAGTTTTGGTGGGCTGGAGATGTGATATTAACACATTGACCGTAAAGCCCAGTGGTGAAGTAACTGGATGGTTACGGAAGTGTGCTTGCAGCATTGTTGATACGTGCTGGCTCTGATGAGCCAATCGTCCAGGTATAGGAAGATATGGATGCTTTGTCTTCTCAAATGGGCAGCTACTACCGCCAGACACTTTGTGAAGACTCTGGGGACAGAGGTGACTCCGAACGGGAGTACCTTGAATTGGTAATGTTGACCTGCTACTACAAACCTGAGAAATGTGCGGTGAGCAGGGTGAATTGGAATGTGAAAGCAGCCGTCCTTTAAGCCTAGAGTAGACAGAAAGTCGTCCTTTTGCAAAAGAGGTAGTACCTGACGGAGAGGTACCATGTGGAAATGGTCTGACTGTATGTAAAAATTAATTCTCTAGGATGTAATATTGGTCTGAGAGAGCTGTCCTTTTTGGGAATTAGGAAGTAAAAGAAAGACACGCCCGACCCATGATATTGTGGTGGCATGGGCTCTATGGCTCCTTTTAGTAGCAGGGATTGTACCCCTTGTTTGAGGAGGTGTAGGTGAGCCTGTGAAACTTTGTGTGACTTTGAAGGAATGTTTGGAGGAGTGTTGATGAACTCCAGGCAATAACCAGAATGGATAATTTGAAGAACCCATTTGTCTGTTGTTATTGACTGCCATTTTGGGAGGAAACGTGATAGTCTTCCCCCAACAGGTGTTAGATGGTCGGGGGAGAAGTGGGGGCAGGTCACTGCTTTGTATTGGAGGATAAGATACGTGCCCTAGAACCTCTACCTCTGCTTTTGCCATTATTCCATCTGTAACAACCTCAGAAGTAATTTTTAGAGCCGAAGGGTTGATTATTGCCCTTGTAAGTGGATGCAGTTTTCGTGGAAATGTTTTTGGACCCTGCTCGATAGAAGGAGCGCCAAAAGGAACCAGGGCCTTGTGTACATTGAAGAGCTCCCATTGATTTAGCCACTTCAGTATCTTTCTTCATCTTCTCCAGAGAAGAATCTACTACTGGCCCAAAGAGAAGGTCTTGATCAAAGGGCGTGTTCAATATGGAGGTTTGCAACCAGATATGCGCATCCATGCGTGTCTTCGTAAAAGTACACTAGTGTTCACTGCTCTAGCAGATGTGTCAGAAGCATCTAGGGAGTACCTGATTTAGTTCTTTGAAATCAATTATCCCTCCCGTATTAGATCTTGCACTTTAGATTTATGTTCTTGGGATAGAAATTGCATGAGTTGTTCCATTTCATCCAAATGCGCACAGTCATATCTTGCCAATAACGCCTGTGTATTAGCTATGCGCCAGAAGTTAGCTGCCCGAGAGGCTACCCTTTTACCTGAGGCATCGAGAAGCTTTGATTCCTTATCTGGGGTGGAGCATCTCCAGTAGTTTGGGAGTTTGCTCTTTTACGTGCATTGGAGACTACCAATGAGTCTAGGGGTAACTGTCCGCTTATGTGCACTGGATCAGCTGGTGCAGACTTATATTTTGTATCCACCGTAGGAGTAAAGATATGTGCCCTGACCAGATCCTTAAATAGGTCATCTACATGCCTGAACATTCCCTTTAGCATGGGTAACACATGTGTAGATTTTTGTGTACTGTTGAGTGCCTCAAAGAGGAAATTGTCTTCAAGACATTCTTTGTGGAGCTGCACACCATGGTAATTGGCAGCCCTGCCTACTTACTCGATATAACCTACACTGTCGTCTGGTGGAGATGGTCTAGTAGGATATAGGTCTGGGTCATTGTCCGTGGGCGAGTCAGTGTTGTAGTCGTCCCAGTAGTCTGTAGGTCCCGGTTGGCCATCATCATTATCATCGACACCCCGTCACCTTGGTTGTCAGGTGTATGTGATGGTGAGTGCCCAGGTGAAGTTGGTACAGGTAGAGACTGAGGAGAAGGTGGTGATGGAAGAGGAAGAAGAGGAGTGGAAGGGTTAGTTCCAATAGCTCTCTTCTTTGATGGAATGTGTATTCCTCTTCAGTATCAGTCCTCCTCTTTAAGGTCACCTTGGTGGTAATATGTCCAGTTTTAGAATGTATGTAAAGCACCTTCTGTTATGGGTCCGGGTTGTCGAGCTGATCGTCTAAACTGTGCTTTTTTGGTGATTTTAGGGTTTCAGTCTGTTTCGGCTTCGAAGTTTTCTGTGCCGACCACTTAGGGATTGTCTTAGGGGGTGTATTCGGATCCGAAGGGGTTTTCGGTGCCGAGGGGTGAGATTCGGTTCCGGACTTGGGCTTCGATCCCGAAGGCTTTGGTACGGTGCCCGACTTGGAGTGGGGCTTCTCGGAGCCGGAAGGTTTTTTGGAGGGCTTCGGTGCCAAGCCTGAAGGCGGGGCGACGGAAGCCTGTTCTGGGTGCTGACCGGGGCTTGAGGGCGCGGGTTGGTCTGGAGCCTTCTTTTCAACTGGTTGACCTGTGAGTCGGGACGAAGAAGGGACTATACTTACAGCACATTGGAAATGTGGGATGTCCACATCCTGATCAGGGCCCTCCTTCAAAACGAAGATCGGATCCTGCTCCTCCTCAGTCCCGGTAGTGTCACCGGCTTCTTCTTCCGATTAAGTCCGAAGAGGTCCAGAATGGAACCTGTGCGTTGGCCCTGCATGTCGAGACGTCGAGCCAGACGGTCGCGAAGCGTCTTTTTGGAGCGGAACGCCTTACAAGCGCCGCAGGCCTGTTCTTTGCGTTCTGATGAGTCAGTGCGCAGGTATTTCGCGTAGCACCAAGGGCCGTATTTAAAGGGAGTTTGTTCCATCGACTGCAAGTCGAACAGAGGCGGGTAGGCCAGACAGCCTACCACAAGTTCTCTGATCGAAAGAGGGTCCGATCGAAACAAACACGATACGCGAAGAATGGAATACGCGATCGTAAACAATATCATTGGGGGTGAGTGCTCTAGGCACAGAGGGAAACCGAAGGATTGGTGTTGATCCGGAGTGCAGCGAGTAACATCCGAACCCGTTGGCGGAAAAAAAACAATCTGAAGATGGAGTCGATGACCATGTGCACTATCACCGAAAGGAGGAGTCACCTACCTCGTGACTATGAAGACTTCTTCAAAGAAAAACAAAGTGCACACATCCAGGCCCAACACTAGATGGCGATCTATGCATAAGCATGTGATCAACAGCTCACATGCCTCGAACAAGATGGTTTATAGGTAACAAGAAATACAAATATTGATCAATCCTTTTGTATTCTCAATGATTTTAAGTGCAAAAAGCTGCATAATTTTATATATGTATACATATGTACACACAGTGGTTTCATCAGTGAGTATGAATTGTGCTGTGAATTAATCTGGCATGTTTTTGGTTGGGTATTATAATACAGTAGGAATATTATTTTCATTCCTTTTTTTTGCATTTTAATTGTAGAAACACTGAATCCCTTAAAAATAAACAGGTAAAACAGAGGTTTTAGGATGTGTGTAAAGCACCTTCTGTTTTGGGTCCGGTTTGTCGAGCGGATCGTTTAACCTTTGCTTTTTTGATGATTTTGGGGTATCAGTCTGTTTTGGCTTCGAAGTTTTCGGTGCCGACGGCTTAGGGATTGGTGTTTTCGGATCCGAAGGGGTTTTCAGTGCCGAGGGATGAGATTCAGTTCCGGACTTGGGCTTCGATCCCGAAGGCTTTGGCCCGAGCCTGAAGGCGGGGCGACAGAAGCCTGTTCTCGGTGCTGACCGGGTCTTGAGGGCGCGGGTTGAGGGAGAACAGTGAGGCATAAACTTAAGAAGAAAGTTATCTAATCCACATACCAATGTGTTTTATAACAGAATTGCTACAACGATATCATAACATAGACCAGGAACTCAAAGGCAACAGTGTTATTGGCCATGAAGCAGGATGGCATTCTGCCCATGATCCAGCTTATCCAAAGCAAGACAATGACGTGTACTTTTTTGGGTACATCTTGGTTAACGATTTATGTCCTGAGAAAGTGATCCCTTATAGGCTGGGTGCAACGAAGCATCAACATCATCACCTTGCTAATGAATTCATGGATATTTGGTTCACTGGTACCAACTAGCTCAGATGGGGAGGTATTGTCCCTACAAGAGGAAAGATGTAAATAATACTCATCAGTGGCAGTAGAGAGTGGTATCCGTTCGGTACCTTCATTGTTGCGGGCTGGGACAACTACACTTCGGAATTTTTGAAACGGAATCATTTACACCTCTAAGTTCTATAAATAAAAAGTCCCTAAGGAATGTATCTATTAATGCCAGTCTAACCGCATCACATTACCAACTGACAGGTGTCCCGTTTTATTCCCAATTCTCTGTGCCCCTAAAATATCATCTTTTATGAGAGAATAACACCCTCTTACTTTTTATATACCATGAATAGCCTTATTTACCACTTCAGTGCTCAGGACTAAATGTTCACATTCTCTCCACTAGCTTTTCAGTGGAGGGGATGTGAACTTTTTACTTAGGCACTGAAGTCATAAAATGCTTTTGATGCTTACACAAAACGGATTTTCTATTTTTATTTAAAATGTTGAGCAGCAAGGGAGGAGCTTCAGCTTAGCCCCCCCACCCCGACGCCCGAGCAACGATCAGCAGAGGAGAGGCACAGATGAAAATTGGAGAATATTCACATTATAATGGGCCCTCTACCTAGCAGACACCTGCCCTGCTGTTGCTACACAAGGGCTGCACCCAAGCAGGGATCCACTCACAAGACACTAGGGAGGCTGGAATAAAAAAATTAAAAAAACATCATGAGTTTTTCTGCCTGTTTGAGGGTTGATGAGGCAGAAAGCCTACTAGAGGTCAATTATTTGTTAAAAAATTAGTTAGAGGCTGGCTCGTACTGGCAACAGGCCACACCTCCAACCCTAAAGGCCCAAACAAGTTTCCCTGGGGTGACAGAATACTGTCTGATACTCAGGTGTGACTGAAGGAATGGTATATTACATTCATAAAGTTATTGTTGAATCTCCGTGAGCTCAATCAGGGATCACACAAAGTCCTTATTGTTGTGTTAAAACAGCTCCTTTTATTTTTCTGGATGCTCGCCCCAAATGAGTCCCCCCGAAAAAAATAAAAAGTTGCTTTTACACAATGATTAGGGCTTTGTGTGTGATCCCTGATTGTGCTTACAGAGAATTAACATGGACTTTGTTGAATTTCCTGGAACTGGAGAGCACTCTAGTGGCTGCCCACCGTATTTCGGTTTGAGCACTCTGAGATCACCACAATTATTAAAAACATTGAAGTTTTTGTGGTGTGCTGCACTGATATAAGCTCAGGCCACCCTATGTTATTGTTATTACTTTTGCAATTCACCCATCAGGGCAAACTATTACAGACAACATCGTTGTACCCTATTGCTTTTTTTAAAAACTTATTTTTTAATTAAAAAAAAATTCTTTTGAAAAATCATAATCACACAATATAACACTGCTTTTCAATGACCTGCTTTTCAAAAGTGAATAGATTTCGGAGTTCACCCTTGGGTTTCATACGTGTTTCCACCACAAAAAAATAGGAAAACTTGAAAAATTGCAAAACCTATAGAAAATGTATTTTTTAATAATTGTTCCTGAAAGCTAGGATCAGGGTGATTTCAGCACGGCAACCCTTTTGTTGATGTCATTTGGAGAAAAAAAAATGTATACTCTCGTGCACAGCACTCTTTTCTGCAAGAAGTAGCTATATTTTGGTTATTTTCTTTGCAGCTTCCAGGGCAACCCACAAATCCTGGTTACATTTAGAATCTCGTACATGTAGGAAAAAAAAGAACACAAATTTGACCTGGATAACATGTGAAAAAGAGTTATGAAGGACTATACACAACATCAAAACAGAGCTCAACACGGAGGGGTAAATGCCTCCGCATTTACAAGATCAATAATTGAATAACAGATCCAACTGACCAGCCAATAAAGTGGACACATCCTCAAAAAATAGAACGGAGTACAAACCTTGTACTGTAGATTTATACCACACATCTGCACTTAGCAACAGATGTTTCAAGTTACCTACCCTCAGTAACGCTTTTTCTAATGAACACTCTTTAACCGCGATTTATCACCTTTAAACTATCAAAAGGTGCCTGCCCGGCTGTGTAAAATCTATAGCGATGCTCCCAAATACTGGAAGGTGGCGCCATGTGGCTCCAGGGTGACTCCATACCACCTTAGAAGTAAAGTAGCAGAGGCTCATATAGGTCTAAAACCAGTAACCCTCGCGACAAAGTCTTCATTGTGGCCATGGCCTAAGTGGAATCAGCCCTTCAAGGAGCTGCTGTTTTTTGAGGAATATATGATGTTACCCCGCATGTCAACACCACGCATACCATCACAACGAGCAGTACATAGCAGATCCTAATACAGAGAACTTTCCACATTAAGGGTCCTCTTCTGCATCACTTGGGCTAAACAAAGAATCTCTCCTCTGAGGGCTCAGGAGGAACATAATGTTGCCAGCGTATTGACTTGACGCCCTCGACAGGAGTCATGCCCTTCAGCAGGAAACTCGCCCTAGTACCAGTTTATCCACCAAGGAGGTGGTGAAGGGCAGATGGTCCAAAAGCACCTGCTTGCTGATATGGTACTTGGAATATAACAAGTATGGGCAAAGAACAAGTTCCAACTGATGTCTTTAAGGGGGCCTTGCAATACACATCAGTTCTCAAAAATGCAGCAAATCAACATTCAACAGAACTGGCTACAGGTGGTTAAAAGAGAGAACTCATCGCAGGGGTTAAAACACCTCTTTTTTTTTATTACTCAATATGTATATGAACCTGAACACCAGAGCAAATAAACTTCTGGAAGAAGCAATAACCAAATTGGCGACAGAGCATGATGCATATCACATAATAATATCTAGATACTTTAGTTCAAATCTGTTTTAGTTGGAAACACAAGATATGAATATAACACCTCAAAACTTAGTCTGGAAGATTCCAGTACAGACGAAACCTGCATCAAGACAAAAAGACTGCTTGTGCTCTGAGTTCACGTGCTTCCTTGTAAGTTCTGGTTTCCACAATTTGAACGTAAGGTTCATAGAAGACAAGGCTACTACGCACTGGACGTACATTTCTCATAAGTCGATGGCCGTAACAGACTATTCAGCGGCCCCACTATCTCTCTACAAATACATCAGCGGCATTTAGATTGAGGAATGTTAGGATAGCGACCATGAATCCAGATAAGAACGCTAAATCTCTATCCATGCGCACATCTTTCTGCCAATATCTTTATTGCCAATACCAAAGCAGATGATGTGAAGAGACTAAGGCTGCATGGAGCTTTGAGAAGAACAGCACCTTATAGCAGACTATGCGATTACAAAGTGGGAGCGATAATGCGAAATGCTGTTAAGACAGTTCTGTAAGAATAAGATCCCGGCACACGCAGTAAACATCAAAAGGATAACCTACACTTGGGTAACTAAACTGTTTATCTCAGCAAAGAAATCATTAAACAAGCATTTGCAATGCAATAGGTCTCGCATTAGGAAAGTGCGATCTATTGGTATTGTAAATGACACATTTTTTTAATATGTGTTGGCTTGGAAAATATATAAATTATTAGCATTGTTATTCACAAAGCCAATAGCTTACACTTTCCTAATGTGAGGCCTATTGGCTATGGCAATGCTTGTTGGTTGGGCTGAGTGATATGTGGTGGTGTTCCCGAGTGATGTGGTGGTGTCCCCGAGTGATGTGGTGGTGTCCCATAGTGATGTGGTGGTGTCCCAGAGTGATGTGGTGGTGTCCCAGAGTGATTAGGTTTGAGAAAGTTAAGAATATTGCATGGGAGAAAAGAACAGATTTTGGGAGAAGTTAGGACAGAAGGTAAGACCTAAAAATTGTTTATGGGAGAACAGAAGGCAGAGACTAAGGGGAAAGTTACACCCTACTGCATGGAAGAAAGGACGAGAGACCATGAAAGAAGCAACAGTAGACCTTAAGACAGAACAAAAGGCAGTGTGTATCGGGGGAACAAGAAATAGAAAGGAGGGGTTATGGGAGAAAGGGAGGTAGCAAGCAAGGGTAAAATTAAGACAGAGCATGAGAGAAAGAAAAGCCGACATGTGAAAAAGGAAAGCAGAGAGCAAGGAAGAAGGGAAGGCAGAGTTCATGGGAGAGAGTAAGGGAGACACAATGGAAAAAAGGGAAGGCTGACAGTATGGGAGAAAGGGAAAAACAAGCTAGAAAGCATGGGAGAAAGGAAGGCGGAGATTGTGGGTGACAGCAAGGCAGATATGGGAAAAAGGATGGGAGAGTGCATGGGAGAAAGGAAGGCAGAGATTATGGGAGAAGAAAAGCAGAGTGCATGAGAAACTTGGGGCATGAGAAACTTTGGGCATAGTGCACACTTGCGGGTGAAGATGTTGGAAAGGAAGTTGTATACCGCGCATTTCTGGCAACACGTATTCATTTCGGATGCCCAAATATCGTTGATGAGATATTACACCATTTTCTTAAACCATGAACCATACACGATGGGTCCAATCCACAGATTCGTGTGCACACCCGTTTCAATTACTTGCTCACACTGTCATCTGCTGACACCGGTGACGAAGACGGAATTTAGCACTGTAGGACATCCACCCTGAGGTCAGAGGGGAGGGTCAGTAGTCTCAGTACAGTACTGGTGAGGTACACGGCCTCTTTCTCTGAATGTGTACTGTGTGCCTTGGCTTGATGAAATGAGCATTTTTCGTATTTTGCAAAACAGGCTGGAGCTCTGTTAACCCCTTCGCTGTGGCGGTTATTCTGCCGCAGCGCTAAGGGGGTGGGGCGGCCGTGCGGCGGTTCCGTGCTTGTGACGGAACCAAACCGTCACGGCTCGCGGGTGAGCTGTGCTTGTGACGGAACGGTTCAGTCACGAACACGCCAGCCTATTAAATCGTCAGCGCAGGCGCGGAATTCGCGCCGCGCAGGCGCGGCGAGCGGGCCGTGACGGAACGGTTCCGTCACAAGCACAGCTCACCCGAGGCTTGTGACGGAACGGTTCCGTCACAAGCATGCAAGGGGTTAAAGTAAACACTGAAGAATCGACACTAATTTAATGACTCACAGTGCAACAACAACTTGTAGGGTTTAATCCATAATTCTGTGACGATGAAGAACATTTAGCGCCTGCGCACTAAACTGAGTGGTTTCACATCCTGGAGACTGAGTAAACCGTGGCAGGGCCTAACATAAACCTGCCATTCTCATATTTTTCATCAACACAGTATATGATGATAGCATGTTAAATACATTCTAGCTTGGGCAGACAAGTTAATAAAGTAATGTAAATGAGACCCAAACAGGTACTATATTACCAAAAAGGAATACATTTTAATGGTTGGCAACTTTCTCGGACATGTCTGCTCAAAAAACAAGCTCTTGGCATTGCTGTGATTAGGGGGGGGGGGGGAGGAGAAATGCGGTTCAGGAGCAAATGGTAACGAGCGCGTGAATGGTAAGAGCGGCCGTGGGAGGGGAAGTCGGAGAGTGCGAAGTGCAGGCGGGGGGGCGGGGAGCGTCATCTGCTGACACCGGTGACGAAGACGGAATTTAGCACTGTAGGACATCCACCCTGAGGTCAGAGGGGAGGGTCAGTAGTCTCAGTACAGTACTGGTGAGGTACACAGCCTCTTTCTCTGAATGTGTACTGTGTGCCTGGGCTTGATGAAATGAACATTTTTCGTATTTTGCAAAACAGGCTGGAGCTCTGGTAAACACTGAAGGAACAATGCAAGGTATTTAACGCCAGTGGCAAACACCTTAAGGGGGTGGGGCGGCCGTGCAGCGGTTCCGTGCTTGTGACGGAACCGCTCCGTCACGGCTCGCGGATGAGCTGTGCTTGTGACGGAACGGTTCAGTCACGAACACGCCCGCCTATTAAATCGTCAGCGCAGGCGCGGAATTCGCACCGCGCAGGCGCGGCGAGCGGGCCGTGACGGAACGGTTCCGTCACAAGCACAGCTCACCCGAGGCTTGTGACGGAACGGTTCCGTCACAAGCATGCAAGGGGTTAAAGTAAACACTGAAGGAACGATGCAAGGTATTTAACGCCTGTGACAAACCCCTTTTACAAAAATGCTTAGTGTATCTTACGTGGGCAGTAAGAACATGTCTGTAATTTAAGCGTCTTTAATAAGCACCGCCACAATGGGCACCCCCAGCTACCTGGGCTGAAGCATTTCTCAGACAATCAAGACACTTCATTGACGTCACTTAGACTGGAAAGGGAATACGGACATGCTTACTCTACTATGAGAGCGATCAACATCACTTAGTACAGGTGTTTTCGGTGATGGCTCGACCGCAGTCTGTCGTTTACACTTACAGAAAAACATATGGAGACAAATCACCACAAAGACTAACAATAAGTAGGAATACCGGGTCAACAGCCACACAAACCCGCATTAAGTTTGCCCTGGAAAGCTGTGAAGGTATCGAAAATTCCAGTGTGGTGTAAGAGGTCGACACTAATTTAATGACTCACAGTGCAACAACAACTTGTAGGGTTTAATCCATAATTCTGTGACGATGAAGAACATTTAGCGCCTGCGCACTAAACTGAGTGGTTTCACATCCTGGAGACTGAGTAAACCATGGCAGGGCCTAACATAAACCTGCCATTCTCATATTTTTCATCAACACAGTATATGATGATAGTATGTTATATACATTCTAGCTTGGGCAGACAAGTTAATAAAGTAATGTAAATGAGACCCAAACAGGTACTATATTACCAAAAAGGAATACACTTTAATGGTAGGCAACTTTCTCGGACATGTCTGCTCAAAAAACAAGCTCTTGGCATTGCTGTGATTAGGGGGGAAGTGGGGGGGGAGGAGAAATGCGGTTCAGGAGCAAATGGTAACGAGCGCGTGAATGGTAAGAGCGGCCGTGGGAGGTGGGAGGGGAAGTCGGAGAGTGCGAAGTGCAGGCGGGGGGGCGGGGAGCGGAGCCTTTATGGCCTCTTTCTCTAAATGTGTGCTGTGTGCCTGGGCTTGATGAAATGAACATTTTTCGAATTTTGCAAAACAGGCTGGATCTCTGGTAAACACTGAAGGAACGATGCAAGGTATTTAACGCCAGTGACAAACACCTTTTACAAAAATGCTTAGTGTATCTTACGTGGGCAGTGAGAACTTGTCTGTAATTTAAGCGGATAAATGGCTTTCACTACAATAGGGCAAGAACCCTAAAGGGAACATTTTTTAAACTCGCATTTCTCCAATCGATTTTCCTTGCAGAAGTTTTACCTCTGACCTTTAAAAATGATGGAACGTTTTAGGAAGGGATATGCGGACTCCCAACTTTAACACACTGATGGAGACCAAAAGGCGGCCGGGCTGTACAATGCGGTCACGTTTTTAAGGCATGAGTTTGGCCTGGGCTGGAAGCAAGGAGCACGGCGAGCAGGGAGGGGCTGGAGAGGTGAGGGCACAGAGAAAAAAAATGTGAGTCACGGCCTGGCGGCCGTGAAGTGTGAAGCAGTGGGCGGGGAAGCAGGAGCAAATGGTAAGGGGAGCCTTTGAAGAGCAAGGCAGGGGGACAGAAGCGCGTTCACGAGCACATCATTATTATTATTTATTTTTTATAAAGCGCATAGTCACCCGGATGTATCCCAGCGCTAAAAAACCCTAATTCAGCAAATCTGAGGACCGGGAGCTGAGAGCAGAAGAGAGGAAGGGTGAGAAATCAAAACAGGGGGGGGGGCATGGAAGCTAGGAGCACATGCACTTCTACAAATCCTCAGCTTTCTGGTTTGACTGCAATAGGTCTCTCTACGAGACCTAAAAAGAGAATACTGTCAATTGAAAAATAACACTACTTATACAACCAAGGAGGAGAAAATAAGAGTAATGCATCAGAATTATAAGCAGGCAGTGTGGACAGACAAGAAAGCAGATTGGGAAAGGTTCAGGACTAGAGTGCCCCACACATGTACAACAAGAAACCCTCAAGACTTGTGGAAAATCATAAATGAAATTGATAAAAAAATCAATCCTCTTAATATATAATATGAACATTTCTGAAGAATCAATGGAACAGCATTTGAAGAAGCACTATTTCATCACGCAAGCAACACAGGAAAAGGAAAAAGTATCTGGCACTAAACTATAAAGCAGCCCTAGCCAATAGTGCTGTCGCAGAAAAAGTGCATACAAGAAGTTCATAGCCTGACAAGCACACCTTAAGGCGAAGCCAATGTCAGATCCATGCTCTACAGGTGACCTTCAGGGATTCCTGATCAAAATCTAAGAATCTTAGAAAATATGAAAAAAAGAGGAAGGAAGACCAGGCCCCTGGTTCCAACAGCCTGCCTGCTCCACTCTTTAGGGTCAACATAGAATATTGGGCAAGAAATCTCAACCCTTTATACCACTCAGGGCTTGAAAACCAGTTGATTTCTGACTCATGGAATGGATCCATAATTCACCCAATTTATAACGGTGGTGATAGGAGTAATCCAGATAGCTATTGAAGAATTGCACTGTTAGGTCTAGACTCCAAATACTTTGCAGGCCTAGTTCTGCATGACTTAGCAGTATCAGTTAACACCTTGGAATTCACCCCGTAGAATTAATCAGACTTTCACTCAGGGCAGGGCACATTATCAAATCTTGCTGCCCTTAACATCTGTATGACAACCACCGTAGCTTCCAGAACTGCACTTTATACTAGTTTTGTTGATTTCAAGGGGGTTTTTGATAGGGTCCCACGTGACCTATTGAGGCAGTAATTAACAAACAATGGGAGCCCAACTACCATCTTGAGAGCAATCCAACTTTTGTATACTGAAACATGTCTCCATGTAAAGCGGGGAGATGGTACTAACCTCTCGTGGAAGATATACAGGACCGAAGCATGGGTGGGTTCTCACTATGCTGCTTTTTTAACATTTATATCTCAGATCTCTCACATTATTTAAACTCCTTGAATGCACACTCGCCACAACATGGTTTCTTTCCTTTGACTTACATTTTATTCACCAACATTTGCTTCTACCGAGCCTGATCACCCATAGGGCTGCAGAACCTTTTATACAGTCTCTTCATTTAAACATAGCAGATAAATTAGAAGTAAACCTAATGAAAACTAAAGTATTTAAATTCACAAAGATAATTAGAACACCTGGTGCTTGGACTATTGGCAGTTCCCAGCTTGTATGCTGATCACAGTACAAGTATCTCAGAGTGGTGTTTGACTCTAAAGACTCCATTATTCTGCACATGGAGGCCATGAAGTGAAAGGCCATCTTCTTAACAGCAGGATTCAGTTTGCTCGTAAAAACCATGCACTGTCCCTTTGTGGGACCCCTTCAGAAAGTGATGCCAGCAAAACACTTACCCACACTAGCATATGGCTTTGAACGTGCAGTAGAGAAGACTGTAAAACTCCTGGACCTATTGACTGTAAATCGGTCAACTATCAAACTTCCAAAATATACTTCACAGGCCGAGCTACGTCTACGGTTTGGCCTCACAAAACACAGCTGGGTTATCAAAAATTCTTTCCTCAAGACGTGCCACAGTTTTCGCCTGGCCGAAAAAAGCACCTCATCAGCCCAAGTCTATCAGGAAATAACTGATCTGAACTCCAAAGTTAGACTTTGGAGTTCAGACAAGACACAATCCAATTTCTTAATGGAGGAATTTTATGGAATCTTCAAGTTTCACCTAAAGAATTAAAAAAAAACATTAACCAAATTACCAGGTCACTTCATTCACAAGATGATAAAGCAATCCTGGTGAGGAAAGCTTCTGCTTGTCAAGTTATAAATTCTAACAAGCTCCTAAAATCCAAGTCTTATTTTGATCATGGTTATCCAATCCACCTAAAGTTAGCATTCATGCACCTGAGTCTTGGGCCAAGCCAACTATGGACCAGACTCCTCGCTGGTCCAGAATAACTGAAGGAGACGAGTGCAGGCTCTGTGGAAAGAGAGAGAAGGCAACGATACATATTCTTTGTGTTTGTCCGGCGCTGCTCCTCAAAAGAAGAAAATTGAGGGGCCTCTTTATTCAGGCCGCAATAGAAATTTGTAGAAAAGCACTCACCCAAGGCCTCAACCCAGCACACACACACACATGAACATAAAGGTTGTTACAATTGTATAGCTATTTGTGCCTGAAGTAAAGGCTTACAACGGCAAGAGCAAGTCAGAAAATCTTATATGAAATTAATTAGTCAGACCATTGGAACTAGGCAACATCTGCAAGAATGGGATACATTAAATATTTTGCCTACCTGTTGTAGAACAAATGTTTAGCATAATGCATTAACTGCTTTATTGAGTCGTTTTTGCTGTAATGGTTTTAATGTGTTATTTCTATGTGTAATGGTTTTTTAGTAACTATGCACTTAATTATTAAGTTTGAAACTTGATATCAGGTAGCCATCCAACATCTTAATTTAAGGTCTGCTCATGTATCATCTAGTCTAATCTCATGAATTACATTACTGGAGCAAACAAACCTTTAATAAATGATTTTACTTTGTTCAAACGGATCTCCCTTATGGCCATTTATTTGCATGTAACCACATAGCTATCTCCTTTATTTAACAAGATGCATTTTATTTTCTAGGATCTTCTGCTGTACATTTTCTGCATGGTCCAGATTGATTAGGTATGCCAAGAACTTGCTGGCATGTTCACCCATTCCCACTTTTATGGAATATGCTACTTACCAGTATGCATCTGTTCTTGGCATAGAGGGCTGCAGAGTGGTACATTATGAATAGATCGCCATCTGGTGTTGGGCTCGGATGATTGCACTTTGTTTTTCTCTTGGAGAGTCTTTTGTATGTTGGTGACTCCTCCCTTAGTTGGTAGTGCGCATGGGCATCGGCTCCATCCTTAGATTGTTTTGCCATAGTAGGGTTAGATGGAGTAGTATAGTAGAATACAGATAAGAGTGCCCATGTAAGTGTATCTAAATAAGATAATGTTGGAACAGACACAGGTTTCCGGGGAGGCTGGGAGGGCATGTACCACTCTGCAGCCCTCTATGCCAAGAACAGATGCATACTGGTAAGTAGCATATTCCGTTCGAGGCATATGGGCTGCAGATGGTACATTATGAATAGACTATACAGCAGTTCTCTCCCTAGCGGTGGTCGCCCGTGTCTGTTGCAACTGTCTGAAACAATGTTTTTAATACTGCTTGTCCCACTCTAGCTTGTTGTGTTGCGTGCACATCAACACAATAATGTTTTGTGAAAGTGTGCGGTGTAACCCAGGTAGCCGCTTTGCATATGTCATCTAGTGGAATGTTTCCCAGAAATGCCATAGATGCTCCTAGTTTACGTGTAGAGTGAGCTCTAGGAGGAACAGTTAATGTTCTCTTTGCCTTTAAGTAGCATATTTGAATGCATTTTACAATCCATCTGGCAATGCCCGCTTTGGAGATGGGATTGCCTTTATGTGTGGGAGAAAACGCAACAAATAGCTGTTTTGTCTTTCTGAAAGTTTGTGTTCTCTCTATATAGTACAATATGGCCCTCCTAACATCCAGTGTATGTAGGGCTCTTTCCGCTACTGTTTGTGGTTTTGGAAAGAAAACCGGTAATTCCACTGACTGATTGATGTGGAATGCTGAGATAACCTTTGGTAAAAATTTTGGGTTTGTTCTAAGAACCACTTTATTTTGGTGTAGCTGCATAAATGGTTCTTGAATCGTAAACGCCTGCAGTTCACTTACTCTTGTAAGTGACGTGATAGCTATGAGGAAGGCCACCTTCCATGTGAGGAATTGTATTTCACACCTATGCATAGGTTCAAAGGGTGGCCCCATTAGTCTGGTAAGCACTATGTTGAGATTCCAGACTGGGGAAGGTGGTCTTCTTGGTGGAATGACTCTTTTGAGTCCTTCCAGGAAAGCTTTAATTGCTGGTACTTTAAACAGTGACAGGTGTTGCCTGTTTTGTAGGTACGCCGCTATGGCTGCTAGATGAACCCTAATAGAGGTATATGCTAGATTACATTGCTGTAAGTGTAATAAATAGCAAATGATTTGTTTAGTGGATGCGTCCAGAGGGTTGATGTGCTTACTGTTACAGTGTATAGCAAACCTCTTCCATTTTGCTGCATAGCATGCTCTGGTGGTAGGACGTCTTGCTTGTTTAATGATTTCCATGCATTCTGGTGGTAAATCTAAATACCCAAACTCTATGACCTCAGGAGCCAGATCGCTAGGTTCAGTTGTTTGGGATCTGGGTGCATTATTTCTCCATGGTTCTGTGTAAGATGCATGGGTAATAACCTTAGCTTTTGATGTGGTACTTGTGAGAGTTGTAGCAGCGTGGTGAACCACGGCTGTCTTGCCCACGTGGGTGCCACTAGTATCATTGTCATTGAGTGTTGCTGTAGTTTCCTCACCAGTAATGGAATTAGTGGTAGAGGAGGGAACGCGTAAGCAAATTTGTTGGACCAATTTATCCACAGTGCATTGCCCTGGGACCTTTGGTGTGGGTACCTGGATGCGAATTGTTTGCATTTTGCGTTCTGATGATTTGCAAACAGATCTATCTCTGGTTGCCCCCATTTTTGGAAGAATGGCTGTAGTATTTGGTCGTGCAGTTCCCATTCGTGAACTTGTTCTGACTGTCTGCTTAGGATGTCTGCTATTTGATTTTGAATTCCTGGTAGGTGTTCCGCTAACAGGTAGATTTTTTGAGGAATGGCCCATCTCCATATGTCCTGTGCTAGTTTGGACAGTTGGAGAGAGTGTGTCCCCCCCTGTTTTTGAATATAATACATTGCTGTCATGTTGTCTGTTCTGATCAGGACTGCCTTGTTTGTTATTTGCATTTGGAAAGCTTTTAGTGCTAGAAATATTGCTAATAGTTCCAGGTAGTTGATGTGCAGTTTCTTTTGCTGCGCACTCCACTTCCCCTGTACTGTGTATTTGTCCATATGCGCTCCCCATCCGGAGAGCGATGCGTCCGCTGTTATTATTACTTGTGGAATTGGCTCTAGGAACGACCGTCCTTTGGAAATGTTTTCTGTGTTCCACCACTTCAGAGAGCGATACGTCCGGTCGTTTACCAACACCAGATCTGTAATCTGACCTTGAGCCTGATTCCACTGTGTCGCTAGACACTCTTGTAGTGGGCGCATTTGTAGTCTGGCATGTGGTATTAGCAGTATGCAAGAGGACATCATGCCTAATAGTTGCATAAACACTCGTGCTGGTAGTGAGTGTTGTGGTTGAAATCTTTGTATTAACCCGACCATTGTCTGTACTCTGATTGGGTTGGGGTATGCTATTGCCTTTTCTGTGTCTACTGTAGCCCCCAGGTATTGCTGGATCTGGTTTGGTTGCAGGTGTGATTTTTTGTAGTTCACCGTAAACCCTAGGTGGTGCAGCAGTTGAATTGTCTTCTGTGTGTTGTGAAGACATTCCTCCTTTGATTTGGCCTTTATTAGCCAATCGTCCAAGTATGGGAAGACATGTATTTGTTGTCTTCTTAGGTGTGCTGCCACCACAGCTAGGCATTTTGTGAAAACTCTCGGTGCTGTTGTGACACCGAACGGAAGGACCTTGAACTGGTAGTGTTGTCCTTCTAACACAAACCTTAGGTATTTTCTGTGGGCTTTGTGAATTGGGATATGAAAGTAAGCGTCTTTTAGATCCAGTGTAGAAAGAAAGTCCCCTTTCTTCAGTAAAGGGAGTACTTGTTGGAGCGTGACCATGTGGAAGTGTTCCGAATTTATGAAAGCATTGAGAGGTCTGAGGTCTAATATTGGTCGTAGGGACCCGTCCTTTTTGGGGATCAGGAAGTATAGAGAGTATACTCCTGTTCCTTGTTGATCCTTTGGGACCTTCTCTATTGCATGCTTTTGTAGAAGTGCTAGCACTTCTTCTCTTAACAATGTCAGATGATCCTGACTCATTGGACGCTGTTTGGGGGGGATGTTTGGTGGGGTAGCTGTGAGTTCTAGGCAATAACCATGTTGGATAATTTGTCTCACCCACTTGTCTGACGTGATGTTTTCCCAGACAGGTAGGAACTGTGATAGACGTCCCCCGACCGGTGTTATGTGGTCTGGGGGGAGATCTATGAAGTCACTGTTTTGGTGTTGAGGCGTTGCGGTTGTTATTATTTCCGCGGCCTCTACCCTTATTGTTGTTACCTCTGTAATTACCTCTTGAATTACCTCTGGGTGATGTTGGTGTGAAAGATGTGGATTGCTGATTTGTTCCTGTGTTTTTTGAGCCCCCTCTATAGGTGGATCTACGAAAGGAACCTCTGTGCGTTGGCTGTTGCAATGCTCCCATTGACTTAGCCGTTTCCGTATCTTTCTTCATCTTTTCTAATGTCTCGTCTGTACTTGAACCAAACAATGTCTTCTGATCAAATGGTC
Source organism: Lissotriton vulgaris (assembly GCF_964263255.1). Lineage (NCBI taxonomy): Eukaryota > Metazoa > Chordata > Amphibia > Caudata > Salamandridae > Lissotriton > Lissotriton vulgaris. Next base: position 583,502,451 of record NC_141694.1, read on the forward strand.
TGTTCAGTAGGGCTGTTTGAACTTCTTGTTTGAATCCTGAGATTCTAAGCCACGCGTGCCTTCTTAGCATGACACTAGTGTTAATAGACCTTGCTGCCGTGTCTGCTGCGTCTAATGCACACTTAATGGAAGTATTGGTTATTATTTTACCTTCCTGTATTAATTGGTCTGCCTTCTTCTGATGTTCTTTTGGAAGATGTGTGAGAAGTTTTTCTAACTCATCATAATGTGCCCTGTCGTAACGTGCGAGTAGTGCTTGTGTATTAGCTATACGCCAGCTATTCGCTGCCTGTGATGCTACTCTTTTGCCTGATGCATCTATTAACTTCGACTCTTTATCTGGTGGCGGAGCCTCTCCTGTAGATAATGAGTTTGCTCTTTAACGAGCGTTTGAGACCACCAGCGAGTCTAGAGGTACATGCCCTCTAATAAATATTGGGTCCTTTGGAGCCGCTTTGTATTTCTTATCGATTCTTGGGTTTAACACCCTGGCTCTCACTGGGTTCTCGAATATTTCTTCTGTGTGAGTGAGAAGACCCTTTAGCATAGGAAGAGTACCTGATGTTCTCTGTGCACTAGGTAGAGTCTCTAACAAGAAATCCTCTATCTGAGGTTCTGTGTGCATATCTAGTTTGTGATATTTTGCTGCCCTATTAATGAGCTGCACAAAACCTGTGTTATCATCAGGTGGTGAAGGCTTTGAGGGGTATAGCTCTGGGTCGTTGTCCTCATCTGACCCTACATCGTAATTTTCCCATGGATCTTCCTCATCTTGGATAGATTCGTCATCCCCTTGAGGTTCTCCCTCCCCTATATCACTGTCTACATCTGATTGAGGTGTAGCTGGTCTTGGTGTGGAGGGTGTAGGAATATGTGGCCTATTGTGAGGAATAGGAGAAGAGGGTGTGTCTCTAGGACGAGGAGAAGCAGGAGGAGTTATGTTCGTCCCCATTGTTCTCTTTTTTGAAGGAAGAGGTTTATCTTCTGACTGTTCACTCTTTCTCTTCTTCGTGACCACTTTCCCAGTCTGTGGGTCAATAAACAAGATCTTTTGTTTGGGATCGGTTTGTTGCTCTTGAATCGGTACCGAGGGTCCTGGTTCCGAGAGCTGTTTTTGTTTTCGATCTTCAGATCTTTCTGTTTTCGACACCGAATGTCTGCTCGATTCCGACTTTTTGGGTATCGAGTGTCTTTTGGGCGATACATCATATTTCTTTTTCGACATGGAATGTTTCGATACCGAGCTCCCCTTTGTATGCAGCCTCGGTGTCGAAGTCGATGGCGCCCTTTTCTCGGATCCGACGTGGTGGGATTCCGAGTGTTTCGGTTTCAGTTTCGGTTTCGTTGCCGGGCCCGAAGGCGGGGCGTCGGAAACTTTTTTCAGCGGTTTGACCGGGCCCGAGGGCGGGGTCGTTACCGCACGGGGTCGGTTTTTCGGTAAGGGGACGTCGTCACTCACGGTTTGTTGCTCGAAGAGTTCTTCAACCTCCGACTGGTCCCCTTCCGACCCCGACTGGTCCTCTTCTTCCTCGATTTTTTCGTCTCCGAACAGCTCCGGGATTGCCTCCGCCTGCATTCTGGAAGCCTCGTGTCTTCGGGCTCGACGATTTCTAATCGTTAGCTTGGAGGAGAATGCTGCGCAGGCTTCGCAGTCCCTGGATTCGTGTTCAGGCGATAGACAGAGGTTGCACACCTCGTGTAGGTCCTTGTGTGGGAACTTAGCACCACACGATGGACATTTTTTGAATGGAGTCCTTTCCATGGACTCCGGGCTTGACTGCGTCGAGAAAGGTCTCCTGTTCTTCGACGTAGATCCAAGTTTTTCTCTTCTATTTTGAATTTGTAACGCGTCGGAATGGAAAAGAACGCGTTCGCTAACAATACCGTCGAATTGGAAAGGGAATACGCGCCGAAAAATCACTTTCTTCTGAAGTTGATCTGGAGCGTCTCGATCTTCATCCGAACCCGATGGCAGAAAAAAACAATCTAAGGATGGAGCCGATGCCCATGCGCACTACCAACTAAGGGAGGAGTCACCAACATACAAAAGACTCTCCAAGAGAAAAACAAAGTGCAATCATCCGAGCCCAACACCAGATGGCGATCTATTCATAATGTACCATCTGCAGCCCATATGCCTCGAACATCCATTTATCTTCTCTGTACCAAAATAGTGACTCTCAGTGGTTAAATTGAAATCTTTCTCCTCTGCTCTAAGACGCACTATTTGCATCCACAGTCAGTCATACTCTTTCACCAGCACAACTGGCACAAACATGTTGGTCTCCTTCAGGGTAGAAACAGACTGGGGCCTACACAGAATTCTTGCTGCCTCTGTTGTTGCCGCCCCGCCTGCCTCCCGAAAACGCTATACTATGCGATCAATGCGCAACGTTGGAAGTGCCCGCCCACTCGGAGGTCTGAGTACACGGAACGCGAGCAGCTTGCGCGTTGTGCCACGCTGCACCTGTGCCCCCGTACCCCTACTCTCTGGACTGGTGGGTGTTAGAGAGCTCTGGGCCTCGCCTGACTGTGCCAGGAGCCAGGAGCTGGTGAATCGCGGCACCGTAACTTCAGAGGAGAAAAAGACCGCAGAAGCTGCGGAAGCCGCCAGTTAAGCCCAGACAAGGCTCCAGTAAAAACAGGAGCAGGAGAAGGGAGCTATTATAGCCCCAGAAGTACAGGGACGGAGGGCACCTAAGAGATATTCACAAAGCCTGGTGCCTTACCCTGGGAGCCCCCCCCCGGCAGAAGAAAGGAAGTAAGGGGGAGATTTGCAGGATAATTTCAAGATATAAAGTACGGAGCCTAATGCAAATTTGTGGGCATGGCGGGATAAAGGCACAACATAGGTAAGTGTATGTGTGATTGCCGTACCTAAACGCCCCCTTAAAGCAAACAGTAGTTGTTAAACTTAACTGCTTAGGGGATTAGTTAAAGAGGGGAAAGTTAAAATTGAAGTACATAAGATTGTAAAATAAGAACATACTTGCTATATTCATGGGTCGAGAGCTATGGCACCAAAAAGGAAGCAAAAAACCCGAAAAGAGCATACAGAGCTAAGCCCCGGGAGGAGAGAACTTTCTGGAGAATCAAGGACCCTAGAAGAAAGCCATGAGAGCCAGGCCAGCCCCATAGCAACCGCAAAAGCAGCACCGCTAAAGAGGAAAAATAAAAAGACTACTAAAGAGACAGTGCTAGAAAATAAAGGATGTCTGTCAGTCTCTAAATCCGTAAAAGATTTTGTAGGTAAACACTACAAAAGAGTAGATCTACCCATGAGAGCCTTGGAAGCAGAAGCAGTACAGGAGAATGGGAATGGTTCAGTAGAAATCGTTGAAGAATTACTGGAGGCATCATTTCTGGTAAACCAGTCACTTTTATGTCAAAATGAATTGGCAGCAGCGCCACGTTTCTCTTCATCCCCCAAATTATTCTCGCTACAAACACAGGTACTAGAGATGATGGGGTGAGGAATTAAATACATCGGCCCTATGGTCAAATGAACTACAAAAGGAAACACAGAGCAGCGTAAGAACAGACGATCCAGAGAGGAATAGCCAACATGATTTAGATATCTCCACTACACCCTCCTCTTCAATGATTGACCTATTGTTGATGCTTCAGAAAACCCTTCAGGGGATACTAGAAGTTACATTGTTAAACAATGGGGTCTTGAAAACGCAAAACACATACTTAAAAAAGATTGAGGAGGAGTTGCAAGGAATTAGAGGTAAAATACCACATATGATGAGACCAACAGAAGACCCACAGCCTACAGAACAGAAAGGGAGTGAAGCAATAGTAGAAACCCCTCATAATGTATATATATCTAAACACCCGATTTATTTATTTTAAAAGGTTTTATATAGCGCTGGCTAGACCCGGAGGTATCAGAGCGCTTTACATTAGCATCAGATCATAGTTGCAGGTTACATTGTTACAAAGGTTCCACAGTTATTAGAGCATGGCAACACAGTTACTAGTATGGTCGAGATAAACAATAAGCACAAATATGTAAGGGGAAAAGCAGGCAAGGGGAAAGATTCAGGGGAGGAGAGGAGAAAATTCTAGATACAGTTCTAGGATCTATAGTGGGCAACCTAGAAGAGGGATAGGCAGAAAGAGGGAACCCAAAGTAGAAACAAGGGAAAAATAACGGGAAAAAGAGGACGAGATTAAGTCAAGCCTAGCATCTACACAAGTACCTGATAAGCCCGCAAGATCGGATGGCAAGAGGGAGGGTCCCAAGAATCAAGTAAAGGAAAAGATTAGCAAGGGACCAAGTAAAAAGCAAACAGAAGTAAACCCCTTAGTAAAACCAATAAATGCGGGAAATAATATATATGTTCAGAAGAATCGAACCCTAGACAACTTGGTAAAATAGTAGTAAAAAGTAACCTGGGGAACGCTAGATGATAGGACAATAGACAGCCAGGTACAGAAGTCCCGAAGACAGGGACTGCGATAGGGAGTATTAAATGGCTGTATCGTGAACCAGCTCAACCAGAAAAAAAGGGAAAGAAAACACGAAAGATCCAACCCCTAAATAGGTCCCAAATTCTATTCCCATTCTCAAAATTCCCAAGTCTGAGAGGAATAGGTACAAAAGACGTGAGACAAGTGGGCTTCGTAGAAAATACAAATGGGAAGAAAATCACAAGAGTCCTAGTCTATTCAGATTTGGTAAAATTGGCAATCTGGAAAGCAGAGAGAGAGATAGAGCAGGAAGGGATACGATTAATCGCATAGAAAGAACAGGAAAAAAACATTCAATCAGGTAGAGACTTCCTAAAATGTCATGCAGGCCTTGGGAAGAGACAGGTGAGGATTAGGGAGGATAATGAAGAGGGGGGAGGCACGCTAAATATAGTAGTAAATAACTCCGTAACTGATAATTCGTGGGGCAATTGGAGTCAAAGAAGCAGCCCTGCAGGTCCGTCCCAGTGGTATAAAGAAGATATGGGTGAAGATGGAGGATTAAGTGAGGTGGAATAGGATGAGGGGGTGTCGCATAGCCTTAACTTCTTATCCTGGAATGTAAACGGCCTGGGTGACAGAGCAAAATAGGAATGTTTAAGCAAGTTCGGAAAGAATGTGGAAATCATGTGTGTAAAAGAAACTTGGCTATGTGACAAAACCCCAATATTTGATGGCTTCCTCCAGCTCCACCGACCAGCTAGGAAAAAGAGGTTTGGACGCCCGGCAGGGGGGTGGGGGTGGGGGGTTATTATGACCTTAGTGTCCACAAAAATAGCAAAGAACGTGATTCCATTAAAAGTGAAATGTAAATGGTTTTTGGTATGCAGATTGTCCTTGCTGGTTTTAGATAACAAATATGAAAATCTAATTATTATAAACATGTATATACAATGGGAGAATACTAAGGAGTATTAAAGTGAGTTGGAGCATTTTAAAGATGATATAGACTCTCTATGCGGAAAGTATGAATCTGATATAAATTGAGCTCAAAGAAGGTAGACCTCTGGTATAGGGATATACTGGATGCATATGAGATAAAGGAGGCAACCTTGCCAGTCTGTGAACCCCTAAGACGGGATGAAATGCTGGGAAACTATCTAGGGATGAAGGGGTTGTTCTGCCTGAATGGCAGATTAGAATCAGATTGTCCAGCAAAGAAAACATTCAAAAGAGGCACACAAAAATGCCCAATAGATTATATTTTTAGGTTTGCTTGGAATTTCCCCCTTATAAGTAAATTTAAGATACTCCAGATAGAAGAGAGTGACCATAACCCCCAGCAGTTGACGATTCAAGGGGGAAGCCCGAAACCCTGCGATAAAGTAATCGTGCAACAAGTTGAATATCCTAAAAGAGTGACAACTAGATTAACGGAAGAGTATATAGAACAAGCATTTGCAATGCAATAGGTCTCGCATTATTAAAGTTTGAGCTATTGGCATTGCTAAATAATGCAACACCAATAGCTCCAACTTGAATAATGCGAGACTTATTGCATTGCAAATGCTTGTTTTTTAATGTTTTTTTTTTTTTTAAATCGGTGAATCAAAAAGTCAAGACTGCAACATGTTAGTAGTGATTGACAACAAGCACAATCGTTCAGCTAACAAAGCAAGCAAGAGATAAAGGCATACTTACTTCCAATATGGATGGGTAGTCAGACTTGTCCAGTCATATGAGCTAAAAGCAGCAACACAAGATAATGATTGGTGCCTTCCACTAGACCTATATCATATTCCAGTGCCAACTGGAAATGTGAAGTTGAAAAAGCTGTAGTATGTAAAAGGTCAAAGGTTGTGTGCAAAAAAAAGCAATATGCAAAAGTTCAGCAAAAAGGCGTAATAAAAAAAACTAAATCAGAACTCGCAAGGATAGACTTTATAATGACAAAATTGCATTGTTTACATGGACAGGCCCACATACAGCATATGCAGATGTGCAAAATATGTTGTGGATTTACAGGTTGTGTTTTTTGCCCTACATAAGCCTCCAGCACAAAATGTGCAATGAATGGGTTCAGATCTCACCACATCAAACAAGGAAACCAAGGGGCACTGAGGTTGGATGAGGAGCTATAGCACACGGACAGGCTGGGTTAGAAGTGAGGGCAAATGGACAGGCTGTTTGAGGAGGTGGGCACACGGGCAAGCTTGGTGAGGAGGTGGGACACACGGACATGTCCGGTGAGAAAGTGGGGCACATGGACAACTTGTATTATATTAAAATAATAGCACGCAAGTAATGGCAGCCTGGTTGGGGAGTGCAGGCGGGGGCGGGGAGGGAAGCCTGTGGGTGGGAAGCCTGAAAAAAATAACAAATGGTAGGATTCCATAGTTCAATAGAGTTTCGAAGCACAGCACCAGAACAAGCAGCAATATCGAGAGGTGGTGGGGGTAGGGTGAAGGGTTAAGGGGTAGGGAGAGACGGCACAGGCTGGGCAGGCTGCGATGGGCTGGTGGGAGAAGAAATGCGAGTGAGTCACGGCCTGGCGGCCGTGAAAAGTGAAGTGAATAATTAGGGGAGGAGAAATGCCAGAGGCCGGCCGAGCGCACGCTGGGGGAGCCTTTGAAGTCATGCGAGGCTTAGCCAACAAGGCAGAAGGCTTGGGGATGTGCTCGTGCATGAGCAATACAAAATAGTAATACACCAAAAAATAGCTTAACAAAACAAAATGCCCATGACAGAACACACAATAAGTACACCAACAACATAAAACATAACAATGGAGTGGAGTGAGATCCCTGCGTGGAATTCAGGGAAGCCCCCACTTGAGATTGTAACACAGCCCTGTGCGGTTTCCATGTTTGCAGTACATTTCCAGCAACGAAGGACTCTGTATAAACGCTGCGTGTTTGGCTGCTGCACTTTAGCCACGCCCATGTCCCGCCAGCCTCTAAGGTGCCGACCGGGAGAGGATATGGCTCACGGGCCTGAGCTTCCGGCTTTGGAATTGGGAAGCTGCGTTTGGAAACTCCATTGAACGTCCTGTGATTCTGCGCAAGTCACTTGCTCTCCCCATGCCTACAAAAATGAACGTGTCCTCTTGTGATGTAACTGTTGCTCTATAAAGCGCTCCAATGCCTTTGGGTCGGGTTCGGGCTAGGAGTGGAAGAGGGGAAGTGAGTAAACCAGAAGGAGAGGCGGGGAGGAGGTAGCAGGAAGACCGGAGGCCAGAGCTAGGCCTGGAGGCAGCTTGGTTGGGGAGTGCAGGCGGGGGGGGGGGCGGGGAGGGAAGCCTGTGTGAGAGAAGCCTTTGGGAGGCTGATGCCTTTGATGTGAGACCAGGGGGGAGCAGAAATGTGAGTCACGGCCTGCGGCCGTGAAAAGTGAAGTGAATATTTAGGGGAGGAGAACTAGCAGAGGCCGGCCGAGAGCACGCTGGGGAAGCCTGAGGGAGGGAGGCTGATGCCTTTCATGTGGGGAAATGCGCTTGCTTGTGGTCACATGATTCACGTGAACTGTTGAAAATCCGCTTTTGGGGAGCCTTGGGTTTAAGTCTTGGTTTGACGGCATTAGACTCGCATATTCATTCCTGCGGAATGGAATAGGCGAGACCTAAAAACTAGGAAAACTCCAACAGAAGATACCATTGGGGGATATAGGGGCCCGAAATCTGGAATGGTTTGAGGGAAAAATAGATCAAGTAGTGCAATGTCTTTGAATCAAATTAAAAAGATAAATTAAACATCATATAATCCCAGCAAGATGACCGAAATGGTTCTCTGTAGAATGTCAGAAGAAAAAAAGAGAGATTAGGAAAAAAAACAGAAGTATTAGAAAGAAATATGATCAGAAGAGACAAAGGCACCTTGAAAAATTGAAAAGAGAATATAAAAAGTTACTTGCAATTGCAAAAAGAACTTATAAAGATAAATGCTGGGAAAATTTATTGGAATCTATCGAATCGAAGAATTTAAGACAGTTCTGGAAACTGGTAAAAGCAGCAGCAGACCATCCTGTGGGGTTAATGAATTGTGTGGTAGACGAGGTAGCATGGGAGAAGTATTTGAAGGAAATGTACGTCCCACTGAGAGATTTAGTAGAAGAAGTGCTAGAGCAGGGAGAAGCAGATTGCTTCCTGCCACTAGAGTCACATTGGGGGTCTGGACACGGGCGACAAAGGCTATGGGATGGGAGCGGAAACCGACGAAGCAAACACCAATATGGAGATGTACCTGGTTGAGGGAGCTTAGTGAGTTGAGGGGTTTCCAGAGTTGGGACGCCATTGGGATTTCGACACTGGGGGATGTGATGAAGAGGGGGGAATTGCAGTCATTTCAAGCACTAAGTGTGGAATATGGGCTGCACCGCACACAATATTTTAGATACGCACAGCTGAGACATGCCTGGAGGGCGGAGAGGACTTTGACGGGTGCGCTCCTGGAGTATGCTCCATTGGAGGGCCGTCTTTTACAAAAACAGATCCCTGGTAGAGCAGTTTCTCTGACATACAGAACTTTGATGAATTACATGCCGGATGGGCTGGGAAACCTCAGGGGCACCTGGGAACAAGATGTAGGGGAAATGGACGAGGTGGATTGGGGTACGGTCCTGATGCACCCGAGAGATGTAGCAATTAAGTCCCGATTAAGGCTTATTCAATATAATGTCCTCCATAGGACCTACCTCAATAGAGTGCGCCTACATAAAATAGGGAGGACGACTGACCCGAGCTGCTTGCGTTGGGGCCAAGAGAGGGGGGATTTCTTTCACACCATTTGGCCATGCCCGGAAATTCAGTCCTATTAGGGGGAGGTCCTGCGAAAGCTGGGAGAGGTGTTGGAGGTTAACCTGCCGTTAGAACCCAAATTGGTCCTCTTAGGTATGACAAATGAAGTGGACTTGACTCGCCCACTGCTAATCTTCTTAGTGCTGCGCTTGGTGGTTGCCAAGAGAGATGTGGCTAGGAAATGGGGGGGTACCTGAGCTGCCGCAGCTGGAGAACTGGCCGAGAGATATGTACTTATATATGGCAGCTGAAAGAGTCACGTATAAGGCAAGGGGATGCCCTAAAAAGTTTGGTAGGGTGTGGGGTAAATGGTGCCAATATCATGGCCTGGACGGAGGAATCTGAACTGGACAGAGTGAGCAGGTTTTCAGTCTCAAATGGGAGGGAGTGCGTTAGGGAATATGGAAATGTATCAGAATGAGCCTGGGAGGGAGATTTGATTGCACTAGCGGAAGGAGAGGAATAAGTCTTGTTTTTAACGGTGGAGGGGGGAGGGCGGGGGGACGAGGGGAGGGGTGTGATGATCAATAATTACATGCTTGTCGCCAGAAGACTGTGCATCGTATAGACCTATTTCGTTATTGAATGTGGAAGTAAAACTCCTCACGACGATTTTGACCCTCCGCCTCAGGGGAGCCATCTCGGGATTAGTGCATCTGGACCAGACGGGCTTCCTCCCTGATAGCGGACGCATAATTGGTTATTAGAGGTGCATGACAGGGACGACCCCCATCTTTTCTTGTTGCATGATGCTGAAAAAGCATTAGACGCCGTCCATTGGCCCTTCTTGGAAGGAGTGCTGCTTAGGTTTGGATTTGGCCCTAAGTTTATGACGTGGGTAAGCCTGCTTTATACGGATCGCAGGGCGAAGGTTAGGGTTAAAGGCGCGCTGTCGTCAGATTTCCGTGTACGGAGGGGCACTAGGCAGGGGTGCCCCTTATCCCCGTTACTGTTTGCCCTGACTATAGAAGTGATGGCCTGTGCGATCCACCAAAATGAGCTGATCACGGGATTCCGAATGGGCCGGACAGGCGGTGCAAGCGAGAAAATATCCCTTTATGCGGATGAACTTCCTTCTGTATGTTACGCGCCCGGACATCACGATCCCGGCACTGTTTGAAGAACTGGCCAGATATGGAGCGTTGGCAGGATACCAGATTAACTGGCACAAGTCAGTACTTTATGACCCCAGGGACCGGGGTAGATGGCCGGACCTCCCGGAGAAACTCCAGACGACTAGGTAGGGCTTTACCTATCTAGGGATCTATGTAACTAAGGATAGTTCCCTCTCCTACAATAGAAATATTAAAAGAATACTGACTAATTTTACGGACGATGCGGCGAGGTGGAAGCTACTCCCACTGACGCTGCTAGGCAGAGCGGCCATGTTTAAGATGATCTTGCTTCAGAGATTCTTATACGTCCTCCGGAACGAATACTTCCCTCTCCGGAGCCAGGTCTTTCGGGAAATATAAGCGGAACTGCGTGCCTTTCTGTTGCTGGGAAAGCAGCCCCGGGTGGCGATCTCTACCCTGCAGCGGCATCAATATGATGGGGGTATTTCGTTACCCAACATAGAAGCATACTACTGGGCGGAACACCTGACTCCTATCAATGAATGGATACATGCCCCGGCCCTCCACCCTACATATGCACTAGAACGGTACACAATGGAAAAACACACTTGTATACACTTCTTATATGGTGGCAAGGAGAAGAACAGACTGCTCCCGGCTACGAAGGTCACCCTGGGGGCCTGGGCTAGTGCGACAAAGGCCATAGGGTGGGATGGTAAGCCGACGAGACAAACGCCCCTTTGGAAGTGTGCCTGGCTGAAGGAGTTGAACAAGCTGAAGGGGTTCTCGGCATGGGAAGCGATGGGCATCGTGACGCTGGGAGATGTGATGAGGAGGGGGGAGCTACAGTCATTTGCAGCACTAAGACAGGAATATGGATTTAGTCACACACAGTCGTTTCGATACATACAGCTGCGACATGTTTGGAGGGCAGAGGGGCACTAGTGGGGCCTCTCCCGGAGTATGCTCGGCTGGAGGGACGCTTGCTGCAGAAGCAGATCACCCATAGGGCGGTGTCCCTCACCTATAAGACCCTAATGAATAATTTACCCAATAAGCTGGGGAAGCTTAGGGAAACCTGGGAGAGAGAGGTAGGGGCCATGGATGAGGTGGACTGGGATGGTTTTGATGCACCCTCGGGAAGTGGCAATTAAATCTCGCCTCCGGCTCATACAGTTCAAAGTGCTCCACCGAACATACTTTGATAGAGTCAGGTTGCACAGAATGGGTAGGACGTCGGACCCCTGTTGTCTGAGGTGCGACTTTGAGAAGGGAGATTTCTTTCATACCATTTGGTCCTGCCCGAACATACAAGTTTTCTGGGGAGAGGTGCTCCGGGAGTTGGGAGAAGTTCTGGAAGTGGCTCTGCAGTCCGACCCTAGGCTGGTCCTCCTGGGTATGACGAATGAAGTGGATGTGAGTCGTCAACAATTAATTTTTCTGGTATTAGCCTTGGTGGTGGCCAATAGGGACGTGGCCAGGAAGTGGGGGGCGCCAGAGTGCCCGCAGCTGGAAGAGTGGCGTAGGGGATTGGACCTGTATATGGCTGTTGAGAGGGTCACGTACAAGGCAAGAGGGTGCCCCAAAAAGTTTGGCAGAGTGTGGGGGAAATGGCGCCGATATCATGGGCTAGATGGAGGTCTTTGATTTGCATGTGGTGGCAAAGGATTTAAGGGTGGAAGGAATATGGACTGTTGATCGTTCCTTTCTCCTATTTGATGGTAGGATCAATACAGAGCTAGTACTACTAGCGTCGAATATGTATGTTAAGAGACGGCAGATGAAGTAGAGTGGTGTGAGGATTCAGGGATGGGATGTGCTGAATAATACTGACATGCTTGTTTTTGTTTATGCAATGAAAAATAAAAATATTTAAAAAAAATAATAATAATGACATGCTTGTTGTGTGGTTGCACAATGGAAAAGTCAATAAAAATATTTTTTTTTAAAAGAAGTGCTAGAGCCATGGCAAGGGTCAATACAAGATCTAAAATCAGATTTTACAGAATTGAATGTAAAAAATACAACAGCTAACTTAAAGCTAACACAAGCCGCTGGCCCAGACAATCTCGCAGCAATAATAATAAAATCAGAGATCAAGTGGTGGGCGAATTTCTTATCGCAGATGTTTTTGGTAATCCTAGATGGAGGGAAAATACCTAAGAATTGGAAGGGGGCAGTAATAAGGCCAGTACACAAAAAAGGGGACGTGAATGCACCACAAAATTATAGGTTAATTAACCTGCTAGATATAGGGGAAAAAGTGTTTTCAAAAATAATCTTGAATAGATTAAAGAACTGGGTAGAGGAGTTCGCAATTGTACCAGCTGAACAGAGGGGCTTTAAGGAAGGCCATTCCACAGTCGACCATTGCTTTGCCCTATGGGCAGCGGCACGTAAGTCAATGGAGCAAAATGGTAAGCTGTGCTGTTGTTTTGTGGACTTTCGAGCCGCATTCAACTTAATTGTTCGGAACTGCCTCTGGGACACCCCAGAAAATAAAAAGATCCCCACTGGGTTGCTGAGGATAATAAAAGAGTTACACAGTGGCAACTGGGCCCAAGTAATCAGAGACACAGAGGGGTCATTGACTCCAAAAATAGCAATCGAGAACGGCCTCAGACAGGGCTGTGTGTTATCCCCGCTGCTCTTTGCTACATTTTTGGCTGATTTACCGGCAACCCTAGAGGTTGAAAGAAGTGCAAACCCAAGAATGGATAGAAAGAAAATGTCCTGCCTGCTGTACGCAGATGATTTGGTGATTTTAGAGCAGACCGAAATTGGCCTTCAAAGGAAATTAAATGCTTTTAGAGAATACTGTAATGCTTAATTTTTAACCGTAAATATGGAAAAAACTAAAATGTTATGCTTCGGAAAAAGAGAGACAAGTTTTAACTGGTTGTTAGGAGATTTGAAATTGGAAATTGTGAATGAATACCGTTATTCGGGGGTGTGGTTCGACAGGACGTTAAAGTGACATACTCACCTAGAAGCTCAGAAAGCTAAGGCCTTCACATCGGTCTGTGAACTGAAGAAATGTAATCCAGATTATGGAGATATGTCACAAAGATCACTGTTAAAGGCCTTTAGCGCAATGATTCCCCCACAAATACTATGTGGAGCAGAGGTCCTTTACCTTAGTGGTAAACAAGTTTGGGATTCAGAGGAAGGAAAGTGTCTGAAAACACTGCTGACATTACCACCCTCATCGATGATAAAAGCAATAAGTACAGAGATAGGTAAAACCTCTTGGAGCATACAGGCACAAATGATTCTAATTAGATTTTAGAAAAGTCTGGATATAGAGACAGGCCAGAAGGAGTCACAATGGTGTAGGAAAGAGGTCCTGTCAAGTAACCTAAACTGGGCTAAAGAGATAAGGAAAAAAATATCACAGGCCTGTGAAAACAAAGGTGAAAATCTCCCATGACCCCCTCCAAGTAGAATTCTCTAAGAGTGAGCTCACGAAACACGGACAAGAAGTCTCAAGAAGAGCAGATTTGGTATATCTAGAGAAGAAAAAAAAAATCGGTGCAACAAATGAGGGATTTATGGCGAAAAGAAAATTGGTTTCCTTATCTGGATATCTTACCTAATTACTGGTATAGACAGGATATCTTAAGACTGAGAATAGGTATAAACCCCTGGCTAATAAATGAAGAATTAAAAAGAAAAATATCACACTGTGATAGTTACTGTAAGTGCAGTTTGGGCACTAAAGGAGATATATTGCACATTTTGCTAGACTGTGTAACTATTAGAGCAGCGTAAACATTGTCTCCGCCCGATATTTTTAAAATATGATACAAGGCAACGGATTAATGCAGCATAATTACTTACAGAAATGCCAAATCTTGACATAACGATTGCAGTGGTGAACTACATGAAAGAAATCTAAAGTTTCCTTGGAGAGAATTAGCCGAAATGTGTAGTGATTTTAACATATCTTAACTTTTGTATTATGTTATCAAATTTTTAAAAAATGAGGACTGTATTTTAAAGAATATTTTATACAGTATAGTTTTATAATGTGCTGAGTCTTCCCGAGCAAGAGTGTCGAATAATGCACCGCTCATTGAAAACTTACCAACTTTTTTAACATTGACAATGTACAAACAGTGATGTTTTAATCTGTTCAAAGACTAAGGTCTAATAAACATTGCTTTGACAGTGACAGTACACAGCATTAACTTGCATCTCGCTCTCCCCTCTAGCACATCATGACTAATTCCCTCAAAGGGAAGTAAAGGGGTAAACTTATTCTGGCATAAACCAAGCCTACTATTCTGCCAAGATTCTCAGTGAATAAGGAAGATTCAACACCAAAGATGTTGTATTGATCCAAGCTGTACTGTTGATGGTCTAATCTGTTTTTCACAAAACATAGTTAATTAAGTTTTATTTTTACTTGCTTGTGTATGGCAGCTATTTTTGAGGCAACAGAAGAGGCCATCATTGCTCCCACCACCATCATTTTGCCCTGGTGGAGGAACTCATTAATTTCTTTAATCAAAATGTCAATCTTCTCCAGTACAGCTTGAGAATCTGTGTTCTATGCACATGCTTTACAATTGGTAACCAAACACTGTGGAAGGCTACTATTTGCTTTTTGTTTTCCAGCTTCACATATAATGTAGTCAAAGATAAACGTTAATTTATGATTTCAAGATCATCAACTACCATCAAGAACACTACATGTTTTTTTTTTTACATGACGAAAACGTTTCTTACCCTGTAAGCATCAGCTTGTAGTGTATAGCGCTGTAGATTCACATTTAGTGTGGGGCTCAGGCATCTGCTAGTTGTTTAACTCAGGAGAAGTCTTTTGATTCACAAGATGTGCTGTGCCAATTCATACTGTGAAGGACAATGCGCATTAGCACTGAATCCATCTTAGATTGTTTTTGGCACAGTAGGTGAAAAGGTGCACGGACTGTCGAATGAGCGTAGTATAGTTCATCATGCATATTGTGCAGTGTAAAATTGGTGGCAAAAAGAATCAATCTGCAAATAGCATACCCTTCTGGGAAGGAGGTTGGGTGCATGTGAATCTACAGCAGAACACACTACGAACTGATACTTCCATTACGTAACATTTTCCATTCTTACATGTGTGGATGTCAATACACATTCTCTACATAAACGGTAAAGCATTACCTTCCATAAGCAATGGCTAACAATTAGAAAATGCAGATGTCTGCAATAAATTCCTTAAGACTTTCTGGTCATCTGGTCAACGATAGCCTGCAAGCAGACAAGGATGTCCATGCAGTTGTATTTGGTAAAAGTGTGGGGTATTGACTAGAAAGCTGCTTCGCAGATGTCAGATAGCGGGATGGTACCCAAAAAAGCTATAGTTGCACCTTTCTAAGAGGGAGAAAGTGCCCTAAGAGGAACACGTAGGGCTCCATTATCTTTGTGGTGGCAGTTTGAATGCACTTGACTATCCATTTTGCTATACCCACTTTAGAAAAAGGATGGCTTTCACAAAGTCTTGAAAAGGCTACAAAGAGTTGGTCAGACCTGAGCTAAAGCTTGGATGTATCGAGTTATAGATAAAAGATCGTTTAACTTCAAACATGTGAAGAGCTCTTCCCGCTACAGAATCTGAGTGCAGAAAGCGGAATCGGAGCTCTATAGGCTTGTTAAGGTATAATGGAGATACAACCTTGGGGAGAAATGTAACATTGGTTCAGAGAACCATGCTATCCTCGTGAACCTGAATGAACGTTTCTTGTAAGGTGAGGGCTTGCAGCTCACTAACACATCTGAAGGCCACATCCCAGAAAAAGTACTGAAGAGAGTGCGAGTGTAAAGTTTCAAAGAGTGGCCCCAAAAACATTGTAACTCATTAAGGTTCCACACAGGGACAGGAGGTATTCTAGGAGGTGTGACGCCCTATTAAGACTTCCCATGAATGCCTGGACTATTGGAATCCAAAACAAGAATTAATGTTTTGTAGTTAGGCTGCAACAAATGCTAGTGTAAGCGGAGTCTGACTTTTACATCTGCAGAAGATATCAGATGATGTTGTGTACCTTGGGGTTTAGTGGATTCAGGTGTTTGTAAAACGCAGTAGTGGACAACATTCTTCCACTCTACAGCACAGCCAGCCTGTGTAGTGGGGCTGTGTGCTTCCCTCAGAATGGTCATGCATTTGTCAGGTGCCTGATCGCTAGGCTGAGCTGCCTGGGATCTGGATGTATGATCTGACCTTCTCTCTGTGTAAGAAGTTCAAGCCTGAGTGGGGAGTTTCTTGAGGGGGCTGACATTCCATGCGGTGGAGCAGGGAAACTGTTGCCCGAGTATAGGCTAGGCAGCATCAGCGATTGTCGAGATAGGGAAAGACGCAAGTGTCCGTTCCCATCACAGATATGAGATCACCACCGCTAGGCACTTAGTGAACACCATAGGAGCCATAGAGACCCAGAAAGGAAGTACTTGGAATTTGTAGTGTAGTGATGTCCACAGAGGCAAGGTGCTGCAGTGAGCAGGCTGGATGGGTATGTGAAAGTAGGTATTCTTGAGGAAGAGTGCTGTCATGAAATCACCTCGTTGGAGCAGAATGACACCCTCCAGGGATGTTATATGGAAATGTTCCAATAAAATGTCTTTGATTACAGGCCTGAGGTATAAGATATGCCTGAAGGAGCGGTCTGTTTTAGGGATGAGGAAATAAAGAGAACAGATTCCCTTTCCCTGCTGTTGTGGTGGCACTTCCTCCATTGCACCTTTCTGGGGAGTACTTCTACCTCTTCCTCAAGGAGATGGGACTATTCTTTTCTGAGGAAAGGTCGGAAGGGTGGGAAGTTGGAAGGGGATGCGAGAAATCATATGCAGTGGCCATTGCAAACCACAGCTAAACCCACTTGCCTGTTGTGATATACTCCCAGCGAGACAGGAAATATTGTATTCTCCCCCCAACAACATAACATAATGTATGCAAGACGCACATACCTGTACCATGGATAGACAAAGTTTTCCAGCACCAGTTCCAGAACCTGTAGAAAAATACATTAGAATGTGATTTTATTCAACTAAAAATTAGTACAGTATAATATAGACTTACATGGATAACAATATGGATTTAAAAACACAACAGACATAAAAATCATTTAGGATTAAAAAAGAGTACACAAGATACAAACTAAATCACAAAAAGCAATGGGCATAACAGTTTATGAAGACAATTACTGTCAAACAGTCGAATGCAGGCGTCATTCCAAGCAAATTAGGTCAATTTTTCAATCCTATTTTGTCACCACTAGTGCATTTCCCATAAAGAAAAACACATTAGAGAAAGTTTATACCACATTCAAGAATTGCTTGTGTCTTGCTACAACTGCCAATACAAGCAATAGCCATACAATAGGTCTGATTTTCTTATTAAAGTGAAAGTGAAAGGCTTCTGGAAGTTGAGCATGACAATGTGTTTCATATACCAGTGTTAAGATCCAGAGTACTAAGTACTGTGGAGGTTTCAGTATGGTGATGTGATGTGGTATGGTAGTAAGGCCACAAAAGGGGGCACTAATTCAGGGGAGGGAAAGTGTATGCCAATAGCACAGTGATGTGGTAATATGACCCTGGGGATGGCACTGCAGTCCTGGTGAAATTTCTGCACTTATTAGCAAAGGTGGTGCAATCTTGTGTTGTCCGGTGTGTGTCCTAGATGGTAGGAGAGCGATGCAGGATGTGGAAGTGCACAGCTGTATTGAGGTATTGTGGTAATGTGATGGTGGTGTTGCAGTGTATTGCCGCCATCCTGAGATAGTCGCCCCAGAGTGGCAAGTGGTAGTTTGGCTTGTGATATGAAACAACTTGGTGCCCTGTTGCCTCTGGCGCCACCGCCAAGAGTCATTTGGGCCTTACAAGGTCCAAGCCGAGAGAGAGGAAGTCGGCCAGGAACCACAAGCCCAAGCAGCACTAGCGGCCAAAACGCCGAACCGGAGCTCCAGGAGGCGCATTAAAAAGCCTTCAGGGTTCCAAGGGCGGGACGCGCGCTGGCGTTCCCAGGCAAAGCCCGGCCAAGGACAGGCCCGTCCGTGCCCGTCAGGGGCCGGAAGAGGCTGAGCCTACCCCCTTGGCTTGCTGCTAGAAGAGCCTCCCGGGTTAACACCTCTGCAACAAGCTCTTGGAATTGTTCTGTAACAAAATGCCCTCCATGTACAGCAACTTCGACACTCAACCGGACCCCGGGACTGTCATAACTCAACTTCCCATCACGGCCGATTAACAAGCTCTGAACTCACGTCCTGCCATCACCACCATCGAAATAGCTGTTCTCGTGAAGATCCTCTACTCGGGGGTAACATCTGACCCTTGCCCCCACCACGCCTTCACCAAAGGACTCCTACCAATCAGCAAAGCACTAACACCCATCTTCAATGCTTCCACCGGCTCAGCCACATTCCTAGACACCTGGAAACATTCCAATGTTAACCTAGCTACGTTTTCCAATTGAAGACCCATCTCCCTCCTACAATACACGGAAAAGGTCTTAGAGAAACTAATCAACAGACGCTTCACCAACCACCTCAGCAACCACCAGCTCCTGGATGCCACGCACTGCAGATTCAGGGCCAAACTCAGTAAAGAAACACAGCTCATTGCCGCTACAGACAACATCTGCATGATCTTTGACTCACTCCGTAGTCACCAGCAATTTAAGCTATCGGCACACTGTCTACTCCAAGATCACCACGCAACTCACTAGAAGACTAGAAACGATCCAGAAATCAACAGCCAGACTCATCCTCAACTGCCCACACAGAACTCATGTCAGGGACTACACAACTCAGGCATGACCTCTCTCAACAGTTGCATCTCTTACATCTCTATTAATGCGTGCAATGCCTCCTCCTCCACAAGAAGCTGTCTTTTCAATTAACCAACCTACCATAGGCAGGGCTAGGCACACATACCTGCTCAGCACCAGGATACCTTTGAGGGTGATAGCGCACTTAACAAATACACATAGCGTAATATAATTTCAGTCGCCAAAAGATTGGGATGACAATGCAAGAGGCAATTTCTGACACACTTGAAATTAAATGTATTATTGCGTAATTAATAGAAACCATTGTACAGCAACACAAACATACAGTTCCCACGAAAAATAAATAACCCCCAATAAAACACCATTGCTTAATAATAAGACTGTATGCAGTTTAAAAGACTTTGTCGCTGTGGTAGGATTGTTATATCACTTTGATGTGTAAAAACAGCAAAGTGTTTGCACTTTAACTCAACCCCTAATACTAACTTAATCCTGATACTACTGTGACTAGTAATCATATACAAGCCATTTGGGGTTTTGCTAATCAGTGACTGGGCACTTACCGAGCACTCAATTTGTGCTCAAAAGCGGAAACTTTCCACCACAATTTTTATTATTTTTATTAGGCCACTACTTAATTGCCTATCTGAGCTACTAAAACTCTGACTTTCAGAAATGGTGCATCTTCTGACTCCCGATGCCACAATGATGGTTTTACCAGTCAAATCTTTCTTGCCGGAAGATTGGTCAGGTTTTTCAGTCTATAATCGAAAAACCTACAGCTCTAATGCAGTCTGTTTTTTCTTTATCGTTCCTGCATTTCGCGTCGCTATAAACTTATCAAATCACAGCCTTTTGAACTTTATTGGCAGTACCCCTGTAGGATATGGTTAAAAACGTCTGTTACATTTTGAAGATGCATGCTATTAGGAAGATCCAGGAGGCAGCTAGGTACAGTAATGGGTGCTTTATTAAGGAACAAGTCACAAGTGAGGAAACTCCAGCAGGAGCTAGGATGCAACCAGCTCACCCCCAGTTATAGATAGAAACTCCAACTTACGAGGACAGAACATTTACACTAATGAGATCACACATGCCACATTACTCACAACATTCCACACCATGCTAGAACGGAATGCATACCATGCTAGAAAAGAGGACAGGATACTACACATCCCACCACCTCACAAACAAGCATTTGCAATGCAATAGGTCTCGCATTAGGAAAGTTTGAGCTATTGGTATTGTAAATGACACATCTTTATTTATGTGTTGGTTTTGAAAATAGCGAACTTAATAGCTTTGTCATTTACAATGCCAATAGTTTTAACTTTCTCAAATGTGACACCTATAGCATTTATAATGCAATATGAGTTGTATTTACATGATTTAGATGTATTGATATTACAAAGAACAATGGCTTTTACATGTTTTAATAATTAATACTTAAATAAAAGCTATTGTAATTTATAATGGCAATAGCTTAAACTTTTGTAAATAATTTTTGTGAAGATTATGTTAATTGTATTTTATTGTGATGAAAATCCAAGAACAGAAGTGAAATATTAATATCCTTTTGTGACATTTGTAATAAAGCTTGAAAAATTGAGAGAACATATTTGAACCAGTTGTTGAATGGTTGCACAGATTGATTGTGTGGAGGCGCTGAGTGATGTTGTGGTGGCGACGAGAGATGCTGTGGCGTTCAGTGATGCTGTGGTAGCACCTAGTGATGTTGGATTTCCCATGAGTGATGCTGTGGTGGTGCTGAGTGATGCTGTGGTGAAGCAATAGATAGATAGAGTGAGGTAGATAGATAGATAGATAGATAGATAGATAGATAGATAGATAGATAGATAGATAGATAGATAGATAGATAGATAGATAGATAGATAGATAGATAGATAGAGGGAGGGAGGGCAAAAGATAGATGGACAGATAGAGTGATGGCGATAAATAGAGTGAGTGCGATAGATAGAATGTATTTATGTTGCATTGAGTAGTGTAAGTATGAGGTGTGTAATTATATGGCACTGAGTGGTAATATGGGGAGTGTATGTTGTATTCAGTAGAGTAATTATGTGGCACTGAGTGGCATTTGGAGTGTATGTTGCATTGAGTGCAGTGTAATTATGTAGCATATCATAATGTGGAACTGAGTGGTATTGTGTGGAGTGTGTGTTACATTCATTAGAGTAATTATATGGTGTGTAATTATGTGGCACTGAGTGGGATTTGGAGTGAATGTTGCATTGAGTGCAGTTTAATTATGTGGTGTATAATTGTGTGGCACTCAGTGGTATTTGGAGTGTATGTTGCATGGAGTGCAGTGTAAATATGTGGTGTGTAATTATGTGGCACTGAGTGGTATTTGGAGTGTATGTTGCACTGAGTGCAGTGTAATTACGCGGCGTGTAAATATGTGGCACTGAGTGGTATCTGGAGTGTATGTTGCATTGAGCGCAGTGTAATTATGTAGCATGTAATTATGTGGCACTGAGTGGTATTGTTTGGAGTGTATGTTGCATTGAGCGCAGTGTAATTATTTAGCATGTAATTATGTGGCACTGAGTGGTATTGTGTGGAGTGTATGTTGTATTCAGTAGAGTGTAATTGTGTGGCGTGTAATTTTGTGGCACTGAGTGGTATTGTTTGGAGTGTATGTTGCATTGAGTGCAGTGTAATTATGTAGCATATAACTATGTGGCACTGAGTGGTATTTGGAGTGTATGTTGCATTGATAGCTGTGCAATTATGTGGCAGTGCAGTGTGTGTGAGGCAGCCTGTGTGTGTGTGAGGCAGCGCAGTGTGGGTGTGTGTGTGAGGCAGCGCAGTGTGTGTGTGAGGCAGTGTGTGTGTGTGTGTGTGAGGCAGCGCAGTGTGTGTCAGGCAGCGCAGTGTGTGAGGCACCGCAGTGTGTGTGTGTGTGTGAGGCAGCGCAGTGTGTGTGTGTGTGAGGCAGCGCAGTGTGTGCGTGTGTGAGGCAGCGCAGTGTGTGCGTGTGTGTGAGGCAGCGCAGTGTGTGTGTGTGTGTGAGGCAGCGCAGTGTGTGTGTGTGAGGCAGCTCAGTGTGTGTGTGAGCAGCTCAGTGTGGGTATGAGGCAGCTCAGTGTGGGTATGAGGCATCACAGTGGGTGTGAGGCAGCACAGTGTGGGTGTGAGGCATTGCAGTGTGTGTGTATGATGCAGCGCAGTGTGCGTGTGAAGCAGCGCAGTGTGTGTGTGAAGCAGCGCAGTGTGTGTGTGTGAAGCAGCGCAGTGTGTGTGAAGCAGCGCAGTGTGTGTGTGAGGCAGCGCTGTGTGAGGCAGCGCAGTGTGTGTATGTTGCATTGAGTGCAGTGTAATTATGTTGCATATAACTATGTGGCACTGAGTGGTATTTGGAGTGTATGTTGCATTGATAGCTGTGCAATTATGTGGCAGTGCAGTGTGTGTGAGGCAGCCTGTGTGTGTGTGAGGCAGCGCAGTGTGGGTGTGTGTGTGAGGCAGCGCAGTGTGTGTGTGAGGCAGTGTGTGTGTGTGTGTGTGTGAGGCAGCGCAGTGTGTGTGTCAGGCAGCGCAGTGTGTGAGGCACCGCAGTGTGTGTGTGTGTGAGGCAGCGCAGTGTGTGTGTGTGTGAGGCAGCGCAGTGTGTGCGTGTGTGAGGCAGCGCAGTGTGTGCGTGTGTGAGGCAGCGCAGTGTGTGCGTGTGTGTGAGGCAGCGCAGTGTGTGTGTGTGTGTGAGGCAGCGCAGTGTGTGTGTGTGAGGCAGCTCAGTGTGTGTGTGAGCAGCTCAGTGTGGGTATGAGGCATCACAGTGGGTGGGAGGCAGCACAGTGTGGGTGTGAGGCATTGCAGTGTGTGTGTATGATGCAGTGCAGTGTGTGTGTGAAGCAGCGCAGTGTGTGTGTGAAGCAGCGCAGTGTGTGTGTGTGAAGCAGCGCAGTGTGTGTGTGTGAAGCAGCGCAGTGTGTGTGTGAGGCAGCGCAGTGTGTGTGTGAGGCAGCGCAGTGTGTGTGTGAGGCAGCGCAGTGTGTGTGAGAGACAGGGCAGTGTGTGTGTGTGAGGAAAGGCAGTGTGTGTGTGAGGCAAGGCAGTGTGTGAGGCAGCACAGTGTGTATCATGGCAGTGTGTGTGTGATGCAGCGCAGTGTGTGTGAAGCAGCGCAGTGTGTGTGTGTTGAGGCAGCGCAGTGTGTGTGAGGCAGCGCATTGTGTGTGTGAGGCAGGGCAGTGTGTGTGTGAGGCAGCACAGTGTGTGTGTGAGGCAAGGCAGTGTGTGTGTGAGGCAAGGCAGTGTGTGAGGCAGCACAGTGTGTACCATGGCAGTGTGTGTGTGATGCAGCGCAGTGTGTGTGTGAGGCAGTGTAGTGTGTGTCTCACAGTGCAGTTTGTGTCTCACAGTGCAGTGTGTGTGATAGGACAGTGTGAGTGACACACAGCAGTGTGCGACTACATACTGTGTGACAGCGCAGTGTGTATGTGTGAGGCAGCGCAGTGTGTGTGTGAGGCAGCGCAGTGTGTGTGTGAGGCAGCGCAGTGGTTGTGTGAGGCAGCGCAGTGTGTGTGTGTGTGTGTGAGGCAGCGCAGTGTGTGTGTGTGTGTGAGGCAGCGCAGTGTGTGAGTGTGTGAGGCAGCGCAGTGTGTGTTTGTGAGGCAGCGCAGTGTGTGTATGTGAGGCAGCGCAGTGTGTGTGAGGCAGCGCAGTGTATGTGTGTGTGAGGCAGCGATGTGTGTGTGTGTGTGAGGCAGTGCAGTGTGTGTGTGAGGCAGCGCAGTGTGTGCGCGAGGCAGCGCAGTGTGTGTGAGGCAGCGCAGTGTGTGTGAGGCAGCGCAGTGTGTGTGAGGCAGCGCAGTGTGTGTGTGTGTGTGAGGCAGCGCAGTGTGTGTGTGAGGCAGCGCAGTGTATGTGTGTGTGAGGCAGCGATGTGTGTGTGTGTGTGAGGCAGTGCAGTGTGTGTGTGAGGCAGCGCAGTGTGTGCGCGAGGCAGCGCAGTGTGTGTGAGGCAGCGCAGTGTGTGTGAGGCAGCGCAGTGTGTGTGAGGCAGCGCAGTGTGTGTGAGGCAGCGCAGTGTGTGTGTGAGGCAGCGCAGTGTGTGTGTGTGAGGCAGACGAATGACTCTGACATTAAAATAGTGTACAGTGGCGAGCTTGCTCGCCATATGTTTAATTCTACATTTTTGTCTGTTTGGATTGCGATTAGGAGTATGCAAAATATATGTAATTTGCATTTTTTTAAATTATTCACAATTTTACTGAAATTTTGCATACTTATGTGTCTCTTGGGAGGCAGCCGTGTGCTTCATAAATTGTATTGTATTGTATTGTAAATGCAAAATCGGTGCTATACTGAACTGCTATATGCGTGGATGTATTCCGTGCTAAAATATAAAAACACAAGCACTGCAAACAGCAGTTTCTTGCATTCTGTTCTTTCCCGTTGTTCCCAGGCACTCACGATAAATGTTTGCCAAGAGCACTTAATTACGCAATATGAATCAACAGGCTAATTTCAGGAATTTCACATCAAAAGCATATCACGAAATGACCGAAATTATGCGCGGGCATAACAGAAATTTCACCGATGCCTAGTTGGGATTTCTAGAGCACAAACTAATAGCTGGGAAGGAACTGCATGTGGCACTCCAGTGAATGTCAGTCGAAATGACCCAGTGCTGACGCTTCCTCCCCCGAGATTCCTACGCCCTTGCTTCAGTCCCAAGGATAGGTCGGGGCCTAAAAAGTTCTTCGTTTCTTCCGCGTTAATGAGCGTCATTGATTCTTCTGTGCTAAACTGTCCTGAAAATTGAAAGCGTTTGTTTGTGTAGCGTTTTCCTCTTGTAAGAGCACGGTTGTACTCCCATCTGCCACGCTGCCTCGGGCCCTTCCTTACAGGCCACAGCAGGGACCAGAGCCCTGTTGATGGAGGGGGCGGGGAGGGGGTCTGGCTGCACAGTGAAATAAATGCACTTTTTTTGATGCATGAGTGCTGGACATAACATGGTACAACACAGCAAAACAGCACACTGCACAGCAAAACTCGCCACAAAAGAGGGGACCACGCCACTGACACCTTATAACACTACAAAACAACACAATCTCATCTTGGGACATTGAAACGGATGCTTTTCCAAATAGATGTGGTAACAGAAAATAATAAAATAAAAACCAGTCCTGCGCTACCATCAGCTTTTCGCCTGCCTGTGAGGAGTGCAAGGCCGGGGGCTGCCTGCGCATGCGCGCCACTCTTCAGTTTCGTTTTCAGGTCGCCGCACGAGCCCGGAGAAGAGAAGTGCCGCATGAAGTCCCTAGTCCCAGGAGGGGGCCCGGGTGAAGACCAGCGGGGAGACTGCGAGGCCCCCATACCTATGTGGAAAGCTCCGCTTTTTGGTAGAGTGCCAGAGGAGCTCGAGTGCTCTGCGGGGCTCCCTTAACAGATGGTGCGAGCCCGAGTCCGACTCCGGTGAGTTAAAGGGAGGGGAGGGGGGGGGGGGGGCTGTGTGCCGTGTGCCTGCATGTGTGCTGTGTGCCGTGTGCATGCGCGCGCCTGTGTGTGCGTGCATGCAGAGGGGTGGGGGCTGCCTGTGTCTGTGTGTGAGCATTCCTAAATACGGGTAACATTAGGTCTGAAGCAGACACCATCAATGCTCACGCATTGAGGGTAGGTCTGCTCGACCTAAAAACAGCTGGAGAACAAATTACAATAACATGAAATAACACAAGAAACAAAAACACATAATAGCCAACTAAAAGAAATATACTTAATTGACTTACAATTCACACATATTGCTGCAACAAAGTAAACATTTAACATAATCAACCACAGACACATCCTACAAGGAATTAAGCTCAAAACTAAACACCACAATAGACAACTTCACACAGGACAAATCGCAACACACCCAAGCTCACTCACCCGCTCACACAGGGAACTTAACTGCACGCTCACACACAACCAAAAATAACCTCAACACCAATGATCTGCATGGGCCTCACATACAGTGGAGTATGTACTCGCCAAACCTGCGGCACACAGGAGTACAACCTATTGGAGTACACAGACTCTGCACAAAGAGCACACGGTCTTCAACCCACCGGAGTGCGCACCCTACATACAAATAGAACATCAGAATAAAATCCACTAGAGTATGCACACTCCATGCAATTACATACAGCCATCACCCCCAATAAAGTAAGTAGCCTCCATGCAAACAGCATACAGGCATTCAATCTAGTGGAGCGTGCGCTCTCCATCAAACAGCACCCGTGCACTCAACCCAGTGTAATACACACCCTCCACATAAATAGCACATAAGCATTCGACCCACTAGAGTAAACACCCTCAATTCAAAAAGTACACAGGCCTTCAACCCAGCGTAGTAGCACACTCCGTGCAAACAGAACAGGCGCCTACACTCCCTACCATGCAGCTACAATAAAAAAGTATGCCAATGGACGAACTGTGGACACCGGTGCCCTAACCTCAGTACACTCAACACTGCACATACTCTCCATCCATGGAAACACACACTAAAGTTACACACAGTAAAACACTGCAAGCAACCCAGCATTCAAACTGGCAATAAGTTGGGTGATAAAGTATATATTGTATTATGCACCAAATGAAACAGATTTGCGCTAAAATCCCTTACACGCCAAACCCATCTACAGTAGAAGTAGTTGAAATTAACTCATGCATGAGCGCAAACATTGGTTTACTTCAGCAAGGGAGAAAATTCAGCACTAAACTGTGCTTTAACTTACGCATTGAGAACTATAAACTCCCCGAGGGATCGGTATGAGAATGTATATAGACTTCATGGACATATAAACAAGAAATGACGCTTAAGACTCCCATTAGAGATTCCCTTGGTCTATAAAGTATATGTGATTTAAAATAATGCAGCTGTAGCTGCTCCTACAAGTCCAAGAGTTCTAGCCTGACAAAGAATCTTTACCATCTTTTTTAATGTTAGCGGGTTTGTACATCGAGCAGGAAAAAAATATGTGAAAAGCTGAACACTGGTTTCATTATCCTTTGTGAATGAGACATTTTCTCTCTAATCGCAGTCAGTTACTCAAATGACAAAGAAACCAATCCAGAACAGTTTATTTTGCAGGTGATGAAAAAGAATAGTCCTACTTCAGTTTTGGGTACTGCGCTTTTAATTTTTTTTGCCTAATTCAAATCACAAGTACTTGAGGTCCAAAAGGCTGATTGTATATATGATGATGACACAAGTGGCATCTGTTTGTGCTGAGAAAGCACTGCACACCAAACCGTCCCGTCAGACGAGGTGAGCACACACAGTGCCACGCTTAAATTCAAACACCTGCTGATGTTGCGCTCATTCTGCAACGACAGGTACTCACCGGCCGTTGTTTTTCCAGTAGGTCATGTACAACTTGCCAGACCACCAGAAAGGAAAATCCCATGGTTGGAAGTAGTAGCTAGTGCTTATAAACAAGCACGTTTTAAGCTACACTGAGCTTTTTAGGTCGAGCCTGGGTAGCGCATGCGCTACTCTGCTAGGCGTGATGTTTTGAGGTAGGGATAGAAGCTCCGCCCATGTCCCGCCAATGGTCTCCTGTTATCGTCCTTGCGAAATGTTGCTTTTCATACCTGAATAGGCTTGTTAGTCCCTCCTTGCCTTGTCTGCATTTGTAACCTCCAATAACGACTGGACCTTTTACTTTCTTGTTACACAGTCTGCTTTATATTGGCTGTGAGCACTATTTTGTTCAATGATTTGCCCCTATTCCACCCACTATGTCACAGCCCACCGCCTCCTTTTATTTTAATCACTAATGGCGGTCCACTTTAACTATAGCGGCTGCGCCTATTTATTTAATATAGATATATATATATATATATATATATATATATATATAATATTTTTTTTTATTACTAGCACCTATGCTGCGCTTTCACATTAATAGAGGCCGCACCCCTTTCTTTAGACAAGCCGCGTCTAAAGAAAGGTGCGCGGCCGCTATTAAAGTGAAAGCGTGGCATGGGGCACTTTGACAAAAAAAAACATTTTTTTTGTCAGCTTGACAAACCGATGTTTTGTTTTGTCAAAGCCCCCATGCTGCAGTTTCACTTTGATGTCGGCCACACCCCTTTCATTAGACTCGGATGGTCTAAAGAAAGGGGCACGGCCTCCATTAACGTGAATGAACAAAGAAAATTGCCAGTACTGTGCAACTATTTAAAGTATTTGAACAAGGTGTTGAACGCAATGTCGCTCAACCCCAAAGACCACTATTTCAGTCCAAGTTCTTTAGAAAGATAATTTATTTGGGTAATTAGATTTGTTGTTTTGTATTTTTAAGTTTTTATAGGAAAATTGTTGAAGAAAACAAGAGTTTGTTTTACAAAAAAGATTCGTTTTGGGGGAGTACACATGAATTCATAAAATACAGCACCAAACTATAACTCTAATAGAGGTGTATATTGACACGGAAAAACAAGGGGTACAAGTACCCAAGTCCCAGTTCAAGTGGTGAAACGTGAAACAAAAACACTCATGGACGACAATTTGACAATAGACAAACATATAAATGGGAAGAGGCTAGGGGAAAGTCTACCTCTAACAAGCACAAGTAATTTGGGATAGGGGCCCTAAGCAAAAGTCCTGCTCAAATCAAGAGGGCCTATGTACCTAAATTAAAGCATACCAAGTTGCAAATTTCTTTAGAGTAAACGACCACAATACATTGTTATACTTTGAACATTTTTAAAGAATGGTTAGTCGCAATAAACAGAATGAATCTGCACCAATGGGAGGAAGGGGGGTCGACGCGTTTCGAATCTCTGTAAAAATTCAGAGATTCTCTTCAGGACCAACAGACATAATCTGGGTATTCTTATGTAAGTGTCCAAATCTCGGTGTAATGTTCGATGTTCCCAACGTTCAAAAATGGATGAGAAACGGTTGATGGAATTCTCCAAATTCTCTGAATGAATTTCTTTGTTATTCTGTAGTTCCTTCAAATATTCATGGTTCCTCCTTCACTCGGTATCGCTCTCAGTAGAAACGCCGTCAATCCATTAACGTGAAAGCACAGCATGGGGCGATTTGACACAAAAATGTTTGTAATGCAATAGGTCTCGCATTTGCGGGAGTTTAAGCTATTGGCATTGTAAATGCCAATAGCTCAAACTCTCGTAAATGTGAGACCTACTGCATCGCAAATGCTTGTTTTTAATATTATACAGTTAGCATTTTGTGATCACATAGCAAAGGAATTTTGTTTCTATTATAACTCCAGTCACTGTACAGCAGTACAACCAACTCCCAGCAGCACAGTGCAGCTCACCTTTACTGACTGGGACAGACCACTCACGCCGATAATGTCACACATTCCATATGAGTCACCATTCCACACTAGGCTAGAAAAGAAACAGGAATGCACATGTTCCCTGGAACAGACTAACGCATTAGGAGGCTTGACTGAAAGTTCAAGTACGTATATAGGTGGGTATTTTTATTATGATTTTTTAGGGAGAACACCAGACGGGCTCCAGGAATTACTTAATATATACAGTTTTGATGCAAAGACAAACTATTGTTGAAAACTTTCAGCTCTCCGAAGAGTACATACGAGCTTCCATGGTCTTTCACAAAACAACAGCACAACGGAACAATGAGATTCAATGTGCAGTGTTCATACAGAAGGAACGACCTTAAAAGCAGGTCTGGCTGTAACAGGTTATATTAATGATGCATGCCATGCTTGATGGATGGTCTCAAAATGAAACAAACGTCTGCCGGACGACAAGTAGGGTACCCAATATTTAACAAAAAAGGAGTCTCAACAACCGTGCTAACCCTACAAAAGCAAAAATGTTCCTACTGGCATGTTAGAGCATAGTAAACCATATTGATTGGTCCCATACAGTAGACATATAACAAGGACCAAATACACAAAAGCTTTAGGGTTTGAGACTGAACAAACCAGAAGAATAGTACTGCAGGTGTGCAGACTTGGAGAGAAGGTTGTTTATTGTTACCCTGTGCAGCCAACTTGGAGACATTTGAACCGGAAGAGAAGACACATTTTGCATTTTTAATGTTGTTAGAATGCACTGACAAATGAATGGAGATTTAATATCAGTTGTGCTATGGATTAGGATCCTTCCAGATGTGCTCCTTACAGCCGCTGTCAACAGTTCAACACTTTGTTACACGTGTCTCAAAAGATGCAAAGTTTTATTGGGTAGTATTTATATTGACATTTTTCTTCTCTGAACATGTAAATACAAGTTGCCTGAGAACCATACAAGCATAAACATGACAATGTGGTGTGGAAAAAATTCCAGGAATATCTTAAAAGCTTCATGATGTAACATACGTATTGAATCAAGCTAGTAAAACATACAAAGCATATATTCTCTCCAGGCATCTCATTCTTCCAATCCATACCATGAAGATGCTGAGGAAGATTTTCAAACGGCTCCCAATCAGCACCCAGAAAACCATCATGTATGTATGTCCTGGTCACAAGCAAGCTAGACTACCAAAATACCCTCTATGCAGGGACCAACTCTCAACCTCCCCCTCTGCACTCACATCACACCACACCTCAAGAAGCTTGACTGGCTATCCATACACAAACGAACACGATTCAAACTCCTCACCAACATTTTTAAGACACTGCATAATACTGGCCCAGCATACCTCAACAATTGCATCAGCTTTCACAAAAGTTCCAGACACCTCCACTCAGGCCCGGACTGGTGCTTTTGGGCACCGGGCAATCCCCCGGTAGGCTGGATGGGGGTGGGGGCCGGTTTTGGAACAGGGGGCCGGTTTTGTGGCTGGAGGGCCGATTTTCAGTCCGGCCGTCACTACTTCAGAGAGAAGTCACCAGGTGTCGTTTTCAGTCCGGCCGTCACTACTTCAGAGAGAAGTCACCAGGTGTCGTGTCTGAGAGTCTCAGACAGACACTACACCTGGCTGGTGACTTCTCTCTGAAGTAGTGACTGCCGGACTGAAAATCGACCCCCGAGCCAAATACTGTACCAGGCCTGAATACCGAGACGAGTCCACTCCGCTCTAGCTGCTGGCTCAGCCTGCAGGGAAAACCGCAGCGCCAGGCCAGTAACAGCAAGCTTGATTGATTGACCAATGACTGCCCGGTGTCTGTGCAACCAAACACGGAGGAGGAGGTGCATGTGCGCAGCGCGCAGAATTGTGCACTGTCTCCTTCCCCGCCGACTCTGCGCGCCTCTCTAGGGTGCGCTGATAATGTAATTCCCCGATTCCCGCTCAGCGCAATTAAATCTGCGCATGACTGCAGTGAAGAGAGTCACGAGACAAGCAGAGGTGCGCACTTCTTGACCGCCCGGAGCAGCCATAATTTAATTATTCTACTAGCTAGCTGACTAGCTGTAGCCCCCCTGTGTCTGCCATCAACAGCAGGACTGCAGTGCAGGAGGTGAGTTAGTACGTTTTTCCGCCCGGCACCAAATAATTGTCTTCATGATGTGGTGGCACACACAGAGTTGGCGGGCCTGAGGCGTCACATAGTGGCGGTGGTCTGACTCTGGTCTGTGTAAGGCCTCCTCCCTGAGTGCCTCTTCCAGTTCCTCAAGCCAGGGGGGGACGGTCCTGGAAGGAACCGTCCGACAGTCCGACTCCTCACCCCAGTTATTCTAGGGTTACCGTGTAGCTGCTGGGGAGTCGGGCTCCCTGGCTGCCCTGCGGGCTTAAGGGCTTTCATCTCCAGACCGGTCGTACATATTCTCTCTCACAACAAGGGTCGCTCACACTCACTGTTTAGCGGGCCGCGGCCCCAGATCTTTCCAGTAACTCATTTGAAGAATATATTATTATGATGAACCGAACCAGACTGAATATACAATCTGATGACCTGCAGCAGATAAGGCGGGCACTGGTTTCGCGTTGTTGTCTTTGGCCCTGGCTGGCTGGCGCTATTACAGAGAGCACCCGCCGCTCGCTCATTTCCTGTGAGGAGGATGATTGGCGGACTGATGGGGTGCAGGAGACAGAGACATGATTTAAGTGTGAATAATAATTATTGTGGGTTAGAGAAGCGTGAGTGGTGGCGGGAGGGAAAGAAAGATAGCCGAGAGAAAGGCACGCAGAGAGGGAGGAAAGGGGAGATGAAAAGGATTGGATAAAAGGAGGACGGTACTAGGAGGAAGTGTGGCCGAGTCATACTCACAAGAATTTCGGGATGCATTTTTTCTATTTTTGTTGTTTTGTGGCATAGAAGTATCGTATCACTCACCTGTATTGTAATATGTTTTCCAAAATGTTTTTCCTTTCAGGGATGGATGTGGTCTTCTTTCCAAAGGGCATTGCCCTGTAAAATGCAGGTGTTTTGTATAAAGCGCTGGAGCACCCCGTGGTGGCTTCTGTGAGCCTATGCAACCTGTCTGTCAGTGAGTGTGAAAGGGAGAGAGTGATGGAAGGTGACGCCATCTAGGGGTTGTCTCTGAAAGGCCTGGAGAGTGGTTGTGACTGTGAGAGCCTCGGCGAATTTGATGTATGCTTGAGGGAGTGTGTGCCAGCCCCCGGAGCATGGCTTTTATATTTCTTCTTTGTGTGCGAGACGCAGAGAAAAACAACAAGAGACCTCATTTCATGAAGGGCCTTATCTGCATACACAGTTTCCCATGCTTTCCATGTGGCAAAGGAAAGAGGCTGAGCTTAACCTACATAAATGACAAGGTAGCTAAAATGTCCCTTTGTTCTTTCTCTGTCCGCAACCTGTGCCTGCCACTCGCAAGTACCTTGACCTTTCACTGGGTCCACATAATGCCTTGAACCAGTCAGCATCTTCATGTGTGGTGTAAGCAGTCCAATGCAGATCGAATTTGAGACACAGAGATTTTGGAAAGTTTGGACAGATATTTACATCTTTTGATCTACATCACTGTTCCTAATGGATTCTACTTTAAAGCACAAAAATTAAGCTTAAACATGAATTATCTTTTGTTTTGTAGTCAAATTATGATTGTGAACTACATCACACTGAGATACATGGGAAAGGAATACAGTAAAAAGAAGGGTGCAATGTTTATACGATTGTTTTCATCCACCACTCCACCATTCATAGGTAGGAAGGAGCGCACACTCAGTCTATGCAAACACTTTCTTATGTCTGGCTTTAGTCAATGCATTTTGATTTTACTGACATAAATATAATACATTTATAGGGGTTTTTGCCAGCCTAATTAATTTATATATCTGTAATTAAGTCATCCATATTTGTCTTCCACCCACAACAGCACACTGCACGTGGCAGTCCACTTCAACCATTGGCAAACTTAACTGAGATTGAAGCAGTGCTTAATTTGAGCTGGTAGTTTCTGGTGCTCAGCACAGGCGGCACTCAATTGTCAACAGCGGCACATAGATAAACTGCGCTACCATGTGCAGACTGCCCTAATTTAGAAATAAGCACACCAACATTTGTTTATTAATTCAATTTACATTAAAAAGGTCTAAAACATGTTCCACAATCTGTTCTTATAGCTATGAGGGACTCAAATAGTCTGAATTGTCACACTGCTAGGTGTGTGGTGGGTAGTAGATGTGTTGGTACTGTTATTGGCAGCACTGGTAGGAGCTATGGGTGGTGAAAGGTGCAGTGGCTTTCTGACGAGCAGCCACGGCACTTATTATTTCACAAATTAAGCACTGGATTGAAGGCATTCTGCCCTTTGTCGAGGAGCACATCCACACATCATCAGTGCCAGGGACTGACGATGTGTGTTAATTTAAACCAAAACACATATTTGCTTTTAGTATTGAGGAGGCCTGTAGATTCCACAAAAGTGGGCAACCGGAAGCCAAATCACAGTTATGCTGGCCTCAGTGGTCCTATGTTTCAGACTGGTATTTATATCTACTCTAAATCACAAATAAACAAACTAAAAACATAAAGGAGCATGTTTAGTGCGCAATGCAAATGCTGCATATCAACTTACATCATGGCCCTCTTCATTTTTTAGTGTTCTCTGTAGGAATGTCTGTGATTTATGACTGGGTATCCTGGTGCTCTATAAGGTAATCATTTACTATGCTTTAAAAGTTAATACAATCTAATATGTAATGAAAAATGTGTTGAAAAATGCTTTGATTTGGTCTTTCTGTCTCCCAAATTTTCTTGGGGGGAGAAGTTCAACCCCCCAAACTCCCCCTAGTGGTTGCTCATGGCGCTTGCTCGCTACACACCATGTGGGGGCTGGTGTCACTTTTACTTTGTTCTCTCTGATTCACTACTGTCTATTTTTGGTGCTCTCTGAAAGAATGCCTATGAGTACATATGACTGGGTGGGTAACCTGATGTTCTTTAAGGTCATCATCTACTGTTTACTGTGCTTTGAAGGTTGATACAATTTGAATACGTAATGAAAATGTGCTGTAAAGTTCACCATTTTGGTCTGTAGTTTTCCAAAAATTTCTTGGAAGGAGCCCGTCGGGCTGGCTCGCTCGCTACGCGCCGGACGGGGGCTGGTTTACTACGTGCCGGATGGGGGCTGGTCTGGCAAAATTTGCCAGGGCTGCTTTCAGTTCCCAGTCCGGCCACTCGTCCAGAATCGTACGTGTGCAAATCCTTGCGCATATGAAAACCCAGATCCAGTGGTTGAGCCTTCTCCTACACCGTCCTAAAGTGTTGAGCAACATGCCACTACACATAAGAGCCTCCTCCTCGCTTCTTAAATTTCGCAAGAAGCTCAAGTCTTCGCTTTTCGAGTAGTCCCACTAGACCATAGGTTTGACTGGGCTCACACCTGTTACCATGTGATATTGCTCTCTACAAATTTACATAGCATAACAGGCTTTGCATTTCTTATAGCCACCATCTCTTCTCAAATCCTTCCCTCCACCCTTTCCTTACGGCCCTGGGATTGCCTTTGTACTGGGAATTTGCCCGCTAGATCACCCTCAAAGAACTTCTATGCCTACGGTTCCCATTTCTTTCAGAAATATTTTTAAGGACTGACCTTACTGTTATTTAAGGAAGCTTCAAGAAATAAATCTTTTATTGAAAAATAGTAGACAACCATCGACAGCAAAGACGGACATTTCACTTGCATGCAGTGCTATTTAAAACAGCATATAATCACGAATGCCAGCATTTTTTAACCTGATCGAATACATCCCTCAGAAAATACAAAATAACTCAATGTGAGAATGGAGTGGCCTTTCGTTAGTTTTTCTGTCAAGGTAAACAAGTAAGAGGGAATTAAATATTTGCAGGCTGCAAACCTTCTTCTCTCACTCAAATTCTTCGAAGTCAAGGACATTTCTTCAGTTCCCTTACAATCCAAGATTTAACATTCATCTGAGAAGTTGAGGTTTGGGATTGTTGGTGGGCATTACAAGCCATTGGAAGGAATTCCACTACTATCTGAAACCTCACCCCTGTATGAGGGCGTTCACTTCGAGGTCAGGACCCCTGAGCTTTCTTTGAGACAAAGTACATAGCGATTTGCATTC
Source organism: Lissotriton vulgaris (assembly GCF_964263255.1). Taxonomy (NCBI): domain Eukaryota; kingdom Metazoa; phylum Chordata; class Amphibia; order Caudata; family Salamandridae; genus Lissotriton; species Lissotriton vulgaris. The sequence goes on from NC_141694.1 coordinate 583,537,976, forward strand.
TATGGAATAAGATGAGAGTACCTCTGCAAGAGATGCATCCACCTTTGAAGGCACTTTCAGATCCAGCCAAGGCTGGTAGTTCTCCAACAGCAACGTAGGCCTACAGTGTGCAAGAGAATAGAATGATATTAAATAACAACCCTGGTACAAAACAGATTCCAGGAGTACTTCAACAGGCGAATGACTAATACTTGCCTGTGCCTTTTGCATTTGTTGTTTCCACACACTGCGCAGCTGTGACCTTGAGGAAATAATTCTTGTATTTCGAGTTGCTGTAAAAGTGAAAATGCACAACTTCAATAGAGGCAGAGAGAGTACAACTTTTACAGACACAAAGGACAAAATAAGCAAACATACATAAACGCCGGTGTCTTGGTCACTTTCTCCAGCTCCACAAGGGTAACTGCTGTTGACATAGGAAGGCTTTATGAGAAGGGCAGGGGCAAAACAAAATCATAGCGGGGAAAGAGAGGGCAAACAACGAATGGAAGGATGGAAAGAGAGATAGAGAGATGCAAAGAAGAGAGCTGTCTAGTTTGAGCATTTTCTTTGGTCACAGCTACTTTTGGTTCTCAGTTCAGCTTTGACTCCGTTGCCAATACAGGGGGCTTGGGTGTGACAAGTGGGGGATCACACATGTGGAAAGACGGCCTAGGGTTTCATTCAGGGGGAACACACCAAAACATTCTGTAGGTAGATTTCATAACATTTTACTAGTGCATTTAAAGAGGACTGAATGAACAGGCCTGTGGCAGGTCATTAAAGTCACATGGACCCTCACTTGATCCCTACTGTGCCATGGAAGCAATACTACATGTTTTGTCAACAGCAACATGATCTATTTAGGTAAGCCAATGAAAAAGATTGATGCAACTAATTGAAAATGTAAATATCAAGACTTTTAGCTTCCAGAGAGAAAATGCTCAAGATATGTCCACATGAAATACATGTATTCCTTGCAAACCAAAGGAACTTTGACATGCTGGACTTAAAAGCACATTGGTTTTCTTTTTTAATCACCCTCATTCTCTGCTTCCAAATGCATAACTACTTAGAACATGGTTCTTGTGCTTTTTCTTTTTAAACATTTTTTTTATTTGTGGGTATCGCAGGCAGATTTAAACAGAATAAGCAGAATTTTTTTGTAAATAACTTCCAGTGTCTCCCAAAAAAAATTATTACATAAAGCAGTTTACCAAAACTTGTAAATGATAAGCAATACTCAGACAGGCAAATAAGTACAATACAGGAAGTATTTACACAAATAAATACAATTGTATCTAAATTATAGTTAGACACAGCTTCAAATCAAGTTAATCAGTTTCGGATGTATAAAACAAGCCTCCCCATATTCTCTTTATTTTAGTCATTGCTTTAAATCCTCTTTTTCTGGCTAAAGATAGCTCCATATGATGTATCTCTTTAACCAAACACCACCATTCATTCGCATTAGGTGCTTGATCAGATATCCAAGCTCTAGCCAGAACTAGTCTTGCACATGCTAGCACAATAAAAATTAGATCTTGAGAAGGTGTAGGATTGGGCTGTATACCTAGCAGAATCATTTCAGATGTTAAGGGTACATCAATTCGCAGTTTCAATCTCAGTATCTTTCCTATACTGTCCCAGAACGAAACTAGCGCGGGGCAAACGACCAACATGTGTTCTAGATCAGCAGCCTGTAGGTGGCATTTGGGGCATTTGGTTCGATCATTAAAGGCATTATTCGGGGACCATTTGCTTATTTGTAGAGGAGTGTGATAAAGTTGACAAATTGTTTTATATGCTTGCAGTTTTAAACTTGAAGAATGGACTAGTGTATCAATTTTCTTTAAAGAGCATGATATTTCATTCGAGGTGATACCTATGGGAAAGCATAAGGCCCATTTCTCTGCTATTTCTGGACACTCATCTTGTTTATTTTGAGTGAGGCACTTATATCCCTCGCTAATAGTTACTTTTTGGTTTTCCTCTCCCTTGTACAGGCATTGCCAGAAATCCGAATCCAGAATCTCTTTCAGTTTTAATTTTCTTACAAAAAAATCACGGATTTGTACATATTTAAAATAAGTGTGTTCTGGTAATTTATATAATAACCTTAAAGTTTCAAACTCCAGAAAGCCTGAAGAGCCGTAAAGATCCCCAAGTTTCAATATACCTTGACTCGCCCATATTTTACACCCTGAGTCGGAAAAAACCACTAGGTAAACCTGGGTTGTTCCATAGGCTTAAAAGAGGATGATAAAATGATAGCTTATTCTGATTCATAAGTATCCTCCAAATGTTAATCATGTCCTTTGCGGTCTTAAACCTCACTCTTTTGAAGTAATTTGGATCATTACTTCTAGCCAAAAACTGCAAGGAATCTGGCCCCAACATAAATTGATGGAAAAAATATGGGTTGCTGGAATTGAACAAGCTCTGTAGCCGCCCTAGAAATGATGCAAGATAATATGATCGGAAATCTGGAAAGTTAAGCCCTCCTTTTATAAATGGGAGTTTCAGAGAGGAAAGTGCTCTTCTGTTCTTTTTATAACCCCAAATGAAGCTGCCCAGTATGCCATCGAGTTTTCTGAAAAAGACTATGTTTATTTTCAACGGTATACATCTAAATAAGTAGAGAAATTTTGGCAGAATGTTCATTTTAATAAGGTTGATTCTCCCGATAAGATTTAAAGGTACCTTATGCCATTTTTTAAGGAGGGCCTCAGTTTCTTTTAATAAAGCATCGTAGTTCAGTAAAATAATTTCCCTTATATTGGATGTTAGCTTTATGCCTAGGTAAGTAGCAGCGTAGCATACTCCCATTACAGGTATTGGTGGTTTATAGTTGGCTATAATTTGGGTTTTGTCTAGGTTTAGCTTATAACCCGAAACTTTTCCAAAGATTTCTGCCTCTTTAACTATACCTAACATGGATTCAGTCACATCGTTTGTATATACTGCCAGATCATCGGCGTATGCTGTTATTTTAAGACAGTTTGCCCCAAATGTAAATGATTTTATCATAGCTTGAAGCTGTAAGGCATTAATAAAAGGTTCCATAGAGAGGGCAAATAAAAGGGGTGACAAAGGGCAACCCTGCCGAGTTCCTCTTCTTATGGAAAATTTGGTAGAGAGTAGGCAGTCGTATCCAATTAATGCATTAGGTAAGTGGTAAAGTGCTTTTATCTTTGTAATGAACTTGCTTTTAAGCCCCATTGCTTTCAAAACTGACCACAGGTAATCCCACCCCACTCGGTCAAAAGCTTTTTCGGCGTCGAGTAGTATAATACCGAGTGGGGTGGAGTTAACTGCAGCCATGTCAAGCACAGTGATGGCCGTATTTACATGCTGCGTCGTATCTCTAACTGTTACAAAACCATGCTGATGTTTGTTAACCAATCTCGGCATGATAGGGGACAGTCTCAAGGCTAGTAATTTGGCAAACACCTTGGCATCAGCATTAATCAAAGAGATTGGGCGATATGATCCGCATTCCGTAGGAGTTTTATTCTTTTTTAAGAAAAATATAATTTTGGCGGTATTCCAAGATGACGGGGCCCCATCATCTGTAGCAATCTGATTAATAACCAAACAAAGTACAGGCACGAGTTCTTCCCAACATAATTTATAAATTTCAATAGGCAGGGTGTCATCTCCGGCAGCCTTTCCAGATGGGAGGGAGAAAATAGCTAATTTTAATTCTTCCTCAGTATAGTCTTTTTCTAACTCTTCCATACATATCGAATCATTCTTCGGTTGCCAGTTGTTTCTGATATAATTCTCCACCAGACCAATTGAGGGCATACTCTCAGGAGTATACAACCTAGTGTAGTAATCAGCGAATTGCTGCAGTATCTTATCAGGTCGAGTATAAATAGTACCTTCTGTTCCTTTTATGCTCTTAATTCGAGAGGTGGCTCGTTCGTCGGCTATTTTATAGGCAAGTATCTTTCCTATTCTGTCACCGCTCTCATACTGTGTAATTTTATATTTGTGTAGTTTAGCAGTAACTTTATCTCTTAAGAATTTTTTAGTCTCACAGAGCAACGTAGTTATTTTAAGTTCAAGTCTGTCCTTGTTTAAATTATGAGGGGCTCCTGCACTTTCTTTTCTAGCAATCTCAGCCAGGTGTTCTTCTAATCCTCTAATTCCTGAAATTAAGCATTGGGTCTCTGTTTTCTGGTTGAAATTCTGCTGAATAATATATTGCTGTGCCAATCCTCTAATGCTGGCCTTACAACAGTCCCAAACTAAAGTGATTTTAGTTGAATCAATATTAAACTCTAAAAATTCCTTTATGTGAGCTTTCAGTAAAGGAATAAATGTGTTATCAGATAAGAGGTGTCTGGGAAAAGAAAATAGCCTGGGTTCTTTCTTTGAGGAAAGTACATTAAAAATTACCATTATGGGGTTATGATCCGACGTTACCTTTGGGCAGATCTCCATTTTACAGCCATTGATGATTTGGCTCGTTGCCCAGGCCATATCTATACGGGAGTACATTTTATGAGGTAAAGAATGGTAGGTGTATCCCGCCAATGTAGGGTGTAGCTGTCTCCAGACATCTTTTAATTATGTATACGGGCCAGCTCTAAAATGGATGCCCTAGTCTTACACATTCGCTGTGAGGGGGTACTCTTGGTCGTGTCTATTGCGTAGTTTATGACACAGTTGAAATCCCCCATGATTAATATCTCTCCCTCCCACCCTAGTAGTTCTATATTTAAACGATCAAAGACTGCAGCATCATCATGATTGGACCCATATACGGCAAATATGGTATATTTAAGAGCTGATAGCTCCGTGCGAGGTTGGATGCTGGTCAGACGGCGGCGCTGATTTTGTTAGACCTCAGCGCCGCCTTCGATACTGTATCGCACAGCATCCTCCTTCAGCGGCTCGAGGAGATCGGTATCGGTGGCCAGGCGCTGCAATGGTTCCGCTCCTTCCTAGACAACCGTTCCTTCTGTGTTGCCATCCCTCCCTTCAAGTCCAGGTTCCAGCCTCTGGCCATGGGGGTTCCGCAGGGGTCCTCGCTGAGTCCCACGTTGTTCAACCTTTACGTGAGACCGCTGGCTGATGTCGCAAGGCAGTGGGGCCTAACCCTGGTCTCATATGCCGACGACACACAGCTGGCGGTTACTCTCAGCGGGGATGCGGAACAGGATGCCCCCAGGTTTCAGTCTGGACTGAAGGCGGTGGCCAGCTGGTTGACAGGTAACTGTCTCCAGCTTAATGCCACAAAAACAGAGGTTATGGTTGTCGGGAAGGGAGTGGAGCTCTGGGGCGATCAGTGGTGGCCTTCGGAGCTGGGCCCCACTCCGACCCCGGTGTCGGAGGTGAAGAATCTAGGGGTCTGGTTAGACGCTGGTCTCACATTCATAGGGCACACCAAAAAAATTGCAGCCTGTTGCTTTGGACTCTTAAGAGGTTTAAGGCCAGTGCTTAAATTCTTCGATGCCCCTACCAGACAGCTTGTAGTCCAGGCAACCATCATCTCCCGTCTGGACTACGCAAGCTCTTTGCTGGCTGGGGCTAACCAGGCTGAGTTAACCCGTCTGCAGCGGGTGCAAAACGCCGCGGCGAGAGCCATTGTCGGCCTACCTAGGTTTTGCCCGGTGGCTAATGTCCTCCGCTCCCTGCACTGGCTTCCGGTCAGGAAGCGTATTCTTTTTAAGGTCTTGTGTTTGACCTTCAAAATCCTAAGAGGCATAGGCCCTGAGATTTTGGCCAACTCTATCTCTTTCTATGTCCCCACCCGCAACCTCCGATCTCAAGGTCAGGCCCTTGCTGTTGTCCCCAGATTTAGGCTCAGCAGGATGGGGGGTCGCTCCTTCAGGGTGAAAGCTGCGTTAATCTGGAACACCCTCCCAGTTGAAATCCGGCTGCTCGAGGACCTGTTGTCTTTCCGTAGAGCCATCAAGACCTTCCTGTTTTAGCCTTCCTTCTGAGGCATTATCTCCCTGTTGTGTTATGTTGCTCCGTGTCTCTGCGCCGGGATGCTCCTTCGCTGGAGTCGCTGTGCGCATAATAAATTGTTATAACATAACATAACATAGCGTGATTTGAGCGATGACCCATCTACCCGCTTTGTCAGATGCTACCCTGTTAACCTCAACCTTGAATGTTTTTTTCTTTAGTATAGCTACCCCACGTATCGAAGCATTTAAAGATGTACTATTTATCAGCTCATACCCCCCTTGCACCAGCATTTTCCTGTCTCGATATCTTATATGTGTTTCATTTAGCAGTGCCAAGTGAGGGTTATACATCCTTAACTCTTCAAATACAAGCTGCCTTTTACTCCTATTATTAAGCCCCGATACGTTCCATGCAAGACAGTTAACTTGACACATTTCTTAATTCAGAAATGTTCTGAATAACCGTTTCTAATGACCTATATACCCATTCTGAAATTATAAATTTGTAGCAAGCGTTGTACCTGCCTGTGATACCCTTGCTATTTAACCCCACTCCCCTCCCACAACCACCCCCAGGTCTAGACCTTAGTCCCTCCCCCCACCCTGTACCTACCCGGAAGCCTAACCCCATCTTCTGCTGCCGCTGGTTGGGCAGCGAGACAGTGTGGACCCTCCAACGATCCTCCCCCTCCGCATTCAATCATACATACTTAAGTATCGTATTATCGGAGTAGAAGAGGAAGAAAAAAAAAAAAAAAAAAAAAAGTCATATAGTAGTATCAACTTGCAAAAAGAGACAAAAGAGAAGAGAAGCAGCATGACCAATCAAGTCTCTTTAAGTAATAAATTGTAGTATTTCTGGTATTTTTAGCGATCGGCTCCTAATGATGCGAGAAATTGTTCGGCCTCCTTGAAATCATTAAATATGCGGGTGTGGCCTGACTTTATAATTTTGAGCCTAGCAGGTTCTTGTAAATAGACCACAGCCCCCTTAGACTTCAAAGGGTCTATCAGTTTTCTCAGTTCCCACCGCTTGTCCATTGTGGCCTTGCTCAAGTCGGACTTCGTAAAAAACGTAACATTGTCTACCGTCACTGGAGTATTAGGTCTAGCCTCAATGGAAATTGCTTGTCTCAGTAGATAATTCCCCAGATAGATCAGGATGGGCCTTGGAAATCTGCTATCCTTGTTTTTTGCGAACATGGGCAATCTGTGAGCTCTCTGTACTTGGGAGTCCCAATCCCAATCAGAGAGATCTGGGAAGGCTTTATGCAGTAGCTTGACCATGTACGCCCGTGCGTCGGCCCCTTCTGATCCCTCGGGAATTCCAAAAAAGCGTAGATTCTGGCGCCTTTGGCGATTTTCCAAGTCTTCGACTTTATATGCCCAGTATCGGTAACAGCTCCTGCTGCCGCGGGTACTTCTTTGGATCTGATTTTGCAGACTCTTTTGGAGCATCAGCAAGAGGTGCTGCACAACTTCTCTCAGCTAAGGGAAGATAATTGCAAAATGCAGAATTGTCTGCAAGAGGTCACAGGTAGACTACATAATGTTACAGAGGAGATAGTCGAAATCCAGCAGAGGATTGTTACAGTTGAAGAAACTTTGGCTGGATAAAGACATTGTATTGCTTAAAAATAAAGTCGAAGACTTGGATCTTGTGATTTTTCACAAGTGATGTGTACAGATATAACAGTTATGTTTATAAATGTGGGGTGATATTAGTGGACCCAAGACTGATAAATTACAGTTTAAATAAAGAAAAGCACCCAACTCAATGGTTGGCACTACCTCTACTACTCTAAATTAGTGTGCAAACCAATGTGTCTTGAGGGGATTGCTTGTGCCGTGCCAGGACAGAATCACTGCTGATAAAGTCTGTCCTGTTTGTCACAAAACGTCAGTGATGAGGGAGGGTGATTGATTTAAGCTAAGTTGTCGCTCAACACTCGAATGTCTCTGATACAAAGTAGTAACAAAAGAACCAAAAGTAGGTGGTGCTTTTTTTCCCCGGGGTTTCCAGGGAAAAAAAGTTTGCTATTCAAACCCGTCTGGTTTGTTTACTGTGACTACTGTAAGAATAGGCTGGGCCGGGCCATCATTTATGCTAGCGTAATCTCATGTAATTTCTGGCATTTGTGTACTATTGCATCGTTTTGCATATTTGCTTGGGCATTTATTGTAATTTCTGCAAAGGAAACTGCAAATTTCATCCAATCCTACATAAGGTCTTCCTGACCAATCTGTGATGGCTTAAATCACATTGGGCCCCAAGGTTATTGTTGGCACTGCTAAAATGTCCTCAATACACATGTGTTCATTATAACAGAGCTATCAGTATGCCTAGACCCAAGGTATGGACTGGTCTTCTGACTAAAAGCTGACACATTGAAGATAATAGTCAATTTAATAAAACCATGAAGGCGTACTTCTTTTATTAGTCTTTTCTGTTGATCTTTCAAACTCTTTTGTGTGTGTTACACAAGAAGGAATTAGCTACTACTCTTAGTATGGGGCACAATGATGCCCAAGGATGAGCGGCGCGTCACAAGTGAGTAAATGAATAAATAAATAAGACCAGTCTCATCTAGTACTTCACTAGCTTCCTGAACAGTTTTGCAATTTAAAATATCCTACAGTTTAGAAGAGTTCAAAGTAAATTACATTTTTGCTCAGTTATTCAAGATCATATTATTGAAACATATTTCAAATAAGGCATTTGAAATGTAAAGTTTTTTACCAAACACCATGGCAATGAAAACACGATAAGCAACAAATCCATATTACTGTTCACAAAAAAGGCTGCATACAAAGACCTCATAAAGAAAATTATAGCAGGCCAATGGCAAGTCAATAAAGCTAAATTAGGACTTTTTACCTTGGGCTTATATTGAAGCGTGAACAAAATATTTGGTAAAAGGGTATCTGGTCCAAGTGTACAGTAAAAGGTAACAACGCCAGCCACAAATGACCAGAAGATCATCAATACGTGCAGGTACCTAATAAGAGAGAAAGAAAACACAAAACATATGAAGGTGGATACACTACAAATTAGAGCACGCCGTATCTCTAGCAGATGAAGGTTTAAAAAATTGAAAGACTCTCATTAAGGGGAAAATGCTCATTATGTTGGTAAAGTGGCATCCTGATCTAGGAGTAGACAATACATTTGTTTTTTCATCATGGCTAAGTAAATACAAATTAAGTACTAGAAAAGCAAAGTCACCAATTCTGGTTACGTTTAAATGAACACAACTCTTCATTTATTAATGAGTTTGAGTGTGTGGTTACACAGATGAGAAAGAAGGGGATTGTGATAAACTGTTTGGTAGATAATTAGTGTATGATGTCGAGAAATGAGTAAGCGACTGGGTGTAGGGAAATGTATAGGGTGAGTGACTAGATGGATAAATGGCTGAGTAAGTGTGCGCACCCGGAGGGGGTGGGTAGTTGTGGATGAAATGTGAGTGCCTTAATTTAACTAGTATTACAGGCCGTTGTCAGCGGCAAGGACGGACCTCTATGAATACCAAGAATTACCATTCTTATTCCAGTGCAAACCCTACAAAGGACGGAGGACAAGAGTGCAGCTATATGACAAGAATTATTACCATTATGTTTTTTGTATCATTTGCAATATGCCGTTGGCTCATTCAAAACAGGATGGACATCATATCGAGCCAAAGCATGAAGGGAACTCCATTCAAGAAGTCAGTGAAAAAGTACCTTTTAGGAATGCTGTGTTTAACATGGTGTGTTGTGTGTTATTGTTATGTATGGCGTGCACAATGCTTATAGAAGGTCTTGCTTACAATTAAACCTGCCTGTAGCAAGGCGTAAAATAGGCCTATTCCTGACATTTCAATAAACCGTTTTTATATGTAAAAACCGTTTTGATGCTTTTGACACAACATTCCAACCACATCCTTCCCAAACACTGATTTCTTTAACTGCTCCTTCCTACTCATTCTGTCAACTGCACAAGAGTGCAGTACCACAGGTTGTTACTATAGGTCTTCATTGAAGTAAGCAAGGACTGTTCATAATCACAGTTCATAACCGGAGTTCTCTCTAAAGTCAGCTGAAAGGGTGCAATACCTCAAGTTGTTACTACAGGTAGGTCAGATCCCTTACAGGATGCAAGGGGAATGTAGGGGCTATTGGGCCACAACCTCCGGGGTTGAGGCAGTTTGATTCTGCTATCCTGGCACTAGTCTTAATATGGCTCTGCAAACTCGGACAAGTAAACCCTTACTGCACTTGACTAAGTGGTAGCATGGCAAGAAGTCAATGGCCTCTCAGGAAGGTTAGTATGGGGGTACTCAGATTCAAGAATCAATACCACCGCCCAGCGGCATAGTAAGATCAGTGCCCAGAACAGTGCTTCGCTTTGTAGAAATGGCAAGTACTTTATCACACAGAAAAGACAGAATTCCACTACACACTCAATAATGCACAAGTACCAGACACAGGGGTGCACGTCTTTGTGCTTTTAAGGGTGCATAAAATACATTTGAAGTCAGCAAAAGGGTGAAGCACTATAGTAATTAACCAGATTCCATCAGACGTCAGAAGCCTAACCCACCCCAAATCAGGAGAAACAAGCATTGGCATAGCCGATAGGTCTCACATTTGGGACCTTATACGTTAGGCCATGCATTATTGACATTGCAAATAATAATGCCTTTTCGTTTTAAAAACAAATAAAAGGCATTGTCATTTACAATGCCAATAGCATAAACTTGCGTAAATGCGAGACCTAATGCATTGCAAATGCTTGTTAGAAAACGTCGCCACATTTCTGGGGAGCACGTTTGACACCCGAAAGTCTAACACCTTTCACCAGGTGACCACGAGGTAATCCCACGGACTCCCGCCTCCCTTATACTAATTACTTCAACTGGTCAGCCCAGGACATATCTTAAGAATGAAAATGAGGTTGCTTGACCTTTCTGACCCTGGCCGGCAAAGGGCGCACTCGGGTGGGCACAGAGGTCAGAGCAGGGCGCCCTGGAGTTGGTTGCCAGGGTGAAGCCGCTGGTCCCCAGGGAGGTCCCTACCGGAAGAAGTGGAGCACCGGTTTAGCGCTGGAGCTCATCGAACCGACTACGATGCATTAGGCTGTGGTCGAGGCAGAGGGGATTGTGTGGGCCTGAGGATTTCTGCTGCATTCATACCTCTGCTCCCAGCAAGGGGCAAAGATGGGGCGTGGAAAACCCCAGACCCGTTTCAGCACCGTCGATAGGAGAGAAGGCCGTGGAACTTGGGCGGGAGAGCGTAGAACGTAGGGTAGAAGAGAGTGGAGGAGGAAAAAGGGACGATTGGGAATGGGGGAAGAGTGAGGGAGAAAGGGAGTGAGAAAACATATGAGAAAGTTGATGGGGAGGGGACATGGGAAGAAATGAGGGAGAGAGACCGCAGTGGCAAGGGAGAAAAGAGACGTTTACAAAGGTTTGAGACAGATGACACAAATGGGTGAAAGGAGGAGGAGAGGAACATTAGCAAGAGCTAATTGCATCTGGGAATGGATAATGTGACATCAAAAGAGGAAGATAGGAACTTGCAAGAGATAACACGAATGATGTAAAGAAGAGGGAGTCCTTGGATAGGAGAAGATGTTAAAAAATAAGAAAAACCGAAGGTTAAGGAGAAGACAGAGAGAAATTATAATTTGGAAGGCGGGAATGAGCGCGGGGAGTTTGAATCGATCGAGGACAGGAAGAAATGAGATAGAAAAGGGAAAGATAGGGTCTTGGAGAGAGAATGCAGCGGAAGGTAGAAAGAAGACTTGGAAGAGGGTAAAGCAAGGCATAGGCAGTCCTCCTCCCTGCCCCATTGTGGGTACCATTGTACATACCACAGGCTGCAGAGCTGCTGCAGTACTGAGGCCCTCCAGCGCTCGCTGTACGACCGGCTCCGTATCACTGCTAAAACCCCCACACACAGATAACAGAACATGGCAGGAGGGGTGGGGGGCATCCGCCCACGGTGTGGAGGGGGGGCACCTGCCCACCGCATGGGGTACTTAGAGGGATAATGCTCATCCTGTTCAAAACTGTCTAAGCCGGATGTAAACCACGGCTTGGCCTGCCCATATTGTCATTTTCATGACCCTATGAAACGACTGTGAAGGGACGACTTTAATAGGCAAGCTTATATTACCCACTACCCAGAGGTCAGTGCCCTGTAGGACTGGCAGAAAGCACAATGTAAAGCAATAAAAACAATGTATCATCACTCGAGTAAGATTTCAAAGCCATTCCCGGGCACATTGATCGCTTGAGTATAGATTAAGGCGCCCAGGAGAAGTGTTCAAGTTCATCCAGCATCGGCGAACCAGAGGCCGCAGAGGAGCTCCAAAAACGGAACCGAAAAAAATCTAGTATGGGAACTAATGACCAGACTGAGGTTTTAAGGGGAAAGGGGAGTGAAAAGGACAAGGATACAAAAAGAGAAGAGAGAAAAGGATGAGACAAGATGTGAGGGATGCGGAGAAAGCGAAAGCAGGGAAAAACAGACTCACACAGCGTTTCCCTTGCGGGAGCGAGCAGAGGCACCATCTGTTTGCAAGATGATTGCAAACAGATGTAGCCAAAGCGATACGCAAAAGGTGCACGCGTTGCCATTGAGAGCAATTCAAAGCGTGCACGTTTTTGGGCGAAAAAGCTAATCGATTCCAAGAGGTCCCCTCCTACGCAGCGCATGCGCGCTGCGTAGGCTAGACCAAAAAAACAATGGGCTTTTTTCTTGCCTCTTATTTTGTCATCTTTAAAAGGTAGGCAGACCTGCACTGATATACTAATTATGCAAGGAAAAGAAGTTTCAAGTTTTATATCTGTGCACAGTGCTTTTATCACAACATTGAGTAAAAACTCTATAAGGTTCTTGGAAAAAGGTCCAGATTGAATGGGAGGAAGACCATGCATGCACGCTAATCCCCCTTACAACATATACAAGCACTGTAAGAATGCATGTAGGTCTATAAGTTGTGCTACAATAACCTTTTTTTGCAAAATCACTGGCCCAGTCAAAACTAGTAGGGCATAGATGCACTAATAATACTTTCTGAAAGACCATACTTCAAGCTTAAATACAGAACGGAAACAGAATGGTAGATGTGAGCAGGGAAAATCTAGGCTGGGGCAGGCAGAAACAGGCGTTTGCATCTTTTATATAAAACCTGCATTCCCTCAATCCTTTTGCACAATTATGAATCCTTTAGGTAATTTTCATTAGAAAAGAGAAAATTGACATGTGTTGTGCTAGATGGTGTGTGTGGGGGTCTTACTTTTATTCATAAGAAGAGCAAGTCGGTATTTTCTCTGGATTCATGTCAACTTTGTGTGGCAAGGATCAAGGGGCCAATAATTACTGGAGACCTGAATATAGATCCAAAATCATTGTACACAGAAGAGCTTAATCGTAATCAAATTAGCATTTGAACAGCTCATTTATGTTTCAAACATTTTCCCCACAATTGTACAGAAAGGAATACCCATTACGTTGTGTGAGTTGTAGAAATTTGAATTTGTAATGTGAAATGGCTGTGCATTGTGTTGAATCAGAATCAATAAGTTGGAAATCAACACAAAAACCAAAATAGCAATATTGTATAGTTGTCTTTTATAAGTGCCCGTAATTATGCTCAAAATGAAACCAACCACTTGAGAAACCTATTGCCGGTGTTCAGCATGCCCAAGCTTCTGGCCAGTGTGAGCACTTAGATCTTGGTTTCATTTCTATGAGCAGGCCACAACACAGCACTGTCTGGAAAGCAGCCATGCCAGAGTTCGTTTGCACACCCATAATGTCCTGGGATCTTTTCAGCGTCATATATAATCACAAATGACATATTTCAGAGATTTCTGAGGACAGGTCAAAGGGGAATCACAGTGCACCTTCTATTTTCAATGCCACCCCTTGTCTGAAATGTTTTGAGGATATATCTCAAAATATAACATGGCTTAGTTGCTATAACGTTAGACGTTTCGCTATCTAGAGATGGGTTTAAAACATATTTGCTCAATACTCCGTGGCTTGACACAAACTGAAAACCCCTTAAAAAAACAAATGGCTGAAAGGGGCTGACGTGGAGACCCCCGTTTGTGTCTTTTTGTGTGTTAATGACAATTCTGCTTTGGTCTTTTTCCATACAAAGCTAGAGGCAAAGAGCACATCAAATGGGATGCAGACAGTGTGTTTACGCCTCAGTTAATAGCCTCAGGTGGATTTGTAAGGTTTAATCACTCAACCGTAGGTGTCAGATCTCCAGCATAAAACATACATTACATTTCCCATGGTTTTCTCTTAGCTGTAGTCTGTTATGGACTAGTGATTTAATTTTTAATTCCATGTTAGGACCGAGGTGAGAATTGTGTACATTTCTTCTTTCTCCAGCAGCATCCTTTAAGCAAGCAAAAAAAAATACGTTTCCAAAGAACACTGGTAACGAGCACAACCAGTCCAGCCAATCCTCTGTCTTTTATCCCTTGAACAGGTACATGTACTTCCTGTTCCCCCTATTTCTTCGCTGATCCAGCAGGAGAGAAGCACATCTGAATCATTGCATTGCCCTTAAAATGGTTTATTCCTAGGTTTACTTCCCCACTGTATGTGATCTGACATTTTTAACGTTCTTAATTCCCCAGAATTTTGAACCACAGGTTCAGCTCTCCTCAATCCATGTGTGGTTCTATTTAACACCGCAAGGCTGCATGCTTGCCCGGTGCTGTCCCCAGACCGCTAGAGGGTGCGCACTTCTCACTGACCCGGTCCAGAATCACTCTTCCACCTGCACGTTGGGGCAGAGCCTAATCACACTGCAGTCAATAGCAGCTCAGCAACCATCCGGCAGGAAACGGTCAGCAAGTGATCAATAAGTAAATCTTACCACTCAGCGGTTGGCAGAAAATTTAGGAACCAACCCAAAAGGCCCGTAATTCCATGTCCCACCAGGCATCCATATTGATTGTTCACAATCACCTATATTTCACGGGATAGCCCAGGCTCTGCCGGTGTTGAAATAAGTGTGCTGCATATCACCATTACCCCCAAAAGGACCACTGGTCCCCTGTGAAGCCCAGCAGTTCACGATCATATATCCCTAGGGGGCCCAATTTTTGACTTGGCCCTCTGTTTGCTGTGCCTCACTCAGCACTAATGAAGTGTCTTAAACTGGCACAGAATGAAGATGCAGGGGAGTAAGTCCTCATTCCACCAGAAGGAGTCAATGAAAATCATCCCTTGGGATGATCATCTGGCAGAGGATGATCCTTCAAAAAGACTTCTCTAGCATCTTGGTGCCTCTGGAGAGCAAATTACACCAATTGATAGCTAGCTGCCTAGAACTTTTCTGTTGGATGGAGGGTCATGCAGGTGCTGGTATCACTAGAACGCCTGAGGCCACCTTCAACAAAACCCAAGGCCATGTGCTCCTGTGACACCAACCCCGCTTGCGATGTCTTTGACCATTTAAAGAAGGTCTTCCCGGCAGGAGATTACTTCCCTGCAGAAAGGCGACCCAGCAGGGGCACAGAAACCCACGTAACTCAGGGATTTCGAACCCCTTCTTCTTCCCAGAATAACCTCAGTCCCAGAGTTAGGTCCCAGCTGATGACTCTCTTCCTGATTCGGATGGCGATACAGACTCCTCCAGGTCCTCATGCCCCAGGTTGTATCCCTTTGATACCACTGTGGCGGATGTTGCCCCAAATGATAGCAACAGCACTCTCTCAAACATGCTTCATACCAAAGATATCTATCATCCTTGCTCCACAGAATGGGTCCTGGCAGAGAAGGTGGTGTCTTATATGGCAGGCTGCCTTCGCAAACCATTGAGCAAGGTGGTCCATTACAGGCTGGGAGTTGAATGGCCTTGCCCCATCAAGGTGGAAAATGTGTCACTTACCCCAGAGACCGATGCCAAAATGGCTACTATTTTAGCCAAATAAATTAAAGACCCAGAGTACAGCATCAGTTCTTCATGCCAGGATGAATTGATGGGTATGGTGGAACCCCTAACAAATTAGGGTATGGTGGAAGTAGCCAAACAATCTGGGTCCCTCATTTTACCTGACAACTTGTCTGGTTGGGTCCAATGGGCCGTCATGTTCCTGGTGAACGCTATCTGTGCGATCTCGACAGAACGTCGCAGGTCCGACCTCACATTAGGGGACTTGGCTTTATCGGAAGCAGGCACCATTGCTCTAAGGGGCCTCTTTAGAGATCTCTTTATGAAGGAATTGGGCTTGTTTATATCCACTTTTACCGCCCTAGACAAGGAACATGCACCCATAAAGGTCTTTGCCACTAAGGTTTTCCCTTTAGGCCAGCAGATGTAGGTGGTGCTTGGCTTAGAGTCCTTCCAAACATACTCCCAAATTAGGTCAATATATAACGAGGGGCCAATAACTAGGTTAGGCATGATTCTGAAATGTCTTCACTTCCAGAGTAGCATGAAGCTAGGGCAGCAACAGAGGCCTATCCAGAGGCATGCCCAATACAGGATCATACACCAGTAATTGTCTGCTTTTCACCCCGAGTACATATGGGGAGGCAGATTAGCAAAGATTCTCTAAAGCTAGATGCAATTAACTTCAGATGTAGTGGTACTCCAGTCTGTCATGGGTTTCAACATCGAATTTCATGGCTCCTTCAATCAGGCCATCCACCTATGGCCACATGTCTTTTCAAAGAGGAATCACTTCCAGTAAATCAAGAAGTAGCAGAACTATATTCATTTTTGCAACAGCGATGATAGTTCTTTTAATTAATAGTAAATGATCAGAAGGTTGATTAGGACTAAAAAATGTTAACATCATGGTGGTTGTTGTGCAAAGAAAAAGAAGAAACAGGAAATACATACACATCTTCAAAGGTTAAGGGACATTGGATTGGCTGGACTAGATGTTTACTCTTACTTGAGAGAGGTAGTTTCAGTTTTTTCTTTGTTATAAGATGCCGCTGGAGAAAGAACAAAGGAGAAAGATATGCATAATCCTTGACTCCATGTCCTTAATACAACTGAAACTTTGCTTCACTGTAGCTAGAAAGTATTCCATTAAACCCCTGATTTAAAAGGCCAAGAAATACAAGTATGAAATATGCTCACATAGAATTAGTCCTGGTGTTTTTTAAATACTTTTAGCAAATCAACATTTAAAAGAAAAATCTTTTTTTATTGATTTTAATAGTTATGGTCTGCGTCATCATGACAGTTAATACAAACAATAGCTTGCAAAATGACATCTGAGAAGAAAAACCCCATCAGATGGAAAGAAGGGTAGTCACTGCACTAAGTATCACAACTCCCTCCTGCGTCCCCTGCTTAGTGGTGAGCTCGAGTCCCTGCAAGCTTCCCCCAGAATCCCATGAGGCAGAGGCAAGCCTTGCTCCCTCTGTTACTAACGCATTGGTTTGGTTTTCCATTAAGGACATTTAAGCGAAAACAATACATTTGTTTCCAGTTATTTGGTCCCAATCATCAGGTTGCACCTGCCCTGTCTGTAAAGGTCAAATCGAGTATACTAAAAAGTGTTTTCTTCAAGGGTTCGAGAACCTTCCAAGCGGCCAAGTGCCGACATGATCTATCTACATCAGTTGAGCCTTCGAGAGGGTATATAATCCCCGTCCAACCCGGAGTCGTGGCTTGGCCCCACTCCCTGCAGAACAAGCTTCACCCTTCCCACTCATCTGAAGAATCCTGCCGGAACCAAGAAGTGCTCCAGTCTCCTTCAAGTTCAAGTGAACAGATGGTTCCCCTGGCTCCAGCCCTCTTGACGTCTTCCTCATCTCTCCTTCCTGCACAGCAACTCCGGATCCCCTGTGAATCCCTGAGTCAAAGCCTCAAGATTTTCTTCAAACTTCAGTCAACTGGAAGAACTAGGCTAAGTACTTGATAACACGTTAGTGTGCACAACTCCTACAGTAGTAAGGAAGAAATAGTATCAGCATCTTCAAAGACTATAAACATTTCCTCTATGCCCGCTATGTGATTTTCTCCAGCACTTCTTGTGTGTTTATGCTCCGGACCCTTCTTGCAACCTAGCAACTAGAACTGTGATCACACATGGACTAAAGACTAGCTTAGCTCTGCGCTTCTCTGATAAACAGTAGTGCAATGAGAAAGCGGTTCAGAGTGCTTGAAACAGGTATGAACCTTGTACCTAAACCTGTGTTTCGTCTTACATCCTTGGGAGTGCAAGTAACTCCAACCTGTGTTCTGAGTTTATCTCTGGGAGTGCCACATTCCAACCTCTAATTTTGATTATTCCGCTCTCATGCAGTGCTGCTGATGAAACCTGTAAGTGTATGTCACAGAAGTCAATGCACGTCATTGTATATAGAGGCCTGTTAGTGTACTAATAGTAACTGCCTCCTTTTGTTATTTGCAATGTGTCCTCCAGAAGATGAGAGAAGAGAGCCAGCCGGTCAGCCATTGAAATTGGGCCACCAAATAATAAAACTCAAAGTTGGGCGCTTAGGCCCCCATCAGGAGGGAGCTGCACTTTATGCCAAATAGCAAGGCGAGCAATGTGTCATGGTCTCCAAATAAATTCCAAAAGAGCACTATCTGGAGGTTAGAGAAAAAGTAGAGCATCTGTGGAAGCATCACTAACTTCAATATTGGAATGCGGCCCGAATGGGTAAAGGGACTGACTGCCATAAACAAGTGCAAAGGCAAATCAACAACTTTCAAGGAATTCAATAAGTAAATAAAACAAAAAACACAGTTGACAAGTTCATCAGCTGCAAAAAATAAATAGTGTAATTAACTGGGTAGGACTAAGAAACTGTCAACTGCAGCACTATCTTAATCAATGTAGCAATTAGTAAGCAAGAAGTAAAGGACCTAAAGGGATAGAGCAATGTGGAGGAGGAGAATTGGCACCCAAAACACTAAATCCCAACATTTATATACAACTTGCCAGAGAGGACTAACACACCTTGGATACCCAAAATGTTTTCAAATAGAAACAAAATCACATATAGGAGAAGACGAAGATCAATTAGTTTAAGACCTCATCCTATTGTGTTCAAATGATGGACTTGCCACATAGGTTTATTACGAACAGTAGCTGACTTCGTCACACAAAGACTTAATAACCAAATTACTCCGGTTTTTACTGTAGAAATTATGGCAAAAGCGACCCATTAATGCATACTGCTCTTGGAATGTCCAATTTGCAAACCATGAGTATAAACATGACATAGCACACTCACTGTGTGCCATGTCAAAGACAAAACATGTAAAATCTGTGAGTCACCCCTAGGCTGGGTGCATTATATTACTTGTGAGGGCATATCTGCATTGGCAGCTATGCCCCAGTGCAGTCTAGTTCAATTACTGACTTGTACAATTATTCAAGGAAGTCATCTTAAGTAGATGTACTGTGCAATGGTCATTACGAGTTCCCCAGCTCCATGATGGCTTCAAAGAAACCTATGGTGTTTGGTTTCAAACACCTTGTCTTAATAAATCTCTACTGTTGACAGTACTAGATTTATTAGGACGTGCACCAACAGCGTACCTTAAAGGTGCCCCATGAAAAACCTACCAGTATATAGTGTGCTGGCTGACTGGTATCGTCCAGCTTGTCACCACAGACAAGCTTCTGACCCCCTGCAGGTGAGAGCCCACGCTCTCGGCGGCCGAAACACAATGCCTGCTCCAGAGGAGGGTGTTCTCACCTCCTCCAGCAGGATGGCTAGGGATTTGGCATATCAAGGCGAGGGACTTCAAAGCCTTGGTCACCTTTGATTTACGACCCCGACTTTCCCAAGGCCTGGGAGAGGCCACCCCCTGCCTCAGGCCCATTTGGCACAAGGACAGGGGGCAAATTAGCTATGCAAGTAGGCGGGCTGCACTTCCAGGCTAGTCACACCCCTAAGGTGGGCTACCTGATGTGCTCCAGGAAAGAAGGGTTCAACCATCTAATTTTCTGTGGAATTGGGAACACTGGGACAGGGTTATGCCAACTCCCTACAGGGAGTGGCCATATAGTGGGTGTAGTGATACCAAGGGTAAGTTGCCAATTGGCTACTACCCTTCACTAACGTTAATGCCCCTAAATTTAGTATTTAGGTGGCCCCAACACCAGGAAGTCAGATTCTTCTGCCTGAAAAAAGAAGGACAAAGAAGAGCTGAAAACGCGAGAACTGCAGACAAGATGTGGACTTTGGAGCCAAACCGTGCCTGCTACTATCCCAAGATTTCAAAAATCTAACTCGTCCTGCAGCGGTGCATCCTCCCAGAGCTTTGTAGGCCTGCCAGCACATCACCAACCAGCGGGCATCTCGTTGAAGTGGAGGAGCCACTCCCCTGCTGCCTGCAGAGACTAACTGCAACATCCAGTCCGCCGATCTGCTGACCACCGGGTCCACAAACACCGCTGCAGACCAGGAGAAGGTTACTAAAGCTCCCTGAGGTCAGCCTTGTTTCTCCAGCGAGTTTCGAGATGCTAGACCCGCTAGAAGCCCTCTAGCACCAATACTCTGGGTAACAGAACACTTGCAACAGCCAAGGCTCGTTAAGTGTCCAGTCCAGACAGCATCTCTGCCAAGACAGACTTACTGACATAGGATGTCAGCATCAGAGAAGCCATCATCAAGAGTGGCCCTGTTGTTCTGTTTTGCCCCTATTACCAGGTCGACCTAAAAAGCGAGAGTCTCCAACGCAATCAATCAATCAATCAACCAACCATGGGTTTGTTGAGCCCGACTACTCACCCATGAGGGTCTCAAGGCGCTGGGGAAAAGGGGAAGTGCAGGTTCCAGTCCATCAGGGAGGAAGTCTGTCGAAGAGCCATGTTTTGAGATTTTTGTGAAGATAGGGAGTGATGTCGTCTGTCTGAGGTGGAGCAGTAGGGTGTTCCAGGCTCTGGCCGCGAGGAAGGAGAAGGAGCGGCCTCCCGATCTGGATTTCCTGGTGCGGGGGGACACGGCATAGGAGGGCTGGGCTAATCATAGGGTCCTTTGGGGTGCGTGCAGGTCTGATGTTGTGGAGGGCTTTGTGTTCGTGAGAATCTTGAAGAATATTCTAGCTTCGACGGGATCCAGTGGAATATGTGCAGGTGCTGGAAGATGTGGCAGTGTCTTGGCAGGTTGAGGATGAGTCTTGCGGTGGCGTTCTGGATGTTTTGTAGCATGCGGGTGAGGTTTTTATTTATTCCAGCATAGAGTGCATGGACGAAGTCAAGACTGCTGGGTACGAGGGCGTGAGTGACTGTCTTTCTGTGTTCAAGGGGGATCCATTTGAAAGTCTTGCGTAGGAGGCAGAGGGTGTGGAAGCAGGAGGATGCAACCAAATTGATCTGGCGATCCATTTTGAGTTTATAGTCCAGAATGATTCCAAGGTTGCGTGCGTGGTCCGTCGGGATGGGCGGGCTTCCAAGGACAGGGGCCACCAGGTGTCGTTCCAGGCGTCGGGGTGTGTGCCCATGAGGAGTACTTCTGTTTTGTCCGTGTGGAGTTGTAGGCAGCTGCTTTTTATGCCTTCTTAAAAGTTGTGCTTGGCTGCGTTGGATTTGTTGGATAGGGCGAGGATGAGTTGGGTGTCGTCTGTGTATGAGACAATGTTGAGTCAGTGCGTTCTGATGATGGGGGCGAGAGAAGCCATGTAGACGTTGAACAGCGTGGGGCTGAGGAAAGATCCCTGGGGGACTCCGCAGGGGGTTGGTGTAAGGTCCGAGAGAAAAGGAGAGAGTCTGACCCGCTGCATTCTGCCAGAGAGGAAAGAGTGGAACCAGTCGAGGGCCTTGCCCCAGATCCCTAGGCCGTGAAGTCGGCGTGTTGGGGTGCGGTGAGAAACTGTGTCGAAGGCTGCTGAGAGGTTGAGGAGGATGAAGGCTACTGCCTCCTCGACGTTGTCGCCGGCTCTGTTGAAGATGTGGGTTGGGCTGGGGTCCATGGAATTCCCGGAGTGGACTGACTTCATTGTCTTCAGTGGGTCTTCGGTGGTGATGGCTGTCCATCGTTGGCTT
This sequence comes from Lissotriton vulgaris, assembly GCF_964263255.1. Classification (NCBI taxonomy): domain Eukaryota; kingdom Metazoa; phylum Chordata; class Amphibia; order Caudata; family Salamandridae; genus Lissotriton; species Lissotriton vulgaris. The sequence goes on from NC_141694.1 coordinate 583,559,862, forward strand.
CAGGGTGTTGGGGGAGGTTGGTGAGGGTTCAGTATGATGGCTGTCTTCGAAGTTGTCGTAATTGTTCTTGAATTAGAAGAAGGTACTGAGTTTGTCACAGAGGTCTTGAGATGGAGGGATGTCAGTAGACTCGCTTGTGGGTTGGGGGAACTCCTTGATGATGCTAAAGAGCTCTTTGCTGTTGTGCTCGTGTGTGGAGATTCTGTCTTTAATCCCCGTTTTTCCCCATATTTCTGATGAGTTGGTGGTGGGCGGAGGTGGCGGCTCTGAGGTTGTTGTGGGCTTCTGTGGATTTGGAGTTTCTCCAGGTCTTTTCGAGGTGTCGGCATGTGCATCTGGACTCTCTAAGTTCGGTGGTAATCCATCTGGCTTTCTTACCACGTGTGTTGTTCTTCTTGAGGGGGGTTATGCTGTTGGCGCTGTCGGAGATCCATCTGTGCAGAGCTCGGGCTGCGGTGTTGGGGTCGTCGTCTTTCGCAATGGTTGGGGTGGAGTTACCGAGAGGTGTGAGCTGGTCGTCAGTGATTGTGGTCCAGTTTCTTCGTGGGAGCGGGTGCTGGGGTCTGTGGATGGTGGGTGTTCTGAAGGAGAAGTGGACGCATTGATGGTCTGTACACAGGAGTTCAGTGGTGTGGCTGAAAGTGATGGAGTTGTCTGTTGTGAAGAGGGGGGTGGTCGAGGGTGTGTCCTGCTGAGTGCGTTGGTTCGGTCACGATCTGGCGGAGTCAACGTTGTAGAGGTTGTCCAGGAGGGATGTAGTGTTGGGGTCTAGTTGGTTGTTGAGGTGGAAGTTGAGGTCTCCCAGCACGGTGTAGTTGGTAGATGCGATGGTTTGCGGTGAGATGCTGTCCGTGATGGAGTTGGTGAATGGTCCGCAGGGTCTGAGGGGGGTCAGTAGATGAGGGTTCCTGGGAGGGTGGTGTGGCTGGCCTGTATCTTAAAGTGTAGGTGTTCCATCAGGTCTGTGGGCTCGTCGGGGTGTGCTTAGCCATAGGGGACGATGGCGATTCCTCCTCCAGGGCGGCAGGGGCAGTCCTTCCGGGAGATCTTGTATCCTTGGGGAATGGCAATGGCGATGTCCGGTCCAGAGGTGGTGTTGGTCCGGGGTTCGGTGAAGAATGCGACGTCCGGGGTGGTGGTGTCAAGGAGGTCCCAGATTTCTGTGGCTTGTTTGTGGAGGGATCTACATTTAGGGGGATGCATTGCAGGGTCTTCGGTGCGATTGTGTTCTTGCGGGCGGGTTGTGCTGGATCTGTGGTCTTGCGGTGCTGCTTCTGTGCCGGCAGCGGTGACAGCTGAAGGGTCCGTGGTTGTAGGCTGGTGAGGCCTACTTGCAGTTGTTGTTGCGCCTGGGTTGAGTTCGTGGAGTGCAACTGAGTTGTAGCCTTGGTGGTGCGGAGGTCCAGGGTTCCTAGCACTGGTTACGTTCGGGTCGCAGACAGGCGCAGACGGGCTTGCCTTTGGTGCGCCTTCGCCATTAAGTAGGGGTCGGGGAGGGCTGGACAGCTGGGAAGCAGGGAGGGGTACTGGCTCAGGCTGCTCACGCGGGGGGAAGAGGTAGGGGCAGCAGCAGCAGCGGGAAAACGGGCAGGAGGTGCAGGAAAGGGAGAGAAAAAAACTGCGCACAATAAGGAAAAAAGGAAGAGGATAGAAAAATAAACAAGCATTTACAATGCAACGGTTTTGCCTTTGCAAAAGTTAGAGCTATTGGCATTGTAAATGACAAAAATTGTATTTATGTGTTGGTTTTGAAAACAGATAAATAAATGGCATTGTCATTTACATTGCCAATAACTTAATCTCTCGCAAATGTGAGACCTATTGTACCCTACTGGACGAGCTCAGCAGACAGCAATTACTACCACACACACACACCCAGAGCCACAGACACCCAGAGCCACACACCCAGAGCCACACACACACAGCCAGCCACACACACACACACACCCAGTGTAATCCTGTTTCCTCGGGATCGGGTAACTGACACCACCCTAGAACACCCCTGTTTGAACCTCAAGAAAATGCAACAACGTATCTTGCTGTTAAAACCAGCTCTTTATTTCTGCTTGCTCCAACCAGATGAAATCGTACACTGTGCTATACAGTGTATGGCTACGATAGATATTCCAACCGTCCTCTGCACGGATGCCCGTCCTAGCATCCACCAACTGAGGATACCGTGCTAATTAATGGCCGACAATGCCACTCGAGTAAAGAATAAGCTGGTTGGCGCGACCAAGTCGTCCTCCGCACTCGTGTCAGTCCTGACACGCTCCAACGGATGGCAAGCCACTACAACAACGAACAGAATTCCAGTCTATTTTCCGCACACTCGATAACCCTCGAGTGGGGACTGGCTGAGTTCAAAAAGGGTACAAAGTTCCACGCACTCGATAACCCTCGAGCGGGACAGGCAAAAGTCAGTGTAAGGACTGAGTCCCAAGCGCTCGATAACCCTCGAGCGGGGACTGTCAAAATGTCTGTGAAGGGACTGAATCCCCAGCGCTCGATAACCCTCGAGCGGGGACTGTTAAATGTTTGTAATGGGACGGAGTCCCAAGCGCTCGATAACCCTCGAGCGGGGACTGGCAAAGGTCTGAAATGGACCGGAGTCCTAAGCGCTCGATTACCCTCGAGCGGGGACTGGCCAATGTCTGGGAAGGGACGGAGTCCCAAGCGCTCGAGAACCCTCGAGCGGGGACAGGCAAAGGTAGTGGACGGGTCACAAACGCCCTAGAAAAGCAGGGTCCGGTTTGTGTCTTACAGCTGTAGCGTCCTGCGCTTCCACCCCTCTCACACGCAACACTGAGCTCACCTTCCTCGAAGCTTCGGCAAAACGGACTCGCGTCAATGATACAAAATATCCGACACCGACTGCTGGCTTCCTGGTGGTTTTTATGGGGACGCCCTCCTCGTGTGTTCCCTGCGCTATGCCTTCTGGGAAGTGTAGTTTTGGGCGGGCGTGATTCTGGGTCTTGTGGTTCCTTGATCGTTTGTCTCCTCTTCGGGGCTCCGATGTGTGTCTTAACACCCAGAGCCAAACACACACACACACCCAAAGCCACACACACACACCCAGAGACACACACACACACACCCCCAGAGCCACACACACACACCCAGAGCCACACACCCAGAGCCATACACACACACCCAGAGCCACACACACACACACACACACACCCAGAGCCACACACACACACACACCCAGAGCCACACACACCCAACAGAATTCTGTGTGTCGATGATAACAAAATATGCGTTATCCGATCGGTTGATGCGCCAGCTTCAAAGTTGTGCCCCATAAAGTGTGGAATAAAGTGCACAAAACACTTTGTGACTGGCTTTACCGCATGGTATTCCATCTACATACTGTTTATATGTGCATGTCCTTCGGCGTAGGACCTGGAGGAAATCGTGCATGCAGAACCCAAGGTGCTAACCATATGTACTACCACATCGAGTCACGTATTTTACCATAGACACACAATGGGGAAAACCCTTTAATACATCAAGCCCAGAGAACAGATGGAATACCGGATGCAAGCAAGCACTGTTTTACAGCAACCACACTAATCAGCTGGAAACACTGCAGGCCCCTTGCATCAGCAGCAGGGAGTAAGACGGGAAGATGAATGGGCCCCACCAGGAATCTTTGCCTGCCGGAAAGATAATACATTCTACAAATTATAGATCTGAAGAAGGGAGATGTGCATTTAACCCCCATCCCGTTCAGTCAGTGCTGCCCTGACTCAGGCCTGTCTGAAGTAAAGCAAGACTTGGCAGTTTACATATACAGTTGATAAATCATTCAGACACCGGCTTATTTATTCCCCCTACCAAGCTGCACGCTTCTGCAGCGAGATGAAAGGACGTGGGCTGCACCGTGCTGGTTGGTGTAAGTGCCATTACAGGCAGCCTTCTGAATTTGCATGAATGGGTAAACAAGGATGGAAGATAAAAAAAATTCCCTTGTCGGTGCAGCGTGCACGGGTGGCAGGGCGAGCACAGCTGCTCTTACGCACCTCCAGGCTGCCTCCCGTCTCCGGTCCTCTGTATCCTTCTTGAGTGCCATGGAAGCAGCGGACTCCATCACTTGGACTTGTGGGACGAAAATAGGTCTGAGCTCAGCCGGTCAATAATGGCTGAAAGCGCATAATACTTGAAAATCCTGCCTAAAAGCATCCGGAGTGGGTTTTTCCACTGGACGCTGGTCTGCAGTTACACAGTCTCAGAGGGGGGCACGCCGTCGGGGCCCAGGAACGTGGCCTGCTTCCAAGTAGCAAAGTAATGAGACCCCGCTGTAGTTGTACGTTTTCTGCCTCGAGGAGGTACGGGGCCCCGGGCCATTTATTATCTCTCCCCCTTGCGTCCTTGTCGGAGTGCTGTGCGGCAGGGCATAAGTCCTAAAACAAGCTGGAGCAAGGGTCAGTCGGGAGAGCCAACCACATTGGCTCTCCCGACCACGAACAACGTAGGAAAAAATAAATAAAAGGCCACGGACAGTGGGCAGGAGGGAGGAGGCACGGACAGTGGGCGGGCGGGCGGGAGGGAGAAGGCACGGACAACGGGAGGGAGGGCGGGAACAAATGGATCGCTGACGGCGGGAGGAGGGCGGGATAACTCCTCAGCGAGAGGGAGGGTGTGTGGGGTGGGACTTAAAAAAAGACATGGAAACGCCCCCGAATCGCGTCGTGACGGGGGAAAGAGTGATGGACAACCATGTCTTCCAATGGCTAGCCTCCATTTATGGAGCTAGCCAATGGAAGAGCAGGCGGGATAAAGCCCATGTACTGTTCTAACATAAGATTTTGCCTGCGCGAACGCTGCTGCGCAGCGAACGCCAGGCGAAACCTAAAAAGTGAAGAAAAGTGATAGAAAAAGAGTAAAGGGGGGTTAAAAATAATGGGTGAACAACAAGGAGACTGAGCAGAAAGGAGAGGATAAAGGGACCAGAAAGCGGAGCGAGAGAAAGAGTCAGAGGTCCACTGGACCAGCAGGGATTAGGCGCATGTATAACCTGCAGGTGGAGGAGGGCCTCGAACACCAACACTACGGGAGTGCAGGGGCTCAGGAGGGCCTCACTCAATGGTGGAGCTGTGAGGGTGGTAGAGCAGTATCGCTGACAAGAGTCAGTCTTTCAAGCAACCTGCCGGACAAAAAAAACTCTGATGGTGCCCCCTTGCTCCAGAGACCCTCAAGAGCAGAGCCCAGTTTGGGTCCTGCCGGACTGGTCACCTAGTCCCCACTTGCAGCCGTTTTCTTGTTACAGGGTTCCCCATGGACTTCAGCTGTAGCGTTAGAGGCTACCCTTGTGGCCAGCACCTCTGCATCCGGACACAACTAGGCAGTTCAACCAAAACTGTTGGTGGCTCTAAGGACCTTGGCCCCTACTTAACCTTAGTCCAGAAGAACAACTCTGCCACCCAATAGCAAGTACACCTATGCAGTGTATGTTTCTCCCATGCCTCAAATCGGACATCTGTATTTACGGTGTTTCTGAAAATCGCTAACTCAAAAAGTACTTACCTGATCCTGAGGATCTTGGTGTCTAAATTAATATCAAAACATATATTATTTTTCTAAATTGGTCTTGAGTTCTTCTTCAGTATGTGTCTCATTTATTGACTCTGTCTGCACAACAAATGCTTAACACTACCCTCAGCTAAGTCTAAACTGCTCGCCCACACTACCACAAAGAGAGCATTTTGGAATAATAATTTAAGCCCTATTAGCCAATACGGGTTGTTTGGACTTTCTACATAGAGTACCTGAATTTGATTCACTACATAAAAAGCCAGATCCTACAGTAATGATATTCTATTTCTTTTAGTGATGAGGCTATGTTAGCACTCTTATTTAAAGAAAGTAGGTGAGAGTAGAGGAGACTAGGAAAAGAAACAGAGCTGACGAGGAAACTATGAGAAGGTGGCAGGATCAGTGCTAATGTTCAAGTAAGTACATTTACATTTTTCTTTAATTTATCTCAGAATCATAAAGATGGAGTAAAAAATAAATAAAAAACAGCCAAAGTGCTATTCCCCCAAATATATCGCTAACTATAAACCGATAGCCTACTTCCTTAATTGCATAGGGAAATAAATAATAAATTGGGAAATACAGGTGAGAAAATAATTTCGAAAAGCTGAAATGACTGAAAGGTAAGATACAGATTTCTAACTAATCACAAACCGACTTGAATCTGGAGTTAAATGCCTCTTTTTGCATTATCACGCCCAAAGTTTTGGACTAATGCTGCTGGTTTTTAGACTCAGAGAGTAAACGAAGTCCTGCTAAACACACCTCTGTGCCAGTGCCCTGACCCTCAAACTGGCATAAGTTAACTTACTTAGAAGTCCCCAGTACATGGAGGTACCCAGGGCTTGTAAGTGTTCCTTGGGGCTGCAACACACAGAACATTGGAATGTGGAGCACTCCATTGCAGACAATGCAGTGCTCCGTGCTTCTAGGGGCCGGTAAAAACCTGCAGAGCAACATTCCAATGTTGTTTAACAAAGGCCTCTCGGAGCCCTAGGGGATTTCAATCCCCTCAGGCTCCGAGATGCCTTTGTTTAATTTGTTAGAACATTCTGCCCTCTAGTGGCAGAATGTTCCAATAGCCTTATAGCCCTTCGTAGGCTATTAAAGACCACTCACTTGTTAAAGGCCCTCGCCGAATAGCCGGTATAGCCCGATACGGCGGGCTATAAGGCTATATTTTGTGACCACAAGTATGATAAAGTAAAAAATGTCTCACAGCCTGCCACTGCAGATTGGTAGAACAGTTTTAAACTACTAAGTCAACTTCGTCATTAAAACTAATGTCAAAGTCCAGGCCTTCCTTTTTAGGTCTCGCCTAGGGACGCAGTGCGAAACGCTGTCGCTAGCGAGATCTATTGTTGCCGACTTGAGTTCGAAGGGATACACGACATGTGCACTTTCCCCAGACAGCTGATGTGCATGCTCACTATGTCTCTTTTTTGCCAATGTGAGCTTGCGGCCAGATAGCAGATGTACACGCTCATGGCGTTTCGCGCGCACCGCGCACGCCGTTTCTTTTTGCGGCAAGGCAGCAGTTGTGCACGCTCACAGCGTCTCGCTCCCTGCCCTCCCGCGTCTCTTCCGCCTTGTTTAACTCTACTACGGAGGTTGTTCTGCGCTCCATGCCGACTTGTGCCCCAGTCCCCCCTCTTGGGTTACGTGTGTTTCAGGAACCGCAATCCTGCTTACAAGCAGTGCTGTGGGCTACGATCAGTGTTTTGTCTCCCGATCCTATTTCTTGGTTTACGAGCGCTGGAGGACCCGCGCGCCTGACTACAAGTACTGGCGTGTGCCCCAATCCGGCCTCCCTGTGGCTCTGACAACTGAGATGCACTGGGTGAGCTCTCTCATGAAGCAGCGCAAGCCAGACGACTGTGTGCCTCAACCCCACCCCGAGAAACCTAACTGCGACGTCCACGCCCCCCTCAGCTAGGCTGCAGGAGAGGGACAACATACAGCAATGCTGGCCCTGTGACTAAGGACTGCCGACACCGCACCGGACCCTCACGAGGTATTTTGCAAATTCAGTAGACTCGGGCGAGCCCGTACCTTGGAGCGCCTTGCTCCAACTCTGTGGGTGCATGTAGAAGTACTTTGGTGATTACCTGGGATTGGAACAGACCTTGTAGTAATGAAGCACTCACCGCAGCCTGCTGTCCGGAATCCCTTCCGATTTCAAAGCCCCAGTGGGACCATAAATGCCATAGTAGAAGCGCACCGGCTTCCAAGACGACAGCATCACACGTAGCTAGAAAATGCTTGTTGTTGGTTTTTGTTACCTCCCGAGTGTTGAAAAGGTGTTGTGAACGAAATGTGTTAACCCAGGAGAAGAGAAGATTGTGCATTAGTCGCCTACCCAACAATGATTTGTTAGCAGCACCAGCCTTGAAACTTGTCCACAAGCATACATGCCAATAGACCTGATTAATTGCTTTTTTTTTACAGTCTCCCGCCTCAAATTGACCCTGCTTCAATAGAAGTCAGAGAGAGAAACACATTCTCCCGATCATTTTTTTAATAATATCAAACTTTCCCCTCCTAAAATGTTGGCATGTATGCCACTAGCAGAATTGGTATGGGCATATGGCCGTGGGCGTTTCCTTAAAGCACACCCTTTTACTTAGAGGGGTGGTTTTAGAGGGCTATATTATGCCAGCCCGTGGAGTCCACCTCTCGGCCCCCACTTGCAGGCCCGTGGATGGAGTCTGTGAGATAAATGCCATTTCGCTAAAGCACCACCTCTTGATGGATTGCACCAAAAATACAAGCATTTGCAATGCAACCAGTCTCGCATTTACGCAAGTTTCAGCTATTGGCATTGTAGATGACAATGCCTTTTATTTATCTTTTGGTTTTTGAAACATAAATAATGTAATTTACAATGCCAATAGCTTAAACTCAAGAAAATGCAAGACCTATTGCATTGCAAATGCTTGTTAATATATACAAGTCACCCCTAAAGTAGGACTGTCTATCCCTAATGAAGGGTGCTGTGTATTAAAACGTAAGATATGTGTTTTTGTATGATCTAACAGTAAAATGCCACAAATCGCCGTTTTTGCTGTAGAAAAGTTAGCAGCCCCACTGCCAAGCACAGGGTTACACATGGACAACTCGACTGTGCTAACTTCTGAATAGGACTTCTAAAGTTGGTACTTTATGGTATCAAAAGAATTGTTACATTAAATTCAACTTGAGCATCAAGTGGTTTTAATGTAACTTTTGATTAAAAGGCAACTTTAAAAAGTTGTCAATCTATTTGTCAAGTTTTCCAGTGGCCATTTAGGGTTGCTGGTCAGGAGATAGCCTTCTGCCCTCCTGGGGAGGTGTGTAATTGACTTCCAGGAAAGGACACAATAGAAGCTGCCATTGGAAGAGGTATTACCTCTCTGTGGCAGAAAGTCCAAACAGGGTGTAAGCTCAAAAGGCAAGCTTCAAAGAGGAAGCCACATTTGAAGGGCAAACAGTGGACACACAAGGGTGGGGCTGCTCTTTTGTTCTGGTAGACAGGCTGGTGTCCGGGTTATAGAGGGGAAACAGGTGCCAAGCCGGATTTTCAGTGGGCATGTAGCCCTCAGGTAGCCACACCTGTAGGGTGGGCTACCAAGCTCCACAGACCAAAAGAAGGTTTCTGTCATCTTGGTAGTGGGCAGAATATTGCACTTTGGGATAGCTAGATGCAAGACATAGGAAGTCATCATCAGGCAGGAGGTAACCTGGTAGCTCATTAACTAGTAGTCACTGCATCCCTGAGGGCATGTGATGGCTATAAAAGTATCAACCCTAGCACCCAGAGCTCAGATCACATCTGCACTGGAGAGAGGACCGAAGAATGGCTGCTATGCTATTCCCTGGACCCAGCTAAAAGAGGCTGCACCAAAGACTGTACTGCATCTGCTGGACCTTGGGCTAGCAAAGAGAGGCCTATGCCTGTAGTGCCCTGCTCGAGGTAAGTAGTCTCCAAACCCCAGACAGAAGAGGTGAACTCAAACAGCCAGTTTGCTGACTTCCTATTATAGCTCCAAGGTCACAAAAGCTAAAAAAGCATGCCTTGGCAAGTTGGCAGCTACAATTGCTTGTTCACCACTAAACAATGAAGCACAACATGGCAGACAGAGTACGGAAACTCAGAAGTTACACCAAAGTATGCTGGACCAGGAAGAGTAGTTGGAGTGCAATTTGGTCGCTCAAGGCAGACATCAGTGTCAGTTAAAGGGAACCTCTGGTTTCGCAGTAGACTGGAGACCAGTAGACCAATGGCAACTGTTTTTTGACTGAACTTCACCCGGACTTAAAGGGACTTAAACCTCTGAAGCCAAAGTCGCCCCACGGTGTTCATTGATTGAGAGGGACCCCAGAAGACTCCCATGAACCAGATTAGCATCCACAGCATCCTGTATCCTATGCATCAGGACAACTCCATTGAGATGTATGGCGGGACACCTACAGTGCCAGAAACTGGAATGGACACTGCTTTGACTGCAAGGAAATGGCCATGCTAAGCCTTACTGGCACTTTTACTTGCTCCCTGTTGGAGTTGGTCACTCAAAGCGGGGCGGGGTAACCAAACACAACTTTAAAAAAGTGTTCAAAGTAACAACTAACTGTGGTAGTTGAAAATGCTTGTTTGCGACTGGAGTGAAAAGCAGTGATTTGCTACTTGCTTAGTAATTCAGATCTACGGAATCCTCAGTGGATTTGGTTTAATGTGGTATCTAAAAAATCAGATTTATTTGCACTTGTTCCATTGACAAACACTGACTGCTCAAAGCAACAGCTACCTAGAATTGAGCAAAGGTCTTAGAAACGAACCGGACTTGACCCAAGACAGGTTTGTGAGTTCATTACACGGTGAGGTCACACCACACTATAAACTGCATTTCCTCACAAAATGCATATCTGTTCTGCATTTTCAAAAAGAAACACTTTACTTGAGATTTGAACGCTTTCAAAGGAAAATCTTGCCACACGGGTCCCAGAAGGCAGAAAGTCAGAACTTCAGTATACTACTTTGAATTTTGAACACATATATTTCAATCAAATAGCATACTCTTGTTTCTCGGACAGGAGTGACATTCTGGAAAATAAATAACTTATTTCCCTTGTGCAGGTTTTACTAGGCATAATTCTCTGAAAAGCTACAGCATAAAGCACCAATTTGCGCGAAATTTAATATGAGAACTTGTTTTGATACAATTATTTCAGATAAAATGCAGACATCACCATGTTCAGATAGTCAATCGGTTCACATGAAACAGCAACCAGATCAATACGGGTACTTAAAAACACCAGGTGTTTGCATTGTAATGATAAAGAGACTCTGCAGAGTTTCACCACTGTCTGGGATAACCGGATTATGCGGCACAGTGATATAAATTAAACAGTAAGGTGACAAATTATGCAGCAGAAAGTGCAACTAATGGAGCAGATTCTCTAGCAACATCATTTTCATTCACATGCACTAAAAACAAAATTTTTGTGCTGTACGTCCATCATTATGAAGTAAACAGTAAATCCATAGAACTATATACATCCAGTGGCTCTAGCTCTGTGCATTCTTTAGCAACAGTTTATTTATGATAGACAATCAAAACCTAAACTTTCAAATTCCAATGAGTGCCCACGGCTAGTAGCCTTTTGAAGAAAACAGTATCTTCAAGCTATAGCCCCCAAGACAATACATAGCTGATAATGCGAGTAATATGGTCCTATGACCCCCATCTTGTGGAGGTGAGGGAGGAGGGGCTGGTGATTGACACAGTCTGTACTTGTGGTGCCTAGTCCTTAACCATTATATGAATGCAAGTAGAGCTCATAAGGGAGTACGTTGCCAAGGCGAATACCCTTGAGTTTCAATCAGTACAAGTCACATCTCCAAGGAACCTCACCAAACTAAACAGAAACATCCCCATTGTAGAAAAGCGGATGACATTGGCCCAACGCAAAAGCAGGTTAAACTTTGGGACCACTAAAAAGCACAGCACTTCTGGGAATTAACTGAGGCAGGCCGAATTAAAACTTTGTCCTACCTGAGTGAAAAGGTAATAAATAGTTCTACAGTTTCATGTGAAATAGGAGTTTGATTATGATAACTGCAACACCCAAAACGACTCTGCAGAGTTTCACCACTGTCTGGAATACCAGGATTATGCGGCACAGTGATATAAATTAAACAGTAAGGTGACAAATTATGCAGCAGAAAGGGCCACTAATGGAGCAGATTCTCTGGCAACATCATTTTCATTCACATGCACTAAAAACATTTTTGTGAAATTTACAAGTGCTGTACGTCCATCATTATAAAGTAAACCGTGCATCCATAGAACTATATACATCCAGAGGCTCTAGCTCTGTGCATTCTTTAGCAAAAGTTTATTTATGAAAGATAATCAAAACCCAAACTTTTAAATTCCAATGAGTGCCCACGGCTAGTAGGCTTTTGAAGAAAACAGTATCTTCAAGCTATAGCCCCCAAGACAATACATAGCTGATAATGTGAGTAATATGGTCCTATGACCCAATCTTGTGGTTCTGGTGACATTCAAAACCACTCTGCCTTCGATCTCGTGGTGTATGATTTCCCACAACCCCTCAATGGCAACATTGGTACATATTGTTTTTTGGAATGGGTATTTAACATCTACGTTGATTTGTGGGCGAGTGCACATAGGGTTTTTTTTGGTTTGTTTTTACTTCATGGCAGTTGCCACTCTGTAGTCATGGCTCAGCAACACTTTCGATTGAAAGAGGCATTTTTAGGTCTCGCTAGACCTATTGCTACCAAGTTCCTTTTCAAGCGACCTAGATCTGGCCACGAGCGCCGATTACACATCGTGAACGCGCACGCCCAGCCCCCAGAGCCGTGCACATCTCTTGCTCCAACTGTGCACAGCCAGTCAGCCTTTCAATCGCGAGCGCGCGTGCACACACACACACACACACACACACACACACACGCACACACGCACACACACACCCACGCACGCACACTTCCCCTCCCCGCCGCCCCACTTACCGCATCAGCCGCCACTCCTGACTTCTGCTGCCACCGCTCCTCTCGCAGTAGACGGAAGTCCCAGGAAGTCCAGCGCCACGACAGCCGTGAGCGTGCACAACCCGAAAACGGAAGTTCGGGATGTGCACGCTCCCGGCTTGTCTCTTTTGCTGCCATGCCTCTCTGATTTTACTTGAGTTCACTTCAAGACGTAAATAAAGTCATTAGTAATTCACCGATGAAGGTTGAAGGGTTTAAGCTTTTCTATTATAGGACTGCTCTGCCATCTAGTGGCTAGTTCCGGCATTCGTTTATCTTCGGCTTTCAGGATATTACAAGTGCGTGCTTTAGGCGAACAACTGCAAGTTCGAGCCGATGCCTGGCTCTAGCTCAGCTGGAGGACCCCGAGGCTCTCGAGCCGGTAACTAGCCGAGCCTTCCTCCCGATCCGAGGCTAGAGGAGGTTATGTGTGTATGTATCTGTGTTTGTTTGGGAGTGTGTTTTGTCTGTGTCGATCCCTCAAAATAAACCAGCATGCAGCATGTTTGCTGAGCAGTATCGATTCGCAGCGCTCCAGACCCCTACGTCATCCAGTAGTTGCACCATGCCCATTCATTCCTCTCGCTGGTTTCATTTTGACAGTCTTTATATATCCCTTAATTCATTATGTTTAAATAGGACTCCTCCAAAGATACTCGAAACCATTACATTGTCAACCTGTAAACAGGAGCGCAAGTCATTGCCTGCAGGCCCTATGCTGTGCTGCTTTGTTTCCGGGTATTTAAATGCATGCTGCCTTATCTTTTGCGAGGTACTGTTCAGCTATGTCACAAACTACTCGAAATGTCCACAACTGAGCTCCAGTAAACAGCACAAAATGGAAAATAATAAAAGCATAAGCATTAAGCAAGGGTGTTCTGGATTTAGTTTTTCTGCATTTTCATGAGTACCAGTGTATTCCTCGGAGAATCCGTCTGTGCGAACGGAGTTTAAACACCTCACAGCCTTATAAAGAAGGTAGTATTTTTTTTGCTTTATGAAATGATGATTCGCACGCCGAGCTGCTATGCCTGCACTATTCTAGCCCCTTAGCTTGTGTGTGTTAGGAAGGACAACTTTAGATTGTGGCTTTGGAAAACACTGCCTTTGCGGAAACGTGTGCATGCAGCCAATACCAGACATTTATTTGAAGGGGCAGACCTGTCGCTGAGTGCACTTTTGCGGTTCAGTTCCACGCGGCCCTTTTCTGAATGAGTCTTAAGATTTTTAAATTACGTGGATTTCTCCTGACATTCGGCCTCGTTCCCAAAGGCGTTTGGGTCGGTCTACTGCTGGTCTGTGTCCGTTTCCCTGCTCCTATAGGCAGTCACTGCAGGTGGCCCGGGTCGTTATTATCACCTCTACAGCTGTGCTTCCAGTGGTCGAAGTGAGGGGAAAAAAGTAGGGGAACTGTGGGCAGAGAATCAGAGGGCTGGAGTAACGCTTAGATTGGCGTCAGTGGGCAGAGTCAGAGGTGTGGCACAAAGAGCAAAATATCCCAGTTTTTAGGTCTAGCATAGGCAGTGCATGTGCTGCCTCTACAAGGCATCAAGTAGTTAGTATTAGTGGTGAAACTCCACCCATTGCGTGTATATTTGTTTTTTAACTTCCCATTGGTTAAATCTTGCATTGCTCTTTTTATGGAGCTCATTCATTGGCTGGTGGTCTGAAACGTCACTTCCCTTTAGCTTCCATTTTGCAGGAAGCAGCACCGACCAACTACAGTTTCCTTCCACTGCTCAGCATTATCTATTCATTTAGGGACTACTTTCTTGTTTATTTTCCACCGCTGTTCACCACTAGCTGCCGAGTTTGGAAGTGTTGGCTTTTTAGTTTCCTGTTCCCGCCCCCCTCCCGTTGGCCGTGTTGTCCATCTTCCCGCCCCCTTTCCTGTTGTCCATGTCACCATTCCCTTTGTTCCCGCCCCCCTCCCGCTGTCTGTTGTCTTGCTTCCCCGCCCCCTCCCCTTGGCCGTGTTGTTCATCTTCCCGCCCCCGTTTCCTGTTATCCGTGTCCCCGTTCTTTTTGTTCCCGCCCCCCTCCCGAGGTCTGTTGTCTTGCTTCCCCGACCCCTCCCGTTGGCCGTGTTGACAATCTTCCCGCCCCCTTTACTGTTGTCCGCATCCCTTTTCCCTTTGTTCCCGACCTTCCCGCTGTCTATTGTCTTGAGGCTTGTAGCGGTGCGGCTGCTCAGGGGTGACTTTTATTCCTTTTTAGGTCTTGTTCGAGACCTTTTGCTGCCAAGTTGCTTGTCAACGGACACAGACAGGGTCACGAGCGGCGATTCAGGTCCGTGAACGCGCAGATTCTGGTCCGTGCACGCGCACCAGCCGCCACCACATGCACTAACCGCGCACACGCACCAGCTCACACACGCACCAGCCGCGCACACACACACCAGCTCACACACGCACCAGCCGCCCCCAGCCACGCACACACGCACCAGCTGCCCACACACGCACCAGCCGCCATGGCCGCGCACACACGCACCAGCCGCCCGAGCCTGTGCACGAGCCCCCAAGGCACCAAGTCTCACTCACCGGGTGTCATCTCCTCCGCCTCCATTGACGTGGCACACACGGGGCTTCCCTCACTGATGGGAGCCCCGCACTTGTATCCACAGCCTCAGTCACCACTTTTCTGCTGCCACCGCCGGGCTCCCCCTCCGGCATGGGAGCCCGGCGTCACCACTTCCATCTCGGCGAGTCACTTCGTGCACGAGCTTATGGCGGAAGTCCCGCCCCGCAGCAAGCATGACGCTGCCGGACTTCCGGATTTCGCGCCAGTGGCTTGCCAGGAACTCGAGCGATTTCCAGGTACTTGTTTTTAAAAATTTCGTTTCCGATAGAGCTATTGGGTAGTGGGTTTACTTAGCACGACTACCTCGTAGAAATATACATTTTTGGAAAACCTAATAAATTCTTAATAAAATATTTCACTTTCCTGAAGTAGTTGCTTGCGCTAGTTTTACACCACTTTTGTTCGGGTGTGGTTAGGATGGGCCAATAATGCACTCCATCTGCTAAGCGAAGGCATATGGCTGGTGTCTCTAGCTGCATCTTCTTAAAAGAATCTAGCCTGCTTTTGAGGCTACCCAATGAATATGCAGATATTTGCCATTTTAAATCGGGAGCATGTAAATGCATCTCATGCTTATGTAAATAAATCTCATGCATATTTAGTTTGGATTGTCTAAAAGACTGACCATTTTCTTGCTCAACTGAGCCGTATTTAGTAGCCAAGAAGTATGGCGAAATAAGGTAAAATGTTAACATGCTTTAATTTGATTCCTTGGCCCTTGTGTTCTGAAATAACAGACGATTACATTGCAGTCTCTGCGAAGCTGCGTAATTAGGTAAATATTTAAAAACACTCTGCAGTAGTGAGCAAGTCTCACTCAGTCAAAACATTGGGTCATCTTGGTGCAAGTGCCTCTATTTCATACCTGGACTAATATCTTTGACTTTCGAAATATACTACAAATCATTTGCTGAGAACCGGCTACTTAAGTGTGTGTGTTTTTAACGTTACATGTTATTGTCCAGTAGATGAGCACGTGTGCTCTGATCGGCACATAACAAAACATTTTAATACCATCTCTTGCAATTGAATGGTGAAATGCTATGTTCTCGCTTGATTTTTCATAATGCAAAAATTACATTGAGTTTAAAACGTTTACACTCCTTTAATTTTACTTTGGAATGGTAACCATTTTGATAATAAACTTTTAATAGCAACCTTGATTAAAGCAACCACTTTTTCTCACAATGCATATATTTTTAAAATGTGTCTAGTATTTGGTACTTAGCCACTTCGGATGAGGAATGAAAAACTCAGATGAGAATACACCAGAGAGTAGACTTCACTTCACAAGCATCTTACCCTGTTCCTCTGTTTGTTTAATGCTGTAATCAGAGTAACTAGGCTCTTCAGCGATTACTTTACTGGTTCGAGCATGCCTCCCTTTTTGGTATCTTTTATCAGGACGCATCACTTTGAACTGCTTCACTTTAGGGTTGCTACGTCTTTTCATATTATCTGGACTCCATGGTTCTAGTTTAGGGTTTTCTGTTATAAAGCATTGTTTCCAGTTCGAGAAGACACACGTGAGATGAAACCTCTCAGATTGGGACTGAAAACATACTTTTCTCAAAACATGCCGCAAGATTGGAACAACGTTTTTTAAAGTATTTAGTATGATTTCAGGCTGCATTGTGTTGGTGAAGTTCTCTTCTGCACTGGTTGCCTGTCTGTTAAATGCCCCGTATTTTATCCACCCTAAATAAGTGTCCTTTGGAAACATGCAAATTGCCAGAGAAGACGTTTTAGAACCAAATTTAATCCATTATTCTGTAACATCTTGGAGTTCTGAATTGAAGAAAAAGCTTTGCAAGCAAGCAAACATGTCTGCTCGTTCCAGTCTCACTTCCACCGTACCCACAGCAAGTATCAATTAATTTCTTCAAAGTAAATGTTGGTAAAGATGACCATATAGTCTAACGTTCAAAATAATATATCTGAGCCTGGAGACCATGGCAACTGGACAATTCTACCCCACTCGCATCTATCCACCCCTCAACAGCTCGACCCCCCCCCCCCATTCCCCCCGCTCTCCACCCCCACACCTTCGCCCCCCTTCCTCCTTCGTGACAGTTGGTGAACACAAAAGTGTCTCCAGCTGGAATCTGACATTCCTCATTTGCAAAAAAACACTGCATTCCATTTATTTCACATAGTAGAGAGCATCTGGCCTCTGTTCTGGCCCGCGTGTGACCTTTCTGAAATTTGACATGGTGCCAGGGATCAGTTACTCACCCCCTTCCACACCCCAGATCATGTCCCAAGGTGGTGGAGTCCTGACTTTGACATTACATTCATTTTCGTTATTGATCACAATTAAAACGTTTATCTCCATGCATTTTAGGAGGAGCAAGTGCTAGGGTGGCCAGCTGCAAAATAGATAATAATGTAGGTCTATTGTTGCTAGGTATGCAAAAGTAGCCTTTGATGGCCCACTGCTGGCGGTACACATTTCCCTCTTGTTGTCATTCCGGGCTCCAGTTATGCTCAGTACATCCGACCTTCTCAGTTAAACACTATCCTTTCTTGAGGGACAGTGTCCTAGACATATCTTATCAAATTCTTCTAGAGTAACCAAGGGTCATTATGCTTCTTCTACCCCTAGAGACATTACGCAGTTGCCTCGTACCATCCGCTTATCAGACCATTAGTTCTTGCTTAACCTCTTGTGTGCTCGTGACGGAACCGTTCCGTCACGAGCCTTGGGTGGGCTGTGTTGGTGATGGAACGGTTCCGTCACGGACCGCTCGCCGCGCCTGCGCTTAGAGTTCTATTAGGCGGGCGGGGCCATGACGGAACTGTTGTGTCACAAGCACAGCCCACCCAAGGCTCGTGACGGAGCGGTTCCGTCATGAGCATGGGAGCGCCGTGCGGCCCCCCCCTCCCCCTTAGCACTGCGGCAGAATAGCCACCACAGCTAAGGGGTTAAGGGCTAAACTAGCTATATAAGCGACAAGCGCTGAAAATCACAGAAGTAAATGTTGCTCTGGGAGCCTGGTTTACTTATTGTTCCTACTGCTGCATCTTGACACATGAGCGCTGTGGTAGTAATGTCATCTTTCACTGGGCACAAACACCAGCCGTCAGTGCACGCTTCCACCAGGCACACACCACCAGACATCAGTACACGCTTTCACCAGGCGCACACACACACACACACCACCAGCCGTCAGTGCACGCTTTCACCAGTCACACACCACCAGCCATCAGTGCACACTTTCACCAGGCACAGACACCATCAGTCGTCAGTGCACGCTTTCACTTGGCACAAACACCACCAGCCGTCAGTGCACGCTTTCACCAGGCACACACAACCACACCACCAGTGCACGCTTCCACCAGGCACACACCACCAGCCGTCAGTGCACACTTTCACCAGGCACAGGCACCATCAGTTGTCAGTGCACGCTTTCACCGGGCACAAACACTACCAGCCGTCAGTGCACACTTTCACCGTATTTAAGCATCACAGTGGATCCCCGTCACACAGACAACCACACATACAACCACAGACACAACCACATCGTCAGTGCACACTTTCACCAGGCACAGACACCATCAGTCGTCAGTGCACCCTTTCACAGGGCACAAACACCACCAGCTATCAGTGCAAGCTTTCACCCGGCACAAACAACACCAGCCGTCCGTGCACGCTTCCACCATGCACACACACAACAGCAGCTGTCAGTGCACGCTTCCACCAGGCACACACCATTAGCCGTCGCTGCACGCTTTCACCAGGCGAACACACACCACCAGCCGTCAGTGCATGCTTTCACCAGACACAGACACCATCAGTCGTCTGTGCACACTTTCATTAGGCACAAACACCACCAGCGTTGGTGCGCGCTTTCACCAGGCACACACAACCACACCGTCAGTGCACACTTTCACCAGGCACAGACACCATCAGTCGTCAACGCACGCTTTCACCAGGCACATACACACACCACCAGCCATCAGTGCACGATTTCACCGGGCACAAACACCACTAGCCATCAGTGCACGCTTCCACCAGGAACACACCACCAGACGTCAGTGCACGCTTTCACCAGGCACCCACACACCACCAGCCGTCAGTGCACGCTTTCACCAGGCAACCATACACCACCAGCCGTCAGTGCACCTTTTCACCAGGCACACACCACCAGCCATCAGTGCAAGCTTTCACCAGGCACACACACCACCAGCCGTCAGTGCAAGCTTTCACCAGGCACACACACCACCAGCCGGCAGTGAACATTTCCACCAGGCACACACATCACCAGCCATCATTGCACAATTTATACAGGCACACACACCACTAGCCATCAGTGCACACATCAATTGTTAATGCATTCACAATTAACTATTGTAGCAATCGCTGTATGGCGCACTTCACTTTTAAACATATTCACCTAAAGCACAGCATGACACAATTGCAAACAAAAATAAATACACATTTTTTTGGCCTACAATTTATAGACTTTTGTTGCAATTGGTGTTGCAATATTTAGCAATGCCAATAGCTCAAACTTAATTAATGCGAGACCTATTGCATTGCAAATGCTTGTTTGATTTGTCTATGACTTTGCCCACCACCACCACCGATAGATGTGCACAAAATATGTCAACCGCTTAAATAGTCAGCTACGGTCAGGTTCAGCTTTCCAAGTTTTCTACAGATCCATGCTTGGAAAAATATTAAGAGGGCGGTGTTAGAGGGGATATCGGCAGGTTTAGTTGTTGCTATTATATTGCTCGTGGGTAGGGGTGGGGGTGAAGGAGGAATGTTGTTGGGGGAAGTTGTTGGCATCGCATGTGTGATACGTTGGGCGCGGGATTGGAGGGACGCGGAGTCTGCTGTGTGGAAGGGTGGTGGTCTGCATCAGGGACAATGGGATACAAATTAGTCAGCTGGAATGTGAGGGGGCTTGGTACCTGTATGAAAAGATATAGAATACTGTCCTGGCTCCGTAGGCATAAGGTTTCGATTGCCTGCTTGCAAGAGACTCATCTCACTGAGGAGGGGGTACAGAAATTGGCTAAGAAATGGCGGGGCCAGGTGTTCCATTCCTCATACGCCAGAGGGGTCCTGATCTGGGTGGCGCCTGGGGTTCCTTTTGCAGTGCAGTATGTGGAGGCCGATATTCAGGGTAGGTATTTGCTCCTCCAGGCTAGGCTGGACGGTAGGGAGGTCGTCCTTCTCAACTCGTATGCCCCGAATCTAGATGACCCGGGCTTTTTCTTAACGCTGGAGGATGTATTGGTAGATGGCCTAGTGACACCACTTTTCTGGCTGGGTGACTTTAATTGTGTTTTGGACTCGGTCCTAGATAGGTCCCCGCCGAGAGAGGGCACGAAACCCCGAATGACGGCACAGCTACAAGCAGTTATGGAGAACATAGGGGCTGTCGATATTTGGCGACAGGTCCAACCGGCGTTGCAGATTTATACCTGTTTTTCTCCGACTCATAATACCCACAGCCGCCTAGATAGGGTCCTGGTTGCTAACGTGGAGAGCAGCATGTCCATGGAGGTGACGCATCAGGCACGCTATCTGTCCGACCACTCCCCGGTGACCTGCTTGGTGAATTGGGGGGCTTCGGTTTCCCGTCCACGTACTTCCCCGCGGATGTCCTTTGTGACTCCTTGGGCAAGTCCCACGTTGAGAAGGCCCTGACGGATTATGTGGATGAATTGGGAGGTGGGGGACCTGTCGCTGGCCACTAAATGGGAGGCCCTGAAGGCTGTGGTGAGGGGCGCTTGTATGGGACTGACGTATGGAGTACGTAAACAGCTTGTCAGGGACTTGCAGATGGCAGAGGATGAGCTAGTGCGTGCCCTGTCAGCCGGGTTCCCTGACTACCTCCGGCGAGGGGACGAGCGGGTGGCCCAAGAGAAGGTCCATGATATACTGGATTGACTGGACAAGTACACCCTCGGCCAATACAGGCAGAGACTCCACAGGGAGGGAGACAAATCGGGGCGACTGCTGGCCTGGATCCTCCGTAGGGAGCACACCCCGGAACGTATCTTGGCTCTGAGGGACGCCCGTGGCGTGGTGGTCCACTCGGAGAAGGAGATTTTGGAGACCCTTGGGTCCCATCTTCGGAGGGTGTATGCCGCGGACCCGGGCATCTCCGAGGCCTCTTATTCCCCCTATTTATGGGGGTTGGCCCTTTCTTCTATCCCCACGCCCGTTCAGAAGGATTTGGATGCGGAGCTAACAGTGGCGGAGGTGCGAGCAGCTCTTGCCCGCCTGCCGCGGGCAAAGACACTGGGAAATGATGGCTACCCGCCGGAGTTTTACCAAGAGTTCGGGCCGTGGTGCCGCCTCTTCTAGTGCAGGTTTACGCTGAGGCCTTCAAGACTGGGGCGCTCCCACCGAGCATGTCCAGTGGGGACATATGTATGATTCTGAAACCAGGGGGGGGGGGACAAGCTTGACCCTTCTGCATATCGCACTATCACCATGATAAACACCAATGTTAAAATCTTGACTAAGTTGTTGGCCACCCGCTTGGCCCCTCATATGACGCATTTGGTTCATCCGGACCAATGCGGTTTTATCCCCGGACGTAACACCGCCATGAATTTGAGGCGCTTGAATCATGTCATGCACGAGACCCGGGGGTCGGAGGAGCAGATGGCGCTTGTATCGGTCGATCTGGCTAAGGCGTTCAATACCGTGGATTGGGCTTACCTGCAGGAGGTTCTTCGGGTGATGGGCCTGGGCCGAACTTTTGTCGTTGGGTCCGTATATTATATACTTCCCCCAGTGCACGAGTGCGGCTGGGGACGGCGCGCTCGGAGGAGTGGCAGTTGGGGCGCGGTACACGACAGGGTTGTCCCCTCTCGCCACTTCTTTTCGCTCTAGCGATAGAGCCTCTCGCGGTCCGGATTCGTCTGGAGATGTCGCAGTGGGGCATTCAGGGGGGAGATACGTGTAACGTTATCTCCCTGTATGTGGATGGTGCCTTGTTTTATCTGAGGACCCCAAGGGAGGCACTTCCTCTGTTGCTCGAACAACTGGATAGGTTTGGAGATGCGTCGGGGTTGCGTCTCAATAGGCCTAAGTCTTTGGTGTATCCCCTGTCGGGATTTGACTCGGTTCCTGAGTCCGGTTTTCCGGACCTCGGGATACTTTGGGAAACAGACTCTTTTCGCTACCTCGGAATTCATGTGGCGCACACGGAGGCGAGGGCCCTGGCCTGTAATATTGATAGGGTGCTTCAGTCCCTCCAGCGCTCCGTCTCCTTCTGGAACACCCTCCCGCTATCTCTTATGAGCCGTTTGGCAGTAGCTAAAATGGTGATGTTGTCTAGGACTCTGTATGTCTTGCAGAACACGCTGTGCCCTCTCCCTCCTAGGGTCTTTCGTGCCTTAAATACGCACTTACGTGCCTGCTCTGGGCGGGCGGACGGGCTGGGTTGCGCTGCATACGGTGGTGCGATCCTTTGACGAAGGAGGCCTTGAGGCCTCGCGCTTTGATCTGTATTATTATGCTTCGCAGTTGCTGCCGGCGGCCAGGTGGTTTGCAGGCATGGGCGTCTGGGAGACACAGCTGTTGGCAGGGAGAGTGACAGTGCCGGAGCTTCAAATCGGGTTGATGAGAGGACGGGGGGCGAGTGTGACTCTGCCATACGTCGTGAGGCATACGGCGAACGTCTGGCACCGCTTCGAGGAGAGAGTGCTCCGTTCGGCGCCCTTTCATAAGGACCTACCGCTTTGGATCCTGGCGCCCATGTTGTCGTTGTAGGAACAGATGTCTTTTCGGGCCTGGCGGGAGGGGGGATGTGAGACCCTGGCGGACTTGTATCCCTCCGAGACCTTCCTGTCTTATGAACAGGCGGAGGAGACATTCGCCCTGGTTAGAGGGCAGTTCCTCCACTACCAGGGTTGGCGAGATGTGGTGAAGTCATTATGGACACAGTTTATGGAGGTTCCCCCGGTGACTCACACTCTGGATATTATTTTGTCTTGTGGCACAGGGTGTCGTCTTATCTCACTGTTGTATGCGGCCATGCGTAGAGACTCTCTCCCCCCCCCCCGGCCTGGGAGGCGGATTTGGGGGCTCCGATTGAACAGGACTAACGCAAGCGAATAGGAGCCCTCATGAAGAAGGTCTCATGTAATGTGCGTTTTAAGCTCATACATTTTAATTTCTTGCACCGCACCTATCTCACTCCGGTCCTGCTGCAGCGTTACTCCACGGATAGAGAAGGTGACTGCCCCAGATGTGGGGTGGGGGGGTAGCAGGGTTCCTGCACTTGTCCTGGGATTGTCCTATGGTTCAGAGTTTTTGGGAGAGGTCGGTGGACCATATCACTGCCACTACAGGGATTTGTGTTCAGCTGACGCCCCTATACTGTTTGTTGGCTTTAGTACCTAGACCCAGGAAGAGGAAATTGGCTTATAGATTGATGCACTTGATGCTGGTGTTAGCTAGGCGTCGGGTGGCTATAACTTGGATGGGTCAGAGGGCCCCAGAGATTCCTAAGTGGTTGAGTGATGTGCGGGAGTGGTCCCTAGCGGAGGAGGCACATATGCAGAGCTGTAGGAGCGATGAGAAGCTGCAGGAAGATCTGTTGGCATGGCGCATGCTGTGTCAGGATCTGCCAAGGCGCCTACCTAAAGTCAAGAGACTACAACTCCCATAATGCCTAAACAGGGGGCGGGGTCCTATATAAGCCAGGTGGACTCCTTGCTTCCTGTTCGTAATTTTGTGACCGACAGTGCTTTTGTAGCTAGTAAAACCTTGTTTCCTGTCTTCTCTTGGGATCGTTATCAGAGAAGTTTTTGTCCGTTTATTTCCTGGCTCCAGCGCGAGTGATTGAGGGACGCGCAAGGGTTTTGGTCGTTTGCCTGTGAAAACGGGAACGGAGTTTCCCGTATATTTGATTGTCTCCGGCCGGTCATACTGGCAATTCATCACCGGGACAGAAATCTGGAGGAAGAGCCACGGATGAAAGGCGGACCGAAAGGAAGCGTCTTTGGTACTGTGAGTTTACACGCAACGCGTGAGATTAACGCGTTGCAGTGAAAGTTAAAACTGTGATGCTTAGACATTGAACTGCTGACTGCTTAGACTTGTATCGGAATCCATTTGTTGTTGTCGTCGGAGAGCGGAGTGTAGTGGGGCCAGACTCTGCGCACTGCCGCTACAAAGTAGGCACTAGTGTCATTGTGTTAAGTGCCAAAGCGGAAGATAGTGGGAAGTCCTACATCTTGCCGTGTTTGGAGCTTTGGATTTTTGAGAGACATTTGGAGTTTGCTGAAAAGGAGCGGAGGACAGTAGTTGGATGCTACGTCTTGCCGTATTCCTGAAGGAGAATTTTGTATTTACTGGCATCACATCTATACTCTTTGGAAGAGCATAACTTTGTTTGATTTGATAACACTTACTAGGTGGATTTACTGCACGTTTATTTAAGGCACACGCTTTTCAAGGAGGGGAATTTGGTGCAGCCATATACACATCCATTGTACAGGGAGGAGGTTAAACACACCCATGATACTGGGAGGAGGAGGAGAGAGTTGATTCAAGAAAGGTGAACCCTTTAACATAAGTAGCAAAGAGGTATAGAGACAGGGGTTCGAAGTGACCTGATATAACCAGTGTACTGTTTTTCTTGTCTTTCAGCCATCCCTTCCCAGCAGCCCCCTTCCTTTCCCTTCCTTGGTATCCTGTTATTTCCCTCGCCCTATCGCTCGAACCCACTGTGTTTTTTACCAGTGTGTTGGTGAGATCGGGAGGTGGAGTTTATGTGCATCATCCGGATCCTGCAGTGTGGAGTCTGACAGAATTACGAACCCACGAATTACATACTGCCTGGTCCGGTTGGGGTACATATGGCCACCTTGGATGATGTGTTGAGGGCTTTGGTTTTGGTTCAGCAAGAACTAGTGGCGTCCAAGGCTGAAGCTGTAGCTCTGAAGGATAGGGTTGAGCAATTGTCCAAGAACCCTTTTTCTTCGGGGGCATCGCAGATCCAAGTTACTGTTCCTCCCCCTATTCCTTTAGCTACTCCTGAACGATATGGGGGGGATCCACGCAAAACACAGGCTTTCATGACGCAGATTATGCTGCATTTTTCTTGTAAGCCGGCGTCTTTCCCTACGAATCACTCTAGGGTGGCGTTTACCCTGTCATACCTGGTGGGGGATGCAGCCAATTGGGCTGTGCCCTTAGTCAAAAATGACGATGCAATGCTGTCCAACTGGAATATGTTCAGGGAGGAGTTCGAGAAAGTTTTTGACAGAAGGGCCACCAATTTCAGTGCGGATAAGGAGTTGTTGTCATTGCGTCAGGGGAGAAGCGATCTGATAACGTATTTGACTACTTTCAATCGCTTAGTAGCTGAAACAGAATGGCCTGAGGGTAAGAGAATGTCCCTGTTCTATCAGGGTTTAAGAGATGAACTGAAGGATGCAGTGGCGCACATAGACCCACAGCCAACTACTTGTATTGACATGGTGAATCTGGTTTTGCGGTTGGATGGTCGTTTGACTGAGAGGAGTGGGGATAGAAGGAAGTGGGACAGGGGCTATGCCTGTAATGTAGGGTTTCCTTCTAGAGCTACGGGTTCTGCAGAGGCAGGGGTGGAGCCAATGGAAATTGGAGCTATTAGGCCCCCTTTATCGAAAACTGAGAGAGAAAGTAGAAGAGTCCAGGGGCTCTGTATGTATTGTGGAAAGAAGGGACACTATGTAAGAGAATGCCCTTCAAAACCCAAGACCTCTAATACTTGGAATAAGAATCAAAGGGTGGCGGCTTCTAGCACGGCAAGGGAGAAGGAAGAAGTACAATCATCATTGCCTAAGGCGGAAGAGGTCCCCGATTGGAAACTTACCTCCTTGTCATCCTCTGGTATAGGGGAAACTGAGTCCCATTTGGTGTTAGAGATGTCCTTGGAGTGCGAACAAAAAACCCATTCTGTAATGGTGATGTTGGACTCCGGGGCGACCGGGAATTTTATTGACAATGGGTTGGTGAACCGACTGTTGTTACCAAGGGTACCCCGAGGCAATCCCGAGGAGGTGTTAGCGGTCGATGGGCAGCCCATTAAATCGGGTCTCATAACCGAGAAAACAGCTGAGGTGGAGTTGTCTATAGAGGTATCAGAAGGGAGACACGTGGAGAAAGTGGAATTGAACATCATAGATGCTCCCCAATATGAAATAATATTGGGAATGCCATGGTTCACATATCATAATCCTTCCATTGACTGGAAATCTCGTACAGTGCTTTTCTCTTCGGGAATGTGCAAGGAACATTTGGTGCCTTATGTGTCTTCTCCAGTGACAGCGTTAGCCTTGCAATTTATGGTGGCTACGGCAGCCGAGAAGGAGGTAGTACTTCCGAAACAATACGAAATCTATCAGGATGTTTTTAGCGAAAGCAGAGCTGAGAAGCTACCACCGCATAGGGCCTATGACTGTAGGATTGATTTGATTGATGGGGCAGTGATTCCTACATGTCGTGTATATGCGTTGTCTGTACCTGAAACTGCTCATTTAAGGGAGTACATCACTCACTATGAGAGCATTGGCTTTATAAGACCTTCTCGTTCCCCCGCAGCCTCTCCCCTTTTCTTCATAGCAAAAGCCAATGGGGATTTGAGGGCATGTGTGGACTACCGCGTCTTGAACAAAAATACCATCCGAAACCGTTATCCTCTCCCCCTCATTACAGTGTTGATCGACCAGGTGAGGGAAGCAGTGATTTATACTCGCTTGGATTTGCGAGGGGCTTATCACTTGGTCAGGGTTAGAGAGGGGGACGAGTGGAAGACGGCTTTCAAGACGCGGTATGGGCTATACGAATATCTAGTCATGCCGTTTGGGCTCTGCAATGCCCCTGCGGCGTTTCAGTTCCTGATTAACGATGTGTTGAAAGAGTACATTGACTTGTTTGTAGTCGTGTACATCGATGACATCCTGGTGTACTCGATGGATGAAAACTGTCATGTGGAACATGTGTGCAAGGTGCTGGACAGGTTGCGAGAACATAGCCTCTTTGTGAAACTCAGTAAATGTGAGTTTGGGGTGTATAGTGTGGAGTTCTTGGGAGTGATGATCAGCCCAGTGGGGTTGCAAATGTCTGAACGTAAGGTGGAAGCAGTGCGTGACTGGCCTGTTCCGAGAAACATGAGAGAGGTCCAGAGTTTTCTGGGCTTCGCGAATTACTATCGCCGCTTTATTTTACATTTCTCATTGACTGCGGTGCCGATTACTAGACTGTTGAGGAAGGGTAAGCCTTTCGAGTGGACCAGAGAAGCAGGGGAGGCTTTTGAAACGCTGAAAACCTCATTCATTACAGCCCCGGTGTTGTCACATCCCAATTTAGACCATCCCTTTATTGTTGAGGCTGACGCTTCGGATGAAGCTATAGGGGCGGTGTTGTCACAGAGAGATGGGAGTACAGGGCAGTTGCACCCGGTGGCCTTTCTGTCAAAAAAGTTGAGTTCGGCTGAACTCAACTATACTATAGCTGAGAAAGAATTGTTGTCGATAAAAAGGGCTTTTCAGGAGTGGAGGCAATACCTATGGGGGGCCCTTCATACCATCACAGTGTATACCGACCACAGGAATCTGCAATTTATGTCATCTGCTAGACACTTAACCCAAAGGCAAATGAGATGGATGCTTTTTTTTGCCGAATATAATTTTGTGGTCACTTTTCGTCCTGGGTCTGAAAATAGAAAGGCAGATGCTCTATCACGGCAGTCCATACCCTCAGATAGTGTGGAAGAAAGACAGGCCATCATTCCGGAAGGGAAAGTTCTGTGCATAATCAGAGCCGAGACCTTTTTGGATGATGTACGAGCTTATCAGTATCCTGGAGGTTGGATGTCATGGGCTCATGGCATAGCAGAGAGGAAGGTGAGAGATGGGTTGCCTTTTTTTCAGAATAAACTATTTCTGCCCTCAATACCGTTGCAGAAAAAGGCGTTTGTTTGGGGGCATGAGGGAGAGTTGGCGGGACATCCTGGTGTACGTAAAACCCTTGAAATTGTTCACAGACATTTCTGGTGGCCTACTCTGGGTAAGGATGTCAAGGCATGGGTAGCTAGGTGTGATATCTGTGCTAGAGCCAAGGGACTAACCTCTAAAAAAGCGGGGAAGCTTATGACCATGCCTACACCCAACCAACCCTGGCAGCACATAAGTTTGGATTTTGTGTCGGGTCTTCCGTTGGACAAGGGATTTTCCGCTTTGTTAGTGGTAGTAGATAGCCTCACCAAAATGGGACACTTCATCCCCTGTAAAAGTCTTCCGAATGCCAGTCAAACGGCACAACTTCTAGCTAGCAACGTGGTCAGGTTGCATGGTATTCCTCGGGTGATAGTGTCCGACAGGGGACCCCAGTTCATTGCCAGGTTCTGGCGCATGTGGTGTCGCGCCCTGAATATTGAGTCCAATCTGTCTACCAGCTTCCACCCACAAACAGACGGGCAAACAGAGCGTCTGAACCAGACCTTAAAGAAATATTTGAGATGTTTCTCTAAAGAAGCTCACGAATCCTGGGTAGATCTTTTGTGGATGGCGGAGCTTGCCTATAATAACTCCTGGCACAGTTCCACGGGGATGTCGCCTTTCAAGGCTACTTTCGGATTTGACGCGAAAACATTGCCGATCGACATACCCCTCGATCTCCAAGACCAACCCTCTGTCAAGGAAAGGGTATTGATGTTGAGGAAGGTACATAAGGGAGTTCAGGTACATTTGAACAAAGCTAAGGAAGTGTACAAGAGGTGGGAGGATCGCCGCAGGATAGAGAGTCGGCAGTATGTGGTGGGCGATAAGGTCTGGCTGTCTACCAGGAACATTAGGTTCAAGTTGCGCAGCGTGTTCCACCCCAGGTTTATCGGCCCTTATTCCATCGTGAAGCAGGTAAACCCTGTCACATACAAGCTGAAATTGCCTGGTTCCTTGCGCATACACCCGGTGTTCCATGTACAGTTGTTGAAACCTGCTCTTTCCTCCCGCAGGGCGGCCCCTCCGCCAGTGTTGTGTGATGGGGGTATGGAATACGAGGTGAGGAGCATAAAGGACTCAAAGTGGAGCAGGGGTGTTCTTAAATACCTGGTTTCATGGAAAGGGTATACCGCAGAGGATGATTCCTGGGAGCCATGTTCGGATGTGCATGCTCCGGCGGCGGTGCGCTCTTTCCACCGGAGATTCCCTGCTAAGCCTGGTCCTAGGAGGCGCTAGGGGCGGGGACATACTGTCAGGATCTGCCAAGGCGCCTACCTAAAGTCAAGAGACTACAACTCCCATAATGCCTAAACAGGGGGCGGGGTCCTATATAAGCCAGGTAGACTCCTTGCTTCCTGTTCGTAATTTTGTGACCGACAGTGCTTTTGTAGCTAGTAAAACCTTGTTTCCTGTCTTCTCTTGGGATCGTTATCAGAGAAGTTTTTGTCCGTTTATTTCCTGGCTCCAGCGCGAGTGATTGAGGGACGCGCAAGGGTTTTGGTCGTTTGCCTGTGAAAACGGGAACGGAGTTTCCCGTATATTTGATTGTCTCCGGCCGGTCATACTGGCAATTCATCACCGGGACAGAAATCTGGAGGAAGAGCCACGGATGAAAGGCGGACCGAAAGGAAGCGTCTTTGGTACTGTGAGTTTACACGCAACGCGTGAGATTAACGCGTTGCAGTGAAAGTTAAAACTGTGATGCTTAGACATTGAACTGCTGACTGCTTAGACTTGTATCGGAATCCATTTGTTGTTGTCGTCGGAGAGCGGAGTGTAGTGGGGCCAGACTCTGCGCACTGCCGCTACGAAGTAGGCACTAGTGTCATTGTGTTAAGTGCCAAAGCGGAAGATAGTGGGAAGTCCTACATCTTGCCGTGTTTGGAGCTTTGGATTTTTGAGAGACATTTGGAGTTTGCTGAAAAGGAGCGGAGGACAGTAGTTGGATGCTACGTCTTGCCGTATTCCTGAAGGAGAATTTTGTATTTACTGGCATCACATCTATACTCTTTGGAAGAGCATAACTTTGTTTGATTTGATAACACTTACTAGGTGGATTTACTGCACGTTTATTTAAGGCACACGCTTTTCAAGGAGGGGTAGGTATCGCCACAATACCAATAGTTTTACATTCCTTCTAGGGGTGAGTTAGACCTAATTGTTGTTTATATTCCCTAGGAATTTGGTGCAGCCATATACACATCCATTGTACAGGGAGGAGGTTAAACACACCCATGATACTGGGAGGAGGAGGAGAGAGTTGATTCAAGAAAGGTGAACCCTTTAACATAAGTAGCAAAGAGGTATAGAGACAGGGGTTCGAAGTGACCTGATATAACCAGTGTACTGTTTTTCTTGTCTTTCAGCCATCCCTTCCCAGCAGCCCCCTTCCTTTCCCTTCCTTGGTATCCTGTTATTTCCCTCGCCCTATCGCTCGAACCCACTGTGTTTTTTACCAGTGTGTTGGTGAGATCGGGAGGTGGAGTTTATGTGCATCATCCGGATCCTGCAGTGTGGAGTCTGACATGCTGTGTGCTGAGATTGGGATCCTGGATCGCACCTCACATAGTGAGTCAGAGGGGACGAGTGGAGAACTATTCTCACCGATGGACTTGGGTACTGAGGAGGAGGAAGGAGTTCTTCCCGGAGCCGGGGAGGAGGTGCAGTGAGGAGTGGGTCCTGGCACGAATGCTTACAAATTGCTGGCTGCTATTTAATATTTTGTACAGTGTTATTGAAGCCTGTGTAACTCAGTGTGACCGCGGTTCGTCCGGCCGTGCCTTAAAGAGTCTGTCAATGTGCATAGGTGCTGTTTTTGATGCCGCGGGGAGGGGGAGGGAGTTCTTTTATGTTTTCTCTGTGAAATAACAAAAATAAAGTTTGAAGAGGGCGGTGTTAAGGGGGGATACTTTGTTTGGACCTGCAGTAGCAACTGCTACACTGATTTACGGCAAATTGGGCCTTAAAGTAGAACTTTAGTCTGAAAATCGTTTTGGCGGTGTGTTTAAAAAAAGCTTCAGTTAGGCTTTAAACTGTTAATGTACATCAGTGTGGTTTAAAAATCGTAATTCTGAAAATCGCTAATACCGTCAATCACATATCAATTTTCGTTCTATTGTGACTGTGCTTTGGAAAAAAGCATTTCGAACAATCATGGGGGTGGAGGCCTATGAGAAGTGGCTGGCCCAGGAGAGCGCTGGGGGCACTTAAGAGGTGTAAAATGGGAAAAATTACATAAAAGGAACCCGCGCAATATAATCAAAATAATGATGTGGCCACTATTTTAGGATCAGAGAAGGGCACTATTTTATGTAGAAAACCATGATTTCTTAAATACTTTTTTTTAAATAGGAAGATATGTTTTACATAAACAAAAACAACCCATAGTAAATAAATATATATTATATATATATATATATATATATATACACACACACACACACACACACATACACACATACATATATACACACACACACACAAAAAACAAAAGGCTGAAGTAACGGTATAGTTAGGTGAAAATTTCTGTGACAACGTTTTAAACTAAAACTAATGAAATTCACCAGTTATAGTTATCTCAAGTATCTATAACCGTGCCCTAAAGTAACTAACTTGAGCCCCCACCATGCATAGCCTTGTACTCAATTATGTCACTTCAGATGTTGCAGTGATATTGTCAGTGGGTCATAGAACATGTGGTTAGAGATTTAATATGTGGGGTAATTAGCAATGCATGGTAGTGTAAGTAGGTGCCCTGTGCCCACCCGGGGCAATCCCACTGCAAGAGTCATTGTCATTAGGGTCCACGGGAAGGAGCCCCAAGGCCCCGGGGACCCCAGTCAGCACCATACTGGGTGCTGGTGGGAGCCAGTACTTTCTCTTTGCTACCACATGGGTGGAAGCAACACATTTTTTTTACTGATCCCATCAGGCAGAAGCAAAGTTTAGTTACCTGCCAGAGAGAATGAAGGAAGGGTATGCTCGTACTCCACTGGGCAGGAAACCACAATGTCCTGGTTGGTTGGTTCCCAGGAACACTGTTTAATATTAAGCCATAGGGATGGAGTCCCTGTGAAAATGTACTCAGGACCACGTAATCATGTTTAGCTCCTCTTTATTTAAGTACAAGGTTAACAACCCCATCAATCAGTGACTAGTCCTGACTCAACCTCCACTCCATTTGAGTTGCAACAGTCCACATGGAGCTTTCCACACTCAGCCCCACTAGAACCTTACAGGACCAACACAAATGACCAAGTACAACTGCCACAAACTTCAACATGCTACACACCTCCCCCAGTTACTACAATAAACAGTTAAAAATGTTATACAAACTTTTTTTTAAACAAGGAAAGCCAATACATGCCATAGTTAAGAGAAATAATTCATCTCTATATCTACATACATTACAGCAAAAATCAAAAATCACAATTACACGAATACTGGCGAAGCGTTACACAAAATCCCAGAGAAGCGCAGGCCTCTTACTTGTGCGCAAACGTTTCCTTGTGCTTGATTTGCAATTTACCAGCAACTCTGGAATCTAAAGAGCAAGATACAATCTTGTCTATAGGAATAGGGCCACCTAAAACATGTTCAGTGATAGCAGGGGAACCATTCGCATGTTGTTCAGAGTTGGCAGTAGAACCACATGACTCCACACAAAGCAACCCTGCCCAAATTCCAAATCCTGTAATAATCAGTTCTTATTGCATTTCTGAAAGGTTTACTACCCCTCAAAGGTTGTGAAACCTTTCCTTGTTTTTTTATCCTGACTCAATCTCCAAGTTTTACCTTAGTCTCCTTTACAGCCATCCTACTATCAAAATGTTCCTTTCTTTCTCGCAACCTCTTTACTTGTTCACCCTCAACTCTTCACACAACTCGTCACTCCCTGAGATCAATTTGGTACCAGAACTTCTCACTTTATTTATTCATGTTGGACCAACCAGATCATTAGGGACCCTCTTCTTCATTTGAAAGAATGGTGTAATTCTTGTTGAGGAATGGGGAGTCAATCAGTACATACAGACGTTCTTCTTAAGTTAGTCAACGCAATTTGTGCCATTCGCCACCGCAAGTTGAATTCACTCCTTTACAACCTTGTTGCGGCTGGGTAAACTGAAAGATGTGATCTTGTGGTTAATGCCCCTTTCACTCAAAAATTCTTACATCATCTTAGAAGTCAGTTGTGCCCCATTATCGGTTACCGACACAGGAAATCCTCCCCTTCCAAAAATTTCCAACTACATAATCAGACCATGAGTTTCTACAGTGTTGACCACTTTGAGTTCAGGCCACAGAGAAAGCATGTTGATATAAGTAATGATGAACTTATTACCACTGGAGACCCTGATCGATCCCACTATGTCCAAAGCAAATTCTACCGATGGTCAGTGCATCGCTCTCTGATCACAATGGGTTGTGTTCTGCATTTTAACATCTTGTCACTAATATTGCATTCAACACATTCATGTATCAAACAATCAATCAATGGTTTGTAAATCGCAGCTACTCACCCAAAGGGTCTCAAGGCACCGAGAGGTGGGGAGGAGGGGCGCGCAGTTCCTTGAAGTTCATGAATCTTCGTCGAAGAGTCCGATCTTGAGGCTCTTCAAGAACTTGGGGAGTGATGGAGTCTCTCGGAGGTGGAGAGGGAGGAAGTTCCATGTCCTGGCAGTGAGGAGCGTCCTCCTGTCCGGTCTTCTTGATGAGTGGTACCGTAGCAAGGAAGAGCTGGGCTGAGCAGAAGGATCTTTGGGGTGCGTGGAACGAGAGGCGGTTGTTCATTTAGGCACGTCCGGTGTTGTGGAGTGCCTTGTGGGCGTGAGTGAGGAGCTTGAAGGTGATTCGCTTCTCGACGTGGAGCCAGTGTAGTGTCTGAGGTGTTGGCTGATGTGGCAGTGGCGCGGTAGGTTAAGGACTAGTCTTATGCTGGTATTCTGTATGTTCTGGAGTTTGCGGGTGAAGTTTTTGTTGATTCCGCCACAGAGTGCGTTGCCGTAGTCCAGTCTGCTGATGAGGAGGGCATGGGTGACAGTTTTTCTGTGTTCAATAGGAATCCAGTTGAAGGTCTTACAGATTAGGCGGAGGGTATGGTAGCAGAAGGCGGTGACAACGTTGATCTGGTGGTCCATTTTGAGTTCGGAGTCCAGGATGATTCCGAGGTTGCTTGAGTGGACCGTGGGGCTGGAGGATTCCCGAGAGCGGGCGGCCACCAGGTGTCATTCCAGGCATTGGGGTTTGGGCCCATCCATGATGAGTACTTCTGTTTTTGTCTGTGCTGAGTTGTAGGCAGCTGTTCTTAATCCACCTGGCGACCACTTCCACTCCTTCTTGAAAGTTGTGTTTGGAGATGTTGGGTTCATTGGATATAGAGAGGAGGAGATGGGTGTCATCTGCGTACAATACGATGCCGAGTCAGTGTGATCTGACGATGGGTGCGGGCGGGGCCATGTAGACATTGAACAAGGTCGGGCTAATGGAGGATCCTTGGGGGAGGTGGGGTGGGGGGGGGACGACTCCACAGGTGATCATTGTGGGTTCTGAGAGGAAAGGAGGGAGTCTGACCCGTTGCGTTCTGCGGGATAGGAAGGATTGGATCCAGTTGAGGGCCTTGTTATGAATTCCTGCATCGTGGAGTCTGTGGGCTAGGGTGCGAAGAAAGACTGTGTGGAAGGCCGCGGAGAGGTCCAGGAGGATAAGGCCACAGTCTCTCCTCGGTCAAGGAAGGAGCGGATATAGTCTGTCGTTGTGAGAAGTGCGGTTTCAGTGCTGTGGTTCTTTCTGAAGCCTGATTGGGAGGAGTCGAGGATATTTTTCTCTTCTATGACGGAGGAGAGTTGATTGTTGACAGCTTTTTCCATGACTTTTGCCGGATAAGGGGTGAAGAGATCGGTCTTAAGTGCTTGAGGTAGATGCGGTCCGGGGAGGGCTCATTAAGGAGAGGGTTGATCTTGGGGTGTTTCCAGTCGTCAGGGGAAGGATGGAGTCTCAAAGGAGCAGTGGAAGCTCGCGCGAAGATGTCAGCGACTCTGTGGTAGATGTGGTGGGGTCAGTGGGGGCCCCGCAGTGGGTTGGCTTCATAGTCTTTAGAGTGTCTTCGATGCTGAGGGCGGTCCAGCTGTCCAGTGTCAGCTGAGTGATGCAGGAATGGTGGGTGAGGGTTCCTCGTGGAGGCTGTTGTCGTCAAAGTGGTCATAGATGGTCTTGATTTTGTGGTGGAAGAAGGTGCTGAGTTAGTGGCATAGGTCCTGGGAGAGTGGGATGTCGGTCGTCTTGCTGTTGGGTAGGGCGAACTCTTTGATGATGCAAAAAGTTCTTTGCTGTTGTGTGCGTGGGAGGAGATTCTGTCCTAGAGAGCTTTCTTCCTTGAGTATCTGAGGAGTGTGTGGTAGGCAGTGGTGACTGCTTTGGAGTTGTCAAGGTCTGTTGGGGTTTTGGAGTTCCTCCTTAGCTTTTCGAAGCGCCTGCAGGTGCGCCTAGATTCCCAGAGTTCGGTCGAGAACCAGCTGGCTTTCTTGGTGTAAGGATTGGAAGATTTCTTGAGGGGGCAATGGTGTTGGCGCAGTTGGTGATCCAGTTGTTTAGGGTGCTGGCAGCAGTGGTAGGGTTGTCATCTGTGGCGGTGGGAGCGTAGCTACTGAGGGCGGCGGCGAGCTGGTTGTCGGAGATCTTGTTCCAATTCCTGCGCTGGAACGTACCACCCTCTCAATCAACAAATCCATGCCTGGCCAACAATAATTCATTCACACCCTCTCCTTCGTCTTGGATATCCATGGATGACTCTGATGAGCATTTTCAATAAGTCACATCCTTACTTTTTCGGGTGGAATTAACCCTTCTCCTCTCATTATCAGACCATTTTCCAACAAGAGTTCACCCTTCACCTATGAAAAACCTTTCATCCCTCCACACACATTAGCCTGGTCAGACCAGCCTTCCTTCATCCTAGAAAGTAACTCTTGTAACAGCGCATCATTCATCTATTCCATTCTCCATTAGTCCTACTGATTGATTCCTTCTGACAGTGTGCAGATCTTTACTGTTTCATCACCAAATTCATCCTCAAAATTCATGTCTGCCTCTCCACTGGGTCCACACAACCTGGAGCAACAATCAGTAATAGTATTCATAACTCGGACATGTAATTCACCACAAAATCAAAATCCTGAAACGCTACTACCCACCTTCTAATCCTGCTGGAAATGGCATCAATCCCTTTTTTGTAAAAAGCCTCTTTCAAAGTTTTGTGGTCTGTTCGTACTTCCAAAAAACTGACCCACAAGAACTTTTTTAGCTTAGTCACCGCCCAATAAACTGCCAAAGCCTCCTTCTCTAAAACAGAATAAATTGCTTCAGATCCACGTAATGTCCTAGATAAAAAAATAAAAGAATTTTGTTCACTTTGCCTGCAGATTCTTCTTCCAGCACTGCTCCTAACCCCTTCGCGCTAGCATCTGTCCTTAAAATGGTTTTCGCACCTGGTTCAAAACTGCATAGGTTAGATGATTTTGACAGATTTTCTTTAACCTTCTCAAATTCCTTCACACACTCTTCCGTCCACAAACTCCACTCCCCTTCTCAGCAATTGTCTCATGTTTCTACACCCCTCAGCAAAATCAGAGATGAAATAAATATAAAATTCCACCGTTCCCAAAATTTTGACTAGCTCTTCCTAAGAAGTGGAACTTGGCATCTCTTTGATCGCACTAACAAGGCTTCTTTTGGGAAAAATACAATCAGCGGTTATAAGATGTCCAAGGTATTCTATCTATGTGTACTCAATACAGAACACCCTGGGTCTTCTACAAAAGAGTGAGAGAGGAGTGAGTCAACCAAATGAAGCAACCACTAGGGTACCAGTCTTCCGAGTGGGAGCGAAATATCCTTCTACCAAGACCCATCAATCACCCAATGTGATGTCTCATCATCTGGGTTTAGGTATCATCCCATCAAGGAAAACCGATCTAGGGATTGATCGGAAAAAACCTTGACTAAGAGGAAGACTATGGGTTAGCTGGTCACCCTACATAGTACTTACTCACATCCAGAGACTCACTTAGGAAGGTGAGAGGATCAGAGAGGTATAGGTAAAGGATGTGAAATGTGCAGCGCAAAATAAAGTGAGAAGGTGGTGTTCTAAAAATGACTAAGGAGTGCTTATAACAATTTTATTCCGCAAGCCCCCTTGCCATTACTAAAAAGCAGAGTGCTGACGCTTGTTATTTACAAGACGTCAAACAGTGTGAAAGGTCAACATGTTTCTGCCCTCACTAAGATCAAACTGTATCGGGGCATTCTTCAGGACCAAGCTATAAACAAGTACAGCTGCTGCTACAAAAAGTGAAAATTATAATAGTGTGAAATGAATATACAGATACTCCACCGGTAATGTCCAGATTGAATGGTTAAGGATACATTAACCGGAACCTGCAATAGATAAGAAACATCATCTACGTGTCAAACAGTACTCCATAAATTACACTCACTCATACTCACTCTGTGCTTGCGTCAATTGACGCTTTCGCATTTCTAATTGTGTGGTGATACTCAAATGAGGTTTATCACTTACCCAGAACACTTGGGTGTCGCCCTCACCTCTACCTTGTACACTACTCAGGGAAGGGGGCCCCGCTCTGAAATAAGGACAAAAAAAGAATATAGTCAGTGATGTATCTACATCACGACCAGAACGTCTTATATTTACTACTTTCGCCCCTGGCTAGGGCCAATTGAAGGTACAGCGCGTCAGGTGTAGTCCACAAGGGGTACCCGTCATAAATCTCATCCCTCATTAATCACGGGGTGTCATGTGGTGTTCTTACATATTATCCATTTCACCCCCCTCAGTGTAATCCTCTCTGTCTAACCTGCTATTTGATTGAATAAAGCAAGTAAAGCAGTATGCTCTTGAGAATGGAGCAAGTAACTTTAATTAAACACAGAGAGATATAGCTAAAGGCTAAGTCTTGGCTAAGTTGTTATTGAATACAAAGCAAGTAATCCTGGTTGAAAACAGAGATACTAAGACTCGGCTAGGTCTCAAGTGGGGTATCCAGTTCCCACTCCTGAACCAGCGTTCGTCTGCTTGAATCAAAAAAGTCTAGGCATCTCTTGTGAAGAGACTCACCTGTCCGTCGGTACCCCGGGCCGTGAGGAGTAATGACCGGAGGTACCGACGTTCTAATCTGCACTGTTTTTAAAGTAGATTAGCCGGCTCGCCGCGTCGCGGGGTCCTCCTCTCCACGGGCGTCCAGGGATGTGCCTGCAATACTACGTTGTTACCGCGCATGCGCGCGGCGACATACACTGCATCTGGTGTACCCGGCCCCGATTGCGCATGCGCCAGGCACCAGACACTCTAAAACGAACATGCTCTGTGGGTCAAATGTAGTACTAAGCTTGCCCGAGTTCGTGCCACTATACTCACATGCTTTGAGATTTATCTCGTTACTCTATATCGGTGTCAAGTTTCTGGTGGAGTATGGGCAGGATATATAGAGGTGGAACACAGGTTATTCTCACTAAAAGATGTTCATTAACACTTGTAAAATCCTCATCATAGGGTACATACCCATTAGCTTCACTCATTTTCATTCTGGTGTGTGGAGATTTCGGTGAATAATGATATTTATCACAAATAAGATGAGTGATGTGTTTTATGTACATTAAAGTATCTGGTGTGTATTATGTACATTAAAGTATCTGGTGGAGATTTTCAACCAAGACAGCCTCAATAGTCTGCAGTAAGTTCTAGAATGCCTCCCTTATAAAAGGTGTTATTTCATAGGGTAATTGTTCTCAATAACTTCTGGGATTGTTACTCCCCAGCATGGGGGCTAACCCATAGTCTTCCTCTTAGTCAAGGTTTTTTCCGATCAATCCCTAGATCGGTTTTCCTTGATGGGATGATACCTAAACCCAGATGATGAGACATCACATTGGGTGATTGATGGGTCTTGGTAGAAGGATATTTCGCTCCCACTCGGAAGACTGGTACCCTAGTGGTTGCTTCATTTGGTTGACTCACTCCTCTCTCACTCTTTTGTAGAAGACCCAGGGTGTTCTGTATTGAGTATACTTATAATAGGGGATATTCACCCTGCTGGTCTATAAAATTATCCCTTAGACCCTCCATTAAGATATTTGTCGTGATTGAAGATTCTATCTATGTGACCTTGAATCTGCACTTCTCAAGTTGCAATGTCAAGCCACTAACACTCAGTCTCCTCAACACCTCACAAACCATGGCATCATGTTCCTTCTGAGTCCTACCATACACCAATACAACATCTTGGTGGACTTTCACCTCATCAACCCCTTGCAAGACATTCTCCATGACCCTTTGGAAGACAGCCGAAGCAGAAATCAAGCCAAAAAGCTTCTGCATGTATTTGTAAGTATCGAAGGGTGTAATAAACGATGTTAATTCCTGTGATTGGGGATGCAACAATATGTGATGGTATGCTGATGTGAGGTACAATGAGGAGAAATACTTGGCACCTTCCAAACAGCACAGCATCTCTGTGATATTGGGCAAGGGATAACGATCTGCCACTACTGCTTTGTATAATTCTCTCATATCCACGCCACACCTAGCTTCTCCATTTGCTTTTTTAGCCATGACCACAGGGGACACCCATTCTGTCGCCCCTACTTCTTGAAGCACACCACACCTCTGGAATGTATCCAGTTCATACTTCTTATCCTCCTTTACCATTAAAGGAACACTATCCTTTGCCAGTCTTCGGAACCCGCCCCTCCCAGTTTTAGCTTGATACGATGCACATAGTTTTGAGATGGCCTAATTCCTTTTGGAATACCTCAGGGAAAAGTGCTCCATAATTAACAGATTCATATGAACTTTTTACTTTCAACAATGATGTTCTCCTTCGTAACCCAGCCATCTTTTAGTTTTACTGACGGAGTTTTATTCAGGTATAAAAATACGGCTAGAGCTCTCTGGTGAACCCAGCTAACTAAAGAGTCACCCCTACATGACACATTCTCTTAGCGGTGATCAACCTGTCGCAAAACTCAATTGTTCCCCAAAAGTAGCCCATAAGCATGATGGGCTGCCCTCTGTATGCTCTGGGCTTGATATATGTGTCCTTAAAGCAATTGAATCTTTTAAACATTCCGTGCAGAATTTTCTGGAATTAGTGTTATTTTGGCCCCAGGGTCAAAAAGCATTGTTACAGTGGAGCAGTTTACCTGGACTGTTTCAACTGGTCCATCACATTGCTCAGTTCCTATTTGTAAAACAATACCCTCACACTCTGAATCTACTTCTCTCACGTTCTTCATACTTCTACCCGACCTGCTACAAGATGTGAATTGACCTTTTTTACCACAGGTCTTGCATAAGGCTTTCCAACCGAGACACTCTTTGAAACATGCCCACTATTGCCATATCTGAAACATTTGATCCCAGGTTTCTTCACCACCTACTCATCTTGCTTCCCTGAAGCAGCAGGAAAACTTTGTTTTCACCACCTACACTGCTTCTTTCCTTTCGTCCCCCAACTTATGATTGAACAGGACTTTGACACATGCCACGGACTGCTCACAAGTTTTAGCTTGTGTCAACACCTCAGAGAGGGTAGGGTGGTCCTTCAACCAGAGAGCTTCCCTTGCCTTATAAAGTATGTAGCCTAACATGAACTGATAGCGTAACCTCATCAGTTGCTGCACCAAAATTGCACATAGCTGCTAGTTTTCGCAATGTTGTTATAGAAGTCTCAGACGACTCTCCTACATGGCAGCATATTAGAACCAAAATGATAGTGTTCCGAAAAAGTGTAGATTTGTGGCAAGTAATGCAAGTTGGTTTTTTTAGACACGCTTCATATTTATTGAGGTCATTGGCATTCTCAGAAGATAATTCTGTCAGGTGCTCCAACACTTCTTGTCCCTCTGGGCCCACAAAGGACATAAATAACGACATTTTTCTCTCCGCTCCCAGGGAAGTCCCATACACCCTGGCATAGAGTGTGAAAACTTTCTTCCACCTTTGCCACAGAACCATTGGATCACCCGGAGAAGACAGGAAGAAGAGTGGAGCTGTTACGTTCTGCATATTTATATGGAGAAAAAAAAAATAGTCTAAAACAGAATTGCGCAGAAACACACCCTAAAGAGATCAACCTCCCATTGTCACTCCAACAAGGTGAAGATGTTAAATGCCAAAGAGTAGCGCGACTCGCTGGGTAAGAATCATCCACAGGACCAGTAAAAGACCTTGATTTGTTGCAAGAGAAGTTCAGATAGGACATCTTCTTCCGAAGCTACAAAAGAATTGACATTTCATTTCAGCACACCACAATATGTATTTATTTATTTATTTATTTATTTATTTATTTATTTAAACTTGTATTGCGCGCAGCTACCCTCAATGGGTTTCCCGGCGCCAGGGATAGATAAAAGAAAGAAAACCAGCAAAAGGCCCAAACCAGAACAAACAGTGAAGAGGGATCAATTAAACAGAAGGGTCTTCAGTTTTTTTCGAAAAAGAAGGAGATCAGTCTCGGCTTTCAGGGCAGATGAAAGAGCATTCCACATCTTTGGACCAAGATAAGAAAACGAGCGGCCGCCCATTTTGGCCAGTTTAATTCTGGGGACCAAGAAATTGCCACTAGTGGAAGATCTTAAAGTACGACCAGGCTTATAGACTTGAACCAGGTTCTGCAAAATAAATCCTATTTCTGCTAATGGAAAGGAACTCCAGTAGGCCTTTCAAACATGAGGAATAAAACATCATTATTTTTGTAGTTACAAATGTGCATGTCAGTAGAGTGCGTCTGAAAAGGTCAACTCAAGGTTTAGTGAAGTTAACTTAAAACAATTAATAAAACATAATTTAAATTATTAAATCTGCTCAAACAATTCCGATGGTTAGTGTAAAGGGTAGATGAAG
The DNA here is from genome assembly GCF_964263255.1 of Lissotriton vulgaris. Lineage (NCBI taxonomy): Eukaryota > Metazoa > Chordata > Amphibia > Caudata > Salamandridae > Lissotriton > Lissotriton vulgaris. Next base: position 583,601,897 of record NC_141694.1, read on the forward strand.
AACAAGACTGAATATGAAGAAAGGAACCAAGGCAATAAAAGGTAATTAAAAGAAACTCATGTCACAACACTTTGCAACATGTGTTATTTTCAGCCTTCTTAGCTGGAATCTCAGCGCTATGTAAAGGTTGCAAACTGGCAATTTATCAACTAAACATTATATAAAACCCTCACTATAGTGTCTAAAGCAATACGAGATCCATGAACTATAATGCCCTATATTAGGTCATATCCAGATACAGGGTCATACATTAAACTAACTTTCACTTTCTAGCAAAAGCTAACAGTTCCTGTGCACATCTCATTTCCTCAAAAACAGAAGGGTGTTCCTACAGTGGCCGTATCATTCAATAATGTGTGTACATCTCTAAGTAATCAAAAACAGTGACAGAAAGAGGTAAAGTATAAACAAAGTTCATTCAAAAAAATATATTTATTTTTTCTTTTTTAAAGATATAAATTCATATAGATACTGTTATTAATCAAAAATCTTTTTATAGTGGACAATACATATATTGATCGAGAGAATTCATAAAGGACACAACAAGTCATAAAAATAGCAGCAAACTAGCAGGCCCCCTGAAGAGCAATCATACACAGCAGCTCGCTCACGTGCTAACAATCATACTACATTCACACCACATTCATTGATGGAGAAGGAACTGGATTCCAAATAGCAAGATAACACAGCTAATGTAATCCAAGGGCACCAAGATGTAATTGTTGGCCCTTGTGGCGGGTCTACGCGCGTTTCGGTGGATCAAGCCACCTTCATCAGGACCTTGTTCATCATATTGTGCAGATATCAGGGGGTCAGACAAAAAGGAGATTGGCCTAAAAAAAGAAGACAAACCTGTCACTATCACATACACAATAAAAAATATTTACAAGGAAGCATTAATACATTCACTGTTGGGTTGAAACCCAGGGTTCATCACTGTGACTAGAGAAAAGGAGTCTACATTTTAGAATAACAGGCAGGGTGAAAGGGAATCTGGTCATGTGGGGACATATTGTTGACGATAGGAGACTAGTCACTCTAATGGTGAGTTAAAGAGGGACCGAATATACAATGAAGTTCCTATTTTACATTTAATATTATCATAGTACATTCATGTAAAAATACTTACAATTTGATAGGTCAACTATCACTAGAATGAGTTCTGGTTCAAAATTTAGAGGTAAAGTCACATCAAGTGCACCGCATCTGCGAGGGAACCAAGGGAGGCTGTCAGGAGGGTTGTGATCAAAAAAGGCTGATTGGAACTCATATATAACTCTTGGTTAATAAGCTTACCCATCATGCCAAGTCGGATGTAGTATGTGACCCTCAGAGCTTCATCTTAATATTTTGGATACCGTATTCCATGTAGGAAACTACAAGAGAAATGTACAATACCCCCATGTTATAGTAGTTTTAGAAGAGATGGAAATAAGCTGCTGGGCCCCCTATGTTTAGTGCTAAAAGTAACATACCGAGACGTGCGTATTGTTTCCGTTTCGATAGAAGTTCTGAAGGAGTGCCTTTCTTTCATAAAATCAAGGGGAGGGTCTCAGAATGCGACAGTCCACGTTGAGGGTTAACTCCTGTTACTTCCCAGTCTCTAATAACACAAGGAGATACCGACAAGTCTAGTCAGGGACACCATGGGCATTATCGAGGTGTCGAAAACATGAAAAACCAGAAAGACTAGATGGGGACTTACATTTATCAGTGTTGCTGGTATATCCTATGAGTAGATACTCTGAAGATGAATTGACATTGTTCGGTCACCGCGACCCTGTAAGACGAAAGTAATATACAAATAATGTCATTTACGGGCATGAAGGCGTGTCCAAATGAGTTTAAATAGTCCCACGCACTGAGTAGGGCATGCCGGCAAAGATGAAAAAAGCATACACCGATTTATCTATAGATGTGTACTTAGAATAGGTGACAGACTAGTGCGGTTCCAAAGCCTATTAACAAACGAGTGTAAACAACGTGGGAAAACCCACGGGTGAAGCCCGATGTGCAGATTGAAAGTCGGTGCTCACAAATGGGGAGAGTTCTATCTTTAAGTATCAGAGGGCAGCTAGTTTATGCTCCTCTGACTCAGAATAGTTTCCGCTGTAATTACCTTCGTGTCCGGTTTAGTGCGGCGAGATCCCTCCGCGTTCCTGAGACCCTCCGTGGGAGATTGCTGGCGTACACCATGTCTTATACTCTCCTAATTTAATTAAAGTATCGCGGGAAGAGTGTGAAGTCCGCGAGAGTATCGCTACATAATCATAGACATAGGACTGCAAGGTGGCGGCCATCTTGTAAGTGTCAAGTGAAGCGGGCTGGTAAAATCATGCTGATTAGACTTGATAATATATTGTCTCAAAGTATGAGATAAAAAAAAAGAGCCACGTCGGAAAAGTCGTGACTGAGGTGGACTGTCTTTATGAATTACATATCGAGTTGCTAGTGCGGCATAGATCGTATTCTGGCACAAATTATTAGGGGGGAGGTTAAGGAGGAGGATGCTTTACTTGGTAACATACCAAGATAACTCTTCGTTTAGTCCTCGCTTAACACAATCCAGATGGAAGATCCAGAAGGTTTCACGTTTTTTCCGCGTGATTTCAATGGGCTGACCCATTTTAGGAGTGATCTTTTCAAGAATAGACCATCTGATCTCATCCTCCTTATGTGACTTCTCAATACAGTGTTCTACTAACGGGGCTGAGAGTTTCTTAGTCCTAATGGCGGACTTATGTTCGCTAAAACGGACGCGAAACTCACGTCCTGTTTCGCCAACATAGGCTAAGCCACAATCACAGAACAAAATATACACAATGTTGCTACTGCGACAGTTTGTGAGGCAACGTAATTTGATCTTTTTCTCATTGTAGGTTACCGTGTCAGAAATAAGGGCTGATTCGCAAGCGTGGCAGCAGCCACACCTGTGGTTGCCCACAACCGCAGGAAGGCCAGAGATGGAAAGCTGGTTATTAGGATGGGCATTTCTGGTCGGAGGTCTAGCATGGACAAGCATGTCCCTCAAGTTTTTGTTTCTTCTGTAAGCCAGCATAGGCAGGGGAAGTGGAGAACCACTTTCGTCCATGTTTAAGATTTTCAGATTTTTATTAATGATATTCCTCAGTTTGTGATTTAAGGTAGAGTGATTAATCACGCATGTAATACGGTCTTGTTTGTTCCGGGATTTACCTTGTAGGAGTGCGGATCTGTCATAGTATTTGGCCCTTTTATAGGCTTGTCGTACTAAGCGATGTGGGTAACCTCTTTTAAGTAGCCGTTCTTTCAGTGCATCTCCGTGTTGATGGAATGAACCAATATCCGTGCAATTGCGACGAATACGGAGAAATTCGCCGAAAGGTATGGATTCCCTTTGGCAGTTGGGGTGGAAGCTGCCAAATTCCAAAATGGTGTTTTTGGCAGTGCTTTTCCTGAAAAGGCTAACCGATAGATGTCCGTCAGTACCTGTAATACTAATATCTAGAAAATCTACCTTCTGGGTGCTCAGATTCATCGTGAACTTCAGGTTGGTATCACTGGCATTTAGCCAAAGGTAGAAGGTCTGCAGTTCCTCTTCCGACCCTTTCCAAATAAAAAAGATATCATCAATAAAACGCTTCCAAACAGAAATATTCTCAAAAAAAGGTGCCAGTTCGTTGAAGATGTTTTTGAGTTCCCACTCTCCCATGAAGGTATTAGCTACACTAGGGGCACAGGAAGCCCCCATAGATGTACCTTTGATCTGCTTGTAGGTTTTCCCATTGTACTCAAAGTAATTATTCATCAAGACAATCTCCAGACATTGGAGAATGAAGGCATCGGGGCGTTCGTGTACTGAGCCACTGTCAAAATATGTGGACAAATTCCTGTGCCCATTAACTCAGAAATATGCCTCGTACATCCGCGACACCGGGGATATCATCAACAAAATAGAGGGCCTGCCCTACAACCCTGATACAGACATCCTGGTAACGCTCGACATTGAGGCGCTCTACACCAACATCCCTCAATGTCGAGCGTTAATGGCAGTGTCCACCCTTCTCAGGAGACATCCATCTGAACGCCCCGATGCCTTCATTCTCCAATGTCTGGAGATTGTCTTGATGAATAATTACTTTGAGTACAATGGGAAAACCTACAAGCAGATCAAAGGTACATCTATGGGGGCTTCCTGTGCCCCTAGTGTAGCTAATACCTTCATGGGAGAGTGGGAACTCAAAAACATCTTCAACGAACTGGCACCTTTTTTTGAGAATATTTCTGTTTGGAAGCGTTTTATTGATGATATCTTTTTTATTTGGAAAGGGTCGGAAGAGGAACTGCAGACCTTCTACCTTTGGCTAAATGCCAGTGATACCAACCTGAAGTTCACGATGAATCTGAGCACCCAGAAGGTAGATTTTCTAGATATTAGTATTACAGGTACTGACGGACATCTATCGGTTAGCCTTTTCAGGAAAAGCACTGCCAAAAACACCATTTTGGAATTTGGCAGCTTCCACCCCAACTGCCAAAGGGAATCCATACCTTTCGGCGAATTTCTCCGTATTCGTCGCAATTGCACGGATATTGGTTCATTCCATCAACACGGAGATGCACTGAAAGAACGGCTACTTAAAAGAGGTTACCCACATCGCTTAGTACGACAAGCCTATAAAAGGGCCAAATACTATGACAGATCCGCACTCCTACAAGGTAAATCCCGGAACAAACAAGACCGTATTACATGCGTGATTAATCACTCTACCTTAAATCACAAACTGAGGAATATCATTAATAAAAATTGGAAAATCTTAAACATGGACGAAAGTGGTTCTCCACTTCCCCTGCCTATGCTGGCTTACAGAAGAAACAAAAACTTGAGGGACATGCTTGTCCATGCTAGACCTCCGACCAGAAATGCCCATCCTAATAACCAGCTTTTCATCACTGGCCTTCCTGCGGTTGTGGGCAACCACAGGTGTGGCTGCTGCCACGCTTGCGAATCAGCCCTTATTTCTGACACGGTAACCTACAATGAGAAAAAGATCAAATTACGTTGCCTCACAAACTGTCGCAGTAGCAACATTGTGTATATTTTGTTCTGTGATTGTGGCTTAGCCTATGTTGGCGAAACAGGACGTGAGTTTCGCGTCCGTTTTAGCGAACATAAGTCCGCCATTAGGACTAAGAAACTCTCAGCCCCGTTAGTAGAACACTGTATTGAGAAGTCACATAAGGAGGATGAGATCAGATGGTCTATTCTTGAAAAGATCACTCCTAAAATGGGTCAGCCCATTGAAATCACGCGGAAAAAACGTGAAACCTTCTGGATCTTCCATCTGGATTGTGTTAAGCGAGGACTAAACGAAGAGTTATCTTGGTATGTTACCAAGTAAAGCATCCTCCTCCTTAACCTCCCCCCTAATAATTTGTGCCAGAATACGATCTATGCCGCACTAGCAACTCGATATGTAATTCATAAAGACAGTCCACCTCAGTCACGACTTTTCCGACGTGGCTCTTTTTTTTTATCTCATACTTTGAGACAATATATTATCAAGTCTAATCAGCATGATTTTACCAGCCCGCTTCACTTGACACTTACAAGATGGCCGCCACCTTGCAGTCCTATGTCTATGATTATGTAGCGATACTCTCGCGGACTTCACACTCTTCCCGCGATACTTTAATTAAATTAGGAGAGTATAAGACATGGTGTACGCCAGCAATCTCCCACGGAGGGTCTCAGGAACGCGGAGGGATCTCGCCGCACTAAACCGGACACGAAGGTAATTACAGCGGAAACTATTCTGAGTCAGAGGAGCATAAACTAGCTGCCCTCTGATACTTAAAGATAGAACTCTCCCCATTTGTGAGCACCGACTTTCAATCTGCACATCGGGCTTCACCCGTGGGTTTTCCCACGTTGTTTACACTCGTTTGTTAATAGGCTTTGGAACCGCACTAGTCTGTCACCTATTCTAAGTACACATCTATAGATAAATCGGTGTATGCTTTTTTCATCTTTGCCGGCATGCCCTACTCAGTGCGTGGGACTATTTAAACTCATTTGGACACGCCTTCATGCCCGTAAATTACATTATTTGTATATTACTTTCGTCTTACAGGGTCGCGGTGACCGAACAATGTCAATTCATCTTCAGAGTATCTACTCATAGGATATACCAGCAACACTGATAAATGTAAGTCCCCATCTAGTCTTTCTGGTTTTTCATGTTTTCGACACCTCGATAATGCCCATGGTGTCCCTGACTAGACTTGTCGGTATCTCCTTGTGTTATTAGAGACTGGGAAGTAACAGGAGTTAACCCTCAACGTGGACTGTCGCATTCTGAGACCCTCCCCTTGATTTTATGAAAGAAAGGCACTCCTTCAGAACTTCTATCGAAACGGAAACAATACGCACGTCTCGGTATGTTACTTTTAGCACTAAACATAGGGGGCCCAGCAGCTTATTTCCATCTCTTCTAAAACTACTATAACATGGGGGTATTGTACATTTCTCTTGTAGTTTCCTACATGGAATACGGTATCCAAAATATTAAGATGAAGCTCTGAGGGTCACATACTACATCCGACTTGGCATGATGGGTAAGCTTATTAACCAAGAGTTATATATGAGTTCCAATCAGCCTTTTTTGATCACAACCCTCCCGACAGCCTCCCTTGGTTCCCTCGCAGATGCGGTGCACTTGATGTGACTTTACCTCTAAATTTTGAACCAGAACTCATTCTAGTGATAGTTGACCTATCAAATTGTAAGTATTTTTACATGAATGTACTATGATAATATTAAATGTAAAATAGGAACTTCATTGTATATTCGGTCCCTCTTTAACTCACCATTAGAGTGACTAGTCTCCTATCGTCAACAATATGTCCCCACATGACCAGATTCCCTTTCACCCTGCCTGTTATTCTAAAATGTAGACTCCTTTTCTCTAGTCACAGTGATGAACCCTGGGTTTCAACCCAACAGTGAATGTATTAATGCTTCCTTGTAAATATTTTTTATTGTGTATGTGATAGTGACAGGTTTGTCTTCTTTTTTTAGGCCAATCTCCTTTTTGTCTGACCCCCTGATATCTGCACAATATGATGAACAAGGTCCTGATGAAGGTGGCTTGATCCACCGAAACGCGCGTAGACCCGCCACAAGGGCCAACAATTACATCTTGGTGCCCTTGGATTACATTAGCTGTGTTATCTTGCTATTTGGAATCCAGTTCCTTCTCCATCAATGAATGTGGTGTGAATGTAGTATGATTGTTAGCACGTGAGCGAGCTGCTGTGTATGATTGCTCTTCAGGGGGCCTGCTAGTTTGCTGCTATTTTTATGACTTGTTGTGTCCTTTATGAATTCTCTCGATCAATATATGTATTGTCCACTATAAAAAGATTTTTGATTAATAACAGTATCTATATGAATTTATATCTTTAAAAAAGAAAAAATACATATATTTTTTTGAATGAACTTTGTTTATACTTTACCTCTTTCTGTCACTGTTTTTGATTACTTAGAGATGTACACACATTATTGAATGATACGGCCACTGTAGGAACACCCTTCTGTTTTTGTGTATTCTTGCTCCCCTCTGTTCCAGGGCCATAATTTAGATATTTGAGGGGGTCCCATTGCTTATGTTTCACATATTCGCGGTTTTTCAACCGTGGGATTTGTCTCTTGATTCTTGTGAATTAGTTTCCCTGTTTTAGTTCACAAATCTTTCACTGTTGTGGTTCTTCCTGGGTGGTTCTCATCTGACTAGAGGATTTAGCCTTAGTAACTTTTCTCCCTGTCTTTAGCCAATTAAGAGACTCTCTCCCTTAAGAAGATTTGACTTTTTTCCAGGAATCTTTTTGTTGTTTTTTTGCTTATTTCTTCACAATATTATCTCCTTTTTCATAATGGATTCTTTCCAGACATTTGGCTTTACAGATGATGATTTCAACACCTTGATGGGGAAACTAGCAGGCGATAGCACTCCCACCCCTCCCCAACAACTAGGGAATAGTGAGTGGCAGAATCTCCTGAATATGCGTAAGAGACTTAAACGAATTGAATCACACGCTTTCTACATGTTTGAATATTTGAAAGCAGGCGTTATTCCCACAGGTTTGAGAGTACGTAATGCCCCTGCCCTCTTTATTGACATCAGAAAGTTCCTGGAGCGGTGGTCACTCATTTCTAACCGCTGCTCCAGGGACTGGATGATGCTAATCATCGAAACTGCGAAGGATGTAGCATCTACTCTCCTGCGAGAAATAAATGATCTTGAAGAAAAACTGAATGCATCCACAGCTGTGGAAGATGGCAAGACCTGCTTGGAAAAAATTAAATCAGAGATGAAGGACTTTGAAACCTACCTCACCAACAAAAAAATGGATAAACTTAAAAAAGATGTGAGGTGGTTTACCAAAGAGAAAATCTATCCTTACCTCACTCCTAGTTATTATCAGGAGGCACCACAAGGTAATTATAATGCTAACTATAATGGATATCAAAGGAGACAATATACCAACTTCTCCGATACAGGGTCTTCTGGCTCTGATGGAGACAATTACCAGGATATGAACTATGGCCAGCCAAACTCAGGATCCTTCAGGGGAAGATCGAACCAACGCACATTCAATGGGAGGGGTTTTTTACATCGGGGCCAATACAGAGGGAGGAATGTCCGCTGGCAAGATCAAGCGACCCATGCTCAAATGAACCCTCCACCTCCTCAACAATACGTGAGGACTCGCAACCAACAGTATTGGTGGTAGAGGCAGATAATGAATTTAAAGCGACAAATGACTTACCCGTCTACAATCTGTCCTCTACTAACTTACAACCAGATGACATTAAGGTACTCAGTAGAGGCCTATCATTTGTTCCAAGCAGTTATCTCAACAAATTTAAACTACACGAAGATCTGTTTGCCTTTTTTCGTAAAATTAGACTACACAAATTTTTCTTTGATCGCCCACCCTGTGAGGAAGCGAATAATCTTTCGGGCTGTAAACCGGCATCGACATTCACACCGACCCTGGATATGGTGGGTGCGGAGGTACGCATCTTTGAACAGAGCGTCCTTCAAGATGTTGCAAGGGTTATCAAACACACCTATTCTCCTCAACCAAATCTTTCTCATTCAGAAAGAAACTCTTTGAATGAGCTAAAAACGAATCCCTCCTTAGTCATTAAACCTTGTGATAAAGGTGGGGGTATCACGGTATTCGATAGATCGAAATATGACGACAAAATGTTAGAAATGCTAGCTGTGACAGAACATTACAGACCTGCCCAGCGTAAAGAACTGGACCGCCTGAACAAACATATCCAAGAAATAACTCAGGTGGCCTTCACAGATGGCTATATCTGTGAAGACGAGTTTGTCTTCCTCAATAAAACCACTCCCACTACTTCTGTTCTGTATGGCCTTCCGAAGACTCACAAATCAGAAAATAATCCACCCATGCGACCTATTATTTCGACTATTGGCTCGTGTACTGAGCCACTGTCAAAATATGTGGACAAATTCCTGTGCCCATTAACTCAGAAATATGCCTCGTACATCCGCGACACCGGGGATATCATCAACAAAATAGAGGGCCTGCCCTACAACCCTGATACAGACATCCTGGTAACGCTCGACATTGAGGCGCTCTACACCAACATCCCTCAATGTCGAGCGTTAATGGCAGTGTCCACCCTTCTCAGGAGACATCCATCTGAACGCCCCGATGCCTTCATTCTCCAATGTCTGGAGATTGTCTTGATGAATAATTACTTTGAGTACAATGGGAAAACCTACAAGCAGATCAAAGGTACATCTATGGGGGCTTCCTGTGCCCCTAGTGTAGCTAATACCTTCATGGGAGAGTGGGAACTCAAAAACATCTTCAACGAACTGGCACTTTTTTTTGAGAATATTTCTGTTTGGAAGCGTTTTATTGATGATATCTTTTTTATTTGGAAAGGGTCGGAAGAGGAACTGCAGACCTTCTACCTTTGGCTAAATGCCAGTGATACCAACCTGAAGTTCACGATGAATCTGAGCACCCAGAAGGTAGATTTTCTAGATATTAGTATTACAGGTACTGACGGACATCTATCGGTTAGCCTTTTCAGGAAAAGCACTGCCAAAAACACCATTTTGGAATTTGGCAGCTTCCACTCCAACTGCCAAAGGGAATCCATACCTTTCGGCGAATTTCTCCGTATTCGTCGCAATTGCACGGATATTGGTTCATTCCATCAACACGGAGATGCACTGAAAGAACGGCTACTTAAAAGAGGTTACCCACATCGCTTAGTACGACAAGCCTATAAAAGGGCCAAATACTATGACAGATCCGCACTCCTACAAGGTAAATCCCGGAACAAACAAGACCGTATTACATGCGTGATTAATCACTCTACCTTAAATCACAAACTGAGGAATATCATTAATAAAAATTGGAAAATCTTAAACATGGACGAAAGTGGTTCTCCACTTCCCCTGCCTATGCTGGCTTACAGAAGAAACAAAAACTTGAGGGACATGCTTGTCCATGCTGGACCTCCGACCAGAAATGCCCATCCTAATAACCAGCTTTCCATCACTGGCCTTCCTGCGGTTGTGGGCAACCACAGGTGTGGCTGCTGCCACGCTTGCGAATCAGCCCTTATTTCTGACACGGTAACCTACAATGAGAAAAAGATCAAATTACGTTGCCTCACAAACTGTCGCAGTAGCAACATTGTGTATATTTTGTTCTGTGATTGTGGCTTAGCCTATGTTTGCGAAACAGGACGTGAGTTTCGCGTCCGGTTTAGCGAACATAAGTCCGCCATTAGGACTAAGAAACTCTCAGCCCCGTTAGTAGAACACTGTATTGAGAAGTCACATAAGGAGGATGAGATCAGATGGTCTATTCTTGAAAAGATCACTCCTAAAATGGGTCAGCCCATTGAAATCACGCGGAAAAAACGTGAAACCTTCTGGATCTTCCATCTGGATTGTGTTAAGCGAGGACTAAACGAAGAGTTATCTTGGTAGGTTACCAAGTAAAGCATCCTCCTCCTTAACCTCCCCCCTAATAATTTGTGCCAGAATACGATCTATGCCGCACTAGCAACTCGATATGTAATTCATAAAGACAGTCCACCTCAGTCACGACTTTTCCGACGTGGCTCTTTTTTTTTTATCTCATACTTTGAGACAATATATTATCAAGTCTAATCAGCATGATTTTACCAGCCCGCTTCACTTGACACTTACAAGATGGCCGCCACCTTGCAGTCCTATGTCTATGATTATGTAGCGATACTCTCGCGGACTTCACACTCTTCCCGCGATACTTTAATTAAATTAGGAGAGTATAAGACATGGTGTACGCCAGCAATCTCCCACGGAGGGTCTCAGGAACGCGGAGGGATCTCGCCGCACTAAACCGGACACGAAGGTAATTACAGCGGAAACTATTCTGAGTCAGAGGAGCATAAACTAGCTGCCCTCTGATACTTAAAGATAGAACTCTCCCCATTTGTGAGCACCGACTTTCAATCTGCACATCGGGCTTCACCCGTGGGTTTTCCCACGTTGTTTACACTCGTTTGTTAATAGGCTTTGGAACCGCACTAGTCTGTCACCTATTCTAAGTACACATCTATAGATAAATCGGTGTATGCTTTTTTCATCTTTGCCGGCATGCCCTACTCAGTGCGTGGGACTATTTAAACTCATTTGGACACGCCTTCATGCCCGTAAATTACATTATTTGTATATTACTTTCGTCTTACAGGGTCGCGGTGACCGAACAATGTCAATTCATCTTCAGAGTATCTACTCATAGGATATACCAGCAACACTGATAAATGTAAGTCCCCATCTAGTCTTTCTGGTTTTTCATGTTTTCGACACCTCGATAATGCCCATGGTGTCCCTGACTAGACTTGTCGGTATCTCCTTGTGTTATTAGAGACTGGGAAGTAACAGGAGTTAACCCTCAACGTGGACTGTCGCATTCTGAGACCCTCCCCTTGATTTTATGAAAGAAAGGCACTCCTTCAGAACTTCTATCGAAACGGAAACAATACGCACGTCTCGGTATGTTACTTTTAGCACTAAACATAGGGGGCCCAGCAGCTTATTTCCATCTCTTCTAAAACTACTATAACATGGGGGTATTGTACATTTCTCTTGTAGTTTCCTACATGGAATACGGTATCCAAAATATTAAGATGAAGCTCTGAGGGTCACATACTACATCCGACTTGGCATGATGGGTAAGCTTATTAACCAAGAGTTATATATGAGTTCCAATCAGCCTTTTTTGATCACAACCCTCCTGACAGCCTCCCTTGGTTCCCTCGCAGATGCGGTGCACTTGATGTGACTTTACCTCTAAATTTTGAACTAGAACTCATTCTAGTGATAGTTGACCTATCAAATTGTAAGTATTTTTACATGAATGTACTATGATAATATTAAATGTAAAATAGGAACTTCATTGTATATTCGGTCCCTCTTTAACTCACCATTAGAGTGACTAGTCTCCTATCGTCAACAATATGTCCCCACATGACCAGATTCCCTTTCACCCTGCCTGTTATTCTAAAATGTAGACTCCTTTTCTCTAGTCACAGTGATGAACCCTGGGTTTCAACCCAACAGTGAATGTATTAATGCTTCCTTGTAAATATTTTTTATTGTGTATGTGATAGTGACAGGTTTGTCTTCTTTTTTTAGGCCAATCTCCTTTTTGTCTGACCCCCTGATATCTGCACAATATGATGAACAAGGTCCTGATGAAGGTGGCTTGATCCACCGAAACGCGCGTAGACCCGCCACAAGGGCCAACAATTACATCTTGGTGCCCTTGGATTACATTAGCTGTGTTATCTTGCTATTTGGAATCCAGTTCCTTCTCCATCAATGAATGTGGTGTGAATGTAGTATGATTGTTAGCACGTGAGCGAGCTGCTGTGTATGATTGCTCTTCAGGGGGCCTGCTAGTTTGCTGCTATTTTTATGACTTGTTGTGTCCTTTATGAATTCTCTCGATCAATATATGTATTGTCCACTATAAAAAGATTTTTGATTAATAACAGTATCTATATGAATTTATATCTTTAAAAAAGAAAAAAGAAATATATTTTTTTGAATGAACTTTGTTTATACTTTACCTCTTTCTGTCACTGTTTTTGATTACTTAGAGATGTACACACATTATTGAATGATACGGCCACTGTAGGAACACCCTTCTGTTTTTGTGTATTCTTGCTCCCCTCTGTTCCAGGGCCATAATTTAGATATTTGAGGGGGTCCCATTGCTTATGTTTCACACATCTCATTTCCTTTCATTCTATTTGCTTGGTCCTGATAATTTGAACTTTCTCCCACCGGCTCTCAGGGGTATAGCATGTAGAACGGGAGACCAAAATTTCCCCATGCATACACTTTATTGAACATGGATAACACAATTCTTGGCTTTACTCCTCACAAAATGAAGACTAGACCAAGCATAAATATTTAGATACGTAAGTGTTCCTGAGACTACATAGCAATTTTAATGTTACGCTTCTTCTTGGTTTGTCCTGTACTAGACGTCATTATACGAAGCATTTCTGTTAAAAAAAGATTGAGTTTTCTACAACCAATAGATCACTATGACAACGTTTTCTGTAAACAAAGCACATCAAAACAAGGCATATCAGTCCATCAGTGCACCAAACGCACAGAAACAACGCTCTACAGCAGCACTGCTTTCGTTTTAAGTTAAAGAAGTTAGTGATTCAGAAGGTGTAGCATGTGCAATTTGGTGTACACAGCCGGCGTGATCGTACAAGTAATACTACTACCATCATCCCAAGGGCGAACCTTCAGGCTCGACACACACCAAAGCCCTGAGGTTATACTAATCTCTATAGCAAACGTAGCAAAGTATCCTCCTTGTTTACACGTTCCAACCCAGTGCCTGTCTTCCTGGGGCATTCCAGTATAACAGTGAGACTGACACCAATGCATATACTAGAAGCACGCTATGGGAATCTCTTTGAAAAATATAACTCTCTGGAGGCTCTAGACCATCACGTAATGCAGAAAATTAATTGCTTGAACCTCCCACTATCAAGAAGGAAACATCGATGGCCCAATCATTTTCAGGCAATCTGGTTTTGTTTGCTTTTGATACATGCACAATTGCCACCATTGCCTCATGTAACGGAACGTTTGTTCTTGTATTTTTAGTATCTACCATTTAGTGCAGTATTATACCTCTACTTTGTACACCTTTTGTATCATACACACACGTCACTTTTTTCCTCTAGTAACGTATTGTTTGCTCTTGATACTTGCACTATTGTCACTATTGCCTCATGTAACGTAACGTTTGCTTTTGTAACATGCTCACTTGTAATTTTTAGGTCTCGACTATTCTCTCTCGTTAGGGATTGAATAGGCGAGATTATAGTAAGCAGTCCGAAAAGTCTACCTAGCCTGCGGATCGCGTACAGTTCATGTGAGGCAGGCGCGTGCACATCAACACCATCGGCCTCGGCATCAGACTTCAAAGGAAGCCGCTCGCACAACACCATTTGCCTGAGCCTCTGCATCAGACTTCAAAGGAATCCACTCCCAAGCCGCTCCCCCGCCCCCCCATCAGACTTCAAAGGAATGCGCTCCCGCTCCCCACCCCGCCACAACAATGCCGAGAGCTTTTTTTTTTGCATCCATTTCGCGGGAAAGCCGTGGTTTTTTTCGGCATTCTCTGCACCTTTCTCGGTTTTTTTTCTGGACGAAAGTGAAAGCCTACCGTGTTTGTTTCCAGTAGCCTTGCTCCTCAAATGCTGTTGCTGTGTTGCCATCTCTCTAGGGAAAAACCACAGTTGATGGACAGAATGCAGAACAATGTCATACATTCACCCCAGTACAGAGATCTGGGCCTAAATCCATCGTTTTTTTGCACTCCACACCACCCCAGTTCAGACATGACCATATGCAAATCAGTCTGACCCTGTGCCTCATGGGAACAGTCCAGCCCGAACTGCCAAGCCATGCCTTCCCTGGACCAGAAACAAGCTTCCGAGGACCGGTTTCTGGCATTCCAGCCGTCTTCAGCCCGGCTTGCTTGAATCCAGTGGTGTGGAGTGCATGGGACTCACATCTGAGCATACCCATCCCACTCGGGGTGACAAATGCAAAAACCACAGTTGATGGACAGAATGCAGAACAATGTCATACATTCACCCCAGTACAGAGATCTGGATTTAAATCCATCTTTTTTTGCACTCCACACCACCCCAGTTCAGACATGGCCATATGCAAATCAGTCTGACCCTGTGCCTCATGGGAACAGTCCAGCCCCAACTGTCAAGCCATGCCTTCCCTGGACCAGAAACAAGCTTCCGAGGACCGGTTTCTAGCATTCCAGCCATCTCTCTAGGTACACTCAGCTTGAAAATACTCGACTTGCTAGCTGCAATGCTACATCCTTTGCCTCTAGACAAGTTGATCCCTCGCAGACTGTGCTGACTCTGCCCCTCCTGATTCTGAAACTGACCAATGCAGTCACAACGCAGTCTCTTCACTCTTGTCTTATCATGTCTGCCCTGCCAACATTTACTTCGGACCCTTACACCTCCTCACCACCAAATACCCTCACACCCCCTCACCCTCACAACCCTCTCACCCCCTCACACCCCCACCCTCACCCTCACCCCCACTCACATACCCTCACTCACCCGCCTCACCCTCATAACCCGCCTCACCCTCATAACCCACTAACCCTCACACCCCCATACCCTACACCCCCACACGCTCACCCACCCTCACTCACCCTCACTCACCCTCACACACCCTCACAAACCTCTCACCCTCACCCACCCTCACAACCCTCACCATCACAACCCTCTCACCCTCACCCCCTCACACACCCTCACCCTCCTCCTCACTCACACCCCGTCACCCTCCCCCTCACCCCCTCACACCCTAGCACCCCTCACCCACCCCCTCAACCTCACACCCTCACACCCCCTCACACACCTTCACCCTCACACCCCCTCACACACCCTCTCACACACCCTCATTCACCCTCACACAACCTCACCACCCTCACACCCCCTCACCCACCCTCACCAGCATAGCATAACAAAACATAGCATAGCATTACAAAAAAAGCATAGGATAGCAGAACAAAACACAACAAACAGCATAGCATAACAAAACAAACATAGCATAACAAAGCATAGCAAAACAAAACTAGCATAGTATAAAAAAAGTAGCATGGCATAACAAAACACCAAAACATTGCATAACAAAACATTGCATAACATAAAACAAAGCATAGCATAACAAAACACAGCAAATCAACAAAACATAGCATACATAACAAAACATAGCATAGCATAACAAAATACAACAAAACATAACATAGCATAACAAAAGACAAAATAGCATAGCATAACAAAACAAAGCTTAGCATAGCATAACAAAATATAGCATAGCATAACAAAACAAAGCATAGGATAGCAAAACAAAACATAGCATAACATAACAAAACAGCATAACATAACAAAACATAGCATAACAAAACACAACACATAGCATAACAAAACATAGCAAAACACAAGAAAACATAGCTTAACAAAACAAAATATAGCATAGCAAAACATATAATAGCATAGCAAAACATAGCATACCAAACACAACAAAACATAGCATAACAAAACATAGCATAGCAAAACATAGCATAGCATATTAAAGCATAGCAAAACATAGCATAGCAGATTAAAGCATAGCATAGCAAAACATAGCATAGCATAGCAAAACATAGCATAGCATAACAACACATAGCATATCATAAGAAAACACAGCATAGGATAGCATAACAATTCGAAGCATAGGATAGCAAAACATAGCACAGCATAACAAAACAAAACATATGATAGCACAATAAAACATAGCATAGCACAACAAAACATAGCACAGCATACAGCATCACTCCGCACCACCACAGCATCACTCAGGGGCACCACAACATCACTATGCGCTACCACAGCATCAATGAACGCCACAGCATCACTCGTTCGCCATCACAACATCACTCAGCGTTACCACAGCATCAATCTGTGCAACCATTCAACAACACCTGGTTCAAATATGTTATCTCAATGTTTCAAGCTTTATTACAAATGTAACAAAAAGATGTTAATATTTCCCTTCTGGTCTTGGATTTTCGTCACAATAAAATACACTGAACATAATCTTCACAAAAGTTATTTACAAAACTTTAAGCTATTGCCATTATAAATTACAATAACTTATTTAAGTATTAATTATTGAGAAAAAAATTAAAAGCCATTGTTATTTGTAATATCAATACATGTAAGTCACGCAAATACAACACATATTGCATTACAAATGCTATAGGTGTCACATTAGCGAAAGTTATAAGTATTGGCATTGTACATAACAAAGCTATTAATTTCGCTATTTTCAAAAACAAAACAAATAAAAAATGTGTCATTTACAATACCAAAAGCTCAAACTTTCCTAATGCGAGACCTATTGCATTGCAAATGCTTGTTTCCTCATGTATCTCTACTGTTCCTATTATGAAGCGCTCTGAAACCTTCGGTAAAGTCCGCGCTATACAAAAACGCATTAAATATATAAATAAAAAAAAATTCATACACAGTGCGACAAACGCACAGTTCGGCCGTGTGGTCCACTCAGATGATGAGAGTGGTCAGACAAGGCAGTTCCTCCATTGGATTAACTTGCGGGCCAATCATAAACCACCATGCGTTGCCTGACTCCATCATGGCCACTGTTCATTAAGGTGTCCAGTTTACATGCCCAGTATTGGTACTTTACATGTTTTTATTGTAAGCAAAGGAGAGGAGCCAACGACCATGCAGCTAAAGCCGGATCAGAATCTTTTATAGAGTTTTCAGAGCGTCACACATACCACCTACCTATTGAGGAGGAGTGTAGAGAGTGCCAAGAAGAAAAGAATGCAGCAGAATACCGGATACTGGCGGCACGCTTCCCTGATGGCGTCTACGCGTAGCCTTTGCTTCAGCGTTTCCCGAAGCTCTTTTAGAGCTGTCCCCCGTGTTGGGGACTCGTATGACCCCGACATCGAGCCGGGTCACTTCAGCCCGCAGCCTGCAGCCGACCGAGTGTTGAAGGTGTTTTGACACAGCCCCTTCCAAACCAGCCTACCTCACTATATCCCTGACGCGGCTATTCCGGCCAGTGAAAGTGAAGAAGGACTAGCATAGCATTCAATCAATCGCAGCCATCTTTGTGCGTGCCTTCTTTTATGTGTCTCGGGTTTTATTGGCATTCCCATAATGAACAGCGAAGTACTTTTTACAACCTCGATTCGATGACTAACAAAGTAGGAATCGTATAGCATGTATTTAAACAGCTCACGTCACATCTTGAGCCGTCGGGATACACTCCGGACCGTAGAACGTGTATACCCGGTGTTTTCGCAGGAGGTGCTCCCTGCACTCTCCCAAGACTTTGGGCGCTACTGAAATATGCTCAACTGGTCCCGGTGTAATTTTCAGACCGAGGGACACATTCAGCAGCACCTGCACCGTTGTCTGCTTTTCTTCTGAGCAACTTCGTGCTAAAACAAAGGCCGAATTTAAGAGGCCACCATAGCTGCCAAGGTTTCAGATTGCTATGTGTGACATTTTCTTAATTTCAGTGTAATTATGAGTGACATTTCAATGGCTATGAGTGACACTTTCTCGTGAGCAAAATCTAGCAATGAAGACAAGAGAAATATATACATTTCAGAAATTACACCCATTTGAGTAACAAGGAACTCTAAGACGAGTCACATCATAATCCACAAGTTGTATTACTGAGCAGTGCGCCCTGGTCCTGCATGCCGCCCACTACCTGCCAAACCCTACTGGTGGCACCATCACCCCACTCGCAGTTTGTCACACAGAGCTACACTACAGGCTCTGCTGACTCAATGATTCTTGGTGCACTGAGAAGTTATGATGGCAAGCTCCAGTGGCTCTCACAATCACCTGACCCAGATGCGAGCGACTACTAACTCTGCTTACAGTCAGTGGGAAGACAGACTGCTATGTGATGTACAGTCAGTTCTCAGATGTAACAGGGCAGACAGGTGGCAGCTCAGAAGAAAATCATGGCTGTGGCACAAGAAAAAAGATTAACTATCAGGGGTATTGCCAAGCAGGTCTGCGCACATGAACAAAAACAAGAAAAATAAAGATGCACAGTTAAATTCGGACCAAAGCTGAAACTTGCACTCCATGAAAACTTCTCAGAAAACAAGCTGCTCAACGAGTCCCTATGTCGTCTCTGCAACACGTTATGAGATAACTTGCAATTCTAGCATAACGTGATGTGAATACTGAGCCCACAAGCTGCCCAGATGAACAGAACAGAGAGGGCCCTATACACATTTGTTTTCAGAAGTATAACAGGATATATATATCCTCTCCAACCGTCTGGTTCTCCTTTGTCTTCATGAAGGGCAGGTGCAAACAAATTTATCAGTGCTGCACCTTCCCACATCAGTTATGTTTGGGTTTTATTTACACCTGTGCTTAGTCCCTTTAAAACAGATTACATGGTTTAAACAGAAACAAATCTCCATTTCTTAAATTCACTGAACTTCAGAAGTGTACATTCTGATCATCAGTATATTCTATACTTCTCTACTGTTGTCTTACTTCAGCAACCCCTGCTCAAGGCAGACCTTCTTGCACTCCCTACTGCTGCATTCTGGAGGCAGAGGGCGAACGGTCACTCTAGCAGTGCCTCCCCTACTCGCCAATTGATCAAGTTTAAACCAGTCTAGTTTTTCCTAGACCTGCTCTATTGTTGCATGCAGTTATCCAAGCTAAAATCATGTAGTCAACCAGCAGCAGGGCGGCGCGCCATTGCACGCAGCCTTCCACAAGTTTAATTGAACTGTTGCTGCCCGCACTTATTAGTTTTACGCCTACTGCAATTATCACCACAATGTTGATAGCGCCTTTGATGATGCGCCGGCCTCAAGTCAAGTGAGTTACTCAATGCTGGCCGCCTTCTGCCGGTCCAACGCAGGTTTTATTGGGCAGGGAGCAGCAAACCACTACCAGGACTCGCCGACTCTTGAATCCCCCACCGTTTCTCTGACCTGCTAACCACCTTATACCTCACTTCCTCTTGGCTCCTCCAGGACGTAACGAGGCACGGGGTCTCGATCTCGGGCCCCCCACGGTGCCGCACAGCTGCCAGCAGCAGAGTCAGTGGCGTCTGAAAACCGCGCCGCCGCAGGAAATTAAATGTAGCCAGGCAGCAGGGGAGGCAGATGGTAACATTATAGCAATGACTCCAGAGCTGAGCAGTCAGTTCTTTAACTATTTACATACTGTGCCAGAGCGCTGCTGGCAACACACCTCTGCGAGAAGCAGCAGAGCCGGGGCACAGAATATGCTTCATGCGCCGTTTCAGACTGTCATGATTAAAAATGTGTGACAATGCATTTCAGTGCGGTGTTGGGGAACACCACACTGAAATGCGTTAGTGTCACACACGATGCGTGATACTTGGCAGACATGGCCAACAGGCCTGCGTTTGTGAGCATCCTGGCTGGGAGCCTCACATCTATAGAAAATTCAAATTTGTTTGCAGATGCCCCCTACTTTTTGCCCCCATTTGAACTACTAGATGCTTGTTTTCAAGTAATGTACCGGGACCCTGCTAGCCAAGCCCCGCCAGTGCTCTCTCCCCTAAAAAAAGGTACACGTCAATTATTTTTTGGGGGGCAAATTTATATAGCGCAAACTCGACCCAAAGGTATTGGAATTCTTTACATGAGCACCAGTTACGTTACACAAAGACACATTCATTTTTGGTAGGCATGGGGAGATTAAGTGATTTGCCCAGAATCACAGGCTGTTGAGCCGACGCCGAGGCTCGAACCTGGTTCCCCAGGTCCAAAGTCAGCAGCTCTAGCCGTAAGGCTACTTCCTTAATTGTAACCCAATTGGAAAGGACATAGCACCCCTTTAGCAGGGGTACTAAAGAGGGTCCCTATGGGCTGCAACAAGTATTATGCCACCCATTAGGACCCACACACAAACTGCATGCAAACTGCCATTGCAGGATGTGTGAAAGGATGTGAACCATTCCGAAAACACGACATAGCACACTCACTGTGTGCCATGCCAAGGTACACTGCATATACTATATGCAAGTCACCCCATACAGCAGGCCATAGAGCCCTAAGGCAAGGAACATTATATTTGATGGCACATCTGCATGAGCAGTTAGGCCCCTGAGATTTATAGATACATTACTTGATATTGCAAGTGATCAGGCAGCCATCTTAGGACATGTACTGGGCACGGATCATTACGAGTTACCCAGCTATATGATTTCTACACTGAAATCAATGGTGTTTGGTATCAAACACCTTGTCTTAATAAATCTGTACTGATGCCAGTACTGGATGTATTATGACATATACCCAGAGAGCACCTTAGAGATGACCCCTGAAAACCTATTGGTCCTCTAGTGTGTTGGCTGACTGGTATCACCCAGGCTGCCATCACAGGCGAGGTTCTGATCCTTTGTAGGCGAGAGCCTTCGCTGTCAGAGGCCAAAAAGTCTACTCCGGAGGAAGGTGTTCACACTTCCTCCAGCAGGATGGCTAATGAATTAGCATGTCAAGGCCAGAGGATTCAAAGCCTCTGCAGCCTTAAATATGCAACAACGGCTTCCCCCAGACCTGGGGAATGCCACTCCCTGCTGTGAGTACCATTTGGCACGAGAGCAGGTGGGAAAATTTGTTAGTCAGAAGGCATGTCACACTTTCAGGCTAGGTACACCTCTGAGGTAGGCCACCTGAAGTGGACAGTCAAAGAAGGGTTTCGCCATCTTGTTTTTGGTGAAACTAGGAACTCTGGGTCAGGAATATGTCTATTCTCCCCAGGAAGTTGTCATATAGGGGATGCGTCCCGGTTCCTTTCAGCACCAGAGTGAGGCCATAACAAGGCTGTTGCCCACTGTCTCCTGCTGCCCCCTGCTGGCCGCTTAAGTGATCCTTGCTGCCTGACTTCAGGACATCCCGATTTACTGCGCCCAGGAGCGAGGCGTCGTCCCCGCCGCCTGCTGCTACCCGCCGCTGACTACGTCCCCTCCCCAGAGGTCTATTCACCCCTACTTTCAGCCTTGGAGTGAGGCCGGATCTCTGCCTCCCACAAACCGAGGCAGCACCTGGGTGAAAGGTATCTTTGTTGGCTTTGGGTTTGCTGACAATATCTATCCTTGGCTATGGGCACATGATTAACACCCCTTGCATGTCATGACGGCCTCGCCCTGCTCTCCAACTTGGGGGTTAACTCGACTGATTGCAGGATTCCGCCACTTCCCATTCATCCCTTGCACCAAGCCTGTCAAAGACCAAAGGACCTCGCTCTGACGCAGAAGGCGTGGCTCTGAACGATATCTGCCCTGTTCAGTGTCAGAGTCGAGGATGATGAGGATGAGGATGGCGTAGTCAATAGGTGTCGCAAGGAAGCTGGAAGTGGTCTTGGTCTCGCTGCCGGCACAGCCCTGGATCCAGGTAGCCGACTGGCATCAAGGGCCTACCCGACAGTGTGAATTCAGTGGGGCCCCTCCCAAACCCACAGGGCCTAATGGCAGCCCAGAGCGGCCAGGCCACCCTAAAATGAGGTGCATATATGGCCTCCTAGAATTCACGTAGTTGGGCGAGGGTCACTCCGTCTCTGGGAAAATCAGGGAAGGTCAGAGCCAACCCAGTTTGAGGCTCCTCAGAGGCACAAGGCTGGAGTGCCGACGCTCCCTTGTATCATTTGAAGATTTGGACAGACGCAGAGAAGTCAAAGACTTTGTCTTCTTGGAATTCTTTTTCTTGTTTCACTTACCAGATGACTACTTCAACCAGGGCGACGACCATCTGTTGCAGCTTCACGAGTGTTCCTGGGATATTCAACGAGACCGGGATCTTGATCAACTCTTGGTAGTCACATGTCAGGCAGAAAGGAGCTTGAGGAAGCGCTCCCTCAGCACCTTCAGGTGCATGACACCGCAATCCTCGCAGGCCTTCGAATCATGGTCTTTCTTAAGGCACCATAGACAAACCAAATGGGGGTATGTCACAGAACTCTGTGACAGGCTCGACATGGTTTAGAACCAGACGATATCTTGGGAGACTTCTCAAAAGTAGTCAACAATATGCTGGAAAAAAGTCACATAAAAGTGACTGAGTGGAAACTCTTCAGAGATTGGCACTAATGTCAGCGGGCTTAGTTAGCACCTATATAGATACGGCGTAGGTCACTTCTTGTGCAAGTTCCGCAGAAGCAGATCCGAAGGACAAATCACAGGGGTACTGCTTGAAAATTTCCGGATCCAGTCTGGCGCCTGGGAATAATGCCAAGGTGAGGAATCTGCAGCTAGAAATCTCTATCAGATTTAGTGTTTGGTGAGCACAGCACAATCCATCAAGGTTGAGGAGGACATTACCCCCTTGTCACCCTGACGGACTACAGCTTGTCAAAATTTTGAGATGGCATCTGGATCCAGCAGGCCTCTCTCTATACATTGACAATGACCACCATCACAGCAGGTCCTTTCAATGTAGTAAAAGTTTGGTGGACAGCCACATCTGCTTATGAAGGCAGTTCACCAAACTGTATTTTATTCACCTCAAAATCAAACTCCAAAAGCAGGAGTTTGTTTTAAAATTAACAAAAAAACGAAAGACATCCATACCCTGGAAATCTTCTTCCAACTGTGTGGGCATTATTTCTGTCCTTCAACAGCAGTTTTTTTCTGGTGGTGAGGGGCAGGAAAAAATGAGGCATTACAACATCCATCAGTGGTGTAATGTCCTTCCTGAGACACCCTTCTCCATTGGAAGAGGTATTCAGTGAACAGGGGTTCCTTCGATTTAACGTCCCCCTGTCTCTAAATGGTGTGGGTGGGTCAAGGGATTGGTAAGCAGGGTACTCTCCGTGACACTTGCAACACAGTTCCCAGTCTACCAAACTGTAAAGCCGACCACAAGTCATGTGATAAGTGCACCCTTATGCACCAGAAGGCAATCCGAGACCGGGAAGCAAAGTTGTATGACACTAAAAAGCAGAACAACAAAAAGCAGTCTTCACATAGGTCCCACTCCTGTGAGGATTTAACTTTGTTCACTAAGTCCTCTGGTAAGATGAACTCCATGTCCAAACCCAAGCATAAGAAAGCAAAGAATGACTCAACCCCATCCACCCACCAAGGATATCACAATGTAAGTCCTAATGGAAGTCGTGATGCAAGTCACACTTCCTCTAGGCCTCTGGCCACAAAACAGAGACCTCAACTGGTTACAACATGACCCGAATTTCCCTAGCTGTCATCGTCCCCAGAGCAAATGGAGTTCTTCAAAGAGGCCATGCTTCACATTTTTCATCTCCCTCCCTTTTGTGTGCCTTAGAGCCTCACAGAAAGGCAGGGGCCTCCAGTCAGGTCACCACCAGCAGGTTCCTCTGCAATGCCATTTTCCCCTTAGGATTGGTTACCGGGAATCATGCCAACTCCGGTACGTAATTCCACTCTAGCCCCATGATCCAAACCAGTTCCTGTCACCCATGAGGGCACCAGAGGAAGATCCTGTGCAGATGCCAGTTGGACCTAAAACTGTCATTGGCCTTAGCTTGACCAATATCATCCTACAATCATTTCAAAAGCACAACCAGTCATCATGTAGCCTGATACTAACCATTGTCATATGGTTACTGCGTTTCTATATATTGTGTTAAGTTAGCATTAGTTTATTAAATGTTTAAACAACATATTTTCCTTCGGCTTTAGTTTGCACACGACACATAATTGTTATTGTAGCTTTCAACCTAGACGAAAGATGTGATTTATTTGAGAATAATATGTTATTGCTCTGATATCAATTGTGCCTGGTACACTTGGTACCACTGTCTGGACACTGATAACTGCACCCTCTAAGAATAACCTAACACAAGGTTTCTGGGAGGCCTGATCCTCGCACCACATTAGACATAACACAAATAATGTTGCTGCCAACATTGGGCTTTACGCGGGTTTAAGATAGAGTTACAGGGAATGAATCAACACACTTGATGCTTCACATGCAGAGAGCTGGTAGCTGTTGATGTGATCTTCTCCTACTGACATTTATAGGTATGGGCCCGCCCTGCTAAAAACCCAAATGAGACCTTCTTAGATATAATCTAGTATGCTAAATAGGGTGCGCGAAATATAGGTGATACAGATTTCTATAGAGTTTGTATTATAATATGCTATCACCTTTTGCTTACTATGGATTAGTGACTATGCTGATAACTCTGATTTTTATAATATGAATGCTGGTATTATATAAGATACTGCGTTTGAGAACCTTGCATTGAAAAATAAATATTTCAAACTTGCACGTGTGTTCTTTTACTCCCAGTTTTGTTTTGAAATGATTATATAACCAAAGAGTGTTCATGTGTTCCACAATACCTGAGGTAACCTAAGATCATGTTCTGGTTTGTCTAAGTCATTGGTCAGCAAGTTGTGACCAACGAGACACTGTAGCTAGCTCGGTAAGGGGATTTCTGACACTGAGGTGAGTTTTGGGTCATCCTAATTCACTGAGGTTCTAGATCTCTATGCACAGTTCTGTGGGAGAACGGAAACCCTGCTACATGGCGCCCATACGTTGGTGGTCTTATTTCATGACACTCGAGTAGTATATCATTCAGACCTTAACCCCTTCATTCCCGTTTCCGGAAAACGGTGGTGTCAGATAACCTACCTATTTTTAAAATAGGTCTTTTCAAGCTTGAATTCATCTAAAACGGTTTCCTTGAATTACTACCCAGTTGTGCTACGAAGTCTTCTTTGTTTTTTTCATTTTCCTGTGCTGACATGGCACAAGCCATGGACATCCCGCAGCATAGTCGCATTGCGGTGCGTGACCACTTGTGGGCTTTTAATGTTCCTGTGGAAGGGTTGGCTGTGGTTCTGGTAGTGACGGAACATGCTTACCCGTACGAACTCTTTTATTCGTGGGTGACTTTTCCGGCGGTGGACGCTAATTCTGGGGTGTTCCACTCGTACACTGCCTCAGCTGTACTGGCGGCGTATGCTCCGTACAGGGCACTGGAGGTTCCTATTGATGTTTGGCAGCATGGAGTTTGGTTTGGTGGCGCCCTACCACACGCTTTAACCGCTCCGAGGTTGGGTCCTTTGTCCATTCCGGGCACTAATTGGCCCGCTTTGGCTGGATTCACTCCTCACCCTAATCGCGCCACTTGTAACGTGGCTGATCTGCGGCGACTTCATGAGGTCGCAGTGTCAGTGATTAGAGCGCTTGTTCATTACACAAGCCGTAATGTTCAGGACGCGGCCCCTAGGGGTGCGCAGCTTCGAGCGGAACAGGGTGGTTTGAAAATCAGTCCTGTCATGGTGAATTCCATAATGAGCAAGAAGCCCCAGGATAAGGATGATTTTCCTTTCTGGCTTGCTGAGAAATTCGACCAGCTGGAGGCTGTGTTTCCTAATACGAATCCTGGTGAAAAACACCGGATTCTTACACTTAGTTTACCGAAAGATTTGGCCCCTGAACTTGTTGACTGTGAGACTTGGGGTAAGACTTTTGCAGCGGTCTATTCGAGGTGCTATGGCACCCCGTCTGTGACCAACCTGTCTGCGGTCCTTAAACGTGTTCAAGATGATCCCGGACCGGAGTCGGCGGCTGAGTTGGGTATGCGCCTGTGTGGCACCTTTGATATAGTTTGCGATCTGATCCTTGCGAATATCAAGGGGGATGCAGTGAACTTTCAGGTGGCTAACGCTTTGGCGTTAATTCCCGATGCCGAGAAACCCCGTCAGTTAGCAAGGATAATTGTGGCAGCTTATAAAACGGTTGGCCGCAATGCAAAGGGTCTTAAGACTTTTTCTGATAAAGAGAAAAAGCAGCCCCAGGGACAGTCTTCGGAAACGAGTGGTCAACCCAAGTCCAAGAAACAGAATTGGCCAAAAAAGCAGAATCAGGGTAAGCAACAGCAACAACAAACACAGGTTTCTAGTCCTGCGTCTCCGTTGCCTGCGCAGTCGGATCGAGTTTATGATTTGCGCGATGATTAAATCACCTGAAAGGTTTCAGGCTTCTGACCAACGCTCTCCTCGTTCCTTTCAGGACTCATCGGCTCCGTCAACCGGTGGAGGAGGGGGCGGCAGGGGCCGGGGTGGCCAGCAAGGACGTGGTCAGCCCCGCCCGCGTAACGGTGGGGATCAGCAGGAAGGCACTACGCCCAAGAGACCACAGTTTGCCACGAAGAAAGTCGCCGCCTTGACAGCGCATCGATATGCCCCAGATAGTGAGAACGCGGCTTCGGAATCTGACGTGGGCTCTGACCTTGCTGGACAGCGCGGCGGAGATTACCATAGTGAGAGAGGCCCTCCGTCCACTGTTGAAGGTGACAGCGACTGACACTTATGTTGTGATTGAAACGGCTGATACGCATGTTGCTCCCCCTGAAAGACTTTTTGAAATTGTCCTGTTAATTGAAGGTGACATGCAGCGAACTGTAAAAGGGGTATTTTGGGAAAATCTTTCATCTACGTATGACATTTTGCTTTCGGAGGCTGACTAGCCCCTGTGAGAAGTTGGCCTGATATGCAGTGCTCACTATTCTAGTGAACACTATGTATCAGTCCAGACAACCCTTATTGATGATTGGTTGTAAGTCAACCTTATAGACCAGCTATCCTAGTAGCGTGGATACGAGCAGTCTAAGGCTAAAGACTCGAGAGGGCGTGTTAAGCCAGCTGTTATACCATCACATATACCCCTTGAACACCAAGTGAAAGGACACCACACAAGTGTTATGAAAATAAACAGTGTATTTATCAGAATCACAACAGCCCTGTACTCTTTATGAGGACAGGGTACTAAGCACAAAACAAAACTCTTACGAAAATACTTAAGTTAGCACAGTATATACAAATGCCCGAGGGGCACGGAAAACCATATACTCTGAAAGTGGAATGCGAAATTACTAGCAGGTAAGTACAGTACTAATAGGTTTTGGAATCGCTAGGACTTGACTATAGAATCGTTAGATTACTTCTAGGAGGCCCAGGGGACTCGGGTGCAGAGTGTGCACTCTCACGCGTGAAGCGGGACAAAGTCTATGATAGCTAGTAAAAGCAAAGTTAGTGTTCTCGGGCGAACCCGACCTGGTAGGAGGAAAACGAAAGTGGATTCTGACCAATGTTCCCTCTAATTTTTTTCCTCTGTGTGCGGCAGTGGAGGGTCTCTGTGCGCTGCAACCATGGCTATGTGCGCCAGGAACCGAACCTCGCTTGTCTGCGGCGCCAAATGCCACTCATTTTTGGTGCTCTCCTGCCCTCTGTCCCACTCTTTTTTGGTGCCCTCCTGCCCTCTGCCCCACTCGTTTTTGGTGCCCTTCTGCCCTCTGTCCCACTCGTTTTTTGTGGCCTAATGCCCTCTGTCCCACTCGTTTTTTTTGCCCTTCTGCCCTCTGTCCTATCGTTTTTGGTGCCCTTCTGCCCTCTGCCCCACTCGTTTTTAGTGCCCTTCTGACCTCTGTCCCACTCGTTTTTGGTGCCCTTCTGCCCTCTGTCCCACTCGTTGTTGTGCCTTTATGACCTCTTGCCCTCTGTCCTATCGTTTTTGGTGCCCTTCTGCCCTCTGCCCCTCGTTTTTGGTGCCTTTCTGCTCCCTGCTCCCTGGTGTCCGTCCCTCCTCCCTAGTGTCCGTCCCTGCTCCACTGTGTCTGTCCCTGCTCCATGGTGTCTGTCCCTGCTCGCTGGTGTCTGTCCCTGCTCGCCGGTGTCTGTCCCTGCTCGCTGGTGTCTGTCCCTGCTCCCCGGTGTCTGTCCCTGCTCCCCGGTGTCTGTCCCTGCTCCCTGGTGTCTGTCCCTGCTCCCCGGTGTCTGTCCCTGCTCCCTGGTGTCTGTCCCTGCTCCCCGGTGTCTGTCCCTGCTCCCCGGTGTCTGTCCCTGCTCCCCGGTGTCTGTCCCTGCTCCCCGGTGTCTGTCCCCGCTCCCCGGTGTCTGTCCCTGCTCCCTGGTGTCTGTCCCTGCTCCCTGGTATCTGGTCCTGCTCCCTGATGTCTGTTCCCGCCCTGGTGTCTCTCCCTGCTCCCTGGTGTCCGTCCCTGGTGTCTGTCCCTACTCCCCGGTGTCTGTCCCTGTTCCCCGGTGTCCGTCCCTGGTGTCTGTCCCTACTCCCTGGTGTCTGTCCCTGCTCCCTGGTGTCTGTCCCTGTCCCTGGTGTCTGTCCCTGCTCCCTGGTGTCTGTTCCTGTGTCTGGTGTCTGTCCCTGATCCCTGGTGTCCGTCCCTGCTCCACTGTGTCTGTCCCTGCTCCCTGGTGTCCGTCCCTCCTCCCTGGTGTCCGTCCCTGCTCCACTGTGTCTGTCCCTGCTCCATGGTGTCTGTCCCTGCTCCACGGTGTCCGTCCCTGCTCCCCGATGTCTGTCCCTGCTCCCTGATGTCTGTCCCTGCTCCCTGATGTCTGTCCCTGCTCGCTGGTGTCTGTCCCTGCTCGCTGGTGTCTGTCCCTGCTCGATGGTGTCTGTCCCTGCTCGCTGGTGTCTGTCCCTGCTCGCTGGTGTCTGTCCCTACTCGCTGGTGTCTGTCCCTGCTGCCTGGTGTCTGTCCCTGCTCGCTGGTGTCTGTCCCTGCTCCACAGTGTCTGTCCCTGCTCCCTGGTGTCCGTCCCTGATGTCTGTTCCTGCTCCCCGGTGTCTGTCCCTGCTCCCCGGTGTCTGTCCCTGCTCCCCGGTGTCTGACCCTGCTCCCCGGTGTCTGTCCCTGCTCCCCGGTGTCTGTCCCTGCTCCCTGGTGTCTGTCCCTGTTCCCTGATATCTGTTCCTGCTCCCTGATGTCTGTTCCTGCCCTGGTGTCTGTCCCTGCTCCCTGGTGTCTGTCCCCGCTCGCTGGTGTCTGTCCCTGCTCCACAGTGTCTGTCCCTGCTCCCTGGTGTCCGTCCCTGGTGTCTGTCCCTGCTCCCCGGTGTCTGTCCCTGCTCCCCGGTGTCTGTCCCTGCTCCCCGGTGTTTGTCCCTGCTCCCCGGTGTCTGTCCCTGCTCCCTGATATCTGTTCCTGCTCCCTGATGTCTGTTCCCGCCCTGGTGTCTCTCCCTGCTCCCTGGTGTCCGTCCCTGGTGTCTGTCCCTACTCCCCGGTGTCTGTCCCTGCTCCCCGGTGTCCGTCCCTGGTGTCTGTCCCTACTCCCTGGTGTCTGTCCCTGCTCCCTGGTGTCTGTCCCTGCTCCCTGGTGTCTGTCCCTGTCCCTGGTGTCTGTCCCTGCTCCCTGGTGTCTGTTCCTGTGTCTGGTGTCTGTCCCTGATCCCTGGTGTCCGTCCCTGCTCCACTGTGTCTGTCCCTGCTCCCTGGTGTCCGTCCCTCCTCCCTGGTGTCTGTCCCTGCTCCACGGTGTCGTCCCTGCTCCCCGTTGTCTGTCCCTGCTCCCTGATGTCTGTCCCTGCTCCCTGATGTCTGTCCCTGCTCGCTGGTGTCTGTCCCTGCTCGCTGGTGTCTGTCCCTGCTCGCTGGTGTCTGTCCCTGCTGCCTGGTGTCTGTCCCTGCTCGCTGTTGTCTGTCCCTGCTCCACAGTGTCTGTCCCTGCTCCCTGGCGTCCGTCCCTGATGTCTGTCCCTGCTCCCCGGTGTCTGTCCCTGCTCCCCGGTGTCTGACCCTGCTCCCCGGTGTCTGTCCCTGCTGCCCGGTGTCTGTCCCTGCTCCCTGGTGTCTGTCCCTGTTCCCTGATATCTGTTCCTGCTCCCTGATGTCTGTTCCCGCCCTGGTGTCTCTCCCTGCTCCCTGGTGTCTATCCCTGGTGTCTGTCCCTACTCCCTGGTGTCTGTCCCTGCTCCCCGGTGTCCGTCCCTGGTGTCTGTCCCTACTCCCTGGTGTCTGTCCCTGCTCCCTGGTGTCTGTTCCTGTGTCTGGTGTCTGTCCCTGATCCCTGGTGTCTGTCCCTTCTCCCCGGTGTCTGTCCCTGCTCCCCGGTGTCTGTCCCTGCTTCCCGGTGTCTGTCCCTGCTCCCTGGTGTCTGTCCCTGCTCCCTGGTGTCTGTCCCTGCTCCCTCATTTCTGTCCCTGCTCCCTGGTGTCCGTCCCTGGTGTCCGTCCCTGCTCACTGGTGTCTGTCCCTGCTCCCTGATGTCTGTTCCTGCTCCCCGGTGTCTGTCCCTGCTCCCTGATGTCTGTCCCTGCTCCCTGATGTCTGTCCCTGCTCCCTGGTGTCTGTCCCTGTCCCTGGTGTCTGTCCCTGCTCCCTGGTGTCTGTTCCTGTGTCTGGTGTCTGCTCCCTGGTGTCTGTCCCTGGTTTTAGTTCGGTTGTTAACCGAGGCCTTTCCATTTTTACTAAAATGATATATATATATATATATACTATTTTTATAAGGACTTTCAACCTGCTCTCTTCACAATGGCCTGTTATGTTTGTCATTCGCATTTTATTACGCACACTATCCTGTAAAACATGGATCAATGTGGGTCAGCACGTTTTACCATTTCAAAAATATTTTTGAAGGCCCAGGTGTTTCTCCAGCAATACCTTTTTCAAAAATCTTGTTAATTTTTACTGTCCGTGTGAGTTACATTCAGTCGTCTGTGTTTTCGTCTATTCTAATGGTCTTGATGATCGTTCCTCTCCCTTACAGGACAGGAGAGCTGGAGGAAGGCAACGCAACACAAAGGATCACAAACAGCCCCTCAGTAGTGCACAATGACGATTCTTACAGGGCACAGCTGCGGGGCTGATTGTAGGTCCTTTGCATTTGTATTCGTGTTAATTGCAGCACGGGGGGGGGGCTACAATTAACATTAATACAAAAGGTTCACAATCAGCCCCGCAGCTGTGCGGTGTTAGAAACGGAATGCAGAGAAATGGAGAGTGTCAAACACAGCATGTGCTAAAGCACACGCTGTGTTTGAGACTGCTTTTTTATTTTTTTCAATCTTCCGCAACGAGGAAATTGCACTTTTTCACGCCGCTCGCATTTTAAAAGCGGCGGCGCGAACGGTGTTGCTGGAGTGCGCGGTAAATTCAGCAACCTGCGCGCTCAGGGTGACTTCTCTGCGCGCGCGCTCACCCGCGCAGCTTGTTGGGAACAGTGATTCTGACCCTTGGATAGTGAGGCTATGCTGGGGCACCGAAATGCCGAAGTTACCTAGCCCAGGAGCTGCAGCTGCATAGGTCTCAAAAGACGTTGGGAATCCTTGTAGACGGACCAGGAGCCTGGAAGAAAGATGCTGGCAGGCGACCAGTGAAGAGAGTTCGAGTTGATCCAAGCCTGGATCTGGAAGATGGATGACACCTGAAAGCAGAGGGGACCAAGTTCGTGACTACTAGCCAGTAGTCAGGTGGCACCAGGAGGGCACCGGATGGTAGTCACCTCGACTAGGTGAGTGGGCGACGCTGGGCTCTGCAGAAATCACGGACCAGGAGGCGTTGTCGGCAACCAGGATGGAGGAGCGAGCTGTCCCACGATGGATGAAGCTGTCGGCGTCGCTGGACCCAGGATTGGGCAACAAAGCCTTGGCTAATTCAAGCCCACGCGGTGGACCTAAAATGGCGTCTTGAGTGGACCAGGAGGGTCCGGGGTGCTCCTCTTTTGGAAGGGAGCAAGGGCCAATCTGGAGCAACCAGACCAGCAGCAGTGATGTCGTCGGGCGTCGTTAAGAAGGCCACAAGCCAGCGGGCTAGTAGCCAAACAACGCGGTGAGCAGCAAAAAGCAGAAGGGCCCCACGCAGATCGTGGAGATGCTGGGAGGCTGTACTTCGGTGCTGGAGCTGCTCAGGGTCGGGGCTTCTCGGACCCCAAAGCACTCACCAGACTATCCCTCGGCGGTCGTGCTGGAAAGAAGTCGTGCAGTCTTGAAGATGGCCGGTCCCTCGAGGTCTCGTCGCACTCACGGTTCTCAGCTTTGCTGTAGAGGTGAGTAGAGGTCAGAGGTGCCAGGGAAGCCGGTTCTCGTCGAGCTGGGCAGTCGGATTCGGGAGGAAGGACTTGCAGCAGACCGCAGTGTTCTTAAGATGGTGCCTGCGGATGCAGGGTGACTACTCCTTAGTCACAAGGGAGAATCTTGAAGAAAAAATCTTGAAGTCCTTTCGAAGAAAGTCGTGTCTTGATTCCAAAGATGATCTAATTTGGAAGGGGGCCCGCTCCTAACTTTATACTAGGAAAAGGGGCTGACCCGGTGACTAGGTCCTGCCTATGGGTGGGACAAGGAGGGGGGTGGTTACACCCCTCTCCCATGCCGGACTTTCCCCAGGCCAGGGGCTGGTGTGCCCCTGGAACTGGTTCTGGCCGGCCTATGCGTTGTGAGCACCGGGGTGTCACTCAGCAGTCACCTTCCTGTAAACCCCTGCCTACCCAGGATACACAAAACCCTGTCTGGGATGGTGCTAGCACCGCCCCGGACAGGAAACCCTTTGTCCAAGCTCTCCTCGCTGGAAGGACTCCCAGCAGCAGGAGGTCAGACTCGTGTCTGTGGTGGCAGCATCCATTTTGTGGAGCGGAGGCTTCGTTTAACTTTAACCGGGGTTCACAGTTACATACATGTCGTGTCCCTTTAGAAGGGTGGAATGCTAACCCCGTCGCCAGAATTGGCGAGGGGTTAGTATTCCAATTCGTATGACACCTTACTCGACATGTTTTGATAAAGCAATACCAGAGATAGCATATAACCGCGAGGATTATAATGCACTTAAGAGTATATGGTATGCGTTATCATGGAACAGCTATTAGGACTTGGTTCCGCAAGCTGCAAACGGGCTCAGCTCATGCCAGAGCACCATTTCACACGATTCCATGCACTCTGCCTTCAGGATTGTTAAGGCCTGCCATAGGAGTGACTGATAGGAATCTGTGTGTCCATTTTTAGGGTTAGATATAGGTATACTATATCTACAGCAAAGGGTGATTACACGACTTTGCCCCAGCTGTCATGCAGCCAGTTGTGTCAGATTTAGGAGGCCAGCCAGGGGTGGCATAATACATGCTTCAGCCCCTGGTAGGCCCTGGGTACACCTATGCCCTGAGTTACAGGGTCTGATAAGGTGGCCCAGTACCAATTGGTAAATGCACCTAGAGTACATGTCGTAATTTAGAGAGAGAACAGCCAGGCTGTGGGTCTGATTGGCAGGCCCACAGCCAGAGAAAGTCGTAAACCAGTGAAACAAAAGCAAAAAATCTGGGTGATCATAGGATTGCAGACCCTACTCTCCTACATGACCCCCCCCCAAACTTTGGGACAATAAGCTAACCTTGACCAGGTGAGTCTTCTTGTTCTAAGTGGAAATATCTGGAGAGCCCATCGGCATTGCCATGATCAGTACCAGGTCTATGTTCCACTGTAAAGTCCATCCCCTGTAGGGAAATGGACCACCTAAGCAGTTTGGGGTTTCACCCTTCATCTGATTTAGCCACAAGAGGGGCTTATGATCGGTCTGAATCTTGAAGTGAGTGCCAAACAAGTATGGCCTCAGCTTCTTCAGGGCCCAAACCACAGCAAAGGCCTCCCTCTCAATAGCTGACCAATTCTTCTCTCTGGGGGTCAGCCTTCTGCTTATAAAAGCAATGGGCTGGTCTTGACCATCAAAATTCAGTTGAGATAGAACAGCTCCCACACCCAACTCAGAAGCATCTGTTTGGACAATGAATGGTTTGGAGTAGTCTGGACTCTTGAGGATAGGTGCTGTGCACATGGCCTGCTTTAGGTCATCAAATGCTTTTTGACAGCCTGCTGTCCACTGAACCTTTTTTGGCATTTTCTTACTTGTCAGTTCATTTAATGGAGTCACAATTGATCCATAGTTCCTGACAAACTTTCTGTAGTAACCAGTCAGGCCCAAGAAAGCTCGAACCTGAGTCTGGGTGGTTGGAGGAGCCCAGTCCCTGATTGACTGTATTTTGCTCTCCAGTGGTTGAATTTGGCCTCCACCTACAAGGTGGCCCAGGTACACAACCTGTGTCTGCCCTATCTGGCACTTGGTGGCCTTGATAGTGAGGCCTGCTGCTTGCAGAGCCTCTAACACTTTCCTCAGGTGGACCAGGTGATCCTCCCAGGTGGAGCTAAAGACAGCAATATCATCAAGATATGCTGCACAGAAGTCATCCAGCCCAGTGAGAACATGATTCACCAACCTTTGGAAGGTGGCAGGTGCATTTTTCAGACCAAAGGGCATTACCACAAACTGATAATGTCCACCAGGGGTTGAAAATGCTGTCTTGGGCTTGGCATCCTCAGCTAACCTGATTTGCCAATACCCAGCTGTCAGGTCAAATGTACTTAAGTAGTTGGCAGAAGCCAATCTATCTATAAGTTCATCTCCCTTGGTATTGGGTGGGCATCAGTCTTAGTGACTGCATTGAGACCCCTGTAGTCTACGCAGAACCTCATCTCTTTCTTACCACCCTGGGTGTGAGGTTTTGGCTCTAGAACTACTGGACTAGCCCAAGGGCTATCTGAGGGTTCAATGACTCCCAACTCCAACATTTTCTGCACTTCAGTTTTGATGCAGTCTCTAACATGATCAGGCTGCCTGTAGATTTTACTCTTGACTGGCAAGCTGTCACCAGTGTCAACCTCATGGGTACACCAATTGGTCTGACTGGGTGTCAGAGAGAACATATGTCTGAAAGACTGAAGAACCTGTTTACAGTCTTTCTGCTGATGCTCAGAGAGGCTGCCACAAAAGACAACACCATCTACTGACCCATCATCAGGATTCTGAGTGAGCAGGTCTGGGAGAGGGTCACTCTCTTCCTCCTGTCCCTCATCTATGGCCATGAGCAAGCTCATGTCCTTCCTGTCGACATATGCTTTGAGCCTGTTGACATGGAGCACCCTGTGGGGGCTCCTGGGAGTTCCAAGGTCCACCAGGTAGGTGACCTCTCCCTTTTGCTCAAGAATTGTGTGGGGCCAGACCATTTGTCTTTGAGTGCTGCTGGGGCCACTGGCTCCAACACCCACACCTTCTGTCCAGGCTGATAAACAGTCAGGACATCCTTTTGGTCATGCCAAGCTTTTTGGCGTTCTTGACTGGCCTTAAGGTTTTCAGATGCCTTCTCCATATACTCAGCCATCCTGGAGCGGAGACCAAGTACATAGTCCACTATGCTGGTTTCAGGCTTTTTGAGAGGTCTCTCCCATCCTTCCTTCACCAAGCACAGGGGTCCTCTTACAGGTTGCCCATACAAAAGTTCAAAAGGGCTGAAGCCAACTCCCTTCTGTGGGACCTCTCTGTAAGCAAACAGAAGGCAGGGAATCAGGACATCCCATCTACGCCTGAGCTTTTCAGGTAGTCCATGAATCATCCCTTTTAGGGTCCTGTGGAACCTTTCAACACGCCCATTGCACTGTGGGTGATAGGGTGTGGTGAACTTGTAGTTGACACCACATTCCTTCCACATAGCAGTTAAGTAGCTTGACATGAAGTTTGCACCTCTGTCAGAGACAACCTCCTTAGGGAAGCCCACTCTGGAGAACACTCCAACTAGGGCCCTTGCCACTACAGGTGCTGTAGTGGTCCTAAGTGGAATAGCTTCAGGATACCTGGTGGCATGATCCACTACCACCAGTATAAACTTGTGCCCTGATGCTGTCTGGGGTTCCATTGGACCAACAATGTCAATCCCCACTCTTTCAAAGGGCACCCCCACCACAGGCATTGGTATAAGGGGGGCCTTTGTTGTGCCACCTGACTTACCACTGGCTTGGCAAGTGACACGGGAGCGACAAAACTCCTTGGTATCCTCATTCATGTGAGGCCAGTGAAAGTGTGTGACAAGCCTGTCCCAAGTCTTCGTCTGGCCTAAGTGACCTGCTAAGGGAATCTCATGAGCCAAGGTAAGGAGGAAACCTCTCTGAGACAAGGGGATAACCAGCCTCCTGGTCATGCCAGGCTTGGGGTCTCTTGCCTCAGTGTACAGGAGTCCATCTTCCCAGTATACCTTGTGGGTACCTGTGGCGTTCCCAGCAGCCTCAGCAGCAGCCTGCTGTCTGAGGGGTTCAAGGGAAGGGCAGTCTAACTGTTCCTTCCCCAGGTCTTCCCTTGAGGGGCCACCTGAACCCAGAAATTCAACTTGATCAAGTTTGAACTCTTTAGGCTCAGTTCCCCTCAATTCCTGTAGGTCAGCCTCCTCTGAGACTTGATCCACAACCTGGGGCAAGCGTGAAGGCAATGCCTTAACCCTACTGCTCTTCTTCTTGGAAGGTGTCTGGTCCATTGTTCCAGGATCCAGCACCTGTTCAGTGGGGCATCTTCTGGCCTGTGACCTAGTCACAGCAAGCACATGTGCTGGCAAGCCTAACATCTCCATGTGAGTCCTATGCTCCACTTCTGACCATTGTGATGACTCCAAATCATTGCCCAACAAACAATCCACTGGGAGGTCTGAACTAACTACAACCTTCTTTTGGCCAGTTACCCCTCCCCAGGAGAAAGCTACAATTGCCATACTGTGACTGGTAGTGACATTGCTTGCATTGGTCACCAGGAAATCTGTACCTGGCATGATCTGTCCAGGGTCCACAAAGTTAGGTGTCACCATGGTGACACTGGCACAAGTGTCCCTATAGGCCGGAGCCATTTGTCCATTGATAAAAGGTGTCTGTCTGTATTTGCCCAAAGTATTGGGACTGACATCAGGGGATATATCCACATCCCCTGTACAGACAAGGACAGCCTGAGTGAGTGTGCCAACTAAGTTGTCATACCCCTCAGAACCCAAGGTTAACCCAACTAAACCCTTGGGAGGTGCACTACCACTGCTGACTGTACTAGGGGGCACAGGTGCCTTAGGGGCTGCAGTGGCAGGAGTCTGCCCTCCTCCTTTCTTGGTGCACTCACTAAACCAGTGAGTTTTACTTTTACAGTATTGGCACCACCTTTTAGATTGGCCTTCTTGATTCTTCTTTTTCTGGGAAGCCTGACCCCCATCCTCTTTGGGTTGTTGGGGACCTGTCGAAGACTTCTGGTCATTTTCACCTTTAGAATCTTTACCCTTCTGGTCTGCTTTCTTCTGACCACCCTGGTTCTGGCCCTGGTTTTGCTTAACTCTTGTTCTGACCCATCTGTCTGCCTTCTTTCCCAATTCTTGGGGAGAGGTCAGATCTGAGTCAACAAGATGCTGATGCAACAACTGGTTCTGACAATTGTTTAAAATTTGTTCTCTCATGATCAAATTGTACAATCCTGTATAATCAGTAACCTTACTGCCCAGCAACCAGCCCTCCAAAGCCTTAGTGGCACAATCTACAAAATCAGACCAATCCTGAGACTGAGTTTTCTGGGTATCCCTGAACAGCACCCTGTACTGCTCAGTGGTTAGGCCAAACCCATCAATCAGTGTGTTCTTCAGGACTTGGTAATTGTTAGCATCCTCAGCCCTTGTGGTGAGGAGCTTATCTCTACCTTTACCTTCAAAGGAGAGCCACAAGATAGCTGCCCACTGACTTTGGGGAACACCCTGCACAGTGCAGGCCCTCTCCAAAGCAGTTATCCATTTGTGGATGTCATCTCCTTGTTTAAAGGGGGGCACTATCTTACTCAGGTGTCTTGTATCAAAACTCCTGTCCCTATTACTAGGTATAATGCTGCCACCAGTGGGTTTTGACCCACTCAATTCTTGCTCTCTAGCAAAGGCAAGTCTTTCTTTGGCTAGGGCAAGTTCTTCCCTTTCAATCCTCAGATTGACTTCCCTTTCCTTGGCTTCATATACTCTCCTCTGAGGGGATGTCATCCTCCTCAGAGCAGAGGCCTGAGAGCCATTGGTTTGAATGGATCTGTTAGAGCCTCTTGATAGAGACCTAACTCGTCCACTCCCAATGTTAAGCTGGCCTGAGAGGGGTCCCAGGGGTCTCCTAGTACCATTCTCATGCCTGCTTAAGTTGTCCCTAGTTAGCTGGCTAACTACTTCTGGACTTTTGTCTGCCTCGTCCTCAGATGGCTCTTGATCATCATCCTCCTCTGCTGAGAGATGGATGAGGTCAGGGTCACCTGTGGTTCCCTCTAGGGCAGGCATGTCCCCTTCTGGATGAGAAGAGCTAAGTTTCTCAGCTTTTCTGGCATCATAAGTCTTTAAGAGACCAATCAGAAATGGGATTGTGGGGTTAGACCCCTGTTTTAGCTTCCTGGAGGTACACACTTGTCTCATCTCCTGGAAGCTAAGGGCTGCATATCTAGAAGAGGCCTGTGGAGGGTCCTCAACCACCAGAGGGGTCTCTGTAGACTCTCCGTGGTTAGACATGCTTCTAGTGTGGTGTAAGTGATGCACCTACCTACACTATATGTTTGCCTACTGATCCCTTGCTAAGAGTTGTAGCCAAGGTGTGCTAAGCCTTGAGGAGCTACAACAGCTGGTTCAGTAGAACTCAGAGTATTCTAAGCTAAGTTATATGTACCTGAAGTACTTATGTGATCTTTCACAAGATATTCTTAGGATACGTGTGGTAAAACAACAGCAAGCTCAAATCCCAACCGCTGCTCACCAATGTGAGAAGTTGGCCTGATATGCAGTGCTCACTATTCTAGTGAACACTATGTATCAGTCCAGACAACCCTTATTGATGATTGGTTGTAAGTCAACCTTATAGACCAGCTATCCTAGTAGCGTGGATACGAGCAGTCTAAGGCTAAAGACTCGAGAGGGCGTGTTAAGCCAGCTGTTATACCATCACATATACCCCTTGAACACCAAGTGAAAGGACACCACACAAGTGTTATGAAAATAAACAGTGTATTTATTAGAATCACAACAGCCCTGTACTCTTTATGAGGACAGGGTACTAAGCACAAAACAAAACTCTTACGAAAATACTTAAGTTAGCACAGTATATACAAATGCCCGAGGGGCACGGAAAACCATATACTCTGAAAGTGGAATGCGAAATTACTAGCAGGTAAGTACAGTACTAATAGGTTTTGGAATCGCTAGGACTTGACTATAGAATCGTTAGATTACTTCTAGGAGGCCCAGGGGACTCGGGTGCAGAGTGTGCACTCTCACGCGTGAAGCGGGACAAAGTCTATGATAGCTAGTAAAAGCAAAGTTAGTGTTCTCGGGCGAACCCGACCTGGTAGGAGGAAAACGAAAGTGGATTCTGACCCTTGGATAGTGAGGCTATGCTGGGGCACCGAAATGCCGAAGTTACCTAGCCCAGGGGCTGCAGCTGCATAGGTCTCAAAAGACGTCGGGAATCCTCGTAGACGGACAAGGAGCCTGGAAGAAAGATGCTGGCAGGCGACCAGTGAAGAGAGTTCGAGTTGATCCAAGCCTGGATCTGGAAGATGGATGACACCTGAAAGCAGAGGGGACCAAGTTTGTGACTACTAGCCAGTAGTCAGGTGGCACCAGGAGAGCACCGGATGGTAGTCACCTCGACTAGGTGAGTGGGCGACGCTGGGCTCTGCAGATCTCACGGACCAGGAGGCGTTGTCGGCGACCAGGATGGAGGAGCGAGCTGTCCCACGATGGATGAAGCTGTCGGCATCGCTGGACCCAGGATTGGGCAACAAAGCCTTGGCTAATTCAAGCCCACGCGGTGGACCTAAAATGGCGTCTTGAGTGGACCAGGATGGTCCGGGGTGCTCCTCTTTGGAAGGGAGCAAGGGCCAGTCTGGAGCAACCAGACCAGCAGCAGTGATGTCGTCGGGCGTCGTTAAGAAGGCCACAAGCCAGCGGGCTAGTAGCCAAACAACGCGGTGAGCAGCAAAAAGCAGAAGGGCCCCACGCAGATCGTGGAGATGCTGGGAGGCTGTACTTCGGTGCTGGAGCCTCTCAGGGTCGGGGCTTCTCGGACCCCAAAGCACTCACCAGAGGATCCCTCGGCGGTCGTGCTGGAAAGAAGTCGTGCAGTCTTGAAGATGGCCGGTCCCTCGAGGTCTCGTCGCACTCACGGTTCTCAGCTTTGCTGTAGAGGTGAGTAGAGGTCAGAGGTGCCAGGGAAGCCGGTTCTCGTCGAGCTGGGCAATCGGATTCCGGAGGAAGGACTTGCAGCAGACCGCAGTGTTCTTAAGATGGTGCCTGCGGATGCAGGGTGACTACTCCTTAGTCACAAGGGAGAATCTTGAAGAAGAAATCTTGAAGTCCTTTCGGAGAAAGTCGTGTCTTGATTCCAAAGATGATCTAATTTGGAAGGGGGCACGCTCCTAACTTTATACTAGGAAAAGGGGCTGACCCGGTGACTAGGTCCTGCCTATGGGTGGGACTAGGAGGGGGGTGGTTACACCCCTCTCCCATGCCGGACTTTCCCCAGGCCAGGGGCTGGTGTGCCCCTGGAACTGGTTCTGGCCGGCCTATGCGTAGTGAGCACCGGGGTGCCACTCAGCAGTCACCTTCCTGTAAAGCCCTGCCTACCCAGGATACACAAAACCCTGTCTGGGATGGTGCTAGCACCGCCCCGGACAGGAAACCCTTTGTCCAAGCTCTCCTCGCTGGAAGGACTCCCAGCAGCAGGAGGTCAGACTCGTGTCTGTGGTGGCAGCATCCATTTTGTGGAGCTGAGGCTTCGTTTAACCTTAACCGGGGTTCACAGTTACATACATGTCGTGTCCCTCTAGAAGAGTGGAATGCTAACCCCGTCGCCAGAATTGGTGAGGGGTTAGTATTCCAATTCGTATGACACCTTACTCGACATGTTTTGATAAAGCAATACCAGAGATAGCATATAACCGCGAGGATTATAATGCACTTAAGAGTATATGGTATGCGTTATCATGGAACAGCTATTAGGACTTGGTTCCGCAAGCTGCAAACGGGCCCAGCTCATGCCAGAGCACCATTTCACACGATTCCATGCACTCTGCCTTCAGGATTGTTAAGGCCTGCCATAGGAGTGACTGATAGGAATCTGTGTGTCCATTTTTAGGGTTAGATATAGGTATACTATATCTACAGCAAAGGGTGATTACACGACTTTGCCCCAGCTGTCATGCAGCCAGTTGTGTCAGATTTAGGAGGCCAGCCAGGGGTGGCACAATACATGCTTCAGCCCCTGGTAGGCCCTGGGTACACCTATGCCCTGAGTTACAGGGTCTGATAAGGTGGCCCAGTACCAATTGTTAAATGCACCTAGGGTACATGTCGTAATTTAGAGAGAGAACAGCCAGGCTGTGGGTCTGATTGGCAGGCCCACAGCCAGAGAAAGTCGTAAACCAGTGAAACAAAAGCAAAAAATCTGGGTGATCATAGGATTGCAGACCCTACTCTCCTACAGCCCCACCTTTTGTTCTTGCAGCCCCGCGAGGGGAGGAGGTGATCCTCCCCAGTTTCGCGCACACTGTATCGAGAGTGGAGGCGCTGCATTTTGCAGAAGAGTGGGCTCTGGAGCTTGCGCCGG
Source organism: Lissotriton vulgaris (assembly GCF_964263255.1). Taxonomy (NCBI): domain Eukaryota; kingdom Metazoa; phylum Chordata; class Amphibia; order Caudata; family Salamandridae; genus Lissotriton; species Lissotriton vulgaris. The sequence goes on from NC_141694.1 coordinate 583,644,277, forward strand.
CTGTGTACCGCAATCAGTGTGGCTGGGATAAATTGTCCCCAAACCATGAGATTCCTTTACGGTCTCAGCCGCAGCCTCAACCTCAATATCCCATACGGCGTGAAGCAAAGGCTTCGGTCGCGGCTATCCTTGAACAATTGGAATATCAAGGTGTAATTGAAACGTGTTTGTCACCAATGAATAACCCCCTTTCAACTGTGAACAAGCCGGACGGCTCATATCGTTTGGTTTTGGATTATAGGCATTTAAACTTGCATTGCTGTAACTGCGCAGTACAGAATACTCATGGCTCTGCTTTAGTGAATAGTCTTGAGCGTAAACGGTTCAAAACCACGCTTGACATTTCCAATGGTTTTTATGCCCATAGATTAGATGGTCTAAGTTCCCAATGGACCAGCTTTACTTGCGGCGGTGTGCAAAAAATGTTTCGACGTCTCCCGATGGGCTATAAGAATAGTCCTGGATATTCTCCGCCCGCATAGTCTCTCTTTTGGAGGGAATCGACCCAGTTGCTTGTTCGTATGTGGATGACATTTATCTCACAGACGAGGATCTTTGGGAGCATCTGTGTCGAGTTAATAGCATAATTTGTAACTTTGCAGACATAGGTTACAAGTTTAACTTTGCGAAGTCGCACATTGCAGAGTGCACAGTGTTGTTTCTCGGCTACGAGCTTAACAACGAGGGAAAGGGGTTGGCACCTCACTTCCTGGAGAAATGCGCACAGTTGCGTTCTCCGACAACACTGAAAAAATACAATCTTTACTGGGCTTTTTGAATTTCGGGAGGACTTACATTCCGGAATATGCCCAGCGTATCAAGCCTTTGTATGCTTTGATACAACCATCTTTTTCCAAATCATGCTGGCTGCCTGAGCATTCAGCCATTCTGCAGTCTTTGCAGGCTGATTTGCTCGCTTCTGAATACTTACAGACTCGTGATAACCAGACCAACCTGGTGATAAGAATTATCCCTGGGACGGTGGGTTTCACGTACCTGACTTTTAATGAGGGGGATACAGTACCTATTGCTTACAAGTCACACTTGTACACTTCGGCTGAACTGCGTTTTTCCACTGTGGAGAAAGTTTTAACGGCTGTACAGATGGCACTTCTTAAGGAACGTGCCCTGTCACAAGGAAAACGCATGTTGGTTGTTACCCCGTGTCCTGCCTTGGAGGCAGTTACGAAAGCCAGTGTACCTAATTCCAAAGCTTTGCACCCTAGGTGGATTCAGTGGGCTGCATCCTTGACATCCCAGGATGTCACGTTTATTTTTGACGCCACTTTACGGTGGCAGGAGTATTTACAGTATGAATTTGTTCATCCTGCTCCTTTAGCAATGCGGCCGTTGGAGGATTTCCATTGCATCATTTACACTGATGGTTCGGCGCAGGTTGCGCATGGCTCTAAACATGCCTACGTTTCCGCATGCGCCATTGTGGTCGGTGCCATGGTGAATGATGAGTTCAAGTCCAGTGTCGTGCACACGCAGACGCTTGGGGACTGCACCGCACAATTGGCAGAGCTTCGTGCTCTGATGCTTGCATTGGAGTACGCAGATCCTAGTGTGACGACTTTGATCGTAAGTGACTCTTACTACTGTGTCCAGTCTTACAATGAAAACTTGTTCTTTTGGATTCAGAATGAATTTCGTGATTCCAAAGGTAGCACAATAAAACATAAAATGATCTGGGTCCGAGTGGCGGAACTTAAAGAGAAGTTGCCACTCGTGTTTGTGATTCATACTCTTGGCCATCAGCGCGTGGGGGTCCACGCTGTCGGTAATTCGCATGCTGATGAAGCAGCGTAGTCAGCGGTATCAAAATACTTATTTGCAGCAGTCACGAGGTCCAAAAGCAAGATAGATGATGACATCCTGGCAGCTGTTGCTACCACCGAGAAGGGAGGTAAATATCCTGCGGGGTTTCCTTCGAAGTACACATACCACTTAAGTCCCGATAATGTTCCTTATGTGAAAATTCCAGATGTTGGCGAACGTCTAGTTCCCAACTCGGATCGCAGGGCTGCTTTGATTACAGCGGCTCATGAAGGTGTGGCGTCTGCGCATGCGGGCGTCTCAGCCACTGTAACTCAGCTAATACAAAGGTTCTGGTGGCGGGGACTGTACAAACAGACGCGCGATTATGTCCTTCAATGTGACATTTGCCAGCAGATTAAACCTTCAACTGCTGCGCGTCCGCCTCAGACACAGTTGTAAATCTCTAATAAACTGCTTGGTTGCGTTTATTTGGATCACTGCGGTCCATTTTCTTCTGATACTGCATACAAGTACATCTTAGTAGCAGTTGATTCATGCACACGCTTTGTGTGGGTATGGCCACATCGGAGCGCTGATCCACGGACTGTCATTAAGGATTTACGAGTCTTTATAGGGATTTTTGCCTGTGGTACCTTCCATTCGGATCAGGGTCCGGCTTTCGCCTCTAAGGCGTATAAGGATGCTATGGTTTCGTTGGGGGTCCAAGTCAAGTTTTCGAGTCCGTTCAGACCCGAGGGTAATAGTGTAGTGGAACGAATGAACGTGACTTAAAGTAATCTTTGACAGCTCGAGTTATAGGCACTGGCAGAAACTGGTTAGCCCACCTCAATGGCGTGCAGCGTGCGCTTAATAATCTCCCTAGAAGGTCTCTGGGTGGGCAGACCCCGTACGAAATGCTCTTTGGTATCAAGATGTATGTACCTGACCTCGACGGTCTAGACTGCAAGGCCCAGGCCGCGGCCTTTGACATAAATGAACATTGCAATGTTTTACAGGATCTACAAAAGACCAGAGACAGTCTAGCTAAGGAACATTTGCCCTCCACATCGGATGATGCGTTGCAGATCCCGGTAGTTGGCTGGCTACCCCAAGTTGGAGAACTGGTTCGAGAGAAGATCGATAACAAGAAAGAGTTTGGTCTCTCATATCGTGCACCGGTTCGAGTTCTTGGAGTGAAGGGCACAAGAACAGTCATTTTACCACCACTTCCAGGTCGTAAGGAAAACAGATTTATCTCAATTGTCAATGTCAAGACACACAGGGTGGCCGATTCTTCATAGCATGACACCGGCTGTATCCTGTCCTTCCATGGTGAGGCACTCTGTGCTGGCTATTACTTCTGGTGCAGAACCGGAGGTGTCCCTCGAGATGCCTGCTATTTCCAGTCCTTTATTAAATACTATTCCTGTTACTAACATTGATGAGCTGAACTACACCTATCCTGCTGATTTATCAATGCCAGATTTGCAGACTCGTTTGGCCGACCAGTCCAGATTCTCTTTTGACTCTGTTTCGGAACTTTCAAAGAAACCCTCAACTATTGCGAAATATGCCACTTTATTTAAAAAACATTTTTTAATTCCCCCTTGGACATACATTTGGTTGATTCTATTTTCATTTTATCTTTTTATGTCAATTGGTTTTGTGTTTTATTTTTTCCGCCTGATCGATGGCCATTATGTCAAAGAAAGAACAGGAATTTGGTACCTTAATGGAACATTGGCCCCTCTTTCCTCCTCACATTCAGCACACAGACTGAAACGAGACTTGAATACAGTCAACATCACTGCTTGGCCTGTCCTTGATGGGATTGTGTGGGATGCGGTTAGATTTCAAATACATGGCCCCACTGAAGTGATTAATGTTCCAAATGTGCTTAGAGTAAACATGGGGGATGTGATTAAAAAAAATATACGTTCTGATGATTGGGATATTCAGGCCGTAGAAGCATTATTCTCTGATTTAAAATATTATGCAGCTTTTGATGCTGAGGACTTATATTTAGATTCTGTTAATTATGGTGATTTGTTTTGCTTCCAGCATTATGGTAATCATTTTTTGCATAAGACGAATTCCAGGAGGGTTGCTGTGAATTACACGCAGTGGGAACACTGCCCAGCTCCATTAGTAGGAAGCTCCAGTACATTTCTGAAAAAATACACTTATTTTACAGACTTTAATCAATCGAATCCTGAGTCATTTTACTTCAGAATGACACAAAAGTCCATGTCTAAAATTAGACTTACCAATACAAAGTTGCTGTATTCGAAGTCCTTTCTAGACAAATTGGCTGTGGATGGCTACGAGTTCTGGAAGGGAATAATTGACCTTAAATCGGTTTGGGGTACCAGAGATTGGCAGGTACAAGGCACTGAGGCTTTGCACCATGCATGTCTCATCCCGAATCACATGTTGTTTCTAAATTCTACTATTTCCCAAACAACATGCTTTGGTTTGGCTACTTCTAAAAAATTAAGTACACCAATTATCCCCGAATTAGAAGAATATTCAGGTTGGGGTAATATTTCTGATTTGTCTATTCGTGAGTTACAGTCTCTATTACACAATTCGTCCTTTAATGTATCCAGTTTGGATCCAAAGGGTTGGCTGTTGTGGCAAAGAAGTGCTGATTGTAATTGTAATTGTAATTGTAACAGTATTTGTAGAGCGCGATTGCTGCCCGTGGGCGTCCAAGCGCTGAGCTGACCAGAAAGTGGCGGAGGGGGTGCTAGGGTGCAGGGAGTTTGTCAAACAGCCATGTTTTTAGGTGATTCTTGCCAACGTCGCTTTCTGGGGTTGGCTGAAGGGTTCACACAAGTCAGACCAGATCCCCGTTTTGACACTGACTATACTGTCACCACTTACTCTGTGGGGAAACTGTGTCAGAATTGGTTACAACATTCCACCTTTGCTGCAGTTAAACTCCATCTGTCTCAGTTGACTGAAAATGTGGATTTAAATGATTTTATAAAAGGCCCGGCTAAGGGTAGATCTAAACCGTGGATTTATGCAGTTTACAATGAAATTTGGAAAGTTTCTCAAATTGAGGCTGCTAAGCGCCTAAGGGCAATTGACCAAGCAAATTTGGAAAAAGTACTTGCAGTTGTCGATAACAGTATTAACATGCTTTCTTCCCGAATTTACACGTTGAACAATATTGTCTCTTCTGTTGTTGACATTGTGCATGATGAAGTGTCCGTATTATATCATGGTCAAAATCAATTGCGTTCTGTGATGCAGTTTGCATGGACACTACAGACTCTGAAAGCTGGTCGCATGCCTTGGAATTACATGAACGTGTCATCACTATTTGCCCCATTTAATTTGACAGACAAGCAGCGCATGCTTTCCATGCGAGATGCATCATTTTCTATGTTACACATTGAAAAATTAGAATCTTTGCCCTTTTCTGTAGCTGAGGCAGCTGCTGCTACATGGCTTATCCATGGTATTATTACTTTACCATTTGCTCTGTATAAATTTACAATTTGTATGCAATATATTGCTATAGGGCGATATGAACCACTAGGCAGTGCTTTCCTACATGAGACATGGTCTTTACCATACACATACAGATGCCTGAAGGAAGAGAAGGAAGTGAATCTGAATGGTGAAGAATGCACACAGTCGCCTGACCGTTCACTGATATGCAGACACATCCAGTTGCATGGTTCTTGTAATCAGGACCGGCCTAATTTAGCCTGTGTTTTAAAACGATTTACAAAAAAGGGGGTGGTGATGAACAGAGTGTCTGAGTTAAACAGACCACTCTTACCCAGTCCAAAGATCAGGGCTTGATCCATCACCGTTATTTATCTCACTGCCCCATCCCAGCTCAGAACCTGGCTATATGCAAATCAGTCTGTCCCTGGCCCAGTGCATCATGGGAACAGGGCAGACTAAACTACCAAGCCAATTCTTCACCAGAAAGGAGACAAGCTACCGGGGACCGGTTTCTGGCATTTCAGCCTTCTTCGGCCCGGCTTGCTTGAATCCTGATGGAGCAGTGAGAAAGGGACTCATGTCTGAGTATACCCTGCCACACCTATAGTGGCCAAAAACGATTTACAAAAAAGGGGGTGGTGATGAACAGAGTGTCTGAGTTAAACAGACCACTCTTACCCAGTCCAAAGATCAGGGCTTGATCCATCACCGTTATTTATCTCACTGCCCCATCCCAGCTCAGAACCTGGCTATATGCAAATCAGTCTGTCCCTGGCCCAGTGCATCATGGGAACAGGGCAGACTAAACTACCAAGCCAATTCTTCACCAGAAAGGAGACAAGCTACCGGGGACCGGTTTCTGGCATTTCAGCCTTCTTCGGCCCGGCTTGCTTGAATCCTGATGGAGCAGTGAGAAAGGGACTCATGTCTGAGTATACCCTGCCACACCTATAGTGGCCAAAAACGATTTACAAAAAAGGGGGTGGTGATGAACAGAGTGTCTGAGTTAAACAGACCACTCTTACCCAGTCCAAAGATCAGGGCTTGATCCATCACCGTTATTTATCTCACTGCCCCATCCCAGCTCAGAACCTGGCTATATGCAAATCAGTCTGTCCCTGGCCCAGTGCATCATGGGAACAGGGCAGACTAAACTACCAAGCCAATTCTTCACCAGAAAGGAGACAAGCTACCGGGGACCGGTTTCTGGCATTTCAGCCTTCTTCGGCCCGGCTTGCTTGAATCCTGATGGAGCAGTGAGAAAGGGACTCATGTCTGAGTATACCCTGCCACACCTATAGTGGCCAAAAACGATTTACAAAAAAGGGGGTGGTGATGAACAGAGTGTCTGAGTTAAACAGACCACTCTTACCCAGTCCAAAGATCAGGGCTTGATCCATCACCGTTATTTATCTCACTGCCCCATCCCAGCTCAGAACCTGGCTATATGCAAATCAGTCTGTCCCTGGCCCAGTGCATCATGGGAACAGGGCAGACTAAACTACCAAGCCAATTCTTCACCAGAAAGGAGACAAGCTACCGGGGACCGGTTTCTGGCATTTCAGCCTTCTTCGGCCCGGCTTGCTTGAATCCTGATGGAGCAGTGAGAAAGGGACTCATGTCTGAGTATACCCTGCCACACCTATAGTGGCCAAAAACGATTTACAAAAAAGGGGGTGGTGATGAACAGAGTGTCTGAGTTAAACAGACCACTCTTACCCAGTCCAAAGATCAGGGCTTGATCCATCACCGTTATTTATCTCACTGCCCCATCCCAGCTCAGAACCTGGCTATATGCAAATCAGTCTGTCCCTGGCCCAGTGCATCATGGGAACAGGGCAGACTAAACTACCAAGCCAATTCTTCACCAGAAAGGAGACAAGCTACCGGGGACCGGTTTCTGGCATTTCAGCCTTCTTCGGCCCGGCTTGCTTGAATCCTGATGGAGCAGTGAGAAAGGGACTCATGTCTGAGTATACCCTGCCACACCTATAGTGGCCAAAAACGATTTACAAAAAAGGGGGTGGTGATGAACAGAGTGTCTGAGTTAAACAGACCACTCTTACCCAGTCCAAAGATCAGGGCTTGATCCATCACCGTTATTTATCTCACTGCCCCATCCCAGCTCAGAACCTGGCTATATGCAAATCAGTCTGTCCCTGGCCCAGTGCATCATGGGAACAGGGCAGACTAAACTACCAAGCCAATTCTTCACCAGAAAGGAGACAAGCTACCGGGGACCGGTTTCTGGCATTTCAGCCTTCTTCGGCCCGGCTTGCTTGAATCCTGATGGAGCAGTGAGAAAGGGACTCATGTCTGAGTATACCCTGCCACACCTATAGTGGCCAAAAACGATTTACAAAAAAGGGGGTGGTGATGAACAGAGTGTCTGAGTTAAACAGACCACTCTTACCCAGTCCAAAGATCAGGGCTTGATCCATCACCGTTATTTATCTCACTGCCCCATCCCAGCTCAGAACCTGGCTATATGCAAATCAGTCTGTCCCTGGCCCAGTGCATCATGGGAACAGGGCAGACTAAACTACCAAGCCAATTCTTCACCAGAAAGGAGACAAGCTACCGGGGACCGGTTTCTGGCATTTCAGCCTTCTTCGGCCCGGCTTGCTTGAATCCTGATGGAGCAGTGAGAAAGGGACTCATGTCTGAGTATACCCTGCCACACCTATAGTGGCCAAAAACGATTTACAAAAAAGGGGGTGGTGATGAACAGAGTGTCTGAGTTAAACAGACCACTCTTACCCAGTCCAAAGATCAGGGCTTGATCCATCACCGTTATTTATCTCACTGCCCCATCCCAGCTCAGAACCTGGCTATATGCAAATCAGTCTGTCCCTGGCCCAGTGCATCATGGGAACAGGGCAGACTAAACTACCAAGCCAATTCTTCACCAGAAAGGAGACAAGCTACCGGGGACCGGTTTCTGGCATTGCACCATCAGGATTCAAGCAAGCCGGGCCGAAGAGGCTGAAATGCCAGAAACCGGTCCCCGGTAGCTTGTTTCCTTCCCAGTGTAAGAATTGGCTTTTGTAGTTTGGTTTGCCCTGTTCCCATCATGCACTGGGACAGGAACAGACTAATTTGCATACAGCCAGGTTCTGAAACTGGGATGGTGCAGTGAGCTAAAAACCGGTGTTGGATCTAGCCCTGATCTCTTGACTGGGTGAGAGTATTCTGTTTAATTCAGAGACTCTGTCCCTCACCACCCCTTGTTGTAAATATGTGTTTTAAAAGGCACACCGGTTCCTGCAATAGTTCCCACATTCACTTTGTTGACTAACAGTAGTTATTTACTTTTGAATAACGAGGAGTGTTGTGGGTTAATGGTCGGTATCGCCTATGTGGTTACTGTATCAGAACGTGTGGTGTGTTGCAAGAACGTGTTATATCCGCCCACGCATGGGAATTCAGATGTTTCCATCTGGCCGCGCATCCCAACCTTGAGAGCGGAGTTCAACGGTTTGAGCCGAATAAGAGCCCTTTTGTCTCAAAAAGAAGTGGCCCTGAGCTCGGCCCGTGAAACTTATGTCCTTCACATAGCTAACACACGCACGGAGGTGCAGGCACTTCTAAATACTGACTTGCCGTTTCATTTCTGCGAGCTGGTTCATCAAATCTTTAATGCCTCCTCCACGTCTGGACTCGCACATTTTTTAAAATTGGTTAGCAGTGGTCTCGTGACTACGTTTGAAAAAGTATTTGGTATTATCCCTGCGTTCTTTCATTATATATTCTCAAGTTTGTTTGGCGGATTCCATGTTTTGCTGGCTTTGGCTGCAGGCGTTTTGGTGATATTTTGCTTTATAAAACATGGATGCCCATCCTGCGCAAGAAGCCGTCCAACAGCTCCTGATACTGTTTCGTAATAGGATGCTTGATTACTTGGGCACCTTGCCGCTTGCGACTTTAAGCACGGCTTTTGGATTATCATTTCGATTTTCCTATTTCACATGTGTCCAGCCTGTGTTTCATTGCCTGAGCTGTGATTTCGACTGGGCCATTGATTTGTGTCTCTGCTTAACGACTTCTCCTGATTTTGATCAGCTAATGAGCCCCGTAGTTGCTCACGAGTTGTTTGTTCTGGCGAAAGGGTTATGGCCGTGGCAGCGATGCATGGACTAATGGGTCAGTGGGACATACCCGCAGCGGCGCATGTCTTTCTGGCACATAGCGTTCTTGAGAACCCACTGAGTTGTCCTCTGATGTTGCTAGAGGATTCGGTGCTGGCGGAGCACGTATGTTCTTTCCCATTGCTTAATTGGATGGCTGAACTGTTTTCGGATGATGACAGTGATTTCATGTTGGAAGCTGTGGCAACCTATTTTGCATATTCTATCCACCCATGAGTGACTTTGAAGACTTTCACTATTCTGGCACGTGACTTTTTAGTAATTCTGAATGGTGCCTTTTCTTTTACGAACATTCGACTTTTATATGTTCTGGGCCTATGATTTTATAATTGGCCTCAAGTTCAAGAATTTTTATCTTTTTGTGTGGCCAATATAGGCATTCATACATATTTTGTATTATTAATTTTTATATACCTCTACATACATTTAGCTTGGCTCAATATTGTTGAACTCTGCTTTCATGTTTTGCCTTTCTTATAGTATTGGCTTGTTTTTTTTCTTTTTTTGACCGTCCTCGGATCATTGGGGGGGTGTCATATGGTTACTGCGTTTCTATATATTGTGTTAAGTTAGCATGAGTTTATTAAATGTTTAAACAACATATTTTCCTTCGGCTTTAGTTTGCACACGACACATAATTGTTATTGTAGCTTTCAACCTAGACGAAAGATGTGATTTATTTGAGAATAATATGTTATTGCTCTGATATCAATTGTGCCTGGTACACTTGGTACCACTGTCTGCACACTGAGAACTGCACCCTCTAAGAATAACCTAACACAAGGTTGCTGGGAGGCCTGATCCTTGCACCACATTAGACATAACGCAAATAATGTTGCTGCCAACATTGGGCTTTACGCGGGTTTAAGATAGAGTTACAGGGAATGAATCAACACACTTGATGCTTCGCATGCAGAGAGCTGGTAGCTGTTGATGTGATCTTCTCCTACTGACATTTAGAGGTATGGGCCCGCCCTGCTAAAAACCCAAATGAGACTTTCTTAGATATAATCTAGTATGCTAAATAGGGTGCGCGAAATATAGGTGATACAGATTTCTATAGAGTTTGTATTATAATATGCTATCACCTTTTGCTTACTATGGATTAGTGACTATGCTGATAACTCTGATTTTTATAATATGTATGCTGGTATTATATAAGATACTGCGTTTGAGAACCTTGCATTGAAAAATAAACATTTCAAACTTGCACGTGTGTTCTTTTACTCCCAGTTTTGGTTTGAAATGATTATATAACGAAAGAATGTTCATGTGTTCCACAATACCTGAGGTAACCTAAGATCATGTTCTGGTTTGTCTAAGTCATTGGTCAGCAAGTTGTGACCAATGAGACACTGTAGCTAGCTCGGTAAGGGGATTTCTGACACTGAGGTGAGTTTTGGGTCATCCTAATTCACTGAGGTTCTAGATCTCTATGCACAGTTCTGTGGGAGAACGGAAACCCTGCTACACCATGTGCCTCTACATCAAAACCAGCAGCGGTGGTCCCATTATGCTTTTGGGTCGGACTCTGATACTGTGCCACAGCAGAGTGCACACCAGCATGCTAATAATGTTGAAGGGAATGGCCTAGTCCAACCTCATTACACTGATGATTACTTATACCATGATTTACAGAACACCATTAGGCCCGATACCTCTCCTGCGACAAAGCTGGACTCGCCACATGGACGACCATTGGCAGATAGTGCGTCGTTTGCAGTGGTGGTTGAAAGCAGAGGCAATAGTCCTGGAGCAGTCATCCACAAAGCTCAAAACAAATGTTTTGACAGAAATTCTGCAGAAAGGGCCAGCAACATCTGCGCCCCTCCTTCCATTTAATGACGCCCTCACAGATACTCTCATGGCTTCTGGGACCATATTCTTGCCCACCTGTGATTAGGTATGGTTGCCAGGCATCAGTCCAACACCTGGTGACCTGGATTGTCCTACAAAGTACCTCATTCCAAACAGCCATAATGAAGACCAGACAGGCCTTTTATTCCAAAGGGCATTTGCCCACTTGTCTGGAGCCCTTAGAGGACAGTTTTTAAAGCCTAGGGCTACTCTTGGGGCCTCTGTCACTTTCCCCAGTTCCCTGAGGTTAGTTGGAGCAGGCACTGGAACGCTTCAAACGAGATGGCGTTTGAAGAAAGATAGAAAGGGATGAAAGAGGGAGAGAATAGTTGGATGGAAAGAGATTGTACGAGGAGACAGGTTTGAACTTTTTTGACAAGGCTTTTGTTACCCCAGTCTAGCCCTGGCCTTACTCCGCAGGCTTTGACCAATAACACAAATCCAAACTCATTTCCAACCACATTCTGGCTTGGGAATCCTACAGGATTAAAGCTTTTGCCAAGCCTGTACACTGTGATTTTTTAACACAACTTGCCTGCTGGGACACTAGCTACACATGCGCCATTAGGGACATGCCCAGCAATATCTTGCCAGCAGTCTTGGAAGATCACAGGGCCTCTTTCAGCCCAGATGATACATGAGGAACAGGGCACAGTCAAGTGAATAAGTTACGTGCGTTCTGTAATGCTCTTTCTGATAGAGACTATCAAACCACAGATTCCTCACCAAGTCACCCAACCGCCCATTTTGTCAGTTGAACTCCTCTTTAATAAGATCCCAAATCTAGGAATCTGCATACCGGTTAAAGTCAATATGCTGTTGAGGCTCTTCACCTGGCGACATGGACAACCTCAAAAACAACCATCAGCTCGTGTGAGTGACACCTATATAGACCCGCACATGACTTCTGGTGTGCAGCGGAGTCAGCCAGGAGCCGCATGCCACCACCTACCAGCGCAACGAGATACCTCTGAAAAGTGTCTGGATGCAGTCTGATGTTTGGGTAATATTCCAAAGGTGAGGAATCAATGATTAGTATAGCAGATCTTGATGGAGAGTACGATCCATCAGGATATGGCCTATTTCTGCACCGCACTGCCTTTTATCACGTCAACGTAACTGACCCGGTGTTCTATGGTATGATCACTGTAAAAGCTCAGTGCTCTTTTAAGGTTTAAGTGATGCAGTCTCTTCTTCTTAGAGGGGCAAGGCAAAGCATAGAATGCTGGTAAGTTGATATTTAGACCGACATGGAATGGCATCATACCTTTCGGCAAGAACGCTCGCATCCACAAGATCAGTGGGAAGAGTGTGGTGTGCGGCAGATTGACACAAAAAATCTGAAGCCCACTTTCTTGTTGTGTGCTGTTATGGCAAGAAGGACTTCTGTCTTGAGAGCAAGAAGCCGTACAGGGCGGCTATGAAGCAGCTGAAAGAGTACATATTAAATATATGAGGACCAATTTAACGTCCCGTTGCGGCATGTCAAAGGGAATGGAAGAAAACAAGTATTGCAGGCCTTTAAAAAAAAAAGAAAAAAATCACACCCGGTGATTTAAATAGGGAGAGCTGGTCCAACAACAGCAAAAATGCTGAAAGGTGCATGTAAGGAAATAGGCTTTTTGAGGTTTTACCCCTACATTTTGCCCCCATTTTTACTTCTGGTGTAAAATACTCAGCCCTGCTATACAGGACTCAATGCATGAGCTGTGACCCTTAAAATGGTGTCCTTTAAATTGGGCTGTCCCCAATTGACATCCCTGTCTGCCACTGCAGACTGAAAGAGTAGCTTAAACCTGCTAACTCAAATTTTCTATTTAACGTAATGGCAAAGCTCAAACCCCCTCCTTTTTAAGTCAGTACGCATGCACTGTTCACCGAGGCATGCTGTATTCCGTATCCGAAGTATGGCCACGCCCACCACCTTTCATATGTTCCTTCCTGTGCCTTTCGAGCTCTCTTTCTTTTGTGTGGTGCTTTGTCACCATTTGTCCCTGCTTTAGGTAGGTGTGTTTGTTGCACACATAGCGACTGGCCCTGTTACAAGGGTAATTTCGCTTCAGGGCATTTATTAGTAGGGGCACTCTTTTTAGGTCTCGGCTAGCGTAAGACTGCGCACATGCGCAGTCTCGCTGGCGAGACTTAATGACAGAGTGAGTTTTACTAGCGAGGTTAAGCCCCACCCGTCTTTTTCATTGGCTGGCGTCACCGTTCATGCTAAACGGTGGCCAGCCATTGGAGAAGAGGTCCCAGTGATGTTCTTCTTTTTCTTTAAGCCCCATCCTTTTCAGACTGGGTTCCTTGACTTACTGCTGTGGTAAAAGCTTTCTTATCTTCTTTATGGGGCGAAACAGATGGCCCCATAAAGAAGATAAGAAAATTTTTACCACAGCAGTAAGCTCTGAAAGAGAAAAGGCTGTCACTTTACGACTTGTGCCCTGGTTACTTTTCCCTCCATGCCTGACCCTTCTCGATCACGCCTCAGCCCGCAGGCCGGCGCTGGCAGGTTCGCCGTGCGTCTAACAAGTGCCTAATTCACTCTAGGCGCGCAGGACGCTGCCCACCTGCACCTCACCCCAGGCTACTACATCTAGACACAGAACGCTTCCTGTTGCACGTATTTATCACCAACACGCGGCAGGGCATTTTATGCAAACAAATAAAAGCAGCTGCCTCGGGCGGGCAGATATCACGTTCTCCTAGCCGGGATAAAAAGCAACCGTGCGCTTCTGATTTTCACAAGCGATACCCGGAGAGGCGAGCTATTTCAAATGAGTGAGGCAGGGACAGGATCGCTGCTCAACTTTCCCCATCCTCGTCATATCTGAGCCACCGGTTTAAAACAACCTACCTCCATAGTGCCCTCACCCCACTCACTAACCGCGCAAGTAGGGACGTCCAATCAACGCTCTTTGTGTCGAAAAATCATTTAACTGGAGCTTTAGGACTTCATTGACTTTGATCGGAGAAGCTCTAAAACACCACTGCCCAAAGGTCAGCACAGTGGACCTGTGGGGTGAGGGAAGAATGGAGCGTGGGAGGGGAAAGAGCAATGGGAGGGGGGAAGTTGGGAATCCTGCCTAGGTGGACGGGTGCAGAGAAGGGTGGACGGGTGCAGAGAAGGATGGACGGGTGCGTTTTTACTCGCCGTCATTTTGGGATATTGTTAAAAGTTGGGGGTACTTTAGTTGTCTATTTCTTCCCTTGCTTTACGTCACCAAACAGGAGGGAACGGTTGGCACAATGCACAGACCAGGGGGGGGGGGGGGGGGGCGGAATTTGATCCTTGCAGTGGATAAACATGAGAAGCGTGTTCAGCCTGAAACTAACAGACTAACACGATGTGAAAGCTACACTGTGTGAGCAATCACAAAGTTGAATACAACACATAAGCTCGTTAAAGAGCAATGCCCTGCTGGTGACAGGCTGCTACGCCCGCACAGCTATAGTCGACCGGGACCCTCCAAAAAGTGTTGTATGTAGATCTGATCAGATCTCAAAGGAGTCTGCATGACAGAGTTTGATCACTACACCCCTCCACTACCGCTGGCCTCAATTCTTACAGCGCCTCGTGCTCTAAAACAATCACCAAACTGTTGGCACTTTATTTAGCAATCTTCCGGAGGGTAGACAGCCTGTTATTACCATGTTATGTGATCCTGGGAAATAGAATCTCAGCTGCAGAGGGGAGCACATTAGAGCAGAGTCCTACAAAAAGTACACTTCTACATCAAACGTGCCACCGTCATCGAAAGCACACTTAAAGCACCTAGCCGACAGATAAAATGTCACACCCTGGTTAGAAAAGCCGTCAGTCTCCTACCGACGTCGAGTGAGTGCAGGTACACCGCAGGTGCCCACACCAGAGCTTTGTCAGGACACACTGACGCGGCCTGTAGCGCAGATCCCAACACCCCCACGAGTGCGGCCCACAGCAGTGCTGGTCCGAGCCCCATCGCACAGCAGCAGCGTGGGAAGCGGGCCCCGGGTATTAGAGGCAGCTGCTCTGAGCGGCCAGGTGGCAGCCGCCCAGGCTGTGCCAATCGCAGCCAAGCACTGCTAGGGAGGCGCCCAGCTGGATCCAGCCCCCAGGGACTGTCTGCAGCCCCGCAGGGGTGAGAGGGAGGCCTGCCGCTGAACAGAGAAGGATTGCGCCCTGCGAAGCCCTGCACAGCGAAGGAGGTGATCAGCGGATTCAGCCCCCCAGGGCTTGCCTATTACAGCGAAGGATCGCCCAGGGCGAAACCTTGCACTGCTAAGGCTGCGCCAGGCAGATTCAGCCCCCTAGGGCCCTCCTGCAGCCCCACTGTAGGTTGGGGGGGTCGCTTCCAACAACACAAGGGCTATGCCTGGTCTCACTGAAGCTCTGGACACCACGTCGAACGCGCTGCTCCTGCAAACACGTCAAACCAATGGGATCAGGCTTTGTATCAGCGGAAGATGCTTTACTAGGAAACCCGGGTGGCATCCGAAAGCCCCTTCAAGAAGGGCTCCGGCACACACACACGATGGATGCTACCAGACGGCTAAGACTCACACACTGCTGTGCTCCTAAAGGCAGCGCGAGAAAGCAGAAAGAGAAAGCAGCACGTCATGGCGAACTACTATGACTATAATCGCGGCACCCGCGCTTTACTTGTAACATTAAAAGTAAAAGCGCGGGAGCCGCGATTACACCAAAAGTAAAGAAATAAAAAAAACATCTATTTCTTTACTTTTGGCATCCTCAATTTTTAGCGTCTGTTACGTTGTTATAACTTGCCGTCGTTCTGTTACATTATTTCACCTCACATTATCAGATGATGTGTTACATGCCGCATCTCAGCCTCACTCCCCTCTCCCACCCCGTGCTACAAAGCCCTGCAAAGAGAGGCCAACTGCTCTTACTGGTTAAGTGGAAACTTCTACATCGGAGCTCTACGCAGAGAGAACTGAACGCCCCCACACACACACACACACACTCCGGCTACACTAGGGAATACACAACGGTCACAACCTTACATTGTGGGTCGTCATCAGCGGCAGGTGGGTGTTTTTGTGTAACGCTAGACAGCTTAATTTAAAGCTTGCGGACGTGAGCTCAAATGTGACTATCGATGTACATTCAAGCACCCCAGGATCCCTCAGGATTGCTCAGCGAGTTAAAAGTTTACTACTAACACACGTGGTGAGTTGCAGGCCACAACTTAATTATGTATTTATTAATGCGTTTTTATATAGCGCGGACTTTACCCGAAGGCGTCAGAACGCTTCACAATAGGAACAGTAATGATACATGAGGAGAAAATTACAAGTGAACAAATTACAAAAGCAGACATTAAGTTACATGAGGTAAAAGTGACAATTGTGAGCAAACAAAATACATGAGGTAGCAAACAGTGCATTACAGGAGGAAAAAGTGACAAGTGTGCAGGTTACAAAAGAAAACAAAATACAATTAGAGGTATAATACTGCAATATATGCTAGGCACTCAGGCACAAGAGCAAACGATACATAGGCAATGGTGGCACTTGTGCAAGTGTCAAAAGCCAACAAAATGTGAGAGGTAGCAAACAGTGTGTTACAAGAGAAAAGTGGCGTGTGCATTTTACAAAAGAGTACCAAACATAGATTGGGGCGCTAGAGGGCGCCGGGCAAGATGGCCGCACTCGTGTGAGGCTCCGCCAAGACCATTGAAAATCCGCTCATTTATCCTGCTTTCCCCGGCGCCTTTGCCCTGCACTCCGGCTGAGCTTGCTCCGCTGACATCGGAGGCTCCCTGGGGCGCTCTGAGCCTTGGTTGAGGCTGTACTGCGGGCGCCTGGAGCTGGACGGTCCCGGACCGGGACATTGAAGACTGCGGCCTCGGCGGGTGCGGAGCGGAGGTCCCGCCGCGGTCCGGGCCCTTGTCGCCGCTGCTGCCTGTGACAGTGCTGCTTTGGAGGCGGCGCTTTGTATCTGCGGAGGCGGTGTGGCGGAGGTGACGGCGGAATCTTCCTGGAGCGGCACCGGCGCATCGGACGGCCTGGACTTGGCCCTGCTGGTCTTGGTGAGTGGGGCGGGGCGCTACGCAAGCCTGGGGCTGCGGAGGTGGTGCCGGGCCGCGATAGCCCGCGCCGCGCGAGCTGGGGCCGGGGGGGCTGGGAAAGGGTCGGCTGAGGGGCGGAGTGGCCGGAACAGACGAGTGCTTCAGTGGGGCCACGATCTGAACTGCCGAGGAGCGGTCTCTCCGCCACGCACATTTTCCTGGGAGGCCTACTGCGCTGGGAGCTGCGGACCTGCGGAGCGCCCGCCATTTTGGGGCCTCTTCTCTCCTGGCTGCTGAACATTGTGCTTCGGCGCTCGGCGCATATCCAGCGCTGACTATCCTGACCATCGGTGCTACCGGGGAGGGGACCCGGACTCGGAGGCCTTCTCAAGGCGGCCACTCCGTTACTTTGGGTCCTGCGCGTTCCTGTGCATGATTACACTGGGTAGCTGCACAGGGATCGAATTGGCGCGCTTTACCCGCCGGGGTGGCTGAGCTGCTTGGGCTAGACTGAAGTGACTGTGGGGCCTGGGCCTAATCAACGGTGAGAGGCAACTGGTGAGTCCTCTGCTACAGTTTTGATAGCCTTCTCTGGAGTCCCTGCCCTACGTGGCTGTGCCTTGGACCGCGCTGAGATAGATCGCAGACATGGGCAGGCCCGAGAGAAACCAGCCTAAAATCAACTTCGAGGCGAAAAAGGCTGCGCATACATCCTCCCAGGCGCCCGCGGACTCTGACCAGGCTGGGGCCGTTGGGGGTACGCCTAATTTGGAATCCACACTGGTGGCTATGCAGAAGACTCTACAATCCATTGAAGGCACCATGGAGTCAGTGAATCACCGACTTGACCAAATGGCGACGCAATTTGACCGCCAAAACGAGCGGATGGGGGAGGTGGAACAGCGAGTTTCCGCCACGGAAGATGGCCTGGCCATGGTCTCGTCCAAAGTGTTCAGTATGGAAAGGGTGCTGGCGGTCATACAAGCGAAGAATGAGGAGTTAGAAGGGAGGTCCAGGAGGAACAACGTTCGCGTCACGGGCTTGCCGGAGTCCACAAACGTGGGGCGCATGGAGGACTACATGGAACGCATGATTGTCGACATATTTGGGGCGGACCAGCTGTCTCGTGTCTTTATCGTGGAACGTGCACACCGGTCTCTGGATAAGAAGCCTCCGCCGGGAGCGCCGCCGCGACCTATCGTGGCTAGGATCCTGAACTACAGGGACCGGGACACTATTCTCCAGCTTGCCAGGGAAAAGGGCTCCATAGAATACCAGGGTAACAAACTGGAGTTTTATCCCGACTTCACCATGGCGGTGCAGACTGCACGTAAAGAATTTGCTGCGGTGAAACAGTTACTGAGGGCCGAGACCATAGCTTATGCCATGTTGTACCCCGCGCGCCTTCGGATTGGGCCTCCTTCAGATAACAAGATCTTCTCTTCGCCAAAGGCAGCCATGGACTATGCTAAAAGACTGAAAAAACGTGCTAAAGAACCGACTGGGCGTCATGAAGGAGATGATGAAAGACTGGACGAGGAAGCCTGAACTGCATTGCACTGCTAGCTGCGGTGATGGGGGAACTGCGGAGTATTGCACTGGGTCGCCTCTGTTATTGCGCATTTATTACTTGCTGAGAGCCGTCCGGGCGTTTTAGCACCTGGTCCACTTTGTACTGTTGCTCTACATGATGCGGGAGGGGGAATGATCTGGCTGGCGCTGCCATGCTAATGCCGACATGTTGCTTCCATGGGGCTTTCCTCCAGTTGACCTTGGTTGAACGTGGCCCGGTTGTGCTCTACGTGACTGAACGCTGGATGCGGTGGCCTTTCTTGGATTCAGGCGCTGCTCTATTGGGTATGGACGCCTCCAGGGGCGCCCAGTGCAATGTACTGTTATATGATTACCAACATGTTTCATGCTTTGACCGTGGGTGTGGGTAGAGGGGTTGGGGTTGTTGTTAACGGCAATGGTCTGCGCTCTCGTCAGTTCTGGCGAGAGTGGTGTGCCACTTCGCCCCCGGATATGGGAGATCCCCGAATATGGCTGTTTGCATTGTTGGGGGTTGCAAAGGGGGGGGGACACGGGGAGGCTTTGGCAAATTGGGAGTGCTGAAGTGGGCGGCGGGTTGGGGGAAGGGGTGTTGGAATCTGTTGGGATGTTGTTGTTTTTCCTGGTCAAGGGGTGTGAGTCTAAAGAATCTACGGGCTGTGAATGGGGCTTCAGATGGGGAATTGTGACCTTAAACGGTGCCATTGGTGTTATCTCCGGGTTGGTGAGAATTGAGGGCTGGTCTAGCGGGTGGGGGCTGCCGAGGAAGAACTTCCTGTTGGGTTGCTTATACCTTTGGCGATATGGATAGGGGGGGTACTCTCACTTGTGTTACATGGAATGTGCGAGGACTTAATAAGCCGCAGAAAACTCGACAAATGCTTGCCTTTCTAAACAGACATGGTGTACAGGTCGCGTTTCTCCAGGAGACGCATCTCAAGGGTAAAGCGGCCGAGATGGTGGGCAAACAGTGGGCGGGGGCGAGGTGGGCCACGGCATACTCTTCCTATGCCCGTGGGGTAATGATTCTGATAAAAAAGAATGTCCCGTTTGAGGTGCTGCACGAGGAGGTGGACCAGGATGGTAGATATATTGTCGTGCAGGGTAAATTGTGTGGCACGCTGATCACTCTTCTAAATGTCTATGGTCCTAATATAGATGACCCTGATTTCTTCATTGCACTCTGGAACAAGCTGTATAGCCTACCACCATCGGCTATCTGTGGGGGGGACTGGAATGTTACATTAGATTCTGAGTTGGATAAGAGGCATGACCGGCCATATGAGCGTAAGAGAGCGGCGGATGCGGTGTGCGAGGGTATGAATGGGCTGCAACTGTTGGATGTTTGGCGCTTGCGGAATCCTGGTAGGCGGGAGGGTACTTGCTACACATCAGCGCATGATACGTGGTCGAGATTAGATTATTGGTTGTTGACCCGAGATGTGAGTGGATGGGTGCTGAATACAGAACATCTGCCCCGTACGCTTTCCGACCATGCCCCTGTTACATTGAAGCTGCAGATACCTACGCATGCCCCTGCTCCATTTACTTGGCGACTCTCCCCTGGAGTGTTAACTGATCAGGTGTTGTGTGAACGTCTGAGGCAGATAGTTGAGGAGTTCTTTGTGAACAATGTGGGCTCTGTCGACAGTATGATCCCAGTGTGGGAGGCCTTTAAGGTCTCAGTGAGAGGTGCGTGTATTGGGTTGCGGTCCGGGGTTCTCACGTCCATCAGGGACTCTATGTCCAAACTAGAAAGGGAGTTGTTGGTTCTAGAGCGCCGACTGGAGGAGGGGGCCGAAGTCACGTTACTAGCGGATGTTAGGGCGAAGGTCACAGAATATAATGATCTGGCAGACCAGGAGGTGAAATTTCTGTCCAAACGTGCTACAACCAGATATTATGGAGAAGGGGGTAGGCCGGGTAAGGGACTTGCTGATCGGATTAGAGAACCTTGGGCGAGACACTGCACGGTATTGGAAGTTGAAGATCAGGGTGATGTGGTAACTACAACGGAGGGTATACTTGCTTGTTTTTCGAGACATTATGCGCAGCTCTATGAGCACAGGGATACGGCGGAAGAGGAAGAAATAACGCGATACTTGGAGGATGTGGCTCTAGTGTGGCTTTCCAGGGGTCAACAGGAATTCCTCATGCATCACGTTACTGAGGCGGAGTTTAGAGATGCAATAGCAGCTCTCCCGAATGGGAAGGCGGCTGGCACAGATGGCTTGCCCGCCGAATTCTATAAAACATATGCAGATTTGCTAATTCCGCAGTTGGCAATGGTCCTGGAAGAGGCTTTTGAATGCGGACGGCTTCCGGGGACTATGAGGGAGGCGCTCTTGGTGGCGCTCCCCAAGCCGGGGAAGCCTCTGAATAGGTGCGATTCATACCGCCCCCTTTCACTCATGAACACTGATGTTAAAATAATTGCCAAAGTGTTAGCCACGAGGCTGCGTCTCCTCCTGCCGGTTATGGTACTACCAGATCAATCGGGGTTTATCCCCCTCCGATCCACCACTCACAACCTGAGGACCCTATTTGCCGTCCTACATCTCCTTAAGCCAGAGCTAGCCGCGGTGGCGGTCATGCTTGATGCCGCCAAGGCCTTTGATTCAGTAGCATGGAAGTATATGTTGGCCGTTCTACATCGGATGGGGGTGCCTTTCTTTTTCACGTCACTAATTGCCCTGTTGTATACTGCACCCACGGCAAGAGTTAGGGTCAATGGACATGTCTCTTCCTCCTTTCCGATTCAGAGGGGGACGAGGCAGGGTTGCCCTCTCTCGCCCCTGCTTTTTGCCATCATGATTGAGCCGTTGGCCTGTATCTTGCGGCAGAGGTATGCGGAAGCAGCATTAAAGTTCCCTCTCAGATCGCTGGCTGTGTCCATGTACGCTGACGACATGGTCCTATATGTCAGGGACCCGGCGCTCCACCTAGAAAACATACTTCGAGAGTTCATTAAATTCGGTCGTCACTCAGGACTGACCATAAATTGGGACAAGTCTGTGGTGCTGCCTCTCACGGATGTCACTCATCGGGTTCCATTAGAGTTCCCGTTGGAATGGGCGACGGAGTCGGTTAGATACCTGGGCGTTTGGGTGCATAGGGATTGTCAATAAGTCATACGGGCCAACTACGGCGTTGCCATTTCCAACTTAGAGGACCAGGTGGCGAGATGGACCCGTCTCCCACTGACCCTGGCAGATCGCGTGTCCTTGATCAAAATGGTAGTGCTACCGAAATTTCTTTATCTCTTTACAAACATTCCAGTCCCGCTGAGGTCACATTTCTTTGCGAGACTAAGGTCCCTATTAATATCGCTCACATGGGCCAGCAAGAAGCCACGGGTAACTTGGGAGGTGCTGATCAAGCCATACGACCTGGGTGGGCTCGCCCTGCCGGATATGAGACTTTATTATCTATGTGCACAGGCACACTTTGCGAGTTACTGGATAAATGCTCCGCCATACACCCCGCACGTAGCACTGGAAGCGAGCGCGGTTCTGCCGTATCCATTAAGGGCTATGATCGTGAATAAGCACTCGGTGTTTGAGAAGGGGGAGATTGATACTGTGCGACTCACGGCGACTGCATGGTACAGCCTGGGTAAACGAGCTGGCAGATTACCGCTATACGCCCCGGCTATGCCACTGCTTTTTTCACTCGGATATCTCCGTGTCGGGTGAGCCTGGGGGGCTGCAGATCCTGCGGGAGGCTGGACTACAGACTATGGGGGACCTATTTCCGGGAGCATCGTTTCTCTCATCTCAGGAGATGACAGCCCGCTCGACGAATGCTACTATGTCCACCTTTGTGTATGTCAGGCTTCGGGCTGCCGTGCGTGACTTATACCCAACGTATCCGGAGGAACCGCTGGCCCTAGGAGCCTTGCAGTTGCTATATACGGCCAAGGACAGGACTAAATTGCTATCTAAACTATATAAGGCTGCGCAGGAAGATGAGGGTGGAGGGGCGACCCTGGCTAGAGCGAGGTGGGATAGGAGTCTCCCGGAACCGCTGAGTGATGACGATTGGAATGAATGCTGTGCTATGACCGGGGGGTATGTGATCAATGGCAATTTCCGCCTTCTGCATTATAAATTTCTACAACAGTTGTACTATACGCCGGCTCAACTGGTACGATATGGGCTCAGGTCCACTGCTCAATGTGTCCGGTGTGGAGCTGAGGACGCTGACTTTGTACACCTGGCCTGGGGATGCTCACGCGTCTACGATTTTTGGAAGGAGGTGACTGAAAGGCTGACTGTCATGGCTTCGACTGAGGTACAGCTGGATGTGCGCCTGTGTCTTTTGGGCATAGCTTCTGGTGTGGCTGCGTCATCGTGGCGGCTGGTGGTGTTGGCGCTTCAATTGGCTAGAAGGAGGGTCGCTATGGTATGGGGAGGGAGGAGAGCGCCTGAGGTGCAACTGTGGCTGAAGGATATGGCCTATTCAGAGACCAATTGAACTGTTATTATGACGAATTACCTACGGCATCTCGCCCGAGGGATGTGTGGGCCCCGTTTACACTTTATATGTTGTCCTTAACTGACACCGACAGCGACGAGAGTGTGAATGCTGCTCTGTCAGACGGTGAGGATGGAGCTGCCTGAGATGTTACTATGATTGACCTGTATCTGGTGAAGGGTGACTGGGCCGGGGACATGATAGGGGAAATGTCGTGCTTTGCTAAGACTGGCGTGGCATGAATCACTTCCCGAGCCTCGCTACGGCCTCTGGTTAGTTACAAGAAGGGGGTAAGGGTTCCCTACCTTGGGGATGCACTGTTGGACATCTGATATATTGGCTGCCCTGTCACACTACGCCTACCGGACTTGGACTACTCACTGCAACCAGGATAAGTTTATGCAAAACTGAAAATTAGACCGAGATCACATGGGGGCGATACGGCCTCACTCTAAAGGTGTGCTGTAAATATTTCATCTGGGTCAACTGTGGTGCCTTCGTGAGCTGTGACTTCTGGACTCCTGCACTTGTGTCACTGGCGTATGCTGTCAAGCTCGTATGATTTGTGCGGTACACTGATTGCGGCCGGCCCCGGCAGTGGGTTGTAGGCACCCCGCTGTGTATATGTATAATGTGCAATAAAGGTCTTCCAAAAAAAAAAAAAAAAAAAAAAGAGTACCAAACATAGGTACAAGGATAATACTGTAATAAATGGCAAACACTCCAACCACAAGAACACACTGGGAAGGCACTTCCATAGTCATGGAGAATAGAATTTTCAATATTAGGTCTTCCTTCAGATAATAGAGAGGGCGTGAAATTACTTTTGGAGGTGTCTTTGGAGGAGGAGAACTTTGAGGTCTGTTTTGAAGGCCTGGGAGGAGGTGGTGGTCCAGAGCTGAGGCAGAAGGGAGTTCCAGATTCTCACCGCGTTGCCTGAAAAGGATTCGGCCATCGAACTTTCCTTCTTGAAAGTGGGAGGTTCAAGCAGTAGATTTTCCGCATTATGTGATGGTCTAGAGCCTCCAGGGAGTTTCAGTTTATTCGCCAGGTAGCGAGGAGAGGAGGAGTGCAAGGCTTTGTGGGTGATACAGGCAGTCCTGTAGATAGCTCTAGCCTCGATGGGAAGCCAGCGGAGGGTGGATAACATCGGTGTGATGTGGTCGCTTCTTTTGGCCCCATAAATGAAATGAGCTGCTGAATGGAGAACAGATTTAAGGGGGGACAAGTGGGATTTGGGGAGGCCAGTAAGAAGAGAATTGCAGTAGTCCAGTCTGGAGAGGACCAGCAATTGCACCAGGGTTTAAGATCCTGTTCCGGGAAGAAGCAACGAATTCCCCAAAGAAGGCGCAGTTGGTATCGAGCAGACTTTGCAGTGGAATTGATATGGGAGATTAGATTGAGTTTTTTGTTGAGTATGACACCGAGGGATTTTGCGCTGTCGACAATGATGGGTTTATTGTTAAGTAGATTCATCTGATCAATCCAAGATTGAACCGGGGGAGGAGAGAGTGAGGAGGAGAGGAGGAGAAATTCAGTTTTGGAGGGATTCAGAGTCAGTTGATGAGTTGACAACCAGTTTTGAAAGGAGTCGAGAGTGGAGCTTAGGATGGAGAGATCGTGAGTGGAGGCAACCTTGAGGTAGATTTGAGTGTCGTCTGCATAGAGATGATAGTGGATCCCGGATTTACTTAGGAGATTTCCCAGTGTTTCTAAATAGAGATTGAACAATGTGGGTGCAAGTATAGAGCCTTGATGAACACCTTGACCTACCGCCACAGGAGATGAAAGACTGTTCACTATTTTGATCATTTGGGATCTATCAGAGAGGAAGGAAGCAAACCATTTAAGCACAGTGCCCTCCATGCCCATTCTCTGTTGAAGAGTGTTGAGGAGGGTGTTGTGATTGACAGTGTCAAAGGCTGCAGAAAGGTCAAGGAGAATTAGAAGACAGGAAAGAACCCCCTGAATCCAGTATCCTCAGCGCTTCATCAACCACTTGCAGTAGGGCTATTTCAGTTTTCGATGAATCCGGACTGACAATTGTCAAGAAGATCATTGTCTTTGATATGACGAGAGAGTTGTTCCGCTAAACATCTTTCTGTGATCTTCGCAAGAAAGGGTAGGTTGGTGATGGGGTGGGAGTTGTTGAGGTCATTTGCATCAGCAGTGGGTTTTTTAAGCAGAGGGGTGACCTGCCCAGTTTTGAAGGAGACAGGAAGGCAGCCTTGACAGAGGGAGAGGTTGACCAGAGTGGTCCAATAGGAAAGGGAATGGGAATAGAAGCCAATGGCAATGGCATTGGGGATGGGGTCCAGAGAATGGAAGCAGGGCTTTGTTTCGAGGATGCACTTGAGAAGGGCATCTTCAGATATGGGGTCAAAGTTCTGCCAAATGGCTGAGGATTTGCGCTCCTCTGGAGGGGTAGGATGAACGACCTGATCTACAAGTGATTTCACGTTTTCATCGAAGAATATAGCGAAATCCACTGCTTTCTTTGTAGAATCCTCCAACTTGGAGGTTGGGGGACAGTAGTTAGGAATCTTGATGAGATCCAATAGTTTTTTGGGTCTATTTTTGGCTGAGTCAAGGAGGGTTTTGAAGTGCAACGCTTTCCCAAGGAAGATGTGCTTGTGGTACTTGGATCTTGCTGAACGAAGCGTGGCCAAATTATCGGTGGAGGGCACTTGCCTCCATTGCTTCTCCAGGAATCTTAGCTGCTAACTTTCTTCATAGAGGAATTTGTTGAACCAAGGTGCTGAGGGAGTAAGACTTATCTTTTTGCTTTTGAGTCGAGCAACGTTATTGATTTCGTCGCCAGGACTGTGAGGCATTGGGAGGTAAGTTCGTCAACATCTAGGTTCGGGTCTAGCCTTGGAAGTGATAACAAAGCTGATTCACAGAGTGGACCGACATCAATATTTTTAGCATCACGGAACCAGGAGGTAGACCTCTTAGGTTGGCCAAGAATTAAAGAGAGTGATAGGTGAAGAGAGAATGGGGTGAGGAGGTGGTCAGACCAGTCTACATGAATAGGGGTAGTGATAGAAAGCATGCCTGCTTTAGAAATAACCAGGTCCAGGATTGAGCCCTTAGAGTGTGTTGAATCTGTGCAGTGTTGGATAAGATCGTTTGCAGAGAGGAAGGTGGCCAGCGAGTTCGCAGAAGAGTCTTGCGGTAAGCCCCAGTGGAGATTGAAGTCACCAACGAAGATCTGATTGTCACTTTGCAAGTATTGGTCGCTGATGAAGTCAGTGAGATCCTCCATAAACAAAGGGCCACTACGAGGCGGGCGGTAAATGACATGGAATCTGAGGGGTGAGCGGTTGTGCAATTGAAGCTCAACAGAAAGGCATTCAAAGGTGTGGGAGGAGCTAATAGGAGAAGCCTTAAGTTGAAGGGAGTTTCTAAAGATGACTGCAACACCTCCTCCAATGTTGTCAGTTCGGTCATTCCTAAATATAGAATAGCCTGTGGGTAATAGGAGATTCAAAAATAGAGTGAGAGGTATCGTTGAACGAGGTCTCTGTGAGGAAGAGCATGTCAATATTGTGATGGGTGATGGTATCGGAGATTTCAAGTTTGTGTTTTACTGCAGATCTGCAGTTGTGGAGCAGACAACGCAGCTCTGTCAAGACTGTTTTGGTGACGGGGGCACTTGGGCTCTGAAGGGTGATCGGGATATTGTACTTATGCGGGGGTGCTCGGGAGGGTTTAGGTGGGTGCCTGGTTCTGACCAAGGAGATGGTCGGAATAGTGTATATAGTAGGGTTACTAGGGGATGCAGGTTGAAGAAGGGTGGCGTTCAAGGGCTTGTGTGTGTTAAAAAAGTTTGCAGGTGACAGGTTGAGCTTGGCTGTATTGGGGTGAGGGGGCGAGGTGCATCTCGTGGGAAGTTAAAAAGGAGTAGAGGTGCATGGAAAGGTGGAAATCATGGAGCTTAAAAGTGAAACGGCAGCTACAAGCTGGGAGATGGAGGTGATAAGAGAACCTAGCTTATTTTCCAGAGAGAGTAAGGCAGAGCATGGAAGGTTGGGTGGCACGATGGGGTGGAATTATTGGTGGAAGGCAGGGAGAGGTGGGGGGGGGACATGAGGTGAGTTGGGGTATAGGGTTTAAAAGTGGGGAAAGGTGGAGGTTGAGAGCGGGAGTTGGTGAATTGGAGGTGAAGGGAGAGTTGTATTTGTTGGTGTTGCAAGAAGGAGAGGAATTAAGGATATATTTAGGGGGGATGGGTGCAGAACACGGCGGTAGGGTAGAGGGAGAGGGGAGGACTGTGTGGAGTCATGGGAATGTAGGAGGTTTGGGAGGAAAAGAGGCGAGGTGGTTGTAGAGGTCCTGTCAGCTAAGAGAGGTGGCTGTGGGGGAATGGGCATCTGGCAGAGTGAGGGGGGTTGAGAGAAAGAGAAGCTGAGGAAAGGAAGTGGTTCTGCTGGGCCCGAGGGAGGGAAAAGGAAACGGTTACCAGGGGGGGAAAGGGAGTAGCACAGCATTGCTGGAGGAGTGGGAGGGAGGAGAGAGATGCAGTGGGTTTGTGGAGAAATTCGGGTGAATAGCGTAGTATCATTACAATGATATGATGGTGGCTGCTGTTTAAGCACGTGGGAATAACTTGTCCCTAAGGCACTATGAGGCATTAAGATATATGAAAAAAGTAACATACTCTATTATATCTGCGCCCAGCCCTCGAGGGGGTGTTTTCTGTCACATGGAATATAGCCACAGACGTCGACAGCTCAAACTGGACTCCAGGCACAACTGAGAACTCCAACAACTTCGGGTAAAGGCACTCAAAATGTTTCTTACATCACAATTCCGAACGCATCAAAGAAAGAGGACTAAAGACATAACGGAAGCGACCACAGGGCTGTGACCCGGAAGCGGAAGTGTAAACCACGTGTTCAGTAATCGTTGCTGCAAGTACTACGCTTGCTGGGATTAGAAGGGCAAGTGCGAAGTAAACAACACCCGGGGGAAGAATCCCGAGAGCGGGGTGATAATTGCCAACACAGATAGGACACACCAAGAGCCGCGTGGAGGACCTAGCAAGCAGCAGCCATGGCGGATGTTACTGCCAGAAGCCCACAGTATGAATAGAAGGCGGTGAGTATGGATGGGAAGCAGGGTGTTAAAGTGGGTTATATATCAACAGGAAAGGTGTAATCCGTAACGCAATGCACTGGAAACAAACTAACGTCTATAGCAAAAACATCTACAGAGTTGCAGTCCTTGCGCAGATATTAAAGGGCGTAGTGACTGATAGAATGTTTCTTTATAAGGGCCGGTGTGAGTTGTTGGGAGTATCTAATCGGTTGGTGCTGGTGGTGTGATGAGCTGATATGGCAGGTGAATGCCAGAGGCAGTTGGGTGACTGAGTGCAACAGGCAACAGCAACTAAGTGCAACACTGGTGTAAGGTGGTCACTGGGCTGACATTTTAAATGAAATGCGGTTTCGGGGTTGAGGAGGAGGATGGGACCTAGGTGCTTTGTTATCAAGAATGTCGAGGCTGACGTGAGAAGGGTCGTTACGAGGGCAGACTTGAGGAAGCGCAGTTGTGTAATCGAGGACAGAAACGAGACAGGCAGATATAGAAGTTAGACTAAAGTCTTTAGTCCTACTTTTATGTTTGACTTGTCCCAGGTTTTGCTTCTCAAATTCTGGACACCCTATTGCTCCACCTATGAAATGTGGTATGGATGAGGGGAAACAAGGCGCAGGCGAGATAACAATAAGAGAAGAAAACACGCAATGGAGCGCCCATCCCTCCCTCCCTCCCACTTACTTATCCCCCCTTCTCCCTCCCTCCGTCTTCGAGCCATTTCCCGCCCAGTCACACTTGTGCTTCCTCTTCTTAACCACCCCATAACTTCTTTTCAACCTCCTTTTACATGGGGGGGTTAAGGTGAGAATAGAATAGCTACTTTAATCAGGAAAAAATCTTTGGGCACCCCAGTTCGCTGCAACAGGAGTATGATCAGAGTTGGACAGATGTGTTTCCTGCATGAACACAATATCAATGTTATGCCTTGCGATATAATTAAGTATTTTCCTTCGTTTTCGAGTGTTGTTCAAACCTCTAACATTCCATGAAATCAAAGAAAGCCCAGAAGGACCGGGCTGACGACCTGGCTGTACCATTAGAAAGCAATCACAACAAACCCACAGCAATGCATATCAACCTCGTGCCGTATACCAGCAACCTGAGCAATGACTACTAAAGCAACATGAAAAACTAGCAAATATCCCCCCACCACCCAGCCTCATACCAACCCCTGCGAGGCAGAACCCAACTCCCCTAGCCAAATAACGGTGCAATGCAATCGACCACATCTGTATCAAACAGGATAAAGATGCACCCAGTGCCCATGAAATACCTTAAGCTTGTGGCAAACACTCTGTCAACTCCGCTGACTGACCTTATTAATCTTTCACTCTCTCATGGCACAGTGCCCCAGAGATGGAAAAAGGCAGTGGTGAAAGCCTTATTGAACAAGCATTGGAAATGCAATAGGTCTCGCATTATGAAAGTTTGAGCTACTGGTATTGTAAATGGCACTTTTTTTATTTATGTGTTGGTTTTGAAAGTAGCAAAATTAATAGCTTTGTCAGTTACAATGTCAATAGTTTTAACTTATACAAATGTGACACCTATAGCATTTGTAATGCAATGTGTGTTGTATTTACGTGACTTAGATGTCTTGATATAACAATGGCTTTTAATTTTGTAAATAATTAATACTTAAATAAAAGTTATTGTAAATTATAATGGCAATAGCTTAAACGTTTGTAAATAACTTTTGGGAAGATTATGTTCAGTGTATTTTATTGTGACGAAAATCCAATAACATTGCATTTGCACCTACACACACACACACATAGATGTGGTGGTGGTGGATCTGGGGGATATGGTGGGGGTGATGGTGGTGGTGGTGCATGTGATGGTGGTGGATGTGATGGTGGTGGATGTGTTGGTGGTGGATGTGTTGGTGGTGGATGTGATGGTGGTGGATGTGATGGTGGTGGATGTGGTGGTGGTGGATGCGGTGGTGGTGGTGGATGCGGTGGTGGTGGTGGATGCGGTGGTGGATGTGGTGGTGGTGGTGGATGTGGTGGTGGTGGTGGATGTGGTGGTGGTGGTGGATGTGGTGGTGGTGGTGGATGCGGTGGTGGTGGATGCGGTGGTGGTGGATGCGGTGGTGGTGGATGCGGTGGTGGTGGTGGATGCGGTGGTGGTGGATGTGGTGGTGGATGTGGTGGTGGATGTGGATGTGGTGGTGGATGTGGATGTGGATGTGGTGGATGTGGATGTGGTGGATGTGGATGTGGTGGTGGATGTGGATGTGGTGGTGGATGTGGATGTGGTGGTGGATGTGGTGGTGATGGATGTGGCGGTTGTGGTGGATGTGGCGGTGGTGGTGGATGTGGCGGTGGTGGTGGATGTGGCGGTGGTGGTGGATGTGGCGGTGGCGGTGGATGTGGTGGTGGCGGTGGATGTGGCGGTGGATGTGGCGGTGGATGTGGATGTGGCGGTGGATGTGGATGTGGCGGTGGATGTGGATGTGGTGGTGGATGTGGCGGTGGATGTGGCGGTGGCGGTGATCGTGGAGGTGGATGTGGTGGTGGATGTGGTGGTGGATGTGGATGTGGAGGTGATGGTGGATGTGGAGGTGATGGTGGATGTGGAGGTGATGGTGGATGTGGAGGTGATGGTGGATGTGGAGGTGATGGTGGATGTGGAGGTGATGGTGCATGTGGAGGTGGAGGTGATGGTGGATGTGGAGGTGGAGGTGATGGTGGATGTGGAGGTGGAGGTGATGGTGGATGTGGCGGTGGATGTGGCGGTGGTGGTGGATGTGGCGGTGGATGTGGCGGTGGATGTGGCGGTGGATGTGGCGGTGGTGGTGGATGCGGCGGTGGTGGTGGATGCAGCGGTGGTGGTGGATGCGGCGGTGGTGGATGTGGTGGTGGGTGTAGATGTGGTGGTGGATGTGGATGTGATGGTGGATGTGGAGGTGATGGTGGATGTGGAGGTGATGGTGGATGTGGAGGTGATGGTGGATGTGGAGGTGATGGTGGATGTGGAGGTGATGGTGGATGTGGAGGTGATGGTGGATGTGGTGGTGGATGTGGTGGTGGATGTGGTTGTGGATGTGGTGGTGGATGTGGAGGTGATGGTGGATGTGGAGGTGATGGTGGATGTGGAGGTGATGGTGGATGTGGAGGTGATGGTAGATGCGGTGGTGGTGGATGCGGTGGTGGTGGATGTGGTGGTGGATGTGAATGTGGTGGTGATGGATGCGGTGGTGGTTGAAGTGGTGGATGTGGTGGTGGATGTGGTGGTGATGGATGCGGTGGTGGATGTGGTGGTGGATGCGGTGGTGGATGCGGTGGTGGATGCGGTGGTGGATGCGGTGGTGGATGCGATGGTGGATGCGATGGTGGATGTGGTGGTGGATGTGGTGGTGATGGTGGATGTGGTGGTGATGGTGGATGTGGTGGTGATGGTGGATGTGGTGGTGGATGCGGTGATGGTAGATGCGGTGGATGTGGTGATGGTGGCAGTGGATGCGGTGGTGGATGTGGTGGTGGATGCGGTGGTGGTGGATGCGGTGGTGGCAGTGGATGGGGTGGTGGCAGTGGATGGGGTGGTGGCAGTGGATGGGGTGGTGGCAGTGGTGGATGTGATGGTGGATGTGGTGGTGGTGGATGTGATGGTGGTGGTGGTGGATGCGGTGGTGGATGTCATGGTGGATGTGGTGGTGATGGTGGATGTGGTGGTGATGGTGGATGCGGTGGTGGATGCGGTGGATGTGGTGATGGTGGATGCGGTGGATCCGGTGGTGGTGGTAGTGGTGGTTGTAGTGGTGTGGTGTGGTGGTGGATGCGGTGGTGGTGGATGTGGTGGTGGATGTGGTGGTGGATGTGGTGGTGGTGGATGTGGTGGTGGTGGATGTGATGGTGGATGTGGTGGTGATGGTGGATGTGGTGGTGGCAGTGGATGCGGTGGTGGTGGTGGATGGGGTGGTGGATGTGGTGGTGGATGTAGTGGTGGTGGGTGTGGTGGTTGTGGTGGTGGTGGATGCGGTGGATGTGGTGATGGTGGATGCGGTGGATGCGGTGGTGGTGGTAGTGGTGGTTGTAGTGGTGTGGTGGCTGTGGTGGTGGATGTGGTGGTGGATGCGGTGGTGGATGTGGTGGTGGATGCGGTGGATGTGGTGATGGTGGTGCGGTGGTGGTGGATGTGGTGGTGGATGTGGTGGTGGATGTAGTGGTGGTGGGTGTGGTGGTGGTGGATGCGGTGGTGGTGGATGTGGTGATGGGGATGTGGCGGTGGATGTGATGGTGGATGTGTTGGTGATGGTGGATGTGTTGGTGATGGTGGATGTGATGGTGGATGTGGTGGTGATGGTGGATGCGATGGTGGATGCGGTGGTGGATGCGGTGGTGGTGGATGCGGTGGTGGTGGTGGATGTGGCGGTGGCGGTGGATGTGGCGGTGGCGGTGGATGTGGCGGTGGATGTGGATGTGGATGTGGCGGTGGATGTAGTGGTGGTGGGTGTGGTGGATGTGGTGGTGGTGGGTGTGGTGGATGTGGCAGTGGATGTGCAATAGGTCTCGCATTAGGAAAGTTTGAGCTATTGGTATTGTAAATGACATTTTTTTTATTTATGTGTTGGTTTTGAAAATAGTTGAAATTAGTAACTTTGTCGTTTACAATGCCAATAGTTTTAACTTTCGCAAATGTGACACCTATAGCATTTGTAATGCAATATGTGTTGTATTTACATGACTTAGATGTATTGATATTACAAATAACAATGGCTTTTAATTTTTTGAAATAATTAATACTTAAATAAAAGTTATTGTAATTTATAATGGGAATAGCTTAAACTTTTGTAAATAACTTTTGTGAAGATTATGTTCAGTGTATTTTATTGTGACGAAAATCCAAGAACAGAAGTCAAATATTAACATCTTTTTGTGACGTTTGTAATAAAGCTTGAAACATTGAGAGAACATATTTGAACCTGTTGTTGTTGAATGGTTGCACAGATTGATGTTGTGGTGCCCCCGAGTGATGTTGTGGTGCCCCCGAGCGATGTTGTGGTGCCCCCGAGAGATGCTGTGGTGCCCCCGAGTGATGCTGTGGTGCCCCCGAGTGATGCTGTGGTGCCCCCGAGTGATGCTGTGGTGCCCCCGAGTGATGCTGTGGTGCCCCCGAGTGATGCTGTGGTGCCCCCGAGTGATGCTGTGGTGCCTCCGAGTGATGCTGTGGTGCCCCCGAGTGATGCTGTGGTGATGCGATAGATAGAGTGAGGGCCATAGATAGATAGATAGATAGATAGAGTGAGGGCCATAGATAGATAGATAGATAGATAGAGTGAGGGCCATATATAGATAGAGTGAGGGCCATAGATAGATAGAGTGAGGGCTATAGATAGATAGAGTGAGGGCCTAGATAGATAGAGTGAGGGCCATAGATAGATAGAGTGAGGGCCATAGATAGATAGAGTGAGGGCCATAGATAGAGTGAGGGCCATAGATAGATAGAGTGAGGGCCATAGATAGATAGAGTGAGGGCCATAGATAGATAGAGTGAGGGCCATAGATAGATAGAGTGATGGCCATAGATAGATAGATAGATAGATAGAGTGAGGGCCATAGATAGATAGATAGAGTGAGGGCCATATATAGATAGATAGAGTGAGGGCCATAGATAGATAGAGTGAGGGCCATAGATAGATAGATAGAGTGAGGGCCATAGATAGATAGATAGAGTGAGGGCCATAGATAGATAGAGTGAGGGCCATAGATAGATATAGTGAGGGCCATAGATAGATAGATAGAGTGAGGGCCATAGATAGATAGATAGAGTGAAGGCCATATATAGATAGATAGAGTGAGGGCCATAGATAGATAGATAGAGTGAGGGCCATAGATAGATAGATAGATAGAGTGAGGGCCATAGATAGATAGATAGAGTGAGGGCCATAGATAGATAGATAGATAGAGTGAGGGCCATATATAGATAGAGTGAGGGCCATAGATAGATAGAGTGAGGGCCATAGATAGATAGAGTGAGGGCCTAGATAGATAGAGTGAGGGCCATAGATAGATAGAGTGAGGGCCATAGATAGATAAAGTGAGGGCCATAGATAGAGTGAGGGCCATAGATAGATAGAGTGAGGGCCATAGATAGATAGAGTGAGGGCCATAGATAGATATAGTGAGGGCGATAGATAGATAGAGTGATGGCCATAGATAGATAGATAGAGTGAGGGCCATAGATAGATAGATAGAGTGAGGGCCATAGATAGATATAGTGAGGGCCATAGATAGATATAGTGAGGGCCATAGATAGATAGATAGAGTGAGGGCCATAGATAGATAGATAGATAGAGTGAGGGCCATAGATAGAAAGATAGAGTGAGGGCCATATATAGATAGATAGAGTGAGGGCCATATATAGATAGATAGAGTGAGGGCCATAGATAGATAGATAGAGTGAGGGCCATAGATAGATAGATAGAGTGAGGGCCATAGATAGATAGATAGAGTGAGGGCCATAGATAGATAGAGTGAGGGCCATAGATAGATAGATAGAGTGAGGGCCATAGATAGATAGAGTGATGGCCATAGATAGATAGATAGAGTGAGGGCCATAGATAGATAGAGTGAGGGCCATAGATAGATAGAGTGAGGGCCATAGATAGATAGAGTGAGGGCCATAGATAGATAGAGTGAGGGCCATAGATAGATAGAGTGAGGGCCATAGATAGATAGAGTGAGGGCCATAGATAGATAGAGTGAGGGCCATAGATAGATAGAGTGAGGGAGATAGATAGATAGATAGATAGATAGATAGATAGATAGATAGATAGATAGATAGATAGATAGATAGATAGATAGATAGATAGATAGATAGATAGATAGATAGATAGATAGATAGATAGATAGATAGATAGATAGATAGAGAGTGAGGCCGGAGGAAAGTAAATACTTTGACTAAGGGCAGACAAAAAAAATTTCTGCCCAGAGGACATACGTAACTAAAATATAAAAGTCTGAAATAACTTGAGTGCTGGTAAAGACCAGTCAGAGCTTGATTACGTTTGGAAGTTAAATTACTTTTTGAGGGCCGAAGTAACTCAGTCTGTTTCAAATGCCAGAAATAAAATGAATATTTTCGAAGGCCAGTGGTAACTCGTTTATTTCTGGGCGGCTCGGCGAGTTAAGCAATAGATTAGGGCATTTGGTGAGACCTGCAGGCCCGGGTCCGAGCTCTGCACGGCATGTCGGCCTTTCATCCAGACGAGGGTGATAAATGAAGTCTCATTAAATTGGGTAATGGCAGGAACATCTCTTTGTTACAGTGGAAGAAACCACAGCCACAGGCTCGATGTGAAACGCGATACGGTTATGAAATTGTTCATGTCGGTGCATTTTTCGTATATATGAAATGGCAAAAGATAAAGAGGCGGAGAATAGAGAAGGAGAGAGAAGAGGGCGAGAGGAAAGGAAAGAAAGACGATGAGATGAAAGCAAGAAATTCGAGTGAAGAAGTCAAAAGGGGAGTGAAATACCAAGAGTGAGAAAGATTTTTAAAAAAGTAGAAAAGGCACAATAAACGTACCCCCCATTATCATGTGCTTAGCTAGATGCTCGTGTGTTTCACACTGTCATTCCCTGTGCAGTGACCTTTCTTCTTAGCACTCTAGAAACACTCATTACCACATTTTAACAATAGCTATAATATGCATGTCAGTGCGAGCCGCTGTGCAATGGTTACACACTTCACCAGACAGAGAGAAACGCGTTGCTCTGAAGCCTGAGTAGTGTTAAAGCTCGGAGCTCTTTCCAAATACTGTAGTTATCTTGGCTACTGTAAGCTCTTGGCATTGCTGGGGGGGGGGGGGGGGGGGGGGGGGGCGGGAGAAAAGGAAGTAAAGTGAATAATTAGGGGAGGAGAAATGCCTGCCTGAGGCAGAGCGCATGCTGGGGGAAGCTTCAGATGCCAGTGGGAGGGAGGCTGATTGTTGCTTTGATGTGGACGCACAGATGGTGCCTGTGGGGGAAAAATGTTTCAAACATCAGACTTTTGCAACTGAACCTTTTATGTATAAGACATGGATACGTGTTTGATAAAATCCTTTTAGACTTAAGGTTTTATAACTGGGCTGTTTATTCTTTTATCTAAATTAATTAGATTAACCACCCGTTTAGCCTTGTGTGTTCTTCTTTTAAGTGGACAAAAAGCTTCATGTTAGTTTGAAATGAAGTAGCCAAATAAATGTATAATTGGTAGCAAAAATATGAAAAGTAAAAATGGAGCTATCGTTTCCAGGGCTACCACCTAGATAGGGTTTTCTGCTCTCCGTGAGTGGCTTGTGAGATATTTGTAGCCTGCACCATGTGTGTCATTGTGTAAGAATTTTCCTGCAGGCTGCCTTCAAATTAGCATTAATTCCTTCTGGCCTATGAGCTCGTTAAGTGCATCAGTGCGCCGAGTAATTCCAGGGTGACATACTACATCATTGATGTTTAACCTGAAAAAAAGGCTAACATTCAGAAACTGAAACTGTTTAACTAATTATTACATCACACATAAAAACGAATGTGGAGAAAGTTACTGCATGTGCCTTTGAAAATGAAACGAACAGAATTACCTTAAAATGTCCACTTTTATTATTTAGCAGCAGCCAAGTCTGGGAGCCACTCAACCACCGCCCCCATGCCCTGTTGCTGCAGCCTGCCATGTTGAATGGTACAGTACGGCAGGGAAAATATGCAGTGCCAAGAAGTGAGGGCCAAAGCTTCCAGCTTCTGCAAAGTCGTGTGTGCTTCGCTGCAGGACTGGACACGGCTGGCCTTATCTTAATCTGCCCTGTGACTGCCCATAACAGTGAGCGCTCTGCTAAATATAAAGTGCGGTGCCCGAATATATACAAGTTTTGTGTGCACCATTAAATAAATGTTTTTAAAAGTGGACGCCATGCAGAATATCCACGGCGCTCGAAAACATACAATGAATTCCCGTGACTAAAAAATCAATCAAATGAAGTATTAAAGCACTAACCTTGGTGTTGCTCAGTGGAGTACTGTGCAGAAGGCATATCCAGGGCTAGACAATGTAAGTGACTTGTATGAACTAAAATAATTCACGGAGAGCGGAAGGGGCGGGCAGAGAGATTAAACGAGCAGACATCCGTGTACTGTGCAGCCCCTGCTCGGCCTCGTGATTGTTGGAGCTTGTCATCGTCATCACAGTGGGTAGCCAACTGTGCGAACGCCCAGCACACTCTGTGCTTGTTGAGCATTTTTGAGAGAAATCTGCCTTGACCCTGGGGATATGAAATGTTTCTGGGCAGCCTGTTGGGTACTGTTGAAGGGAAGGGTAGGTGTTTTTGTTCACATTCTTATACCCGCACCGTACACACGTGCTGTGATTAAAATCTGTGACGTGTGCGTTATATTGATATAGGTATCAGTGGGAGTAGAGACTAGAGAGGCCTTAGTTGGGTGGGGGCAGTGGGAGCATGAACATTTGTGTGAGAGAGAATGGAAGGGCAGTTCTATAGTTTATGCGTGGGTACAACTTGGTAATGCGCCCTATTGCCTCTTATGCTGCGTCACCCTCAGAGGCAGGAGACAGTAAATGGGAAGAGATTTAACTGCACCCCGAACCACCGCAGTTTCTTGTAACCCGGCCAGACGAGGCCATTAAGAGAATGTTCTTTCTTTAAAAGGTGGTCATTGTTGGTGAAGGAGCATTTTTAGGTGGCAGCAATTTTTTTTTTAAAGCGCTTTGCCGCGCCGCCGATATGAAATAAAGTCGCTTCGGCATGCTGTGTGGAGTTGGCGGGAGGGGTGGGCATACTGTGTGGAGAGGCTGGAGGGGGCTGAAAGCACAGCTGCTATGAAATAAATAAAGGTGCTTCAGCATGCTGCGTTTAGGAGGCGGGAGGGGTCTGAAAGCACTGCTGCTGGGCTGTTGTAATATAAATGATGGCGCCGCATGTGGCAGATGTAGGATGGTACGTAAATATTAATAGTTTGGTGTAAAGGAGGTGCTATAAAACATGTTTGTGGGGGCGAAATGGAGGTCGGGTCGATGGAGCAGAGCTCCTGTCAGTCAAACACCTAATTAGGGGGAGGAGAAGTAAGTGAGGCCGAGCCCGCTGGGGGAAGCAACAGATGGCTTTGAAGTGACTGTTGGCCAGTGGGAGAGGTGAGGGGGGAGTGCGGCTGAGGGAACAGACGGCGATTTGGTGATGTGCACGCGCATTTTAGGTCAATGCGCTTGCGCATTGACCTAAAAGCCACGGGCACAGCACCAAATCGCCCAGTAAGTTAAAGTTTGTTTAAAGCCCTATATGCTCGCAAGCTCGATGCGTGCGCATCGAATAGCTCGACCTAAAAAACCAGGATTGGACCCTTCCAACTTGACCAACTTCAGGCCAATTTCACTTCTGCCTGGATTTTCAAAAGTTGCAGAGAAGTTGGTCAACCGTCAGCTTTCTTATTATCTAGAGTCCAACCACCTGTTGGGAGACTCCCAGACTGGTTTCCGCCCCGGCCAGGAAACGGACACAAACTACTGGCAATAGTGGAGGAAGCAAGGAGCACTCTTGATACAGGAGGGTCAGTGGCAGTGATCCTCCTGGACTTGAGTGCCGCCTTTGACACCGTGAGTCATCAGGTGCTCCTCCAACGTCTGTCAGAGGTAGGTGTCTCAGGGACAGCCCTGAAATGGTTGGAATCTTTCCTCTCCAACCGTTTTTACCAAGTCTGGGAAGGGGCAGAGCAGTCGACCCTATTTCCTCTTCAATGTGGAGTCCCGCAGGGCTCATCGTTGAGCCCTACCTTATTTAATATTTACATGACTCCACTTGAAAGAGTGGTTGCCCCTTCAGGAGTGAAGATCATCAGCTACGCTGATGATACTCAGCTGGTGGTGGGCCTCACTCAGTTGGCGGAACAACCTGAAGTCTTACACGACTGCCTTGCTAATGTCTATCGCTGGATGTCTCACTCTGCCTTAAAGCTTAATGGAGGAAAAACCGAGCTGATGCTCCTGGGTAACTCCAGCCCCTCCATCATTGCTAGTTGTTGGCCCCGGTCTCTGGGCGACCCACCATCTCCCAAGAAGGAGATCAAGACCTTGGGAGTGTGGTTGGAGGAAGATCTGTCCTTCAGGACCCACGCCAGGAAGACCGCGGGGGTCTGTTTTGGTCTGCTGCGGTCAGCCCGCAAGGTGCTACCACTGCTTCCTGATTCAGCAAGGAAGCTCTTGTTGCGTGGTTTAATCCTGTCGAGGCTCGACTATGGGAACGCGGTGTTTCTCGGTGCTCCTGAAGCGACCTTCAAAACCCTCCAACAGGTTCAAAATGCAGCTGCGAGAGTGTTAATGGATGTCCCTAGAAGGCAGTCTGCTGCCCCAGCCCTCAAAACGCTTCACTGGCTCCCCGTGAAGGAGCGGGTGAAATTCAAAGCGCTATGCACGGCCCATAAAATCTTGCATGGTAAGGGCCCCTCGATTCTTTTTAACATGGCCCGCCCTTATAAGCCCACACATCTTTTGCGCTCAGATCAAAAACATCTTCTGCAGTCAGCGAGAGTAAGGAGAGCTCGCTCTGGGGGCAGGCGTTTCTCAGTGCAAGTGGCTACTCTGTGGAACTCTTTGCCCCTTAAGATCCGTTCAGAGCCCAATATCCTACTGTTTAGGAAACTCTTGAAGACCTATTTGTTTCCACAGTAGTTATTGGGACTTGAGTCTCTCCTCTTGGTCTGTTCCGCGCCGGGATGCCCCTGGGTAATCTGAGCGCGTTATAAATTTTATATAATAATAATATAATAATAATAATAATGCACTCATGTTATGAACACAGCAGCACACAAAAATAAATGCAATGACAATTCAACCAGTCCTGGGATTATAGAAGAACTCTACGCTGGCTTCCGACCCACTACTTGTGGAGGGGAAGTGAAACGCGGGGTGGCCATTGCTCCGGAATGTTTTTTTTTTTCATACACATGACAGAACTCCTGTGCCTCCGCCGGTGTCTCAAAAATGCGGAATCTGCCTTCCACATCTACTTTCAACCTCGCCGGGTAGAGCATGCCGTACTTAAGACCCAGACTTTTCAGGGTGGCCTTGACGCCATGAAACTTGCGCCTTGCCTCCTGAACTATGATGGTGAAGTCGGAGAAAAAAAAGACAACTGACTCCCCTGCCACTGGATTTGCCCACGGTCACAAGCTGAGCAGAGGGCCGCATCCCTGTCCCTAAAGTTCATGAGTCTAGCGATGATGGGTCGAGGAGGAAGGTCCGGTGGAGGGCGGGGGCCCAGCAACCTATGAGCACGCTCCACTATAAAATCCGTGTGTGAAGGTCTCTCTTCCAAACAACTCCGTTAGTAGTTGCTCCACAAAGGTGTCCATGTGCCTAGTGGCAGCAGTTTCCGGCACTCCAATAATTCGGATGTTATTCCGGCGACTGCGAGCCTCCAAATCCTCGTTCTTAATTGCCACATCCTTAAGGATCTTCTCCACACTTTCCAGATGTTTCTGTGAGGACGAGGCTCCGTCTTCAATGTCCAAGACCCTCGCCTCCACCACATCCAACCTCTGGTCATGCGCCTGGACTTTTGCACCCATGTCAGCCAATTTCTTGTCTAGGGCATCAAATCTGCCGTCTAGCGCCCTGAAACCAGCGCTCATCTCTTTTAGCATATC
Organism: Lissotriton vulgaris; assembly: GCF_964263255.1. Classification (NCBI taxonomy): domain Eukaryota; kingdom Metazoa; phylum Chordata; class Amphibia; order Caudata; family Salamandridae; genus Lissotriton; species Lissotriton vulgaris. The sequence continues at coordinate 583,685,281 of NC_141694.1, forward strand.
TGCAGTAAGGGAGTCAGAGCCGTCCGTGTCGTCTGAACCTTGAGCCCCATCTGCCATGTCGGGAGGGTCGTCTGAGGTGTGGCAGGGGGCCTTATCAAATTGCAGCATGCGTTGTTTGGGGTCCTTCCTCCCCATGCTGCAGGGAGAGCAAGGGGACCCCCAGTCGCCGTAGGAACCAAGCAGATGTCGCAAAACAGAAAGGTCAGAGATGTGTGGGGTCGTCGCGTGAGAGCACCCCAGCAGAGGAGCCACTCAATGTAACATCCAAGCGGTGGCCGGTGGAGAAGAGCACCTGTGGCGGCACTGGCCAAATGGTGGGACACTGGTAGCACCCCAAGAAGGCCGGAACATAACAGCGCAGGCCAGGCCACCCACACAGAGAAGAGTGCAAAGGAGAGCGTGGGCTGTTCAGTCCTTGATGTAAGTCAAACTGGCAAATGCGGAGTGCACAAGGCGATGGCGGTAAGCAGCAGGGACAGTACATGTGTGGTAGGCCAACACATGATGTGGCAAATGCAGCATCCCGACACTCGAGTGAAATAGATCCCCAATGGCCGCCAACAGGCAGGGGAGAGCCTAATACGAAGAAGCAGACTGTGCACCGCAGCCCCGCACCTCCGAGGAGGGAATCTCGGCGCACCACACGTGATCGCGCACCTCTCCCACAAACTTGGCTGCGCTCCTCTTCTGAAAAATGAGTGTCTGGGAGGGGGGTGGGGGAGCAGGCTCACCCGATGGGGCCCAGTGCCAACACGGCCTCCGACCTAAACAACAGGCCCCCTCGCTAGCCCGCCTCACCCCCACCAGAAACATTATGCTGAGACCCGGCGCAGTCACGCCCACAAGGCCTACGGAGCCCCGCAAACGCTCGGCACACAGCGGGACCCAGCCAACAGTCACATCGGGGGGGACGGGGGAGGGAAGCCGATCAGACGGGGCGGGGGGAAGCCTAAATCAGCACCGGGCACCCACCAGGGCCACTCTCACCGCCATCTTCAGTGTCCTCTCCCCCAGCCGGGGAAGGCCGCAGGGCCGTGCTATCCTCCGCGCAGGCTCTCCGCATATCAGCACAGCTTCTCGCAACGGGCCGAGCCGGGCATCAAATTGCTCCACTCGTGCTCCCAGGACAGATGGAGGGTGTCTGCCGGTGGGGGATCGGTCCTACATTAGGAAAAACAGATTACATCGGAGCCCGGCCGGCGGAGCTTCAAGCTAAGGCAGCCATCTTGGTCGCCTCTGTGGCCACGCCCCCAGTCTAAACATTCCTTGTCCCAAACTGTCTATGAGCAGTACAGTCATCGACTATGATTGTCTCTGTGCGGTGAGGATTGCGGACCATCCCAACCAGAGCCCATGACGAGAGAGCAAAGTCCGAGGTAATCCGAGGCCCACCTGTTCCATGGCGCATGCGTAGCAGCAGTAGCAGACGCAGCCGTAGCAGTCGCGAAGTATCGAGTGTCCGAGGCCTTCGAGTTCAAGTTCTGCTTCCCGGTGAGTACCATTATTGGGAACGCATAAAGACGGGTTCATTTATTTGAGTCCGGTAAAGATGTATCTGGGTACACAGTTACGGTAAAGACGTGTCCCCTTCGGGGCGCACAGTAAAGACGTGTCTCTTTATGAGACCGGTATGGTTGTGCTGTTTTACAGTACATACAGTAAGCAGTTGTCAGGATTCTGTATTTCTCCTGTGTACTAGTTAGGGTGTTTTAATGTTCTAGTGTTGTTGTGTGAATGGTTGTTCTCAGTCTATTCTTGTGCATATCGTGTTTTCATTAAAGTTAGTTCCAACATGCCACTGTTTTCGAAATTACGTCAGATAGGGACTAGAAAAGGGATTCTCGAAGAGTCAGTTCCCGTCCCGCCTAGAGACACCCCTGGCCATTTTATGTATCAGAAACACGGGCTAGATGCCATACTGTTCTTAGACTTATGGGTAGATTACACGAAAGATCTGGAAGAAAAGTATAGATGGCCTGCCTCAGGAACATGGGATCCTGAATGTATTATGAGAATAGAGGAAGCACTATGGAAAAAGAAATAAGACAATCCCAGAAAGATGCCATCGAGTTGTGGCGCAAAGAAGCGCATAGGAGATCCGAAAAAGAAATGCATAAAGCAGATAGAGCCAGACAAGCTGGGGAGAAAGCCAGAGAAAATGAACTAAAAGAAGAGGGGGAACGGGTAAAGACAGAACAAGTAGACCGAGAAAGAAATGCCCTCAACACGGGCATGTATCCTGTCCTCACTGAAGGACCTAGTAATTTACCGCCACCTCTGATACCGACTAAAGTGCGTAAGCATAGACAGACAGAAGCTGAAGCTTTTATTTCTTCTTATCTAGCGGAGTCTGCTCCGGATTATGTAAATGTAGTAACGCCACCTCCTCGTCCCGTCAATAATCCCAACAATCCTTTTTTTCCCCCTCCGCCCGCATTACAGACCCAGCCTACACAATCGCTACCTACACAACCGACTGTAACGACAGTAACAGTGAGAGATGACACAGGACAAGGGGCAGTGGGAGGGGGGTTACCAGCGGCACCCCAAACACCGCCACCAACACGGTCATTGCAAGAGCTAGGACAACGAACGCCACCGGCATCACCCTATAGGACTGCTACTGTACCCATATCACTTTGTATATACGATCCCGTACCAGGTGTAGGTACCCTGCTCATATCCTCACTACGACTAAGACGCGCTGTAGACTATCTACTTCCATTACCAGACATGAAGGAACACCTAGACAAGATATACCATTTTATTCGAACAGGGGAAGGACCCGAGAGTATAGAAAATGCCATGAAACAAAGAAAGGTAGAGGTTAAAAATATGATTTTACGTTTCTTGATTAATTGTCTGATCAGGGAACAAGACCAGCCAGGAAAGGGAGTAACTAGAGGTATGATGGAATGGAGTGACAACATATCTGCTGGTAAACATGATACAGTGGGAAAGACAGAATGCATGTATAGAAAAATACGAAAAGAGATTTTAAAGGTACACAAGACAGAGTCTGAAGAGAAAGAGGATTCAGCCTCAGAGGATGATGACACAGAGAACACCGATAGAATAGCTTATGTAGGTAGAGCACGACCATTCGACAGGCCCATATGTCTTGATTACCACAAAAAGGGGCCCCCTATAAAAGAAAGATTTTCCCTCGAAAATCTGTTCCAAGCTACTGAGAACGCACTGAAAAAACGAGTAGAGTGTGACAGACCCCACACCACACATGAACAAGAATTAGCCCGGCCAGGAGTTCAATGGGTGTCTAATTCCAGTATATATAACGGTGACGTAGTGGCTCAGACCTTTTTGAGCCTTTCCCCGAATGAACAGCGTTTAGCTGGTATTTACATGGTTCAACATCTGATCACGTTGTATGAAAGTCAATTTTCTGATCCAGGTCCCTTATACAAGTTACTGGACGATATACTCTTAGACAGATGGGTAGGTCTAGGTACCGAATTAATTAATGTCATTCTGGACCAACGACATAAGTACGTGACTTTTCTGACCACATGCATGATCCCTGTCCCACATCACGACAGTAGGGGTTTCCCCATAGACAGACAGCACCCCCTACGAGAAGTTCATCCCGTTAAAAACAATGACGTGCGCTCCAACGTGTATATGTTTACACACCCTTGACGAAAATGGAAATACTGGAAATGAAAAGAATACTTCCCTGTCATGATAAAGATCCAGGGGGGTTCCACCGTGAACTAAAAGACATTCTCCGCATAGGGGATTACACGTACGCTGACATTATTAAGTTATTGAAAGTACTGTTACCAGCCGGTATTTATGAAAAGCTTAAAGAAAAGGATTGGGAATTAGGAGAGAAAAAGATAGATTGGGCATTATTGGAAACAGAGGATAAAGGACGGCTCCCTGGCACAGGTCTTGGGGATCAAGCTAAAGCATTACCTGAACTCTTGATACAGGTCCTACCGAGATTATTGACTACTAAAAAAGAAGATTGGGATGCTATTTCAGCCTGTAAACAGAAACCAGATGAAGACACTAGTGATTTTTATTCCAGATTCGAGAAATGTTTTTCTATTAATAGTGGCCTTAAGCCAAGTAGTGAATCATATCCACATCTTTTTGTGAGCAAGTTAGTAGAGAATTCTTCACCCCAGATCAAGAATAGAGTACTGAAGGTTGAGAGTACTTGGCAAGCAAATAGTCCTTCCCAAATGTTACAAATGTTACAGTACCACCAGAACAGGATTAGAGAAGAACAGGAACAGGAAAAGAAACGACTGAAGGATACGAAAATGAAAGTGCTAGTTGCACAATCGGTACCAGCTAATGGGAATAGAAAAGGCACTCAAGGAACTCCACCTGTTAAAGGGAACTGTAATTACTGCAAACAGCCAGGTCACTATGTGAACGAATGTGCTGTCCTGAAACACAATATAGCTACAGGCAAGACAAAAGAAAGAGAGGGAGGTTGGCTTGCCTCTTATTGAGGTTCCTGTAGATCAAGAAGGTCCCTATGTACATAGTTGTGTATTGGGAAAAGACAGAAAATTTTTGATTGACACAGGGGCAAGCAGAACTACCATCAGTCATGACGAGGTTCCAGGGGCACCCCTCTCAGACTCACAGAATGTTTCCCTGGGTTTTTCAGGAAAGCCTATTGTTAACGAAGTGTCAAAGCCAGTTTCCCTAGGTGTTGGCCCATTGTCCCGTATTACAGACTTGTTACTAACTAAGTCATGTCCAGAAAATTTACTTGGTATAAAGACATTGAAAGAACTAGGAGCTGTTATTTGTTGTTCTCCGGAAGGAGTGAGATTGTTTTTACGTGATTTTAAAGGACATTATGTGATGAGAGATTTTGACCACAGACTCCAGAATGTACCACAGCATTTATGGGCACAAGGTCCGACTGATGTAGGTTACATGCACATTACACCATATCGTGTCACTCTCAAACCAGGAGTAGTACTGCCACGAATCCGACAATACAAGTTGCCACCTGATGCTGTAGTAGCATTACTGAAAATAGTTGACGAACTCATTGCACAAGGAATGGTAGTAGAAACTGACTCGAATATATGTAACTCACCTGTCATCCCTATCCTAAAACGAACAGACTCTAATGCACCACCAGTCTACAGATTAGTGATTGATCTTCGAGAACTGAACAAATGTATAATACCGCAATACCCAGTGGTCCCAGACATTTCTTCCTTACTGACTGCAATTGATCCCGAAGCGACGTTCTTCACTGTAATTGATCTTAAGAACGCTTTCTTCAGTGTCCCGATACATCCAGAGAGCCAATACCTCTTTGGATTCTGTTTAAATGGACGAAGCTTTAAATTTACGAGGGCTCCTCAAGGATTCACAGAAAGTCCTAGTATTTACAGCCAAGCATTGAAAAGACAACTAGATAGTATTCACATGCCTGCCAACACCGCACTGCTCCAGTACGTTGATGATATCTTGATCACAGCACGTACAGAACCAGACTGCGAACATGCATCACTGACAGTCTTACACTTTCTGGCAGAAAAGGGGCACAAAGTGTCCCCTTCAAAGCTACAATTCTGTGCCCAGCAAGTGGTTTACCTTGAACACTTGCTGTCCAAGTGGGGGAGACAGTTGACACAAGACCGTATTCAGTTAATCGCAAATCTTTCACAACCAAAGACACAAAAGGAAGTACGGGCCTTCATAGGCCTCACTTCTTACTGCAGACAATGGATTCCCCAGTATGCATTTCTAGCCAAGCCACTTATACAGCTGACAACACAGGAGGCAGCCTCTTCGACTGTCCTCCCTTGGACACAAGAACATACACTTGCATTTGAAGAACTGAAAAAGGCCCTATGTCAAGCACCAGTTTTAGCGACTCCTTGTTACAGCAAGCCTTTCACGCTTTTTGTCACTGAACGAGATGGTACAGCATTATCTGTCCTTACACAAGATCAAGCAGGAAAACACAAGCCTTGTGCTTATTTTTCTAGTACATTAGATCCAGTGGCCCAGGCTCTGCCTGCGTGCCTGAAATCAGTTGCAGCAACAGCACTAGCTATCAGACAAAGCGACTCTATTGTGTTGGGCCATCCCCTGACAGTACAGGTTCCACATGCAGTTGAAGTTCTCTTGAACCGAACACAGACACAGCACCTGACTATAGCAAGACTGACAGGATATGAACTGACATTATTCCAGCCACACATAGAGATCAGACGATGCAATATACTAAACCCTGCTACACTCTTGCCCTCAAGTACAGTAGAGGTTGCACCACATGACTGTGTGGAAGTAATTGATACAGTGACGAAACCAAGACAAGACCTGACAGACATTGCATTGCCCGATCCCGACCTGACACTTTATGTTGATGGTTCATGCATGAGAACAAGTGCAGGAGAGTTAGTGGCCGCATATGCCGTGACCACTGATACGGAAGTCATAGAGACACACAGAATAGACACACTGTCAGCCCAAGCAGCAGAGCTCATCGCTCTGACACAAGCCTGTATACGAGCCAAGAACTTGAAAGTAAACGTTTATACAGATTCACAGTACGCTTTCGGAGTCGTACATGACTTCGGCGTGTTGTGGCAGGAAAGAGGTTTCCTGACCTCTCACGGGGCCAAAATTCAGCATGGCCCCCTCATTCAAGCTCTGTTAGAAGCAATACACTTGCCTTCAGCCATAGCCATTATGAAATGCAAAGCACATACGAAAGTTACAGACACCATTTCCCAGGGTAACGACCTGGCAGATCGAACAGCTAAATTGACAGCTCAGACTCCAACAGACACGACAAAGACAGAAGCACCCTCACTGACGAATAGCATGACCGTCAGGGATCCTTCACAAGACGTACTCGACATACAGAGACATGCCACTCCAGACGAAATAAAGAAATGGACTGAACAAGGAGGGGTTCAGACTGACCAGGGTTGGATGACAAAAGGCAAAGCTACATGGTTCCTACCAGACTCCATGGTTCAAGTCATCATAAACACAGCACATAGTCCAGCACACTTAGGAGAAAAGGCAATGTTAGACAGTTTACAGAATATCTGGTTCAACAAGCACCTGCGTGCAGCAGCAAAACAGAAAGTACGCACCTGTATGATCTGTTGCCAGTTCAATCCAGGCAAAGGCATTCCGGTGGAACAAGGTGGATTCCATCCCCCTGATCACCCTTTTGAAGTCCTCCAGATGGATTATATCCAGATGGACAGATGTCGAGGATACAAATATGTTTTAGTAGTCGTATGTGCACTATCTAGATGGACAGAAGCATATCCAGTCCCAGATTACACTGCCGTAACAACTGCCAGGCAGTTGGTTCGAGAATATTTCCCACGTTATGGGCTGCCCCGTGTCGTGTACTCAGACAACGGTCAGCCATTCTTCTCTGAGTTAATGAAACAAGTATCTCTTCTGTTAGGGTACCAGTGGAAGTTCCATTGTGTACGACATCCCGAGGCAGCTGGACTCGTAGAAAGACACAATCAGACACTCAAAACCAAGTTAGCGAAAGTCTGTGCAGAAAAAGGCGTGGATTGGATGGTAGCCTTGCCGGTTGCCCTCTTTTACATGCGTATGGTAGCTCATTCCAGAACAGGTCTGTCCCCTTACGAGGTGATTTTCGGTAGACCACCAAATATGTGGGGTACGCCGATGCCCAAAAGAATAACCAATGTTGACAGTAATATGCTGACAGATTACCTGGCTTCCTTGATGTCTGCACTCCAATCTTGTCGTTCACAGGTTGCAGCCGCTTTCCACGACAACACCCAAGTGAAAGAGCATGCCGTCGTCCCTGGTGATATAGTGCTTGTGCGGACCTTCGATCGTTCAAGTCCTCTCGAGCCCCGCTGGAAGACACCAAAGCTGGTACTTCTAACAACAAGGACCGCCATCAAGGTCGAGGGAAGAAAGGGCTGGATCCATGCCCAGCACATAAAAAAACTCCATGGACTACCGAACTCTGTTAAAAAGGTCTGCCTCGAAACCAGTGAATCAAAGCCCCCTTTGCTAGAAAAAACTCCGCAACAGGAGTATAAATTAAAGTTACGATCTAGTAAGTCAGACAGTTTAATTGTTTAAGTCCCTCTCGGGTGAATCGGTTAGACAGGTTCCTGACACGAATAAGATCGTAGACCAGAATAGTACTAGACAGAGAGATAAGAGAGAGACATACTGCAAGTCCCTACGCAGTAGATGTATAGTAACTCTGATTATTATGTTCCTTTTAAGTATAACTGTTATATGTATCAGCTTGATACTACATGTTTTCTTTCCTCCTATTGCTTCACATATACATTCTTCTTTCAATGACACTGCAGAGCATACATTCAGTGATCTGCCACCCCATGAATTGTCATATCGACTAGCACTGCGCAACAATACCTTTATTCGAATGTTGCACCATTCTCATCAGGCCAGCAATGTAACAAATTGTTGGGTATGTGGCCGACTCCCACCTTACCAGAAAACGAAGGGAGTTCTGCCTCTTTTTCCTTTCCCGTTCTCGCACAATGGTTCGTGTGGAGCATGGTTTGCTTTAATGACATCATTAGACAGAAAGTCCATAGTTAACCAGAATGAATGGATATATGGAAACTTGAATAAAGTAATGAATGAAGCATGTTTTCCAGACACAGATGGTTTTCCCCAGAGAAAAGGAACAGATCTAGAGAATGAGGTGTACGAACAAGGAAATGCTTCCCTTAACTTTGATTTTAAATGTCCAGTCCGAGAAAGTTACAGGTCCACCGTTCATAACAGTCTTACCAGTCAAAGGTGAATTATGCGTCAGAAAGCAAGGATCAGTACATTTAGGACACAGTGATTGTAATACTGTAATCGAGTTCAATGATAAAGGCAAGTCTACTTTCAAAGCTTCCCGCCATTCCTATTTTATTTGTGGTCAGACAGCCTACATACGTCTGCCTTTAGACTGGGGTGGGACGTGTTATATAGCATTTCTGTTGCCACCAGTCTTTCTAGCCCCATCCCATTATCATCGAGATTCCCGATTAGTACATGTTAGACACAAGAGGGAGACTGATTCCCCAATTGTTGATCAAACTGAGACAGCTCTAGAGCAATATACAGATTTCAATAAGGGATTCTTTTTCTTCATAGGTCCCATTCAGAACAGTAAACTGATACGCAGGTTAACGAGAACCCTTGAAGCAGTAATAAACGAGACTACATCTGCTCTGGCTAACTTAACAGAGGAGCAGTCAGCTATGAGACTTGTTGTTCTTCAGAACCGCCTTGTTCTTGACGTCATCCTGGCAGATAGGGGCGGAGCTTGTAGAGTGATCGGCTCCAGTGGTTGCGTGTTTATTCCTAATAACGCGCCATCCGTGTATGCAGCAATAACAAGACTCCACAAGATAGCTCACGAGATACATCAGAACCCAGGCACATGGACTTGGCCCGGTTGGCTCTGGAGTGTAATATCAGCATGGGGATGGAAAGTATTGTCATTCCTAGGAATAGCACTGCTTGTTATATTCAGTTGCTGCCTCTGTCTACAATGTGGCCCGGCGATTTGCGGTTTATGTGTGCCACTGCCTGTATTCCCCATCCACGTATCCAGAAGAGAAAAGAAGAGCAAATGATGCAGTATGACCATATACAAGGTCTTATGCAAATAGATGTGACTTGAAGGGAACGTAGGGGACAAGGAGGGAATGAGGTAAATGAAATTTTATATGGCCAGTATGTCCCCTATCGTGTACCCCAACGTTTAATATATGCACATGACATCCATGCATTTTTCCCTCTATGGCCGAAATGATGACGTATCTGCATTTGCATTTGCGTCCAACGTTAACATGTCAGTTACCAGGCCCCCCATGAAAGAAACGATAATTTTGCTTTTAAGCCTATGTTGCCAATGTCTTTATCTGGTGCACGTTTAAATATCAAGATGCACCCGTTTTGTGGCTCCGTAGGGCCAGGACCCGAATTCAGACTCCAAGCCTCCTTATATTCTGAAAGCTGCAGTTTAGTTATGTATCCCTGACCTCTCACTTACTTCCTGCTCAGCCGAGAGGTGCCCAACCTGGCCTGCCAAGACAGTATTATGCCTACAGTTATATGCTCTGCTCCACAGAAACACATTCCTGCCTAATGAAAGGGGTAAACATATTCCGCCTGCAGAAGATAGGGCCTAGCCTTTTTGTCTCCGTTCAAGTGATTTACAGAGCTTGCATCCATAGAAAGCCCACAGCCCCCATGCTATGCATGAAGAAATATAGGCCCACGCTAGCATTTAGTGATGAGCAGCCTTTGCTCGAGCGACCTTTAAGTCAGATAATACATCCTCCGAACTTGAGATATCAGATAGTACCAGAAGTACAGGTCACCCACCTATGACACACCTGTGACTCATCAAGGGAACGCCTACATGTACGCCCTTTTTACACGCCTATGTGTTCTTATCTCTCTCTCTTTCGCTTGCTCCACCTTTTCCATGCAAGTCAATGTATGTTTGAACTATAAATGATGTACTCTGTGAAATAAACGTTAGATGACGACCCTTCCTGAACCTTAGTGGTGATGGAACCCGATTCTCCTATAACTGCAGTTATTGAAATAAAGCCCTTTTGAATCGGACACCACGGACTCTGCTTCTCATTTAATGCATGAACTTTTGTTTAAGTATAGAAATTATGACAGGGTAATATTTTATTTACCACAAGTAGTTGCTCCACAAAGGTGTCCATGTGCCTAGTGGCAGCAGTTTCCGGCACTCCAATAATTCGGATGTTATTCCGGTGACTGCGAGCCACCAAATCCTTGTTCATAATTGCCACATCCTTAAGGATCTTCTCCACACTTTCCAGATGTTTCTGTGAGGACGAGGCTCCGTCTTCAATGTCCAAGACCCTCGCCTCCACCACATCCAACCTCTGGTCATGCGCCTGGACTTTTGCACCCATGTCAGCCAATTTCTTGTCTAGGGCATCAAATCTGCCGTCTAGCGCCCTGAAACCAGCGCTCATCTCTTTTAGCATACCTGCAGTAAGGGAGTCAGAGCCGTCCGTGTCGTCTGAACCTTGAGCCCCATCTGCCATGTCGGGAGGGTCGTCTGAGGTGTGGCAGGGGGCCTTATCAAATTGCAGCATGCGTTGTTTGGGGTCCTTCCTCCCCATGCTGCAGGGAGAGCAAGGGGACCCCCAGTCACCGTAGGAACCAAGCAGATGTCGCAAAACAGAAAGGTCAGAGATGTGTGGGGTCGTCGCGTGAGAGCACCCCAGCAGAGGAGCCACTCAATGTAACATCCAAACGGTGGCCGGTGGAGAAGAGCACCTGTGGCGGCACTGGCCAAATGGTGGGACACTGGTAGCACCCCAAGAAGGCCGGAATAACACAGCGCAGGCCAGGCCACCCACACAGAGAAGAGTGCAAAGGAGAGCGTGGGCTGTTCAGTCCTTGATGTAAGTCAAACTGGCAAATGCGGAGTGCACAAGGCGATGGCGGTAAGCAGCAGGGACAGTACATGTGTGGTAGGCCAACACATGATGTGGCAAATGCAGCATCCCGACACTCGAGTGAAATAGATCCCCAATGGCCGCCAACAGGCAGGGGAGTATTTATCAAAACAACAAGTGGTCCTGAGCTTACAAGAATGTGGAAAACAATTGTATATAGATCACAATGGAATTCTATATAGTTCAGGATTCCTTGACCAGCCGGCCAGGGAATGTTTATTAGTTCGATAAGTTTATAATCTCAGAATACAACATATAACCCAAGACATAAGGGCTACATTAGGGCACAGTCCTGTGCCATACAAGAGGGGGAGAGGTGAGAAAGTGAAGGTAAGTGAAGAAAATTATCAGGCAAACAGAGTGAGCTTGCAGGTCACTGAAATAGGTTTACATTGACAGTGTATCCTGGAGTTATTCATACAAACAATAGTATCAGGGAGTTACATGTGTGAATTACTCTACGGTCGACGTTTCGATCCCCAGCTCAGTTACAACGGGATCATCATCAGGACAAGAAAAATAGTTTTGCCTGAACAAAAGTCATTTACAACACCTGTTTTTGAGAAAAAAGGGGGGAAGAAAACAGAGATATATATACAGTCATTATTCGTATTGTCAGTGCTCACATTGTAACTACAGTCTTTGCATTCGGAATCGCAGTGTTCGGTGTTGCCATGAGGCGTGAGTATTCTGTGCAAGGCCTCTAATACTCATGCAATTTTTGATGGTAAAATTCCTTAATTTGTGAAACGCCACACATACTTATGTGGAGTAGTGGTGGTGAGTACTCATTGGACTGGGACAAGTGAGAGTGGTTTTTTTGGAAATAAAGATAAGCCGTGAAAATTGTGAGGCTTGTGGTAGTGAAACAATTGTGGTGTTTTTTGGGGGCATAATGGGGCCAGTGCTGTCAGGTGGGGGCGTGTGGCACCTGTTGGCGAAGCGGACCTACCAAGTTGGTGGGTTGAAGTGGGATTATCTTCAACTGGGAGGTCCGTTTTGTGTCATCAACGCGATTCGTTCTGTTGGAAATAGAAGGTATTAAAAGCCGTCCTTTCCAGAAGGGGAGTGGGGACATAAAGCCGGATTTGGCCTATTTACCTTCATAGGTGAACCGTTCCTTTTGGGTGCGGTCGATCAGGAGTTCTGTGCAGGCGCCGGGATTAATGTGGAGTCACGCCCGATCTGTAATAGATATTGATATGACTACATGTACTTTTTGTCAAGGAGCGCTTTTTCTGTGTGGCCGAGGTGGGGAAGTTAAATTACCGTTTGTCTTGCAAGGGAATATACCACCGAAATAACGCGTCTTGTGGCTGGTCTGCCAGAGACTGTGGTCCTTATGAGTTACCTGGCTGTAGAAATACATAGTAAAATTAATTGAGGCACTCTACTGATCTCAGAGGATTAGTAAAATATTGGCCGGACAGTATTACCATAGTTAAGTTGGAGGTCTCAATGGTTTGCAGAAGTTCGTGTTAGATAAAGAGATAGTCTGGCTGGTAGGCGCACAATTATATGGCTAACCTCTGTGGAGGAAAGAGTAAAGGTTTTCTTAAAGAAAAGGTAAGGTGATCAGGGGGCCACCAAAAGTCGAGCGCTATATTACCGGGTACTTCTGGGCAGGATCGCCTTCCTCCAGCGGTTTGAATAAGCGCTGAGTATAGCGGTGCGGCCAGACGAATAACTGGTCCGCTGTGGGACAAGATAACAAGTATTAAAAGGTACGAGTGCAAGATTTTAGCTTTCTGCTCTACTTAGAGGCAGCGGTTCGGCGATCTTACCGGGTTGGAGTGTTCAATTCTCCACAGGCGCCGGTCAGTGGAGCTGCTCTCGATGGGACGCTTCCGTGTATGGAGACACTTCCCTGGTTATTGGTTGGGGCGGGGGTCACGTGATTAGGAAGGGATGGGACTCGCACGGTCTCATTGGTTGACCGCGGGTCATGTGATAGGGGGAAGCCAGGATCCAAATCGGCTTCGTTGTTCAAAGCGAGCGGGCATTTTAAGCTGGGAAGAACCCATGTGGGGTTAGGAATTTGTATGGAATATGAAAGCGACAAATGAAGAGTTGCTTAAATTCGGGGGAGTGGAATTACCAGAAATAACTGTGGGGGTGTGAGATTAAGGTAATTGAAGTGCCAAAAAAGTGCTCATAATGTGAACAACATCATTTTGGTGAATAATTATAAGGAAAAATTAATAATTTGAGGAAACTTTAAAATTACATTGAGTTTAACACAATATGATTAAAAAACTGCTCTGCAAATTTTTGCCAAAAGTCCTTTCTGAATGGCGGAGGTTCTGGGCCAAAGTTTATAGTTGAAGACAATTTACAAGCTTACAGCAGGGTAGTCCAATCCTCACTTCTGTTGAGCCCTGTGTGGATGGTATCAAATTGAATAATTGTCTTTAGTTCCTCTCGGTTGAGGAGTTGAGCCAGGTTGCCCCCTCTTTTTGGAAGTTTCACTGTTTTTAACACCGTCCACTTGATATCATCCGCAGTATGTTTCAGTTCTGCATAGTGTTCAACGAGGGGTGCATTTGGAGTTCCACAACGTATTCGGCTTCTGTGCTGGCCGATGCGAGTCTTTATTTTCTGGGTTGTTTGGCCAACGTACATTTTTGGACAAGGGCACAGGATGGCATAAATGACATTGTGGCTATTGCAGTTGGTGAAGCTTTTCATTGTCAATGTCACATTGTTATGGCTAAAATTTCGTGCCTCAATAGTGGATTCACACATTGTGCAACAGCCACACTTAACGTGCCCCAGGATAGGAGGAAGACCCCAGTTGGTTTCAATTGTGGTAGATGGGGTGGGAGCTGGTAATGCTGCTCTTACTAGATGGTCTCTTAGATTTTTACTTTTCTTGAATGCAAATAGCGGCCTCTCTAGATGTATTGGGCCTGCATTTAGAGTGGGCCAATGCTTGAGAATGGACTGCCGGATTTTATTGGAGACAGGGGAAAAGGTGGTTACACATGCTATACGTTCAGTTTTGTCCCTTAGTTTTGGTGTCAAAAGGGCTTCTCGGGGGCAGTACCAGGCCCTTTTAGTAGCTGTTTTAACCAGTCTCCTCGGGTAGCCGCGTGCTTTCAATTTGCTCGACAGCACCTCTGCTTCCCTGAAGTAATCTGCTTTAACTGAGCAATTTCTCCTGATTCGCAGGAACTGGGAGTAGGGTAGGGAGTCTTTTAGTGCCCTAGGGTGGTTGCTGTTGTAGCTCAAAAGTGTATTGCGTTCCGTAGGCTTTCGGAAAAGACGTGTCAATAGTTCATTGTCATGATGGAAAATGGTCAAATCTAGGAAAGCTATCTGGTTTTTATCATGGGTCAGAGTGAAACTCAGGCCGGCACAGTTGTTGTTCAGCCAGTGATTAAAGGAATGCAGTGTGGGTATGTCATGGTTCCATATAAGGAAGATATCGTCTATATAGCGACGCCATAAGCAAATCCCTGTATAGAAGGGATTGCTTTGTGTTAAGATGTTGCCAGTCTCTAAGGCATCCATGAATAGAATGCCTTAGCGATGTAATGGGTTCCCCTTGTCCCTTCTTGATGAAATAAGCGCAATCGCATGATTGCAGGGGTTTTTTCCTGAAACGTTAACCCTCGTCACTACGAGGTTGGGCACCCTAGTGCCATCACACTACCTTCCCCAATCGTCTATTTCCCCCAATCTAAACCCCTTTACTCTGAAAAGTTATGTCAGCACATGCTCCCTTGTATACTGCAGAATACCTTAAACAACTCTGTTCTGGACCTTCCTTACTATCTGATACCCCTGATGTACCAACAGTCACCAACTCTTCTTTACCTGAGCAATTGGAAAAACTAAAAAAGAAGCAAGTACGACTACAAGTTATGGTACTTATGCTGACAGATTATCTTAAGGCAGATGTAATTCCAGTAGGTCTACAGGTTCGTAATATACCTGGGATCTTCACAGACAACTCCAAGTACATCTCCAATTTTAGCTACATAGGCACCACATGTTCCCGACATTGGTTAGCGCTAGGTATTGATATAGCCTCAGAGACCCTCAAAACGCTAGAAATTGAAATTAGCGACTTATTGAAACAAATCAACGACTCTGACCCCACTTCAGACTGTAAAAAACTATTAGAGCAGGTAGAAAAGACGGTGGCAGAATTTCACCGCATTGAACAGAATAAAAAGTCCAACAAAATAAAGAAAGATATCAAGAACTATAACGTTGAGAACACTTACCCCTACCTCCAGAAAGACTTCTATGTCAATAGGCCCCAATTTAATCCTAACAGCAGACCCTGGGGCAGGTATAATAGGCGCCAGAACATAGTGGGCTTTTCTGAGACCTCAGAGGAATCTTCCGACAGCTCTGATCCAGGTGAAGGGGGCAGCAATCAAAGACGTGGTGGGGGAGCCCAAACTAATTTTTTATCGAGGGGCCAACCCAATACTCCGCAAAGAGGCAGGGTCAAGAAACCGCAAAGATGGGTCAACCCCCCGGGGGAACGCAAGACCAGGAACAATTTCTATCAGTGGTAAGCCATACCGGCACCACGAATTCCTCACGCTCCCCCACGAGTACATCGGAACTAATACCAATTTTCAATCTATCCAGCCATCTATTGCAGGACCCTGAGATAGCCTTACTAAAGAAAGGCCTTTCCTTTGTACCTACCATTTGTCCTGATTTTATGGAGTTACAAACTGAACTTCTCAGGTTTTTCAGACTAATCCGTCTGAAAGCCTTTTTCCAACTACATCCTCCCCCCGCAACCAATGCTAATACCCCATTCCGACCACCCTCCACATTCCTTCCATCTGCTAGCATGATCCCTTCAGAGGTCAGAACCTTTGAAAAATTGGTACATAAAGACCTGTGTGCTATCGAAAAGAAAAAACTATATGTCCCCTATAATATATCAAGGGCAGAAAAAGACGCCATTAAATCATTAAAGAACAATTCTCTTCTTGTCATCAAAAGTGCCGACAAGGGCGGAGGAATTGTCCTCCAAGATGCCGACTCCTACAAACTGGAGATCTTACGGCAGCTAGGGAACACAGAGCACTATCAGAGACTACCAGGCAACCCCACCAAAAGTATACAAGAGACAATACTAAAGATCACCACGGATGCAGTCTCCCAGGGCTTCCTGAGTAAGAAAGAACACCTATTCCTGAATGTAAAAAGCCCACGCCAGCCAGTTATCTATACCCTCCCAAAAGTTCATAAGAGCATCAACAGCCCCCCAGGTAGACCCATAGTATCTGCCTGTGGTTCAATCTTAGAGCCCTTGGGCTCTTATGTTGATTTTTTCATTAAAGAATTTGTACCATCTACTATCTGTTACGTGAGGGACAGTATGCAGATGATCAACTTGGTGGAACATCACCCTTTTGACCCAACAATTCATACCCTGTGCACAATGGACGTTGAGTCGTTGGACACAAATATACCACAGACAGCCGCTCTACTGGTCATCCAAAAAACCTTAGATTCACGACCACGTCCTCACAGGGTCCCCACCATCTTCATCCTACAGCTCCTTGAACTTTGCCTCACTAGGAACTATTTCCTGTTCGATAATACTTACTACCAATAAGTAAAGGGGACTTCCATGGGGGCTATTTTTGCCCCCAACTTGGCAATTCTATTCATGGATGCCTTAGAGACTGGCAACATCTTAACACAAAGCAATCCCTTCTATACAGGGATTTGCTTATGGCGTCGCTATATAGACGATATCTTCCTTATATGGAACCATGACATACCCACACTGCATTCCTTTAATCACTGGCTGAACAACAACTGTGCCGGCCTGAGTTTCACTCTGACCCATGATAAAAACCAGATAGCTTTCCTAGATTTGACCATTTTCCATCATGACAATGAACTATTGACACGTCTTTTCCGAAAGCCTACGGAACGCAACACACTTTTGAGCTACAACAGCAACCACCCTAGGGCACTAAAAGACTCCCTACCCTACTCCCAGTTCCTGCGAATCAGGAGAAATTGCTCAGTTAAAGCAGATTACTTCAGGGAAGCAGAGGTGCTGTCGAGCAAATTGAAAGCACGCGGCTACCCGAGGAGACTGGTTAAAACAGCTACTAAAAGGGCCTGGTACTGCCCCCGAGAAGCCCTTTTGACACCAAAACTAAGGGACAAAACTGAACGTATAGCATGTGTAACCACCTTTTCCCCTGTCTCCAATAAAATCCGGCAGTCCATTCTCAAGCATTGGCCCACTCTAAATGCAGGCCCAATACATCTAGAGAGGCAGCTATTTGCATTCAAGAAAAGTAAAAATCTAAGAGACCATCTAGTAAGAGCAGCATTACCAGCTCCCACCCCATCTACCACAATTGAAACCAACTGGGGTCTTCCTCCTATCCTGGGGCACGTTAAGTGTGGCTGTTGCACAATGTGTGAATCCACTATTGAGGCACGAAATTTTAGCCATAACAATGTGACATTGACAATGAAAAGCTTCACCAACTGCAATAGCCACAATGTCATTTATGCCATCCTGTGCCCTTGTCCAAAAATGTACGTTGGCCAAACAACCCAGAAAATAAAGACTCGCATCGGCCAGCACAGAAGCCGAATACGTTGTGGAACTCCAAATGCACCCCTCGTTGAACACTATGCAGAACTGTAACATACTGCGGATGATATCAAGTGGACGGTGTTAAAAACAGTGAAACTTCCAAAAAGAGGGGGCAACCTGGCTCAACTCCTCAACCGAGAGGAACTAAAGACAATTATTCAATTTGATACTATCCACACAGGGCTCAACAGAAGTGAGGATTGGACTACCCTGCTGTAAGCTTGTAAATTGTCTTCAACTATAAACTTTGGCCCAGAACCTCCGCCATTCAGAAAGGACTTTTGGCAAAAATTTGCAGAGCAGTTTTTTAATCATATTGTGTTAAACTCAATGTAATTTTAAAGTTTCCTCAAATTATTAATTTTT
Organism: Lissotriton vulgaris; assembly: GCF_964263255.1. Classification (NCBI taxonomy): domain Eukaryota; kingdom Metazoa; phylum Chordata; class Amphibia; order Caudata; family Salamandridae; genus Lissotriton; species Lissotriton vulgaris. Next base: position 583,703,749 of record NC_141694.1, read on the forward strand.
CCTTATAATTATTCACCAAAATGATGATGTTCACATTATGAGCACTTTTTTGGCACTTCAATTACCTTAATCTCACACCCCCACAGTTATTTCTGGTAATTCCACTCCCCCGAATTTAAGCAACTCTTCATTTGTCGCTTTCATATTCCATACAAATTCCTAACCCCACATGGGTTCTTCCCAGCTTAAAATGCCCGCTCGCTTTGAACAACGAAGCCGATTTGGATCCTGGCTTCCCCCTATCACATGACCCGCGGTCAACCAATGAGACCGTGCGAGTCCCATCCCTCCCTAATCACGTGACCCCCGCCCCAACCAATAACCAGGGAAGTGTCTCCATACACGGAAGCGTCCCATCGAGAGCAGCTCCACTGACCGGCGCCTGTGGAGAATTGAACACTCCAACCCGGTAAGATCGCCGAACCGCTGCCTCTAAGTAGAGCAGAAAGCTAAAATCTTGCACTCGTACCTTTTAATACTTGTTATCTTGTCCCACAGCGGACCAGTTATTCGTCTGGCCGCACCGCTATACTCAGCGCTTATTCAAACCGCTGGAGGAAGGCGATCCTGCCCAGAAGTACCCGGTAATATAGCGCTCGACTTTTGGTGGCCCCCTGATCACCTTACCTTTTCTTTAAGAAAACCTTTACTCTTTTCTCCACAGAGGTTAGCCATATAATTGTGCGCCTACCAGCCAGACTATCTCTTTATCTAACACGAACTTCTGCAAACCACTGAGACCTCCAACTTAACTATGGTAATACTGTCCGGCCAATATTTTACTAATCCTCTGAGATCAGTAGAATGCCTCAATTAATTTTACTATGTATTTCTACAGCCAGGTAACTCATAAGGACCACAGTCTCTGGCAGACCAGCCACAAGACGCGTTATTTCGGTGGTATATTCCCTTGCAAGACAAACGGTAATTTAACTTCCCCACCTCGGCCACACAGAAAAAGCGCTCCTTGACAAAAAGTACATGTAGTCATATCAATATCTATTACAGATCGGGCGTGACTCCACATTAATCCCGGCGCCTGCACAGAACTCCTGATCGACCGCACCCAAAAGGAACGGTTCACCTATGAAGGTAAATAGGCCAAATCCGGCTTTATGTCCCCACTCCCCTTCTGGAAAGGACGGCTTTTAATACCTTCTATTTCCAACAGAACGAATCGCGTTGATGACACAAAACGGACCTCCCAGTTGAAGATAATCCCACTTCAACCCACCAACTTGGTAGGTCCGCTTCGCCAACAGGTGCCACACGCCCCCACCTGACAGCACTGGCCCCATTATGCCCCCAAAAAACACCACAATTGTTTCACTACCACAAGCCTCACAATTTTCACGGCTTATCTTTATTTCCAAAAAAACCACTCTCACTTGTCCCAGTCCAATGAGTACTCACCACCACTACTCCACATAAGTATGTGTGGCGTTTCACAAATTAAGGAATTTTACCATCAAAAATTGCATGAGTATTAGAGGCCTTGCACAGAATACTCACGCCTCATGGCAACACCGAACACTGCGATTCCGAATGCAAAGACTGTAGATACAATGTGAGCACTGACAATACGAATAATGACTGTATATATATATCTCTGTTTTCTTCCCCCCTTTTTTCTCAAAAACAGGTGTTGTAAATGACTTTTGTTCAGGCAAAACTATTTTTCTTGTCCTGATGATGATCCCGTTGTAACTGAGCTGGGGATCGAAACGTCGACCGTAGAGTAATTCATACATGTAACTCCCTGATACTATTGTTTGTATGAATAACTCCAGGATACACTGTCAATGTAAACCTATATCAGTGACCTTCAAGCTCACTCTGTTTGCCTGATAATTTTCTTCACTTACCTTCACTTTCTCACCTCTCCCCCTCTTGTATGGCACAGGACTGTGCCCTAATGTAACCCTTATGTCTTGGGTTATATGTTGTATTCTGAGATTATAAACTTATCGAACTAATAAACATTCCCTGGCCGGCTGGTCAAGGAATCCTGAACTATATAGAATTCCATTGTGATCTATATACAATTGTTTTCCACATTCTTGTAAGCTCAGGACCACTTGTTGTTTTGATAAATACTTGCTACCCATGGTCCCGAGAGATTTAATGGGTTCCCCTTGTCCCTTCTTGATGAACAGGCAGGGGAGAGCCTAATACGAAGAAGCAGACTGTGCACCGCAGCCCCGCACCTCAGAGGAGGGAATCTCGGCGCACCACACGTGATCGCGCACCTCTCCCACAAACTTGGCTGCGCTCCTCTTCTGAAAAATGAGTGTCTGGGAGGGGGGTGGGGGAGCAGGCTCACCTGATGGGGCCCAGTGCCAATACGGCCTCCGACCTAAACAACAGGCCCCCTCGCTAGCCCGCCTCATCCCCACCAGAACCATTATGCTGAGACCCGGCGCAGTCACGCCCACAAGGCCTACGGAGCCCCGCAAACGCTCGGCACACAGCGGGACCCAGCCAACAGTCACATCGGGGGGGACGGGGGAGGGAAGCCGATCAAACGGGGCGGGGGAAGCCTAAATCAGCACCGGGCACCCACCAGGGCCACTCTCACCGCCATCTTCAGTGTCCTCTCCCCCAGCCGGGGAAGGCCGCAGGGCCGTGCTATCCTCCGCGCAGGCTCTCCGCATATCAGCACAGCTTCTCGCAACGGGCCGAGCCGGGCATCAAATTGCTCCACTCGTGCTCCCAGGACAGATGGAGGGTGTCTGCCGGTGGGGGATCGGTCCTACATTAGGAAAAACAGATTACATCGGAGCCCGGCCGGCGGAGCTTCAAGCTAAGGCAGCCATCTTGGTCGCCTCTGTGGCCACGCCCCCAGTCTAAACATTCCTTGTCCCAAACTGTCTATGAGCAGTACAGTCATCGACCATGATTGTCTCTGTGCAACTTATACTTCGACCCAAACTGTCTCTGTAAAGTCATGAATTGAATCACCGTCTCAGCATAATCCATGCGTTGACCTGTCCTTTTAGGGTGGTGCGCCTTTAAATCAGCTGATCTGTTCAGGAAAAAAAACATAGCAACCTGAAATACGGTATCCACTTTCAGTTCAGCAGTATTGACTATGACCTCCTCATGTGTCCATTAGCAGCGATGACTTCCTCAGTGGGACACTGAGGGCTGATGAATCCACTGTATTCATGGAGGCAATATCATTATGCCGTGGGGCACCCCCTAAGGTGCTTTCAATAGATCTGCACTGCCTCTCTCACGCCCGACGGCTGTCCAGTGTGTTAATAGTAAACAAGCATTTGCAATGCAACATGTCTTGCAATTACACGAGTTTGAGCTATTGGCATTGTAAATTACAATGCCTTTTAGTTATGTTTTGGTTTTAAAACATAAATAAAAGGCAGTGTCATTTACAATGCTAATAACTTAAACTCTCAGAAATGCGAGACCTAATGCATTCCAAATGCTTGTTAATGTATGCAATTCACACCTATGGCAAGCCTAAGGAGCCCTAAAGCACGTTGCTGTATGTTTAAAGTTGGAACACATACTTTTACCAAGTTCCAGCTGTAATAAAACTTAAATTGTCATTTATACTATGGAAAGACTTGTAGCCCCAATGGCAAGTACAGAATTGCAGGCTGTCACCCTAGCCCTGACAATTTCTGAACGGTACTACCAAGGTTGGTAATGTTTGTTATCAAAAGAATCAGTGCATTCAATCAGATGTAAACATTGACTCAAATTTAGTGTCAAAGTGCAAGTTTAAAAGTTGCCACTTTGGTTGCACAAGGTTTCCAGTGCCCGGTTACTGATGTCCAAAAGAACAAGATACTTACCTTTGGTAACTATATATCTGTAAGAGACATAAATTAGTTATAGATTCCTTACCTTGCGAATTACCCCCAGGCGTCAGACTGGATCCAGAGAATTTTTTCATCAGCAGTACGATCTAAAGGTGGCGTCGGTCGGCTCTGCATTCGTCCTTGACATCGTGGTCGCTGGGATGACGTTGTGGCAGCCACTTAGGTGCCGCCCTTGTGCGCTGACGTCAGTTCTCATACACGACATTCCATGCCAGGAGCGCAGAGCCATGCAAGACACTGACCACTGGTGCACAAAACTAGGGCCCTGCAAGGAAGTCCTTAACCCTAGAAGTCAGTTCGCAGAACAGAGAGGATGGGTGGGGCGCTAAGGAATCTATAACTGATTTATGTCTCTTACAGATATATCGTTACTGAAGGTAAGTAACTTGTTCATCTGAAAGAGACTATTATTTATTTTTTATTATTACAGTTTGTGGAGCGCACAGCTACCTCCAACGGAAGTGTCCCGGCGCTGGCAGTGCATTCAACCTATAGGGAGTGACCAAGGCAAGCGAGGACTCTAGGGAAGGCCAAAGAGACAGATTTTTATAGCTTTCTTAAACATAGATTGCGACTTCGTCTTCCTCAAATGCTCAGGCATAGAGTTCCATAGTGCAGCAGTTTTGACCGAGAAGGCTCGGCCACCTGTCCTGGCCTTTGCAAAACGAGGGATAACCACTAGTTTCTGGTCATTCGATCTAAGTACTCTATACTTGCTATATTTCTGAAGTCTCTACCTTAAATACTGTGGACCAGTATCTTTCATTGTTCTATGGGCCAGGCCTTTATATTCTATTCTTCTTTTTACAGACAACCAGTGTAGACTCTGCAAATGAGGGGTAATGTGATGTCACAATGGCACGTTCCTCACAAGCCTTGCTGCTGCGTTTTGAATAATCTGTAGCCTCCTGAGCAAATACTCAGGGTGTCATGATCAGCCAAATGCGCCTACAGAACTACCAGAACCACAATGCCTAGCAACTGGGAGGAGCTGGGAAACCTATGAAGAATGCTGTAGTGCATTGTGGGTTGTACGTGATTTGTTGCTCGAATCTGGACTCAAGCTTTGGACCTTCGAACCTGATCTCGACTGAGTTGTTTGTCCGGCAGTTTCTTACTGTTTGTGGATTAATAGCGTCTTCGGCGGCTGTCGAACGCAAGGCTGGAGTGTCTCGTTCTGGAGTGATAAGATGCCCGATAAATTAACATTGCTAGTGTGTCGGCTGAGACGCTAGAGAGACTGTTTGTTTCACCTGATGTTTTCTTCTTGCGCGGCGGCTGCCGAGCACTTTCATGGGACACGCCTCGTTTGTCAGAGGGTTTGAAGAACAATACGCTCTCGACGGAGCCTCTGTTTTTTCTGCACTTCATTTGGCATACTTTGGTTTCTCGTGGGGAAATATAACTGCTGAACTATTTCTGGAATTAATTTCCTTTTGGAGACAGCTGCCGGCTGGAGTGTTTCTGAACATTTGTAAGTACAGGCGTTTCTCGGATGAGATGCACTTCGTTTCTGTTTTCTTCACCTAAAAGAAAGAAAGATTCCTGTCACCGTTCTTGGAACTATAAGGTCGTGACTTTGTTCAGGCTTCGGAATATAGAGACTTGTTAATCCTAAATTCTTGGATCTGTTTCACGCAAGACTGGGTTGATCTTTGAATCTATCTGCATTATTTTTGGTTCGATTTTTGTTTTACTTACATCTTGGAGAGGGTTTATTTTAGTTTCCAATTGGGAAGGCTGGAAGGTATTATATAGAGACGTTTATCTGATACCTACCAAAACAGGGAGAAGAACAGCCTACAGCTAGTGGTCTTGGTAGGTGGTGTTCTAGCGAGACATTACTGAGAGTAGTTAGATTTTATATGTACTCATCAGTGTGTTTACTTTTTCTTCTCGTTTCAGCCTCCCTTTCCCGTTCCAGTCCCTTCCTTACCTTTCCCTCACTTAATTTCCTTTATGCTCTGTGTTGTTATACAGTCAGAGTGTAGGGCAATTGGGAGGTGGACCCCTTTAAAGCATCTACCCGATCCTGAGGAAGCCCGGTCGTGACACAGGGAGACCCAGCTAGAGTCTATTCGCGTAGTCAAGCTCGGAGGTGACTAATGCATGCACCATGGTCTTACTGCAGTACATAGGCAGAAAGTGAAGGACTCTCCGCAGAGCCTTCAATCTCCAAAAACACTGTGCGGAAACATGGGAAATTTGCACTTTGCCTGTCATTGTGAATCAATCTTGAAACCTCGATTTCTGGCAGAAGCAACTGGGAGAGGAGGTGGATTTAACTCAGACGGCCACCAGTTATCTAACGGAGGGGTGATGGAATGATTAAAAAACGAAACCTCTGTTTTATCGGTGTTCAATTTTAAGCAGCTATCGGTCATCCATGACGAGATATTGAGTAGACACTGCTTAAAACTGGCAAAGGCTCTCTCGCTGTGATCTCTAAAAGAGAACACCAGTTGCGTGTCATCAGCATACGAGACAACCTTCACCCCACATTGCTCGACGATAGCCGCAAGGGGGGTAAGATACACATTAAAAAGCGTTGGACTCTGAGCCGAGCCCTGAGGGACCCCACACACAAGGTGGCTGGAGGTGGAGACATAAGGATGGAGTGTCACCTGCTGTGTATGTCCCTCAAGAAATGAGCGGAACCATGCCAGGACAGTTCCTGTCACTCCTAGATGTTCAAGTCTATTTAAGAGAATCCTGTGTGACACTGTATCAAAAGCTGCGGTCAAGTCCAGCAGCCCCAGCATCGCTCAGCTTCCTTGATCCAACGTTTCACGGATAGTCTCTGCGACCTACTGCAGAGCAGTCTCCGTGCTACAGCCAGATCTAAATCCTGACTGGGAGTTGTGCAGATAATGGTTAGACTCCAGGAAGTCCAATAGTTGTTTCTGAATTTCTTTTTCTAGAATTTTAGCCAGGACAGGAAGGAGGGAAATAGGCCAAAATTGTTTTGGCTCAGCTGGGTCAGCGTCTTCTTTCTTAAGAATTGGCCGGACAAATGCATTTTTCCAACCAATTGGATAAATCCCAGTCTCCAACTAAGAATTCCAAATCAAATTCAGTATAGGATTGAGCCAGGGGGCTAGTAACTTGAAAAATCTGGCGGGGCACAGGTCAGACAGAGAGCCTCTTTTTATTTTATTCAGTTCCACCAGGGCTGCTTCCAGGCAGAAAGAGCGAAAGTCAAACCACATGCATGTGCAGTCTGAAGAATGTGATAGCAGGTTGAGTGGTCCTGAACGTGGAAAGGAAGAGTAAATCCCTTGAATTTTATTCTGAAAAAAAGTGGCAAAGTCTTCACAGAGGGCCAATGAGGGGGCGATAGTACCCTTCAGAGCTTGTGGATTGATAAAGCCCTGAACTATCTTGAAGACTTCTTTCGCACTGTTGTCAGAAGATTTGATCTTATTAACAACATAGTCCCTAATAGGTTTATGTTTTAGACCATGACATTTTCTTTGTGCTGCTTTATATGCGAACTTGGCCTCTGGCTCATAATTATTCCGCCAGGCGCGCTCCAGCCTCCGCCTTTTCTCCATGCGGAGATCAGTTGTAAACCAAGGGGTCGAGGGTTTACTCCTGGGCAATTTCATGGTCTTAATTGGGGCAATTTGTCAAAGCCCAGCTCACCTGAGTTTCTGTTCAGTTCTGATGGAGGTTGAAGACAGTCCGACCCCACCCTGAAACTGCTTGTTCCAGCACACTAGTTTTAAAACAGTGCACTAAGAACCAGAAGCTAAAGGGAAAGGGGGAAGTGGATAAAATAAAAAAAAGAGAGACAACACCGTTCTTGCGTTTCCACTGTAGAAGAGCTGCTAAAATCTGCGGCCCTCTCTGACTTATGTAGAAACTGGTGCCTCTTGGATCCTGGTCTCAAGCTTCCAGGTTTGGAATGTGTTACTGTTCTGGGATGTGCTTTCTATTACTGTAAAACTTTTTTCACACATTTCCAGACTTTTTATAAATCTAATTCTGTACTTTTACATCAAAATACAGCAGGTAATTTGTGCAAGTCCTTGATTTACTGTTTGCCTTGCTGTCAATGGTTTCCTCTGTTCGATTCTTGAAAAAGTTCCATGTAAAACAATGTTTATTTCACAAAGTTCCACAAAGTATTCATGTAACAAAGGGTTTGAACCACAAAGTTCGAGGGAGATATCTTGTACCAAATTGTCTTTACATGAATCCAGAAATCGCCGATAAAGTATTTTCAGGTAATAAAAGGTTTTGCACTTACTTGTTGCTGACAAGGGATACTGATCAGTCTAACCTTGACCTCTTTCTCTTTTGCAGGTCGATTGCAGTGGACAGAAGAGGGGCTGAGGCAAGAAGTAGCCGGAAACCAGAAGAAGGAAGAGCCAGAAGCCACGCCCGTTGAAGTCAATGAAGGTCTGGAGAGAGCAGGAGTGCCGGCGCCGAAGGATCTGTTCTCAGGTAAGGTGGAGGTAGACGAGCACAAGCACTGGGTGAGGCTCAGGGGCTGCCTTTTAAAGACAGGGCTGTGTGTGGTTCGAAGAGCTGGGTGTGGTTCGAAGAACTGGGTGTGGTTATCACAAGCAGGTGTGCAGAGCTTCAGTTATTATGCTAATGAGTTGAAGTAACACATGGCCTCGGGAGGAGTGTTCTAAATAAGCCTTGGTAAAAGCAAGGTCCAATGTGCAAACAAGACAGCAATGTCCAAACTTGTGAATACATTGAGCAACATACACAGAAGTCTTAGGGAGGGGCTGAGATAACAAGAAAGGATTTCAGTAGTATGTTTAAAGAGAGCTATTACAGAGACCACTAGTGCAATGAGAGGGGACATGCTCTTTGCTGTGCACAAACCCTAACAGTCGCCCCCCTCAAAGGCCCTCCTACTGGACGGGGTTTCCCTGGATTCTTTAGATAAAACTGTCTAATCAACCGTGGGGCATGTACATGGGACGCTGGTTCCCATGAATTCTCAGTTTCGTCATATCCTTTCCATTCTACTAAAGAAAACAGACATCCATGAATTCTTTTTGCGTCTTTTATGCTTTTCACTTCATATTCTAGATTTCCCTTAATTGGTATGGGTGGAGGTGGTGGTTCGGGTTGGGTATTTGGGTTGTACGGCTTAAGCAAGGACACATGGAATGTAGCATGTACTGGGTATTCTTTTGGTAAGTCCAATTTTACTGTTACCGGGTTTACTATGGCAGTTACACTAAAGGGTCCAATGAAACGTGGTTGCAGCTTTCGGGATCCCTCTATATTTAGGTTCTTTGTGGAGAGCCATACTTTGTCACCGATTTTATACATTGGGGCCTCAGATCTGTGTTTGTCTGCTTGTCTTTTCATGCTTTCTTTGTACTTTAATAAATGTTTCCTGGCCTTGTCTTGTATGTCACCTAATCTCGTTAGTCTATCTGTTACTGTAGGCAACAGGGAATCTTCTGATAAAATGGGTATTGCTCTCGGATGATACCCCTGCATGAAATAGAATGGTGAGCAAAGTAGAGCTGCATGCTCAGTATTATTATTATAAACAAACTCCGCTACAGGGAGAGCTTCCAACCATTCACTAGAATAATCAGCCAATAAACAACGTAGCGTTTGAAGTAAGGTTTGGTTCAGTCGTTCAGTTTGTCCATCTGTTTCTGGATGGAAAGCAGTGGATAATGCCACATCTATTTTCAGTTTTTCACATAATTTTTTCCAAAATCTAGAGTTGAACTGGCTACCTCGGTCTGACACCACTTTACTTGGCAAACGATGTAAACGCACAATTTCTCTTATAAAAATATCGGCAAATTCTGCCGCAGTTGGCAATTTCCGTAATAGTACAAAATGTGCCATTTTAGACAAAAAATCCACTATCACTAATACTGTTGTGAAGGATTTTACTGGTGGTAAACCTACAATAAAGTCTACACTCACAGTGTGCCAAGGTTGTTTGGGTGATGGCATTGGTATTAACAAACCGTCAGGGGCCTTATGAGAAGATTTATGTCTTGCACAAACTGGACAGGTAGTGACAAATTGCTTAATGTCCTTACTCATATTGTCCCATCAGAAGTGTTTTCGCACATTTTCCACCAGGGTTTTTACCCAGCCAGGATGACCTGCCAACGGTGAGGCGTGATGCCAAATTATCACCTGTGTTTGTAATTCTGTGGTGGGCACTAACAACATGTTGTCGTGATACAACAAACCTCGTTGTATTGGGTTATGGGAATCCTTTAACCAATCTTGAGGTGCCATTTGCATGTGTGCATTATATAGATCTGTGATGAAATCCTTCTGTTGTACTGGTGCCAAAAGTTTTTGCGGAGGAATAATGGGTTCTCCTATTTTGTCTTGTTTCATGTCTGAGGTATGTCCGTATCTAGATAACACATCAGATTGAATTTGTTGTGCACCTGGTCTATAGGTTATAACGAAGTCAAATGTACATAAAAAAATGTAACCAGAGCATCTGACGTGGAGTAAATGCTTTTAGTGATCCATAGAACTGTAGGTTCTTATGGTCAGAAAAGATGGTAACAGGGTACTTGGCTCCCATTAAATGGTGCCTCCATTCAGAAAAGGCTACTTTGATAGCTAATAGTTCTCTTTCAGCCACAGTGTAATTTTGTTCAGCTGGTAATAACTTTTTGGAATAGAATGCTATAGGATGTAATTGGCCATCTACTGCATCTCGTTGAGAGAGAACACCTCCTAAAGCTACTTGTGAAGCATCAGCTTCGACAAAAATGGCAAGTCAGGATCAGGATGTTTCAGAATTGGGGCTGAAGTGAACTTTTGTTTCAGGAATTGAAAGGCGTGAGCCGCCTCATCAGACCAAAGAAATCGTTGCCCTTTCCACAACAAGGTGGTTATTGGGGCCGCAATGTCCGCAAAATGAGAAATAAACCTCCTATAAAAATTGTCGAAACCCAGAAATTTCTGAACATCCTTCACAGATGATGGTTCTGGCCAATCAGTAATAGCACTAATTTTCTTTTCATCCATAATTATTCCTTGAGGTGACAGGCAGTATCCTAAAAAGTCCACTTTGCTGACATTAAAAGTACATTTTTCTAATTTAGCAAAGAGATGATTTTCTATTAACTTTGATAATACTGCACGAACATGTTGGGTATGTTCTTCCGTGTTCTTAGAGTAAATGAGGATGTCGTCTATGTATACTATGACAAACGTCCAGGAATTCGTGTAGGACCTCATTTATAAAGAATTGAAAGGCCACAGGGGCATTACACAACCCAAAGGGCATTACTGTGTACTCAAATAAACCAAACTTTGTCTTGAAAGCTGTTTTCCACCCATCCCCCTCTTTTATTCGGACCAGGTGGTAAGCTCCCCGCAGATCTAGTTTAGTGTATACAGTAGAATGTCTTAATTGACCCAACAACACAGGTATTAGAGTAAGAGGATATTTATTTTTTGTTGTAGCCTTATTTAGTCCTCTATAGTCGATACACGCGCGCAGAGATTTATCCGGCTTCGGGATAAAAAAAAGTGGAGATGACACCGGAGATGTGGAATGTCGGATGAACCCAGACTGTAGTAGGTCGTCTAGGTAGGTTCTTAAATATTTGGTCTCTTCGTCAGTCAAAGCATATACTCTGTTATTAGGTAAAGGGGCCCCTGGGATGAGATCTATACGGCAGTCATATGACCGATGTGAGGGTAACACACTAGCCTTCACTGGATCAAAAACGTTTTTAAAGTCAGAATATTCAGAAGGGTGACTTGGTTCGTCTTGTGTAACACTAGCACAGTGTATTACTGAGCTCTGTTCTGTACCTGCTTCTTGATAGCAATTGGTTCTACAGAATGAGGAATCCAAAGTAACTGTTCTGTTCACCCAATCAATTTTTGGGTTATGAGTTGTTAACCAGGGTACCCCGAGAATAAAGCCAAAATTAGGGGTATCTATCAGATCAAAGCTAATCATCTCTATGTGAACAACAAGGAAATCTAGGGGTCTCTACAGGAAAATGTCTTGGAAATTCCTTTTTAACTAACCCGACGTCTAACATAGTACATCAAGATAGCGTCAAGACTACATAGTTCTGACAGAAGACAAGAAACCTTAAGCAGGGGGCAACCAGTGATTGTAGATCAAAAACATTTTATAGGATTCCCATCAAAGACTTGTGATGGTCAATGTTATAATTTGGTCGGCCTTAGGGTTGTGTGTCTCTGGATCATTGAGACATGGATCGTACCCTATGGTGGATTAGGGTTCCGACCCACAAACACTGTTGGACCATGTGGTATTGATCTGATGGAATACAGTGCAGTGCAAAAAATAATAAAAGTGGTGAATTAAGATAGGATAGAGGACCAAAAAAGGGAATTTTTTATTAGGGAAGGCCTCTTCCTGTTAAAACCAAGAACAGCGCAATATCATAGCAGTTTAACCAAATATCTGCATGGGGCCAACATGGGAAAGCCTGGGTCCCTTTTTCCCTTTCTTCAGGGCCTCTGTTCTAAATAATAATGCTACTGCATATAGTGCAAATGATGTGCCAACGCAAAATATAATAAAACAATCATGAGTATCAATCTAGAACAGCAAAGGATATATTTTCCGTCGTCTGTTAAATCTCTGTAGAGGGGCACAACCTAGGCTGGTCTATAAATATCCCTCAGGCCCTCCACTAACGTATTGTTATTTGCAATCATCTCTATGTGCCCGTTTTGACAGACCATGACAAGGGGACTTGTTTGTTTTGTGATTAATCCAGAGGTCAATTCTGACCCATCCACTGCACATACTGCTTCTGGACAAGGTTTTAGGCAAATAGGAAGACCTAATGTGTTAGCTAACTTATTATCCACAACATTTCCTGTTGCTCCTGAGTCCAGTAGGGCAGGGAGAGAATGTCTAACTTGGGTAGTAACAATTAAAAAGATCTGAATTATGAAATGTCTAGGTATGTGCGGTACCAGGAAGGCTGCAGAATTAGATGTTTGATTAAGATGTTTTCTCGAACAAGTAACCTCTCCCTTGTCGAGCTTAATCGTTTCCTGACTCAGTTGAGGCGATAGAGGAAACAGTTCCCTTTCGTGAAGTTTTAGGTTTTACTGGACATTCTCTGGCAAAATGTCCTGCCTTGCCACAATATAAAAATAATTGAAGTTTTCTCCTTTCTTTTTCCTCTGACGTGAGTGGGCCTCTGAGTGTCCCTATTTGCATAGGCTCAGGGAGTTTATTATCTGTGTCTTTCTTCTCATGTCTAATAAAAGTTAACCACAATTCCAGTTTGGATTTATCTCCCTTTCTTTCTCCTAGTCTGTGTTCCAATTTCACGACTAAATCTACAAAGTCAGAATAGTCTTCTGGCAAATCAACAATATGAGCCAGCGAGTCTTTTAACTCGTCTCTCAAACCTTTATAAAAAAGGGAGACACGCTTTTCTTCTGGCCAACCGGTCTCTGTGAGTCAACGATTAAAACTAGTGAGATAGGTCAATAGATCCTTGTTACAAGATTTAAAAGCTCATTATCGCTTGCCTTCATAAAAGTGTGAATTGCAAAAAGGCTGGTCATAGTACGTTTAAATTGATTCCAATTATGGAGAATGGGATCATCTCTATCCACGAAAGGAATTGACCAATTGGCTGCTGTACCGCCCAAATAAGACAAGACGAATGCCACTTTCGTAGCATCAGTAGGGAACTGTTGTGGTTTACAAATGAAGTGTAATTGACATTGATTGATAAAAACATGGAATTTGTTACTATCCCCATGAAAACGTTCATGTGCTGCTAAAGGCACAGCATTAGGAACATTAACAGTAACCTCAACTGGGGGGGAAGTTGCATGTTTTGCTCGCACCCCTGTCTCTGAGGAGGTTTTAAACAAAGGCGTAAAAGCTGTGTTCCACTGAGATTCCCTAGGTTTATACCTGCTTAAATCCTGTTTTAAAAAGGTGTTTTCCAACTTTAATTTCTCTATTTCCTCTTGCATATGTTGCAAGATGCCAGACACTGATTCATTATGGGCCAAGTCCTCGTTTAGGGCCTGCACCATATCCGTGGCCTCAATGCCCTCTGTTTCTTCCCCGGCATTCATCGTCCAACAGAACTGAATATTTTAAAGGCTTGTGCTTCTGTCAAAGCCCAGCTCACCTGAGTTTCTGTTCAGTTCTGATGGAGGTTGAAGTCAGTCCGACCCCACCCTGAAACTGCTTGTTCCAGCACACTAGTTTTAAAACAGTGCACTAAGAACCAGAAGCTAAAGGGAAGGGGGGAAGTGGATAAAATAAAAAAAGAGAGACAACACCGTTCTTGCGTTTCCACTGTAGAAGAGCTGCTAAAATCTGCGGCCTTATCTGACTTCTGTAAAAACTGGTGCCTCTTGGATCCTGGTCTCAAGCTTCCAGGTTTGGAATGTGTTACTGTTCTGGGATATGCTTTCTATTACTGTAAAACTTTTTTCACACATTTCCAGACTTTTTATAAAACTAATACTGTACTTTTACATCAAAATACAGCAGGTAATTTGTGCAAGTCCTTGATTTACTGTTTGCCTTGCTGTCAATGGTTTCCTCTGTTCGATTCTTAAAAAAGTTCCATGTAAAACAATGTTTATTTCACAAAGTTCCACAAAGTATTCTTGTAAGAAAGGGTTTGAACCACAAAGTTCGTGGGAGATATCTTGTTCCAAATTGTCTTTACATAAATCCAGAAATCGCGATAAAGTTCTTTCAGGTAATAAAAGGTTTTGCACTTACTTGTTGCTGAAAAGGGATACTGATCAGTCTAACCTTGACCTCTTTCTCTTTTGCAGGTCGATTGCAGTGGACAGAAGAGGGGCTGAGGCAAGAAGTAGCCGGAAACCAGAAGAAGGAAGAGCCAGAAGCCGCGCCCTTTGAAGTCAATGAAGGTCTGGAGAGAGCAGGAGTGCCAGCGCCGAAGGATCTGTTCTCAGGTAAGTGGGAGGTAGACGAGCACAAGCACTGGGTGAGGCTCAGGGGCAGCCTTTCATAGACAGGGCTGGGTGTGGTTCAAAGAACTGGGTGTGGTTCTCACAAGCAGGTGTGCAGAGCTTCAGTTATTATGCTAATGAGTTGAAGTAACACATGGCCTCGGGAGGAGTGTTCTAAATAAGCCTTGGTAAAAGCAAGGTCCAATGTTTTCTAAATAAGCCTTGGTAAAAGCAAGGTCCAATGTGCAAACAAGACAACAATGTCCAAACTTGTGAATACATTGAGCAACATACACAGAAGTCTTAGGGAGGGGCTGAGATAACAAGAAAGGCTTTCAGTAGTATGTTTAAAGAGAGCTATTACAGAGACCACTAGTGCAATGAGAGGGGACATGCTCTTTGCTGTGCACAAACCCTAACACAATTCTATCAAGGGCTGAGGCCACCCAACAGTTAAAAACTGAAGCGTCATGGCTCGGTTCACCTGTGAGTTGGGCGGGGGAGGGTATTCTGTAACTCACAACCCATAGATTTGGATGAAATCTTCCTCCAAATTATCCTATCCTTCAAGACTAATCTGGTCTGATTGTTACAGTAAACCTGCATTAGATTCAAAGGGATCAGCAAGTGATCCGACCAAGTTACGGGTAATGGATCCTCTACCTGCAGCACAAGTTACTTACCTTCGGTAATGATATATCTGTAAGAAACAGTAGTTAGTATTAGATTCCTTACCTTAGAATATCCCCAGGCGTCAGACACGATCTGGAAACATTAGCAGTTCCCTTGCGCGTCGGTAGGCATCGTCTGCGGCTCTGCGTTCGTCGTCGGCGTCATTGGCGCCGGGATGACGTCGCCGGAGTACTTGGACGCCGCTCTTGCGCGCGGACGTCAGTTCTTATACACAGCTTTTCCACGCCAGAAACGCAGAGCCATGATAAATACCAACACTGGTGCCATAAAACTAGGGCCCTGAAAGGGGATGACCGTAACCGTAGATATCGGTTAGCAGAACGGGGAGGATGGGTGGGGCAGTAAGGAATCTAATACTAACTACTGTTTCTTACAGGTATATAGTTACCGAAGGTAAGTAACTTGTGCATCTGAAAGAAACAGGTTAGTATTAGATTCCTTACCTTAGAATAGATACCCCAGCAATACCAACCCCAGTGGTGGGTCTGCGAACCAATAATCACCAGAAAGTCCTGGATGACGGAACTGCCAAAGAAGCCATCCCTCCGGACTTGGCTGTCCAGGCAGTAGTGTCTTGCGAACGTGTGCAGCGAGGCCCAAGTAGCTGCTTGACAGATGTCCTGCAAGGGGACTTCCCGGCCCAGGGCAGTAGTAGCCGCCGTGGCCCGAGTGGAATGGTCCCTCAGCCCAACAGGAGGCTCCTTCTTAGCCAAAGAGTAGCATGCCTTGATGCACAACACGACCCACCAAGAGATGGTCGTTTGTGCACCTCCGTCCCTTCTTAGCGCCCATGTAACTAACCTAGAGTTGTCAATCCACCCGGAACTGGGGTGTGCGATCCAGATAGTATGAGAGCGCACATTTTGGGTCCAGACGGTGGAGCCGCTCTTCCTCTTTAGAGGGATGCGGAGGCGGAAAGAAGGTGGTCAAGGTGATGGACTGCCCGATGTGGAAGGCTGTGACTACCCTGGGCAGGAAAGAAGGTCTTGTTCGCAGCACAACCTTGTCCGGATGGACAGAAAGGAAAGGAGGCTTGGAGGAAAGAGCCTGGAGCTCACTCACTCTCCTGGCAGAGGTGATGGCAACCAGGAAAGCAGACTTAAGAGTAAGAAGACGGAGAGGACCGTTATGAAGCGGCTCAAAAGGAGCGCATATCAGGTAAGTCAGAACCAGGTTCAAGTCCCACTGGGGCTTCACTAAAGGAACAGGGGGGAACATATGAGTGATGCCCTTCAAGAATCTATTAACAATCGGGGACTTGAACAAAGAAGGCTGATCAGGTAGCCTCAAGAAGGCGGAAAGGGCAGAAAGGTAGCCCTTGATAGTTTCCAGAGCAGAGCCCTGCTGGGCAAGTGCCCAGAGCAGAGCCCTGCTGGGCAAGAGAAAGAAGGAAGAGGAGAAACTCAGAAAGGGGGGCAGAGAGTGGATCCACAGCCTTTGCTGTGCACCATACCACAAGTCTGTTCCTCCTGCAGGCGTATACCGACTTAGTGGAGGGATGTCTGGCTGCCAGAATCACATTACAAACTTCAGGAGGCAAGACAAATGGCCTCAACTGTCGCCGCTCAATCTCCAAGCAAGGAGGTGGAGACTGGACAGGTTCGGGTCGAGGACCGTCCCCTGCTGCTGCGACAGAAGGTCCTCCTGAAGAGGCAGACGAATCGGGGGATCGACAGACATGCTGAGTAGCTCAGGATACCAATATCTTCGTGCCCAGTCCGGAGCCACAAGGATAACTTGGGCCCGGTCACGTCTGATCTTCTTCAGCACTCTGGGCAGAAGTGGTATAGGCGGAAAGGCGTACAACAGACCGCAGCTCCACTCGTAACGAAAAGCGTCTCCGAGCGAGTGCCCCCTTGGAAATTCCAACGCGCAGAACTGATGACATTGCGTGTTCTCTTCTGTGGTGAATAGATATAACCAAGGCTCTCCCCACTGCTGAAAGAGGCCTTGCGCCACGTCCGAGTTCAGACACCATTCGTGATCCATCATACACCGACGGCTGAGTTCGTCCGCCCTGGTGTTCAGGGAACCTGCCAGGTGTTGAACCACCAGGGTCACGCCCTGATGTTCCAGCCAATGCCAGAGGCGCACAGCCTCCTGGCATAGGGTCCACGACCCCACCCAGCCCTGTTTGTTGCAGTACCACATGGCGGTGGTGTTGTCCATGAACACCTGCACTACACTCCCCCGACAGAGGGGAGGAATGCCTTCAGTGTAAGCCGGATCGCCCGCAGCTCCAGAAGGATGAAGTGGAGCCCGGACTCCGCCCAAGACCAGGGCCTCTGATCTCCGCCTCTCCCATGTGGGCCCCCAGCCCTGGAGGGATGCGTCCGTCACAACTACGTGCTCCGGTTGGGGTAGAGAGAGGGATCTGCCGCTGACCCAATCGAGGTCCGTGAGCCACCATTGCAACTGTCTTGCAGTGCCCTCCGAGATCAAGACATGGTCAGACAAGTTGCCCTGATGCTGGGCCCACTGAAACTTCAGGTCCCACTGCAGAGCCCGCATCCGCCACCTGGCATGATGCACCAGAAGGATGCAGGAGGCCATCAGCCCCAGAAGCCGCAGCGTCAACCTGACCGAGACTCGGGATAATGGCTGAAAGATTGGCATCAGAGCCTGAATATCCCGAACCCGCTGTTCGGGAGGATAAACCCGAAACTGCGCTGAGTCTAGAACCGCTCCGATGAAGAGGAGCTTCTGAGAGGGACACAGGTGCGACTTCGGCACATTGATGGAGAACCCCAGCAGGTGCAGGAGGTCGGCCATAGTCAGGAGGTGGCTGACTACTGTCTGGGGCGAGCCCGCCTTCAACAACCAATCATCGAGGTAGGGGAAGACTGAAATCCCTAACCTGAGCAGATGAGCTGCGACCACCGCCATCACTTTTGTGAACACCTGTGGGGCGCTGGTAAGGCCGAAGGGGAGCACAGTAAACTGAAAGTGCTTGTGGCCTACCGTGAACCGCAGGTAACGCCGGTGGGCCGGCAGGACGTGGATATGAAAATAAGCATCCTGCAAGTACAACGCTACCATTCAGTCTCCTGGGTCCAGGGCAGCTAAGACCTGAGCCGGTGTCAGCATCTTGAACCTCTCCTTCCGGAGGAAGCCGTTGACGTTCCGCAGGTCCAAGATAGGGCGTAGGCCCCTTTTGCCCTTCTTGGGCACCAGAAAGTAGTGGGAGTAACAACCACACCGTACTTATGGCCCAGGAACGCGCTCGATGGCCAAGAGGGACGTAACTTCATCTTGTAGAATGTTAGCATTGGGGGTCTCTGGTTGGCACAGGTATGCACTTGTGACAAACAGGGACCCTCTCCTCTAGTCAGGGCAAGGGAACTACCCCTTAAGAATAACCCCTGCTCACCCTTTAGGTTGCGTGGCGCGAGCAGTCAAGGCTAATCCTCAGGGCGCTAAGTCAGTTAAGCATTTATGACCACATACAGTAAAATCACAGACCCACCACAAATGGACTCCAGGCGTAAGTTTTGTATCAAAAATACGTATACTTTATATAAAAATATGATACTATGCAAGTTTTATCACAAGACCAATATAACTTTAGAAAATGAGGCCACAGTACTTTCGTTTGGAACAGAGTTCTTTTAAAGTTCTAGATTCCTGCTTACTCTACAAGGTCCATTAGTTAAAACACGGTCCCACACCTACTCAAGCGGATCCTGATCTCATGGCACAGTTCGTAGACAGTTGTGCGCTGCGTAGCGCTCTGGCGTACTTCGTGCGGGGAGATCAAGAAAGCCCGACTGCTGCTCACGCGCCTCGTGGTACGGGGCATGTGGCGTGGCAGGCTTTACTGAAGGGTACGAGTCAACTTGTTCGTGGTTTAACATAATGCAAAAAACAAACGTTGCGGACCCCAAGTCCGATGCGAACTCCTGCTGAAGCTCGAGTGGCACAGTACCTTGATTCTTATGCGGCGTTCAGGTCCACACGGTGTACTTCACGAGGGACGAGTCGTACTTTCCCAATACACGTCGTTGGATACAGCGTACCTTCGGGTCTGTTGACGCTTCCGGGCAGGCAGGCGTGGCACGGGGCCTCCAGTATGGACCGTACTGAGGGTCTCTTCAGGGTGCGGCGCAGCCTATTCAGATTCTGGAGGGCAAAGCGGGCGGCCTGGTACGCTCCATGCGTATGGGCCGTCCGGGGCTATGGATTGCGCTCCGATCTAACTCTGGCGGGAGGGGTGAGGGGGGGCGCACCACGCGCTCCAGTAGCAGGCGAGGTGACAGGTGAGCGGGCGGTCCGGCACACCGTGGAGAGAGCGGCTCAAACTCGAGCTGCTCTCAGCAGGCTGGGGCAGCCAGGCTCCAGGGTGTCACGGCCCTAGAAGGGGGCAAGGGCACCAGAGGTCACAGCTCCGGCGGGAGGGAAGCACACAGCTTTAGCAGCAGACGGGCGAAGGTAGAATGAGTCCAATGTTCCCGGGGCTGAGGTCAGGGGGCTAGCTCAAGATCAAGCCATTGGAGATCGTTTCAGGCACAAATATAACAAGGTCCTTTCTGTTTTTTTTCCTCTCCTTTCTCAGCAAGGCACCACTGCAGGCCAGTCCTTCAGGTCAGGGACAGTATTTCCTCCTTCAGCTTCTCTTGGTCCTTCTAGTTGAGCAGAGGTTCTTCGTGGTCAAAACAGGATCTGATTTGTTAGGAGCAGAGCTCCTCTTTTTATACCCAGTTTCTTTTGTTCTTTCAGGCCAGGGGGGCCTTTGCCTAGTCCATCTCAGCTCTGGAGCACTTTGTTTGGCAACTCTGGTTTCTCTTTTCAGTGAGCAGGGCAGGCACATCAGACGCTCTGCAGGAGGTGGAGCCAGCCTGATGGTCACAAGTACAGTCCAGTAGTACTCTGTTGACAAATCCATGGTTATTCGGCGATCTGGTCACATTTTAGCGACCATAACCCAATGGTGCTTAGTATTACGGACCTGATCAAAAAGCCAGAGTTAGGCCATAGCAGGACGGATAAGTCTGAAATCCGCCCGACAGACCAGGCCCGTAGAATCAGATGGAGTAGAGTTGTACCTGGAGACTTCTCTAATAATCTATTAACTAAAGTAGGAACTGAGCTGCACATGTGTATGAACGTGCAAGCAGGGTTCTAGAAGCCTATCCAAAATGTGTACCCAAGTCGCAGCTGATCTTAGACGACCAGGTAAAGCGAAGGACCCTGCTGGGATGGGCTGGTTTGATCATAACTGCTCATCAAAAGCTGAAGGCTGCTCTGAAAAGTAAACCAGTGGATAAGGCCATTGTGGCCTCTTAAGGAAAGCTTATTAAAATGCACTGGAAGCCAGAAGAGGGGAAATTAGGGAATCGGCCTGGGAAGAATTAACCTCTATAGATGTGCTTAAGAACAGTTCAAAATTTTGGACTGTTGTAAATAAACCCTTCTTCCACGATGCTTGTAATGATCAATTGGATTGCGGCATTCAGGAACAGGTGTGGTGCTCTCATTTTTAGTCAGTCTATGAAGGGGATAACTTAGAGGAGGGGATAATACCTACCCCTACTGTGGATCCCTATACTTTAGTGGTTACTGAGGTAGAGGTGGCATACGCCATCAGGAAGATGACAAGTAATAAGGCTCCGGGCCCTGATGGCGTTCCAGCCGACCTCTTTAAACAGATGTCAAGACTTGGTCTATAGTTTTAACTAATGTTTTTAATAGGGTTTGTAAGTCAGGTATTCCGGGTACCTGGTCTGAATCGGTCATCATACCCATTTTTAAGAAAGGAAATAGAGGGGATCCTAGTTGTTATCGCCCAATTTCTCTTATTGATTCTGCTGTGAAAGAGCTAGGTCGGGTGGTCTTAGGCAAACTGACAGAATGGTTGGATGATACAAACACCCTCTCAGGCCTGCAGTTTGGGTTCAGGAGGGGACGAGGCACTATAGATCAAAGCCTAAACCTTCAACTATTAATCGGGAAATACACAATTGCTAATAAGGGCATGCTATATTTAGCGTTCATGGGCCTTTTCTCGGCCTTCGACCGTGTGAACAGGTCCAAACTATGGGGGTTGCTCCTTAAGCTTTGAATTGATAAAAATATTGTGTATTTCCTTGCTGACCTACATAGAGACCTCTCGGCTACAGTCAGATATGACCGCCTGGGTAACTGTACGGGTAAGATTGGGATCACAAATGGGATTAGGCAGGGCTGTATTTTAGCCCCCCTACTCTTTACACTCTATATTAACGATCTGGGTACTGTTTTAACTAAGGCGTGCAAGGATATACCGAGGGCAGGCAAGTATTCCATTCCGGCATTACTCTATGCGGACGATGACGCTCTTATAGCACGCACAGCAGTAGGGCTGCAATGTCTTTTAAATTCTTTTTCGAGCTTTATGAAAGCGCTTGATCTTAGTGTGAATTTTTTGAAATCGCACGTAATGATCGTGGGCAGTAAACCTAAAAGAATTAAGACTTTACACTGTGAAGGGAATGTTCTGTCTAGGGTTACAAGATTCCCATATCTAGGGGTTATTTTTGATGACAAGTCTTTATGGTTGCCCTAACTGGTTGCTAAACGGAATGCCTTTGCTAGGTCCATTTTGTCTGTCTTGGGTTTTGCCCGTAAATTAGGGGTGAAGCCGTTGCAAGCTGTGTTGAAGATATATGATGCCAAATGTGTTTCTTTAGCTATGTATGGAACTGACTTGTGGGGGTTTAAAAATGTAAAGGCCTTGCAGGTGGCAGAGGATAAGTTTCTGAAAACCATCTTATCCGTCCCCCAGTCAACCTCTAGCTATATCGTTCATCAAGAGTGTGGGGTAGAATACCTATAAGATCGTATAGCCATAGCGCCGTTATTAAAATGGATCTTAATTTGGCTAAACCCCGAACTGGCATTGAATCATGAGATTCTCAGGGATTGTCTAGCCCTTGATCATGGTAACTCCATCCCCTGGCTGAGCTATGTAAAAAAAACTAGCAGTTAAATTGGGTCGCCCAGAACTGTTTGATCAGCCGAATAAACTATTGAAGGGGGATGTGAAATGGGTGAAAAATACATACAAGCTGATGGTATGCCTGGCTAGAGAAGAGAAGGAGCTAGGCAAATCAACAGTAAGGGCTCATCAGTTGCTAATAACCTCAAGTGAAATAGAACCCTATTTAAGAATTGTTAATAACACAAACCACCGATTCCTGCTGACAAAGTTTATATTGAACAAATTCCATCTTCTCCTTACAGATCGTCCAGGTTGGACTACGGAGACAGAATTGGAGATTTGTTCTTGTGATGGATTCTCTATTACGGACACAGTGCACTTTATCTTCTTTTGCGAACATTTTCGCCCTATCCGTAAAAGGTTCATTATTCCTCTTATTAAAGACAAAGGCTTTAGACAAGTTAAACCTGCCCTTTTGTACTTACAGTTGTTGTCGAATATTTGGGAGATTTTTAACATAGCGAATTTCTTGACAATAGCCATGAGACTTAAGAGGAAAATCAAGTGGACCTATTGTACATAGCAGTGAATTTATGTACTCTGATCGATCGCTTTGTCTCCTTTTTAATTTATTTTTTTATGCCCAAATGGTGTTTTTATATGATATTTGCAGTTACTCTCTCTTATCTATATTGCTCGTGTCTGTTTTAATGTTTTCTTTTTATACGACCTTTGCAGAATTCTTTTTAAAGCTTTACCGCTGATGTATATTTTTGTAAAAGTTTTATTTATTGCAGTTCAAATACAAAGTGAGAAAGGAAGAAAGAAAAGATAGAAGGAAAAGAAGCGGCAGAACCGCAGCAACTCCCAATAAAAGGACTAGAAGAAGCTTACAGGGAGGCACGTAGGATAACAAATGACATCAGTCCCGGCTATTCTTAAGGGCAGTGCTTGCCAGCGAGCAGCAAGGAAATCAAAGTCAGCCGCTTCGTGGCACATCAGCAGTCCTCACCAAGGAGATGGCCACTCCCATTCAGTCGGAATGTTGCGAAAGCTCCCGGGCAATCAAAAGCCTCCATCAGGTATGCGGTGCCGGAACAAGTAATGAACAACCCCCCCAACTTCCCCCCCCAATCCCCCGTACCCCTCCCTTAGTGGTGGCACCCACACATACATACAGTCTCAATCCCTCAATCATGCAATCAAGTTAAATCTGGAGGAAAAGGTGAAGGGCGCGCAGAGCAGACAGGTATACCGCTGAGGGCAAGCCCCTCGACAGAAAGCGAACCAAGGGGCCCCACCGAAACATAAAGTTCTTAAAGTTGCCCAGGAAGATGTCCGCCATTCTCTCCATGCTCAATAATCTCCACAGTCTCGCGTGCCACAATGAGAGCCGGGCCGATGGTTTCTTCCAGGCTGCGGCCAGCGTGAGTTTAGCCGCTCCAAGGCAGAGCCACAGTATATGTTTATCCACCTTTGTTTGGTGTTTTAACAGCGGGTCTCGAAGGCCTAGGATGACATAGGACAAAGAATCCGGGATGGGATATCCTAATATGTCCTTGATATGGGACAAGATTTCGGCCCAAAACGGCCGGATGATCGGGCAGTCCCACCAGATGTGGCGGAAGTCTCCCAACAGTCCACAGCCCCTCCAACACCGGTCCGAAAACGCTGGGAATATGCGATGCAGTTTTGATGGGTAGAGGTACCAATCAAGCATGGTTTTAAGATGGGCTTCTCGCAGGTCCAACAAGTGATTGTGAGCTACAATATCCCGCCAGAGACCCCTCCATTCGTCCCTGGTTATGTCTCGGCCCAGGAGGGTTTCCCAGTGGTCCATGTAACGTGGACGTGGGGAGACCACAGTAAGAGTTTATACAGAAAGGAAATCGTCCCCTTCATCGTGGAAGATCGGAGAATAAAGGTCTCAAAGAGCGAGAGTGGTCTGGTAGCCGCATCTCTCAGACCCGTCGAGGTCGAGGTCGCCCAGTGGATCAGTTGAGAATGACGGAAGCGTTCCAAAGGCGGTAGACCATAGTCACGCATGCAGTTATGGAATGTGAGGGGTTCCGTTCCGTGGAATAAGTGCGTAAGGGCTCTACACCCTCCTTCTCACCACAGCCGGAAGGGACCCTCCCGTAACACCAGTAGAAAGGCCGGATTGAAATGTATGGGAGTGAAAGGGGAGGGAAATGTTGTCCACCGGTCGTCTCCCGTGATCGTGTCCCACACCTTCAGGACGGTGCTAGTGGGCGTGCTGATGTAGGCGTTCCTAGGCCTGTCCGACCTGGGCTTCCAGACGAGGTCCCAAATCGATCTCCCGGCCACACTCCTATCCATGTGCAGCCAGTGTTTCTCAGAAAGCTGCTGCGACCATTACACCAACACTCGCAGTTGGGCAGCCTTGTAGTATAGGTGCATGTCAGGGAGGCCCACTCCACCCTCCTCCCGTGGGCGCCGCAGAGTTGCGAATGAGAAGCGCACCCGGCCTCCCTGCCAGATGTATTTCAGCAGTAAAGCCTTAAGGCGCCGGAAGAAGTCCAGCTCCATAGGGATGGGTAGGGCCTGAAAGAGATACAAAAACCTAGGAAGGAGGACCATCTTGATGGTATGGATCCTACCAAGCCACAAGATATATTTCGGCTTCCACCGGTCCAGTTCCCTGCGCACTGCCGCCAACATCGGCGGGAAGTTCGCTGTGAATAGGGAGCTTATAGAAGGAGTCCGATGGACTCCCAGATATAACAAGGAGGCAGGCGCCCATGCCAGAGGCGTGAGTGGGCGCAGTCGCTCCAAGTCTGCTGGAGGGAGGGTTAGGATCAAGATGTATGACTTATCAAAATCAACCTTAAATCCGGCCACCGTCTCAAAGTCGGACAGCAGGGTTTGGATATGTGGTAAGGAATGAGCCGGCTCCCCCACCGACAGCAACTTGTCATCTGCAAAGAGGGAGATTTTGTGCTGTTCACCCGAAAAGGGGAGTCCCTTTATCTGTTCCCGTTTGCGCACCGCAAGGGCCAAAGGTTCGATGCTCAAAGCAAAGAGAAGAGGTGAAAGGGGGCAGCCCTGCCTTGTGCCCCGGGAGTGCGAGAAGCTGGAGGATCGATGGCCATTAATCACTACTCTAGAACTAGGGCAGCTATAGTTCGCCCGGATCATTGTGATGAATTGGTGCGAGAAGCCGAAGGCCTCCAAGGTGCAGAACATGAACCTCCAGTCAACCCGGTCAAAGGCTTTTTCCGCGTCCAACCCCACCAGCACTGCCGGGATACGGAACCGGGTGGCCTTTTCTATGAGATGTATGACCCTCCTCAAGTTGTCATGTGTCTGGCGGTCTTTAATAAACCCGGACTGATCCGGGTGAATGATGGCCGGCATTAAATCTTGGAGCCTGCGTGCTATGATAGTGGAATACAATTTAGCGTCCACATTGAGAAGCTCTATCAGGCGATACGATGAACATTTGGACGGGTCTTTCTCCGGTTTGGGGATCATGGTGATCACGGCCTCGGTGCCCGTGGTCGTCCCAGTGACCGCCATTTCGTTGAAAAGGGACACTAAGAAGTCGCATAGCTCTGCCGCAAAGGACAGCCGCCGTGTAGCCATCAGGACCCGGCGCCTTGTGGAGCTTCAGATCTCTAATGGCGTCCAACACCTCCGATCTAGAGATTGGGGCGGCCAAGAGTTCGTTCCATTCCTTAGATACTTGTGGGATGGGGAGATCCGCCAGGAAACGGTCCTGCGCTGCCTGATCTAGGGAATCACCCTTATAGAGCGCCTCGTAGAATCGGACAAAAATACCTGCCTTATCCACATCCCTATAATGTAGTGAACCATGTGGGCCAGAATTCCACCAATATAATCTCTCTCCCTCTTGTCCCGTAGCTGCCGGGCTAAGTGCCTGCCTGCCCACCTTATTCCCCTGGGAATAGGAGACACGCCTATGCCGCAGGAGGGTAAACTCTGCACGGTTGGTGTAGTGGGCCTTCAATTTACCCCGCACGGCTGTCAAGGGTCTAAGAGTCAGTCTGGACGGGTTTGCTTTATGTTCTGTCTCCAGGTCTTACCGTTCCTTCCTCTTTAACCTATTGAGGTAAGCATTGAGGCCCAGGCATGTGCCCCGCAGTGATGCCTTACACGCATCCCAAGTATTGAAAAGTGAGGTATCCGCCACTGGGTTGAGGGCCAAAAACTCCCCTATAGCTTTACGCAGTTCCTTACATGAGGTATCATCCCGGACAAGCGCCGGCGGGAAGTACCATTTCCTCATCCCGTCCCCCCCTGCTGAACAGTGGAGCCCGAGAACCAGCAAGCTATGATCTGACACGGAGAGCGGGAAGACAGAAGAACCACGGACATCTCCCCTGAGGGCCTGGCTCACAAAAATATGATCCAGACGAGAATAAGTATGATGAACATGGGAATAGAAGGTAAAGTCTTGCGCTTGTGGATGCAGGAATCGCCAAGTATCAACCAATTTAAGCTCCCCTACCATACGCTGCTTTTCCGTAGCTCCCGAGCCCTGGGCTCGGGAGCTATCCAAATCCTTGTCAAAAACCATGTTGAAGTCCCCCACTAAAACCACGTGCCCCTCCACAAAGTCCCCCGCCCTGTCCAACAGATCTCGAAGAAAAGCATTCTGCCCAGAGTTGGGAACATACACTACCACACTACCACAAACGTACAGAGTCTGCCGTAAAGTGTCCCCTTGACCATCAACCAACATCCCTCCTTGTCACCACTGATTCCCATAGGCTGGAAGTGCAAGGACGCTCGGAAAAGAAGTGCCACCCCCCTATGTTTAGTAGATGCAGATGCCCTATAGATGAGTGGGAAATGTCTATGTCTTAGTCGTAGCTCATCTTTACGTGCCAGGTGAGTCTCCTGGAGCCCCACAATATCTAAGTGGTGGTCAGTTATATATTTCCAAATTTTCTGGCGTTTCTGAGGGGAATTGAGGCCCTTTACATTCCACGTTCCAATACTAAGCGGCATGGGAAACTATTAGTAACCCTCTCTGTGGAATCGCCCGGAAAGCAAGCGGAATTGTGGGGAGATCAATGGTGGCCTCCTGAATTGGGGGTGACTCCCATTCCAGCGGCCGAAGTGAAGAACTTGGGGGTCTGGCTGGACTCCAACCTTTCTTTTACCAGCCATACTAAGAAGATCGCAGCCACCTGTTATGGGATTCTGCGAGGACTGAGACCTGTCCTCAAATTCTTCGACCCCCCTACTCGGCAACTGGTGGTCCAAGCCTCCATTCTTTCCCGGCTGGACTACGGGAGTGCTCTGTTGCTCGGCGTTAATCAGGCCGAGGCGACTAGACTGCAGAGGGTGCAGAATGCCGCTGCGCGGGCCATTGTGGGCCTCCCGAGACGGTGCTCTGTATCTGCAGTCTTGACCTCCCTGCACTGGCTGCCGGTCAGACAGAGAATCAAATTTAAGGCACTCTGTCTGACATTTAAGATCTTGAAACTCTCGTCTCCTCCTGCCCTGATGGGTCTTGTTTCCCCATATGTCCCCAGGCGGTCTCTCAGGTCGGAATCTCTTCATCTAGCGAACACGCCTAGATTCAGACTGAGTAGGATAGGAGGTCGCTCTTTTCGCGTTATGGCGGCTGGATTATGGAACTCCCTTCCTGTCCATATCCGTGCCCTGAATAGCCTGACTCTCTTCAGACGTGCGATTAAGACCCATCTGTTTACCTCTGTTAACTGATCTCCTCTTCTCAGCGGCGATTTGTTATGTTGTGGTACTTGATCAGGCGCCAGGACGCCCCTTCGCTGGGGCAGCTGTGCGCTGAATAAAAGTTATTAACATAACATAACATAACACTGCACCCAAGACCAGACCCAAGTGTAACTCCAACCCAATAGGTAGTCCCGCCCAAAGGACAGATATGAAACATCTCATGTATCCCACCAGGAGAAGGAAACAAGCAAACTACACATTCATTCCGGACGCCACCACCCCCCTGCCCGACCCCCACCCTGTTCCGAACAACCCCCCTCCTCAAGTGGCCCCCAAAGCACTCCCCCCTCCCCCCCCAAAACCCCAACCAAAACCAAAACAGTGCACTTAGCAGTCCCATCGGAGAACAGTTCGTAGAGTTCCTCCAGGGCTGGGGATGGGGCACCCATGGGGGGCCCAATAGGCCATGGTACGGGGTGTCTTCTCCAAAAGTACAATTAAACCCAAGGTACCTGGTGTAACGTGCCCCTCCGGCACCAACCAGCTGGCGGCTCAAGATCCAGCGGCACCGGAGCTCTGCTGGGAAGATCCCAAAGTCGGCGAGGCCACCGAAGCCACTGCATTCCCTCTCTCTTGTAGGCTAGCCGTACGGTCGGGCCGCCCACGGTTCGTATCCGGGCCCACTCTCTGCCATGAGGAAGAACGCCTGCGCCTTCGTGCCGGCGAGCTGCCAGCCTCCTGTGAGGGAGTCACATTGTCCAGACCCAACAAATCCTTCGCCACCTGGAGAGATCGAATCTGCGCCAGTCTGTTTTCCCACCTAAAGATAATGCGGAAAGGATGACCCCACGAGTAGGAGATGTTGCGTTCCCGGAGGAAGGCGGTCACCGGGCGGAACTCCCGCCTCTT
Source organism: Lissotriton vulgaris (assembly GCF_964263255.1). Lineage (NCBI taxonomy): Eukaryota > Metazoa > Chordata > Amphibia > Caudata > Salamandridae > Lissotriton > Lissotriton vulgaris. The sequence continues at coordinate 583,732,720 of NC_141694.1, forward strand.
CTGGAGGGTCGATGCTGCTAAATCCTGGTACAGCTGTGGACGATGCTCTCTGAAATGCGCCTTCCGTAGGATACGCTCTTTTAGCTGGAAATCGTGTACACAGACCAGGATGTCCGGGGGTGGCCCCCCACTCCTCCTAGGGAGACCAACCCTGTGTACTCTGTCCATCCTGATTTCCTGAACATCATCGTCGCCCAGAACCTGTAAGAAAAGAGCTTGGACATAACCCCGCAGGTCACCTGCTTCTCCGTCCCATGGCACCGCCCAAATGCGGATGTTGTTCCGGCGGGAACGGTTCTCCAGATCCTCCGTAAGGGACTGGAGGTCCAAGTTCTGCTCCGTAAGCCTAATGATATCTTGCTGGAGCTGGTGGACATCGTTTGCTATGCTTAGGTCGTGGTCCTCCAAGGTGGCCACCCTCTCCCCAATGCCGTCCACGTCTCTCCGCACTTCACGAAGGTCCGATGCTAGTTGGGCGCGGAGTTCCGAGATGTCCTCCTTAATGGAGGCAAAGAGTTCCGTCATAAAGGCCTTGGTTGCAGGGGCCTCATCGTCCGATTTCTTGGGCGAGACGCTGGGTCCAGGGGACGGCGGTTGTTGAGAATTCTTTGCTGTGCCATCTTTCCCAGGCTTCCCCTTGTGCAGCGTGGAAGACATCTCTGTACCCCCGGGTAGGGCAGCAGTACCTCCTCCGGCAATCACAAGGTCCCCGCCGTACCAGTTCCGGTAAAGCAGTCTCCGCACCGATCCCCCTGCGGTCCGGGCCCCCCAATAGCCAGGCCCCACTCCGTCTAGTAGGTGGCCGTCGTTGATACTCCGCCTCCGGGGGGTCGCGTAGTCGTTTCTCCCGCTAGTGTCCCATGATCCTGGAACCCCCCGGAATCACGGCCCAGGCATGAGTCCGGCCTGGCCTCGGCCAGTCGTCGCCGTGTAGCGCACATTGCCCCTCTACCCAGCCGCCGAGCTCTCCAGCCGGGCCTCCAAGGAAGGGCCCCCTCCTCGACGGACCCGCACCACAGGCGCACATGCGCGGTGCAAGCAGGGGAGCGTCCAGGCCTCTCCAGGGGTCTCCCCCCGGCGCCGGGTTCTCAGGGGGCCGCACTTCGGCAGGGGCTCCCCCACCTCCTGATCTCTTCTGGGGCGTAGTGGGGAAGAGATAGCGTCGCCGCCAGGGCCCCCTCCTGCAGCTGGTCCCCCGCTGCTGCGCCTACACCCCCAGTGCGGTGCACAGCCACACTTCTCCCGTGCCCGGAGCCGCTCCTCAGGTTGTTGGGGGGCAGGTGCAAGCACAAAGTCCAGGAGTCCCCTCTGCTGCGGTCCCTCCTCAGTGCCTCGCTCTCCCATCTGCTATGCCCGGAGCCCGAGCCCGTCAAGCTCCCAGGGCCAGGGAGCACCAAACCGCAGTATCTCCGGAGCCCTCATCCAGGCCCCCCCGGTCAGAGCGGTCCGCCGGCTCCGCTACTCCTCCTCTGGGTGCACTACAGTGGTAGATGCAGGTGGGGAGATCTCGGCCAGGCTGCTCCGTCCAGCCAGTCGAAGCGGGGGTGGGGGGAGGGGAAGCAGCGAGGCCGCTGCTTCACCAGAGTCTGCCGATCCTCCCCACCAGCGCTCTCCTACTTATTACCGCTCACCGGTGGGAAGCAGGGCCTCTGCACAACGTAGCGGGGGACAGGAGTGACGTCCCCGTCCCTCCTCTGCTGATGCCCGCTCCGCGATGCCGCGGACCGGAAGTTCGGCTCTCTCCACTACTCCAGGCCGGGGATTGTAAGGCCGCAGTCTGCCGCCGCGACCAGGTCCACCCGCGGGCCTCTGCTGGCTGCCCTCGTGACTCCGGACCGGACCTCTCAGCACCAGGGCTCACAGCAGCGCCCAAATGGCCGAGAAGCAGGCTGCTTTCGAAGCTGAAACAAAGCTGAGCTGGGCTTGGCGCCGGAGGGACTTGAAAAGACCTCTCACTCCGTCGCCATCTTGGCCACGCCCCCGCCAATGTATATTTTAACACCTTGGAGGCTGTGACTTTTCCCCTCCTGTGCTGAACTTGTATGAATACCATTGTTTCATGACGAGCTCAGCTCGTCATAAGCACAGCTCAACCGTGCCTCATGACAAGCTGAGCTCGTCATGAGCATCGAAGGGGTTAATATATGATAAAGTACTGTATGGATTGCTAATTTGCACAATTTTCTTTTGTTTTTTAACTGTGGTCTTGACTTTTGATGTTTATCATACTTTTATGGTTTTTGCTATGAACCGAATAAAGTACTTTTGACTGACTGACTGACAGTCTTCCCCTCTCTCCTTACAAGGTGCAGAGCAGAGTCATCAGTCGCTCCCCAGGGGGCGGAGCCGGCATTGAGGTAGCAGAGCACAGCCCTATTCAGAGTCAAGGGGCACTCCCCCCACCCATCCTGGTGTAATCCTTCTATTCATCACCTGTCATCCCCAGCCCTGTCACTCACAGAAACCAGACAGCAGATACTAAGAGCAGAGGCGGGCTGAAATGGTCATGCAAGCAAATGCTAACTTTCTAAAAGTAACATTTGCAAACACAGGATATTAAAATAAACTTTCCTAAAAGAAGTATTTTAATATTCTGAGTTCAGGCAAACTAAATTTGACTTCCTACCATGTTCCCTGAGTCTACTGGGATTATAGAGTGTGATAATTCCAGCAGCCCATTCTGGCCTATGAGAACAGGTAGCCTTAGAATAGTGAAAAACGAAAATGGCTGTAATTCACTATTAGGACATGCCACACACATCAGGGCTTGTCCTACCTTATGCTTACAATGCACCCTGCCCTTTGGGCCTACCATAGGGGTGACTCACATGAAGTAAAGGGAAGGTTTAGAGGCTGGCAAGTGTGTACACTTGCCCAGCCAGCATGACAGTACCAGACTGCACGCAGGTTCTGCAATGGCAGCACCATTTGTATTTACAAGTCCTGGCACTCCTGGTGCACTTTACTGGGGACAGACAGTGAACCAAATAAGCTAATCATGGAAATCAATTATATGTACACTTTCCATATGGAGCACTCGCACTGTGGCACTGATTGGCAGTGGCACAGTGCCCACCAGCAAAACATCTGAGGCACATCAGCAAAAAGTGGAAGGGAGACTCACGCCAAGGTGCCAGGTCTAACATAGAAGTTTCAAGTGATCCCCCGACACGCGGTGGTACTGCGGTGGCATGGCTGGAGGGGACGTCTCGAAGGGGAGGGAGTAGCCCCTTCGGACGATTTGCAGCACCCACCTGTACGATGTGACAGTGCGCCAGTGGAGGTGGTGATGGCGAACCCTGCCCCCCGCTGGCGTCACACGGACCTGAAAGCTCGAACAAGGAGGGTTTTGAGGCGGATGCTGCAGGGGTAGGTGTGGACTGGCCTCGCCGTTGTCCCCGACCACCGCCACAGCGGTTTCCACGTCCGCCACCATGCTGGATGGTAGTCTGCGGCCCGTGGCTGGCAGGACGTGTGGGGGCCCCCCTTCCTTGGCCACGAAAGGAGCGAAAGGCAGCCATTTGTTGTCTCGGGCCGAGAGGCCCAAGGACTTGGCCGTAGCCCTGGAGTCCTTAATGCGCTCAAGCGCATGGTCTGCCTTGTCGCCAAAAGCGGCGACAGCGGGGGGGCGTGGCTAGCAGCCGAGCATGGCGGCCGCTTGAAGTGAGAGCTCCCGAGGGCACTGCAGCCTTTAATCTATCCGGCACAAAAATCCGCTAACTAGCGCACCTGAAGCGGCGGCGTTCGAGTCCCGGACTTCAGCGGTGTCACCGGTCCGACTTTGGAACAGATCAGAGCACCGGAGCCCGAGTTAAATCGAATGGCAAGTTGGGGCCTGTAGCCAGAAGAGCAACACCGGCCTCTCGTGACATCCGAGCCCCGGCGGAAGCGCGGCCGAGCCGGCCGGAAGGAGTGAACACACCCGGACGACAGCCAGGCGGTCCCAAGCTAGCCTAACACTCCTGCAAACACCATCCGCAGGCGCGCGGACTGCCGCCACCACCAACCGGGACTGCAGCGACACACAGGTTGGTGCCCTGGCCGCACGAAACGGCGCCCTCATCCTGGTAAAACCCCCCGCCCCCCCACGAAGTCCTAGCGGGCCGGGAACGCCTCGGCGGCCATCAGCGGCCCCCGCGCACCTGGGAGGTAACAGCGGACACTGCTACCGCTGCAGACTTACGGTCCAGAACGCCGGTACCCCGGGGGGACGACGCCGCTCCGGCCACCTACGCGGGAGCACAGAGAGGGTCTGCATTTTACCGGACACAACTAACGACGCCAACGCAGAGGCAGTAACCCGGCGGCCTGTGGGGGGGGCGGCTGACAGAGCTCGGACCCCAAACCATCTGTGGTGGCCGTGCAGGGCGGAGCGACACTGCAAACGTGGGGAGAGGTCGCAGTAACCGCCCCAGCCCAGGAGAAAACCACCAGGGGCACCAAATCGGAACCGACAGGCAATTTCCCGACACCCACGCAAACGGCCACTGAGGCTCAGCAGTCAGCAGACAAGAACACTCAGTCCACCACCCACCCACCGAACTGCTGTTCCCGACTCTAACGGTACACTCCGACGCACGGCGAAGCCTCGAACCTCGCAAATCTTAACACTATGGCGGGTAAAGGCCTCAGGAGTGGGTCTACACAGGCCAAACTGGACAAATTCGCCTACGGCCACCAGAGTCAACAACAGACCACGGGGCGCCCATCCCCGGGACAAGCCCAGGAAGCAGAGAAAACTACCAAAATAACGCTGGAGGACATCATGAAAACACTCTCGGAGGTGAAAACCACGGTGGGCGCCATCTCCTCGGAAGTCTCCCTGCTGCGAGCTGACTTTCACAAAATGGCGGAGAGGGTGTCGCAGGTGGAAGTGGTCACTAAGTCACTGGTGGAAGACACTTCAGAGCTCCAAGTGGCCATGGAAAGGATGCAGAAAGTGACCAAGCTCCTGCACGACAAGCTGGACGACCAGGAAGGGCGTTCACGACGCAACAACGTACGTATCCTTGGGCTTCCAGAGACGGAGGGGAAAGGGGCAATGGACCTCTATATAGAAGACCTCATCAAAAGCAAACTCCAACCCAAAGGTCTATCTCACTTCTTCTCGGTGGAGAGGGCGCATAGGGTGCCGGGAGGCCCTCCCAAGACGGGGGCAGCACCACGGCCAGTACTTGCCCGGCTCTTCAACTTCAGAGATAGAGACGCAATTTTACAGGCAGCAAGGAACTCACCGCCAGTGCGGATTCAAAATGCAACCCTAGCCTTTTTCCCGGATTATACGGCGGAAGTGGCCAGACGACGCAAATCCTTCACGGAGGTTAAGAAAGCGCTACGTGACAGAGAACTGCCATACTCCATGATGTTCCCTGCTAAACTGCGGATAGTGGCGGAGGGAAAGACTTGGTTCTTCGACACACCAGAGGTAGCGCAGGAATGGCTGGAGGGCTGGAGACCTGCGGGACAGAGACACCGCTCACAGCGTGACCGACCGCGACATCGTCCTGAGAAATCGCCGCCCAGTCAGTCTTCCCAGCGGCCGCTACAGAGAGGCGAAGAGGAAATAGAATCAGACCTTGAGAGAGACCCTTTGGACTCTGGGCAATCGGCTCCGGTATGACACTGTACTACATTGCCTTCGAGACTGTATGGGCCGCGGATGCCGTGGCTCGGACAAAGCTGAGTAGGGTGGGCACAGGCAGTGCCCGAAGGGGACTCACCAACCCCACAAGCAAGTAAGATGTATGGGGGAGGGCGAAAGCACTCTGCACAGTTGGGGAAGCGGGCGGGGAATTGTCCGTGGAGCAGGGTAGCAGGGAGGGGGGACGGGATTGAAGTTTTCAAGTTGAAATGTTTAATTTTGTTTGTTGTCATCGCTCACCACCTACAATGTGCTATTACCTCGACATCAGTATGTCTCCTACACAGCACGACACACACCGGCGCATGGGCTACGCCACAGCACACGTCGTGTGCAACACTCCCTCATCTCCTTAATGGCCAGGCCACTTAATCACACGCCCGCCGAGGGCTCCTCCACGGCCGGGAGGGTTCCCCCACTACGCATACTGACATGGAATGTCCGGGGCCTGGGGGACAAAATTAAGAGAGGCTTGGTCCAACAGGCCATAAAACGACAAAACCCAGATATAATACTCCTACAGGAAACCCACCTCACAGGGTCCACCTGCAAAGCCCTAGACAGGAGAGGCTACACGATGGCTGTGCATGCAGACTTCACATCTGGCTCCAGGGGAACGGGCATACTGATGAGAAAGTCATCCCCCTTTATAGTAACACGCCGGGTGGAGGATGACCAGGGTCGCTTTGCCGCGGTACATGGGCAGTGGGAGGGCAGAGCTCTAAATGTGGTATCAGTATATATTCCCCCAGCCCTACACTCTGTGGCCCTTCCGGCACTGGGCAAATTCCTTCTTGATCTCCCTGATGGCGCAACAATTGTTGGGGGGGACTTCAATGCAGTCATGGACCCGATAGTGGACACCTTTCCCTCTAGAACCCGGCCACGCGGTACGGCACCACTGTCGGACTTTGCGGAAGCCCTGGGCCTTGTGGATCTCTGGCGACAACTGAACGCCGAGACCACTACATACACCTATTATTCAGCGGTACACAATAGCCTTTCTCGCATAGACTACTTCATGGCACTGGGACTGGGACTGGACATGGTAGACAGGGTGGACACACTACCCAGGGGAATCTCAGATCATTCTCCGATTGTCCTAACACTCACCACTGGGGGTACACGGAAGGCCCGAATTTACCCTATTTACCCCAACTTTCTGAAAATCCCCAAGATTCGAAAAAGGCTTCAACTGGTAACCACACAGTACTTTGCTGAAAACACGGGCACAGTGGAATCACCCTCAACCCTATGGGAGGCGTACAAAACAGTCCTCAGGGGGGCGGCCATTGCAGCAATTACGGGACACAAACGAGACTCACGAAAGGACCTCACAGACCTGGAGCTGGCACTCGACTTGGCCAACCATGCACATATGTCGGACCCATCCCCATCCACGACGCACACCCTCATGATTAGGCAACAACAACACCTGGCGCACCTCAAAACGACCGAAAAGGGTTATATCGCGAACACTAGACATAGAATTTACGACGTAGGCGACAAAGCGGGCCGTATGCTTGCGTGGCTCGACAGGAGAGGGACTGGGACTAGAGGCATTCAGAGGCTCAACACAGAGGAGGGGCGAACACTGGTACACCCAGAAGAAATAGTTTGCGAACTAGCACGACACTTTCGGGCAGTGTACACACCAGAATGGAGAGTCACTAGACAAATGGCAACGGCAACACTCACAGACATTACCATCCCCAGCATTACTCAGGAGGATAGGGACACCCTAGAACTGGACCCAACGGGAGAGGAAATCCAGCTGGCAATCCAGGCGTTGCAGTCCGGGAAAGCTCTGGGCCCTAACGGGATACCGGTGGAGTGGTACAAGTCCATGGCTCCAGACCTCAGTACCCCATTGCTGGCCATGTTCTTGGAAAGCAGGGACAAGCTAGAACTACCGCTAGATCAACGCACGGCCACGATCGTAACGATACCCAAGCCAGGGAAACCCCCGACAGAATGCAACGCATACCGCCCGATATCGTTACTGAACATCGAAGCCAAGATACTGGCTAAACTGCTGGCTACCCGCATGCTACCCCACCTCAGTACCCTGATCCACCCTGACCAGTCGGGCTTTATGCCCCACCGGAGCACTGCGATGAATCTTAGAAGGGTCCATGGAGTACTAGCCAGGGCGCACCTCCTTGCGGAGCAGGCCGTGATTCTCTCTCTCGACGCCAAAATGGCATTCGATCTGGTGGAGTGGGAGTATCTCTTCGTGGTACTGGAACGTATGGGGTTTGGGCCGAAATACATACAATGGATACGGTTACTTTATGCGAAACCCGTGGCACAGGTGGTGGCCAACGGCCACATATCACCAAGCTTCCCACTGAGCAGGGGGACTAGACAGGGCTGCCCCCTGTCCCCCCTGCTCTTTGCACTGGTGCTTGAGCCTCTAGCCATCCAGATCAGAACCACGTCACTGTTCGCAGGCATCACGTGGGAGGAGGGATGGGAGGACAAAGTCTCGCTATATGCAGACGACATGCTTATCTACATGTCCGCACCTGATACAGGCATCCCAGCCCTGCTTGACCTTTGTGACACGCATGGGCGCGCATCGGGATACACTCTCAACTGGTCGAAATCCACAATATTCACGTTGAAGGGCCCGGCTCCGACATTGCAGGCGAACTGTCCATTGCTGACGACGTCGGCCTCTTTCAAATACTTAGGAATTGTCATAGCATGTGGGGAAGCGGAGTTTTTTGTCAACAACCTGAAGCCACCCATAGATCGCCTGCGAGCCGATGTTAAATATTGGGCAACCCTGCCCCTGACCCTACTGGGCAGAGCGGCTCTCTACAAGATGATGGCCCTCCCACGACTCCTCTATGTCCTCGAAAATACTCCGCATTTGGTACCACCGCGATACTTTAAACAGATCGTGGCGCTGGTCACGGTCTTGCTATGGAATGCTGGCCCGGCGCGTATAGCATACGACAAACTAGTGAAAAGCTGGTACGAAGGGGGCATAGCGCTCCCCAACATCCAGCTATATTACTGGGCAGCCCAGCTCAAAATTGTAAACTACTGGATCCACGCCCCAAGAAACGACCCGGCCTATCGGGCGGACTGGTCCCAACTTGGGACGGAAGGTATGCTGTCCGTACTCTATAACAAATCACAACTAAAAACACTGGTTGGCCCGACCAAACATACGGCGACATTGTGGCACATGGCACAGGCCCGTCTGGGTTGGACAGGTCGGATCACTAAAATGACGCCCTTATGGGACACAAAGGCATTGGGAAACCTGAGAGGCTGTAAAGGGTTTGAGCGATGGGACTCCATAGGCATATCTACAGTAGGAGACCTGTGGGATACTGACTCAGTGCTACCATTCACGCACCTACAACACCAATACAGTCTAGGACCCACAGAGACATTTAGATATGTCCAAGTTAGACACGCATTACTACAAGCAATCCCTGCAGGCACCACCCTGCCGGATTCCTCCCCGCTGGAGGATAGGCTACTGACAGAATACATGCTCCAGAGCGCCACCTCCCTTACCTATAAAAAACTGCTAAACAATCTCCAAGACCCGGCACTAAAACTTAAAGAAAAATGGGAAAGGGAGCTAGGTGGAACTGACGAATTCGAATGGAATGAAGCGCTGGCCTCCCCGAAGGAGGTTGGGATCTCGAGTAAGCTCAGGCTAGTACAACTTAAAATCCTACACCGCGTCTACTACACCAGGCCGCTGCTGCACAAAATTGGGAGGGCACTACACCCCTTTTGTTTGAGAGGATGCGGGGAAGAAGGGACACTGATACACACCCTATGGGAATGCCCGCACATTTGTGATTTCTGGAGGCAGGTACTCCGCTCAATCTCCCAGGCCCTTAAACTGTCCATATTACCGGAACCACGTAAATGCCTTCTGAACATCTGGGACCCCAATGATCTGGGCAGGTACGAACTGATTTGGGCATCGTTGGCTATGACAGTGGCTAAACGGGACATAGCGCAGAAGTGGGGGGCGCCAGGAATACCCCCCGCTAGTAGGTGGGCCAAAAACATGGACATTCTCATGGTGACGGAAAGAGCTGTATACGTGCTCCGAGCAGCGCCCCGGAAATGGAACAAAGTCTGGGCGGCGTGGAACAAGTACAGAGGGGACATCTGTGAACCCTTGCCGGAAGGGGAAGACTCAGATTCGGAGGGGGAGGAGGAGTAACTGAACGGTCACGGGATGCTGCCTCGTGAACAGGACAATGCTACTATAGCGGCGCTGGCCCGGCCACACGCCACAGTGCGTGGAGAGGCACTGACTACTGTACCACGTGGGTGGGTGAAAAAGGTTGCGATGACACATGGTTAAGGGGGGTGAGTTGGGAAGTTTGTTCACACTGTTCAATGAAAAAAGACTTCGCCATCACTGACACAGGAGGGAGGGGTTATCAGGGAACTCAATCCTGCACGGTGTAACTCACAAATGATGTATGTAATGTACCTGAGCAATACAGGCAACGCAGTTCATGTTACGAAAAATCGCTCGTCACATATAGAAATGTTAAATTGAAATGCTATATGGGGATCGCCCAATGGAATGTATGTAACTGATAAACCACTATTCCTTCCTTCAATAAAGTTTAAAAAAAAAAAAAAAGCGGCGACAGCCATCAAACGGCATGTCCATAAGAGTGTTTTGGACATCAGCAAAAAAGTTGGCAGACCTCAACCAGGCGTGGCGACAAATCGCCACCGTCGTTGCCATCGCTCTGCCCAGTGAGTCCGTGGTATCCAGCCCACACCGGATGGAATACCATTCCGCATCTCGACCCTCCGCAAGGGCTTGGGCGAGTTTAGTGCGGGCCTCCTCCGGAAATTGTGGGGAAAAAGAAAGGAGCCAGGCCCTTATGGACAGGTGAGGAGGCTGGACCCTATTATACTCTATACACCAAAAGATTGCCTCTTTCACCTACATTTATGACCACACTTGCGGAAAAGTTGAGCACGCTATTGATCGTATTCAACAAGATATTTTTATTTTTACCAAACCAATTATAATTGGTTTGGTAAAAATAAAAATACCTTGTTGAATACGATCAATAGCGTGCTCAACTTTTCCGCAAGTGTGGTCATAAATGTAGGTGAAAGAGGCAATCTTTTGGTGTATAGAGTCCTCCGGAAATTGTGGCAGCCTGTCCACGACCGTGTCCCACAGGGAGTGGGTGTAACGGCCCAAGAGGCACACGGTGTTGACTGACCGCAACCCCAATCTCAGGGAGGAGAATACCTTTTTCCCCGTATTGCTCATACCTCTTGGATTCCCGATCAGGGGGAGCCGTGGGGAATGCGGTCTGGGAGTTAGAGGCCTGGATGACCAGGCTCTTGGGGGTGGGGTGGGTGGACAGGAAGCAAGGGTCGCTGGAGCCGGGCGGTGGCGCCTGGCCACGTTCCTATCTACAGGCAAACGTGTAGCAGGCTTGGACCAAGTGCCCAGAAGAACCTCTGACAAGGCCTCATTAAAAGGCAGCAGTGGCTCGGCCGAGCTTGCCTGCGGTTTAAGGACCTCAGTGAGGAGGTTAGTCCTCACGGCCGCAAAAGGGAGCTCAAAGCCCAAGGCCTTGGCAGCCCGCGTCAGCACCACAGTATAGGCAGCCCCCTCCTCCGTAGCCACGATAGGAGGGGAGACAAAACCAGTATCGGGTGAAGTGTCCAGACCACTGGCCTCCCCAAGCTCACCTGTCCAGTCCTGAGAAGACTGGCACTCACGTGCCAGAGGGTCCTCGGACCCCTCCCAATCCTCCTCGCCACCCATCACCTGGTACTCGGGTTCAAAGGATGGGGCCGGGTCGTAGAAATAGAAATCTCCAAGTGGCGTTACATACGGCGGCGAGCTGCGCCGCTCCGACGCCGGACCCGAATCGAGGGTAGGACTGGGGACGGCATCGTCCTGGGACAGTGCCGGGGGAGACACCCTGGGGGCCGGCACCGGCGAGGTCATGAGGTCTACCGGCGACGACCCGGATCCGGAGTCGGGCCAGGCCGAAGTACCCAATGGCACCGGGGCCGAAGGACCCGGCCCGCGAGGGGACCCGGGCGGGGCCGCTTGGCCCGAAGGCGCCGCGGAACCCGACAGAGGAGTGAGCGACATCATGGCCATGAGTAAGGCCTCGATCTCCTCCGGCGTCGCGTTCTTCCCAGGGACCGGCGGGTATGGAGCAGGCCGCGATGGATCAAATCAAGCCCTTTGAGGGTATCAGCCATCCGGACAGCTAAGGGGCAGTTGTCATTGTCCGTATGGAGATTAATATCCCAGTGGACTGTAAAATTAGAATGCCTCAGTGAGAGGTCTATAATTAGTTATAGATTCCTTGCCTTGTGAGTAGATACCCCAGCAATGCCATCCCCGGAGGTGGGTCTGCGAACCAAGTTCACACCAGAAAGTCCTGGAGAACAGAACGGCCAAAGAAGCCGTCCCTCTGGACTTGGCTGTCCAGGCAGTCGTGCTTTGTAAATGTGTTCAAAGATGTCCACGTAGCTGACTGACAGATGTCATTGAGAGGAACACCACGTCCCAAAACAGTAGTAGCTGCAGTTGCCCTGGTGGAATGGGCGCACAGCCCCACTGAAGGCCCCTCCTTTGCCAATGAATAGCAAGCTTTGATGCACAAAACTAACCACCTGGAGATAGGCCATTTGTGCAAGGCCCACCCTTTTTTGGCACCCGCGTAGCCGACAAAGAGCTGGTCATCCAGCCCGAATTGTTTTAGGCGGTCCAAATAAATTGAAAGTGCACGTTTTGGATCCACACGGTGGAGTCTCTCTTCCTCCTTAGAAGGATGTGGAGGCAGAAAAAAGGTGGGCAAAGTGATGGTTTGACCAATGTGGAAAGCAATTCCCACCTTGGGAAGAAAGGCAGGTCTGGTTCTTAGGACGACCTTGTCCGGATGAACAGCCAGAAAAGGAGATTTTGAAGCTAGAGCTTGGAGCTCACTCACCCTGCGATTAGAGGTGATGGCAACCAGAAAGGCAGTCTTTAAAATAAGAAGTCTGAGAGGACAGTTATGGAGCAGCTCAAAAGGAGCGCACATAAGGTAAGTAGGAACCAAGTTCAAGTCCCACTGAGGCATTACGAAGGGAACAGGAGGAAAAAGAGGAGTAATGCCCTTAAGAAAGCGATTTACAGCTGTGGACTTGAAAAGAGGAGGCTGATCAGGAAGGCTAAGAAAGGCTGAAATGATCGAGAGGTAGCACTTAATCATGTCCAGGGCAGAGCCATGCTGGGCCAAAAAAAGGAGGAACAAGAGAACCCCCAGAAAGAAGGGCAGAAAATGGATCTAAAGACTTTGCTCCGCACCATGCCACAGATGTATTCCATCTACATGCGTATACCGTCTTAGTGGAGGGATGCCTGGCTGCCAAGATGACATCGCAAACTTCGGGAGGCAGTTCAAAAGTCGTCAACTGCTGCCGCTCAATCTCCACTCAAGGAGGTGGAGGCTGGACAGGTTCGAGTGGAGGACCGTCCCCTGCTGCTGCGACAGAAAATCCTCCCGAAGAGGCAGTTTGATCGGAGGATCGATGGCCTTGTGTAACAGCTCGGGATACCAGACTCTTTGTGCCCAGTCCAGAGCCATAAGAATGATTTGTTCCCGGTCGCTCTTGATCTTCTTCAGCACTCTGGGCAGAAGTGGTATAGGCGGAAAGGCGTATAGAAGACTGCAACTACACTTGTGACGAAAAGCGTCGCCTAGTGAGTGCCACCTTGGAAATTCCAATGTGCAGAATTGCTGACATTACGCGTTCTCTTCAGTGGCAAATAGTTCTAACCAAGGCTCTCCCCACTGCCAAAAGAGACCTTGCACCACCTCTGAGTGAAGACGCCATTCGTGATCCATCATGCACCTGCAGCTGAGTTCGCCCGCCCTGGCGTTCAGAGAACCTGCCAGGTGTTGAAACAGTGGGGATATGCCCTGATGTTCCAGCCATGTTCATAGACGGAGAGCCACTTGACATAAGGTCCACAACCCCACCCGCTGTTTGTTGCAGTACCACATGACAGTGGTGTTGTCCATGAACACCTGCACTATTCTTCCCCGAACAGAGGGAAGGCATGCCTTTAGTGCAAGACGGATCGCCCGGAGCTCCAGAAGGTTGATGTGGAGCCCAGACTCCACCCGAGATCAGGGCCTCTGATCTCCGCCTCCCCCATGTGGACACCCCTTCCCAGAAGTGATGCGTCCATCACTACTGTGTATTCTGGTTGGGGAAGGGAGAGGGATCTGCCGTTGACCCAATCCTGGTTCGTTAGCCACCACTGCAATTATTGTGCAGTGCCCTCCAAGATCTGGACACAATCGGCCAGATTCACCTGATGCTGTGCCCACTGGCAATCAAGATCCCACTGCAGAGCCCACATATGCCACCTGGCATTATCTACCAGCAGGATGCAGGAGGCCATGATGCCCAGCAGCCTCAGGGTAATTCAGACGGAAACCTGGGATAGAGGCTGAAAGATGGGAATCATAGCCCAAATATCCCAGACTCGCTGCTCGGGAGGACAGACCCTAAACTGCATCGTGTCCAGAACTGCTTCGATGAATAGGAGCTTCTGAGAGGGTATCAGGCGTGCCTCCAGCACGTTGATAGTGAACCCCAGCGAATGCAGGAGGTCCGCCTTAGTCTGGAGGTGGGAGATGACTGCCTGGGGCGAGCCCGCCTTCAACAGCCAGTCGTTGAGATAGGGGAAGACTGGAACCCCTGATCTGCGCAGATGAGCTGCGACCACCGCCATCACTTTCGTGAACACCCGAGGGGCGCTGGTAAGTTCAAAGAAGAAGCACGGTAAACTGAAAGTGCTTGTGGCCTGCCGTGAACCGCAGGTAACGCCGGTGGACCGGCAGGACTGGTATGTGAAAATAAGCATCCTGGAAGTCCAACGCTACCATCCAGTCTCCAGGGTCGAGAGCAAACAGGACCTGAGCTAGTGTCAACATTTTGAAATTCTCCTTCCGGAGGATGCGGTTGACGTACCTGAGATCCAAGATAGGAATCAGGCCTTTGTCTTTCTTGGGCACCAGAAAGTAGTGAGAATAGCAACCATGACCTACTTTTGGGGCGGAAACTCGCTCAATGGCTCCCCTGGCCAAGAGAGCTGTAACTTCCTATTGGAGAAGGGCCAGATGATCCTCTGACAGGCTATGGTACCGAGGTGGCATGGATGGGTGGTTAGTCTCAAAGAGGAGGGAGTAGCCCCTTTGGACTATCTGCAAAACTCACCTGTCTGACGTGATGGTGCACCAGTGGGGGAGGCGATGGCGAATCCTACCACCCACTGGGGATTGGTGGCCCTGAAAAGTTGGGCAAGAAGGGTTTGGAGGCTGCTGCATACGGGGCAGTAGTGGACTGGCCTGCTCTCTGGCCCCCAGACCCACGATAGTGGGTCCCATGTCCCCGGTCATGCAGGGGCTGAGTACCATGCGCCGGTCTGTGGCTCTGGCTAGATTGTGGCGGGGAACCCCTTCGTAGCCGCGAAAGGCTGACTGTGCAGGATGGGTGGTGGGGAGGCCCAAGGACTTGGCCATAGCCCGAGTCCTTGTAGCGCTCTAGTGCACTGTATGCCTTGTCAACTAATGAAGGGCATGTCCATCAGGGTACTTTGGACATCCCTGGAGAAACCATTGGACCTCAGCCAGACGTAGTGTCGAAGGGCTACCGACATTGAAATTGTTCTGCCTAGCAAGTCGGCATGTCCAGTCCACAACAAATCATAAACTTGGCTGAGTCTCTCTCCTCTGCGACAGCAGGGCCTCCTCCATGCACTAAGGCAGCACCTGCGCCACTGTATCCCACACGGAGTGGGTGTAATGGCCCAACAGACATGCAGTGTTTACGGACCGCAGTCCCAAGCTGGAGGAAGAAAACATCTTACCAAGATGGTCCAGCTTTTTGGATTCCCCATCAGGTGGTGCAGCAGGGAAGGTGCTTCCTTTGGACATGGAGGCTTGGACCACCAAGCTCTCAGGGGTGGGGTGTTAAGAGAGAAAAATGGGGTCGGCCGGGCGATGGCATCAGGCAGTCATCCTAACCACTGGAGTCCCAGTGTTGGGCCTGGACCATGTGTCCAAAAGGACGTCAGTGAGGGCTTTGTTGAATGGCAGCAGGGTCTCTGAAGAACTCGCTGCCAGCTGAAGCACCACTGTCAGGAGGTTAGTCCTGACTGCCACCTTAGGTAGCTCGAGGTTGAGAGCCTCGGCCTCCCTACGCAACACCACTGCGTAGCCTCTCTCCAACTGGTCAGTTAAAGGGTCTCCGGACCTCTCCCAGTCCTCCTCTTCCTCTGGTTGCCAATCTGGCCTATAACTAGGGTAGAACAGGGGTACAAAAGTACCCGTCGATGCCAGATTCGGCGTTGGTCCGGCTCCGCGTCTATGTCAGGATGGAGGCTGGGGTCGACGCCGGCTGGGGACACAGCCAGCGTCTGATGTGGTGCCTGTGGAGTCTGCACCGGTGGAGGTGTTATAAGGTTGACTGGCATCGATTCGGATCCAGGCTCGGATCCAAGGGGACCCTGCAGTGCTGGGGCCGCCGGTGTCGAAGGCCCGGGGTCCCCAGCCGAGTCCACGGGGCCCAAAGGCTCCCCGGTAGAGTCTGGCTGCCCAAAGATGGCATGCATCGCTTCGTAGAATCTCCGAAGCAGGGCAGAGGTCACCGAGGGTCCCAGAAAAGGAGGGAAACTCTGAGCCGACCATTCAGGCTCCGAACGCGGAGCTGCGGGAGTGGCATCGCCCGCATCCTTCGTCGCATCGGCCACCGGAGGGGGAGAAGTTGAAGAACGACGGTGCTTCTTCGACTTCTGCTTGTGCTTCGACTTACCCGAGGAGTGCAAAGACTTCGAAAAAGAGTGGTGATGGTGGCTCTGGGACCTCGAGCAGAGCGGACTGCCGGGCCTCGAGAAGCTTTCGGACCGCTCCCCCAAAGACTTTGGATTCATGGTCTGGCATTTGGAACACGACTTGGGGTCGTGGTCCCGATCCAAGAACTACAGGCACACGAGGTGGGGATCAGTCACCAACATCAGTTTTCGGCTGGATCCGCAAGTCTTAAAACCGGGCATCCCTCGCGTGCACCAGCAGTCGTTCGACTCAAAAACAGTGTTGACTAAATTTTCAGTCAAAAAGTGATTGGAGGTACTGCTCTCTCTGGATCTGCACTGGCTGGCGCGGTAAAAGAAAGAACTAACGTCAGCGCATAAGGGTAGCGTCTAAGTATTTACCGCGACGTTATCCCAGCAACCATGACACCAACAACTAACACAGAGCCGATCAACACCACCTTTCGACGCGCAGAGGTACTACTGATGAAAAAATTCTCCGGATCCAGTCTGACGCCTGGGGGTAATTCACAAGGTAAGGAATCTATAACTAATTGTCTGTTTCAGATGGCAAGCTTCAAAGGAGAATCCACCTTTGAAGGTGAAGGGCACATGGGAAATACTTAGGAGAGGGGCACTCTATGTTTTAGGCAGACAGGCAAGCACTGGGGACAGGAGAGAGGAGCCACACATCTGGGGCTGGGCTTGTGGGCTCAGTGTCCTAGTGGGCTCTGGGTCGGGAGAGGTGTCTCCCCATGTTGGGAGTAGGCAGAATGGCGCATCCTGGGATAGCCAGATGCCACACGTCCTAGTAAGTGGTCATCAGGAGAAAGAGAACCTGGTAGCCCATTAGCAACCAACTGCATTCTACTTTGAGTACATTTTCCGAAGATAAATAAGGCACCCAAAACTCGAATCTCGGCTGACTTGGAAGAATGCCCTGCTGCACCGAGGTACCAGCAAAGAGAGGTTGCACTGAGGAAGAGTGAACCTATTGGCTAGTGAAGAGAAGGCCTATTGCAGCTGTGTCCTGCATAGGGAGAAGCTGTCTCCAGAGCCCAGTCGAGCCAAAAGAACTCCAAGAGAAAGCAGACTGGCCTCCGGGTCGCAGCACAGGAACACAGCAGCTTAAAAAGCCTGCTGGGGCAAGTTGGTAACTGTAGGAAAGTAGCATCTGCTTTAATGGTTACCCCCTCTTTTTGCTTGGTATTAGTGTGTTTTTGACCTAGTCTGACTGGGATCCTGATAATCAGGACCCCTGTCACTGTTCTTTCTTCCTTAATTGACCATGGTAAGTACTTTTGTATATCCACAATTGGCTACAGGTGTACCCTTGTAAGTCCCTAGTATATGGTACTAAGGTACCTAGAGCATAGGTACACCAGGGGACTCCCATGGGCTGCAGCGTGTATTGTGCCACCCATGGGACCCCACGTAATCTGTGACTACAGGCAGGGGCAGCTCCTCCCCATATGCATCTATTTTTGAAAAACCCAAGAACCACAAGTTCTCTCCTTCAAGAACACTTCTACTCCCCCCTACTAGAAGGCACTTTCATCATAAAGAACCTCTCAGTAGAAGAAATACGATCTCTTGCAGCTAAAATTAAATATGGATCCCCGCTTGACCCAGCCACACCGGCAATTCTGGAATGAGGGCTTTTGGACCTCGCTCCAACATTATGCACACTGCTTCACTGATCTTTTGAAGCAGGCCAACTACAGTCAAGGTGGTCCCCCATCACAAAAAGCCCTCATTGGAGCCTTCTAAACCAGAGAACCTTCAACAATTTCGATGCTTACATTCGACACAAAAATTGCTTAAAAACATGTAAATCTATAAATAATGAAATTCATTGATGAGAAAAAACTCCTCTGTTGGACTTGGCCCTTTTGGCAGGTTCACCCCTAAACTTTTTGCGCTCTCCTAGCCTTTTTCTGTAACCTAGTGTTGGTGATTTTAGGCCTCTGCGCACTTTAGCACTGTGGTCCAGTGTAAAGTGCATGCGCTCTCTGTGTATGTGTGGTGAGACTGGCCTGCACTCCCATAGGAATGCATGGGGAGATGTATGTCCATGGGGATTCCTGATATGAGAGGAGTGCAGGGGCGAGTTTGGTATGTGCGAACTCGTGAGAATAAATGTTACACAATGGTATGGGCAGATTTGTGACTGGTGGAGAAGTGCCACTTTTAGAAGTTGGCATTTCTGTGTGCAGTGTGTTTGCCTGCCTGATGTGAATTGCATGTCTGGCTGGTGTTGTTGGCTCCAGGAGACAGGATGGGTCTTCCCGGTGGTGAATAGGGAGATCTGCATGGAGATGGGAGCGAGGAGTGGCACCTGGGACCTGAATAGGGCTGTTCCTTCCCTCCACAATGCTGGCTCCACCCCCTGTGGTGCGTCTGCTGTCCGTGGCCTGTCTTGTGAATAGGAGAGAGGAGCTGAGCAAAACAAAGTGCTCAGGAGGTCACCTGAACCAGTTGTGTCTGGTTCCCCCAGACCCTGCACCTTTTTAGACATAGGATTTAGTGGTATAAGAAGGGGCTGTGACCCCATAAAAATGTTCAGTTCTTGGAGTGTGTTGATCCTGCTGGGGGCGTGCTGCTGGGGCCCAGGGGGGCTGTCATGAGGGCTTGCCTCCCTGGGCCCTGCTTTGCCCCTTGATGATTCCAGGACTTATTCTTTCATGCTGCAGGACCGGTTTGCCAGCCTAGCGCCCTGGGAGCGATTTATTTGTATTTTTGGCCAGGAGGAGGATTATGTCTGCTCTTCAGCGCTCTGCTGCCGTATGGGATAGAGGGAATCCCCGTGGTAGGGATTCCCCTGTGCTTCAGGATTGAGCGGGAACCCACCCCGCTGATCTGTGCCTTGGTTGTCGAGCGGGTGCCCACCAGCGTATTTTGTTAGCCTCCTAGCAGGAGCCCACCCTCGGCCCGCCTGGTTGTGGGCGTGGCCTGCCGACGGAAGCGGAGCCACGGCCGGAAGCGGAAGGGGGCGCGAGGATGAAGTGTGAGCCTGCCCCGCAGGGCTCCCGTTAAGCGTGGGCGGAAAATCCGTTCCGCTCGCGGATTTTGCGGATTTTCGGGAAATCCGCAATCCGCGAGATTTGCGGATTTCCCGCAAAATCCGCAAATTCGCACGCAGCGGATTTTTTTGCCGGCGCGCGGCGTTGGTGATACAATTTTTGCGGCACGCGGCGTTTATCATCGTTTGCCGAGTTGTTTTTTTCGATAGTTTGCGAGTGCTGCGCCATTTTGGATCTTGCTGTGTGATCCCGCGGGAATTGGCGAGCGCGATTACGTCATCGCGGCTTGCCAGCGATAGTTTGTCAACGCGAGTACGGCGAGATCACGTCTCGCGGTACTTCGCAATTGCGAGATTTGAGATGCGGCGAGCGAAAATATAAATTTGCAATTCTGCACAAGAAATCCACCAGCAAGCAGCATAAACCTTCTAGAAATGATGATTTTTATGTGAATAACTCCTTAGTTTGACATTTGCCTGCACTTTTTTAGCGAGGAGTCCATTTTGGGGAGGGGGGCAGGGGGGTGGGAGGAAGGAAGTGCCCCATAGTCTTCAACTTCCTGTTCCTGTTCAGCAGGCTCCTCCCAGTGCTTTGTCCATCTCCTGGTCACTTTTCATTCGGATGTGGACCTGGAAGGATTACTTTTTGTGGATGCTGCTGGATCTTTGGATTTGAGGCCTTTTTGACTTTCTTTGGATCACTGTTGGATTAGAAATTTTACAAGTAAGTTTGTTTGGGGCATTACAGTTGCTGCAACTAAAATTTTGGGATTTTCGATTTTTGGGCTGTTTTGGGGCCTTTTGCCCAGGGGTACTCAGTGGTGGGTGGACTGATTCTTTCTGTGGGCTGTCTTGAATTTAAACATCATGGAGGCCATGGATGGAATGGGATTGTGCTGATTTTTCTGTGTTTTTCGATTTTTTTTTTTTGTAAAATTTTGTGTTTTTCGATTTTTGACCTGTTGTTGGGGCCTTGACCAGGGGTAGTGAGTGGTGCATGGGCCTAGTCTTTCTGTGGGCTGTCTTGAATTTAAACATCATGGAGGCCATGGATGGAATGGGATTGTGCTGATTTTGCAGTGTTTTTCGATTTTTGGGCCTGTACTTGTGGCCTTTTCACCAGGGGTATTTGAGTCTAGCATGGGCCTAGTCTTTCTGTGGGCTGTCTTGAATCTAAACATCATGGAGGCCATGGATGGAATGGGATTGTGCTGATTTTGCAGTGTTTTTCGATTTTTGGGGGTGTTCATGGGGAGGGACATGCCATGTGGCTGGTGGCCATTTTGAGTGCAGCTACAGGCACTGGCCATGTGCTGGCAGGCAAGTGGCCATTTTGAATGCAGGCTTTGTTGTTAGGCCTCCAACCATTTTGCCTACTTTTCAACCTTTATTTATGCCCAGGGGTAGTGAGTCTTGCATGGGCCTAGTATTTCTGTGGGTTGTCTTGAATTTAAACATCATGGAGGCCATGGATTGAATGGGATTGTGCTGATTTTGCAGTGTTTTTCGATTTTTGGGCCTGTACTTGTGGCCTTTTCACCAGGGGTATTTGAGTCTAGCATGGGCCTAGTCTTTCTGTGGGCTGTCTTGAATTTAAACATCATGGAGGCCATGGATGGAATGGGATTGTGCTGATTTTTCTGTGTTTTTCGATTTTTTTTTTTGTAAAATTTTGTGTTTTTCGATTTTTGACCTGTTGTTGGGGCCTTGACCAGGGGTAGTGAGTGGTGCATGGGCCTAGTCTTTCTGTGGGCTGTCTTGAATTTAAACATCATGGAGGCCATGGATGGAATGGGATTGTGCTGATTTTGCAGTGTTTTTCGATTTTTGGGTGTGTTCATGGGGAGGGACATGCCATGTGGCTGGTGGCCATTTTGAGTGCAGCTACAGGCACTGGCCATGTGCTGGCAGGCAAGTGGCCATTTTAAATGCAGGCTTTGTTGTTAGGCCTCCAACCATTTTGCCTACTTTTCAACCTTTATTTATGCCCAGGGGTAGTGAGTCTTGCATGGGCCTAGTCTTTCTGTGGGTTGTCTTGAATTTAAACATTATGGAGGGCATGGATGGATTGGGATTGTGCTGATTTTGCAGTGTTTTTCGATTTTTTTGTGCTCTATAACTGAACTGATGTTCCTCTGTCTTCCATTTTTTTTAGGTGCACAAGACTCAAGAGAACCACCAGTGCCAGGAAGAAGTCCTGCAGCGGTGTGTGTGTGCAGCATAACGTCACGCGACGTCACGTCTGGCCTCAGACAACTCTACAATTCGTGCAACTGCGGCCTGCTGTCTGACCTGCTCTGAAGAAGATGGCCCCAAAGAAAGTTCTCCGTAGCTCCTCTAGCAAGAAAGTTGCTAGTAAGGAGCAGAAGAAGCAAGTTACCAAGGAGGCTGGTGTGCCACCCGCCACTTTTTTTGGGAGCAAAAAAAAAAGTACGCCTGCAGCAGCAGGATCTGCTGGGGACCAAGCTGAGAGCAGCACCCCTGCTCCATTGGGTTCAGTGCCTCCACCACCACGCCAACTTAAGTCAAAGCCCTTGAGTGCTTCAGAGGCAGTCAGTGTACTTCTCCAATCACCATCGACCAGTGATGTTGGCTCATCGCAAGAAAGTAGCAGCAATGTCCCTGAATCAACACAGGTTGTTGTAACTCATCTGACAAGTGTTGAACAACCACAGCCGCAACAACAACACCATGTGCAAGTACACGCCCAAGTACATGTGGAAGGAGAGGCAGCAAAAGGAGATGCGCAAGCAAAGGTGCATGGAGGTTCACAAGTGCCCACAATAGTTGTTCCTCCCGAAGTAGGGGCACATTTGGAAATCGACAATGAAGCTGAGGTATCATTGGAAGCCACTCCTCCTGATGATCATTCATTGTCTTCCACATCCCTAGCAAGGAAAAGATCAAGGGGGGTGTCTACATCTTCTTCAAGCCCACCTCGTTCTGATGCAAGTGATCTGTCTTGGGAAACACAACTGCGGTCTGACAGTGAGGCACACCATGATCTGACACCGGTACCTAAGCGTAAAAGGAAGGTCGTCCAAAAACTCAAACCTATGGAGTGTGATGAGGCTCAACAAGAAGTGACAGATACTGCTGGTGATGAAGCCTCTCACGATGACGACGAGCCAGTCATCACAAAGGTCACTGCAGCCCCACCGGGCATGCAGCAAAGAGACATTTTGACCCTATCCCGAGAAGCTGCTGAGCGTGATGATGATGTCGGCGAGGAGGCAATGGAAATGGAATCATTAGATTTGGAGTTAAGTAGTACACCAAAACCTACCGCTTCCATATTTCTCCGCAAGAAGGTACCCACCTCGTCCTCGACCTCAATTCGTGGTGGTGAAAGTGCAAAACGTACTGAAGTTCGGCAATCCACATCCTCCACTTCATCTGTCATTAGCAGCAGGACCACCACCACCAGTATCGCCGCCTCCTCCGGCCCCCGAAGACATTTCAAGTCTCCAGTTTGGGACTTCTTTAGTGTTTGCCCAAAAAAGGAAAACGTAGCCATTTGTAGCCTTTGTAAGCTTCGATTTAGTCGTGGTAAGCTTGGTTCTAACTATGGTACCGGAGGCCAGAGAGGTCATCTTGAGAGAAGGCACGCTGTCCAATGGTTTCCGCACCTAGAGGCGGTCAAGCAAGCCGGAATGGCACGTAATGAAAACGTTGATTTGTCATCTGCTGATGACGAGGAGGTAGAAGAAGACGATTCAAACACTTCACTTACACCCAGTTCCCATGTCAGCAGCACACCCCATGGGAGCCACACTAAGAGTGTGGGAGAGAGTGAGACATCAATGCGGAAAAGTTCATCAGCGAGCGTAACTGGGTCGAAGAGATCATCATCATCCCGTAAATCATTGGTCCAGGGCAACATTAAAAAGATGTTGTTTACAGAAGCGCAATATGAACGCAACCACCCAATGACCCGTCTGTATAACACTAAGCTGGCTAAAATGCTAGCTCTGGACCTTCTCCCTTTTTCTTTTGTAGAAGGGGTTGGTTTTCTAGAATTAGTGACAGCGCTCTGCCCTAAATGGAAGGTTCCTAGCCGGTTCTATTTTGCCCGAGTTGCGGTTCCAGCACTACATGAAGATGTTCTGAAGGTGATTGGGGCAGCTTTGCAGAAGAGTGCTGTTCACACTATACATCTGACAACAGACATGTGGACCAGTGGCGCAGGCGCTGATTACATGTGCATCACTGCACACTGGGTCTCTTTTTCAGGGGCTAAAGCAAAGCTAAACTCAGGTGTTGACACTAACATTGTTTTTAAAGGTGCTCGGAAACATGCAACACTAGCCATGTTTGGTTTGGAGAAACGTCACACAGCAGAAAACATTTTGGATGTCTTTAACACAAAGGTCCTTAACTGTCTGTCCCCACTAAAACGCAAGGTTGGTTATGTTTCCACGGACAATGGCTCCAATATAGTTAAGGCCATGAGGGACGGTTACTATTTCAGAGTGCCGTGTTTGGCGCACTGTATAAACCTGGTTGTCCAAAAATTCTTGGGTAATAAACGCAGTGCAGCGTACAGTGTATTGGAGAACTGCCGAAAAATTTGCAAGCATTTCTGGCATTCTTTTAAGGCCCGGAAGCAGCTGAGGAGCATGCTATATCAATGTCAAATGCCAGTGAAAGCACTCATCCAGGAGGTGGTAACACGTTGGAACTCAACCTTCTACATGCTTGAGCGTCTGTATGAGCAGTATACGCAACTCGATCAATATTTCTTGAAAGAGGGTATAGAGGAGCTGAGGATGGGTGGGCCGCAATGGAACATAGTTGAAAGCCTAACACGCATGCTTCGTCCTTTTGAGGTCTTCACGCGTGCAGTCAGCAAGGAGGACTCTAATTTGGGAAAAGCTATCCCATTGTTGTACATGCTGGAGGACCAACTGAAGGAGGTGTGTTCTGTGTTTGGAAAAGATGACAAAAAGAAAGACTCTTTGCTTCTGGCTGAGCAATTATTAGAGCTCCTACAAGGTGATGAACGTCTTAAAAAGATCCACTCAGAACAGCATTACATTTGTGCTACTATTCTGGATCCACGCTACAAAAAGGCGCTGGCAGGCAGAGCATTCTTTGCTTTTGGTGATGAAGATGTTACAAAGTACAAACGTTGGCTAGCCTTGTCAGCCAAGAAGTTTGAAACAGAACGGCTGGAAATTGAAGGAAATGGCAGTACATCAGCAGGCCATCCCCAGTCAAAACAATCCACTTCTGCACCTGTGGCTGTGGCACAAGTGACCTCTCAGCCGTTAAAGACACCGGCAACCGGATCATCTGCACGAAAGACAACAGAAACATTGGAGGCTGAAGAGGATTGGCTAGCTCTGCGTGGGTTTGGTTCTCAAAAGGTCAGAGGCACAGCAAGAGCTACGCAAAGTGGAGGAACCTTGGAGGAGGACCTTGAGTCGATGGTGAAGGACTATCTGAATGACTCCACAGAGGTCTATGTTAATTCTGACCCATTGGCGTATTGGCATGGGAAAAAAGAATTGTGGCCACAGCTCACCAACCTGGCTTTAAACTACTTGTCTTGCCCACTCGCAAGTGTGTCTTCTGAACGGGTTTTCAGTGCGGCTGGTGGGATTGTAACTCCCAAACGGAGTCGCCTCTCGCCCAAAAATGTGGAGAGGTTAACAATGATCAAGATGAATCAGCACCTCATACCACCAGATATAAGAGTACGAGAGAGCGTGCCGGATGAAGAGGAGGTGGCCAGCAACATAGATGAGGGAATTTCTACTCTGTCAGGTGGCACTGACCTCACCCTGGCTGAATTCGCAGAGTATGATGACGAAGCCTTATTCTTATTCCTGGACCGTGATACCGACTTCGAGCCCTGAAAATGAGACAACAAATCAATAACTTTCTTTTTCATCCTTATTCACTTTTATTCCTGTGTGTCTGTCTTTCTTTGTTGTGCACAGTTAATATAATTCAAACTTTAATCAGATAATCACAAAAACAAGCCCATCAGCAGAACTGTCTTCACTTGTTTGCTAATTTATTTGAAGGTGCCGCAGTCTGCATTCCTCAGGTTCACAAGTTCAGAAGAACATGCTCCTCTATCCTCCTCCTCCAGACTCCTATTTCCATCAAAGCAGAGGGCTGGTTTACGCCCAATGAAGAAAGACTCAGCACTTGTGGGGGTGTTGTTCTACCTCTTTGCAGGTGAGTTGACGGGTCTGGGGCCATTGCTGGGAAGCACTAAAAGTGGTTTGGACCAAATCCGAGGCGGAAAATTTTTTGTGTTTTTGATGACTTGCTTGCCTTTGAGGTGCTCTTAGGGGGGGGTTCCGTCTGTTTGTGGGTGAGTTTCGTGGTCTGAGAGCATTGCTGGGACACTCTAATCTTGATTGCATTTGCTTTTCAGGAAATCCGTCGTGCCAACCCCGACTTATGGCCTAGCTACGCAGCGCGTTTGGACCGAAGGCCCAGAAATATTGCAAGTATGAGATTTTGCTTTTGGCCTGTTTGGGGGTGTTATGCTTCTTGGCGGGTGGGTTGACGGGTCTTGGGGCATTCCTGGGAAGGTCTAATACCGGGTAGAAGTGGTTGGGACAAAATCCAGGCCGATTTTTTTTGGGCTATTTCTGACATTTTGCTCTATGTAGCGTTTTCGGGGGCCTGTTTGGGGGGCTTCCTGGTGTTTGTGGGTGAGTTTCGTGGTCTGGGAGCACTGCTGGGACACTCTAATCTTGATTGCATTTGCTTTTCAGGAAATCCGTCGTGCCAACCCCGACTTATGGCCTAGCTACGCAGCGCGTTTGGACCGAAGGCCCAGAAATATTGCAAGTATGAGATTTTGCTTTTGGCCTGTTTGGGGGTGTTATGCTTCTTGGCGGGTGGGTTGACGGGTCTTGGGGCATTCCTGGGAAGGTCTAATACCGGGTAGAAGTGGTTGGGACAAAATCCAGGCCGATTTTTTTTGGGCTATTTCTGACATTTTGCTCTATGTAGCGTTTTCGGGGGCCTGTTTGGGGGGCTTCCTGGTGTTTGTGGGTGAGTTTCGTGGTCTGGGAGCACTGCTGGGACACTCTAATCTTGATTGCATTTGCTTTTCAGGAAATCCGTCGTGCCAACCCCGACTTATGGCCTAGCTACGCAGCGCGTTTGGACCGAAGGCCCAGAAATATTGCAAGTATGAGATTTTGCTTTTGGCCTGTTTGGGGGTGTTATGCTTCTTGGCGGGTGGGTTGACGGGTCTTGGGGCATTCCTGGGAAGGTCTAATACCGGGTAGAAGTGGTTGGGACAAAATCCAGGCCGATTTTTTTTGGGCTATTTCTGACATTTTGCTCTATGTAGCGTTTTCGGGGGCCTGTTTGGGGGGCTTCCTGGTGTTTGTGGGTGAGTTTCGTGGTCTGGGAGCACTGCTGGGACACTCTAATCTTGATTGCATTTGCTTTTCAGGAAATCCGTCGTGCCAACCCCGACTTATGGCCTAGCTACGCAGCGCGTTTGGACCGAAGGCCCAGAAATATTGCAAGTATGAGATTTTGCTTTTGGCCTGTTTGGGGGTGTTATGCTTCTTGGCGGGTGGGTTGACGGGTCTTGGGGCATTCCTGGGAAGGTCTAATACCGGGTAGAAGTGGTTGGGACAAAATCCAGGCCGATTTTTTTTGGGCTATTTCTGACATTTTGCTCTATGTAGCGTTTTCGGGGGCCTGTTTGGGGGGCTTCCTGGTGTTTGTGGGTGAGTTTCGTGGTCTGGGAGCACTGCTGGGACACTCTAATCTTGATTGCATTTGCTTTTCAGGAAATCCGTCGTGCCAACCCCGACTTATGGCCTAGCTACGCAGCGCGTTTGGACCGAAGGCCCAGAAATATTGCAAGTATGAGATTTTGCTTTTGGCCTGTTTGGGGGTGTTATGCTTCTTGGCGGGTGGGTTGACGGGTCTTGGGGCATTCCTGGGAAGGTCTAATACCGGGTAGAAGTGGTTGGGACAAAATCCAGGCCGATTTTTTTTTGGGCTATTTCTGACATTTTGCTCTATGTAGCGTTTTCGGGGGCCTGTTTGGGGGGCTTCCTGGTGTTTGTGGGTGAGTTTCGTGGTCTGGGAGCACTGCTGGGACACTCTAATCTTGATTGCATTTGCTTTTTAGGAAATCCGTCGTGCCAACCCCGACTTATGGCCTAGCTACGCAGCGCGTTTGGACCGAAGGCCCAGAAATATTGCAAGTATGAGATTTTGCTTTTGGCCTGTTTGGGGGTGTTACGCTTCTTGGCGGGTGGGTTGCCGGGTCTTGGGGCATTCCTGGGAAGGTCTAATACCGGGTAGAAGTGGTTGGGACAAAATCCGCGCGGAAAAGCCTTTAGTTTTGGCACTTTTTGTAACTTAGGGTTCGTTAGGGTTAGCCCTAGCAGCAGGATTGCATGTGTATCGGGGTGTTCTAGATTTTTCAAACTGAGTTCTGGGGTCTTAGAGCACTCGTGAGAATGTGTAATTTTGGTTGCAAGTCATTTGAAGAAAATCCATGGTGGGAAAGGGGGGATTTGGCATAGTTAAAGAAAGCCTTTGCCACTATTCTTAACTTAGGGTTCGTTAGGGTTAGCAGTATTTCTATTGCATGTGTTTGAGTGGGGGGGATTTCGAGTCTTGAAGCGATGCTGGCTATGGCTACTTTTGCTTGGTTGCTTGCAAGTGGTTTGAATGCAATCCACGGTGGGTAATGGGTAATTAGGGTACTTCGGCCTACTTTTACTTTCAAAGTAAGTTTTGTCACCAGTTTTCTGCTAGGCCTCGTTTTTTGAGATCTGATTGGGGGTCTTCTACATTTTTGCGACTGGCTTTAGTAAGGGTCTGGGTGGGAGCACTGCTAGGAAGATCTATTTTTGTTCTAAAACACAGTTTACAGTACACCTAGCTTGAGGGGCAAGATCCGCTACATTAATTTGCCCATACTTATTTATCCTTCAAAAGGTGACTCAGAGTACGCACTTTCAAAAACATTGTACTGTCTACTAGGAAAAACAAATTGTGACTTTTTGCACTCCACAGCCTACATACCTTATATTTATTTATCAGTGGTGTTGTAATATTATATCACTTCCTGTTTTTCGTTGAATAATTACAGGCCGGGTTTCAGTCTCTGCAATGGGGAAAAAAGGATGGAGTCAGGCTTCACAGTAGCGAGCCACAATTCAGCATCAGGCAGGCAGTGGACAGGGTGTCTTCTGGTGACCAACATCGGTGGACGAAGCGTCGGCTGCAATGGAGGAGTGCCGCTAATAGGAGGATTTTTTTTCTGCGGGCAACTTACTTACCACTTCCAACAGGACCACTACAACCACATAGATACAGTATCCCTTGCCTTTTTCTCTGACTGTGACTGCATTTCTTGGCTCTCTCTCGGCTTCTACATTGATCCCTTAACACATCACTTAGTCCACTCCACTATCTGCACCACACATAGTCATTTGTAAGTGCTCCTACGTAATTCGCAAGTCGCAGCACGCCCCAGGCCGTAGAGGACTGGGATGGCCCCAATGATGAAGCATGTCACCAAGGGGCAACCCTGGTGAGTGAGGGGACACCTAGAAAAAAAGCAATTTCTCCTTTTCTATCTACTATACCTTCTGTCAGGTTACGCAGCCCCTAAGCGCCTACCGTACTATGAAACTACATTTCCCATGAGTAGGCGGGAGACTTGCAGACTATTTAGTGAGACTATATGAGAGTACCCTTGTATGTTAGGACATCACTTCACTGATGCCTGTCTTGTCTTCTCTTACAGGTATCCTTTCCCTGCTGACCCTACCTTTACCCATCCCACATTTTTTATTTTAGTTTGTTATTTTTCTCCCCCGCCTAATGCCTCGAACACCCTGTGTTTACACTTCTGGGTGTTGGTGACATTTGGAGGTGGAACCATATTTGCATCGACTGGATCACGGGGAGTAAACCTGACACCTTCCAGACCAACCCCATTGAGTGTTGTTGTGAATGGATTTATAGTGACCAGCAAGGCTCTCGGGTATCTGGCTACAGAGACCTTATGTTGAATATCGTTATCAATAATTCCACACAGGCCCTGTACTGTCGCATTCTTTCTTTCCACAGTTGTCGATGATATATTCTTACTCTGCTTGACAAAGAACCATTGCTAATGTGAAAGAACTTCAACCGAATTAGTAGTTATACTTTACCATTTGTTAGGCTACAATGTGGCACTGCTCTACTGTACTTCTGTCACCTGCTATATTCTCAGTTGTACCGTTGAATTGCTCAGGAGGACAAACCAGATTTCATTTTCTTTTTTTTCATAGGCATGCAACTGCCACTGTGTCACACCACTAGTACCACCGCTATGAGGAAATTTTATCCGACCAAGATTGCCAACGTTATTCGGTGTTTCCCGTGGAGCCAGCCCTGGGCCTAGCCCTACTTTCAAACACAAATTACAGGTAAGATAAGCGTTTGGTGGTTTGGGGGTATAATGGAGTATTAGTACGAGAGACGAGAGACTGAAGGTAGTACTACTAAAGTCCTAGGACTCTTGGATTCACTTCACTTAGTCTGTGAGAGGCACTTAGTGTTGAAAACATTTGGGCATTTACACTTAAAGGAAGAAAATGGAACTAAACTTTCAGGAAAACAGTCAACGTTAAACCCCCACCCACCAGGCAAGCAGTAAAAAACAGGTATGCTCAGATAAAGTTTGAAAAAGTATATTTATATCCCTAACAAAATAATCTCCCGCAAGACCCTCCCTAACCCCAACGATTGTCCTTCAAAAGTCCCCAAAAACCCAACTCCCAATTCCCACCCCCCAAAAGTCTCTAAAAAAGGGGCAAGGGACACTATGGGTGGATGCTGTTAACTTTTTGGGCCAGGGCATCATGCTCCTCGCGGAGCAAGGCGAGCTCCTGCTGAAGGCGGGACACCATCAGGGTAGTGCGGCGCAGGCGTGCCTTCACTGCCTTGCAGGTGCAAGGCCTGTGAGAAGCAGCTGTTGGCCTTGCTGCTCGGCGGTGGCGTTTGCCTTTGGCAGCCCGGCTCAGTCTCGGTGGACCACTGTGCTGGGTGGCAGCCCGTGGGGCCACGGAGGCCGATGCAGACGACGTTGTCGTAGTTGTCGACTGCACACTTTCCACGTCCTCCAGGGCCACCAGCCGCCGATATTCCGCAACAGTGGCCTCGATCCTCCGTTGCCGGGCCGCTCTAGCCAGCTCCTTCCTCCTTGTTCGTTTGGAAGGAGAACCTATATGAAGAAAGAAAGACATATGTAACAACAACAAAAGAGTGTTCCTGTTCTGGTTAAGGTGGAAAAAGGCACAGAGCACAAGGAAACAACAAAGCCCAATAGGTTTGTTAGGAAAGCCCTCACTCACCGACCTGGTCGGTGACTTGCTTCATCATCGGGCCCCACCGGGTGTGACCGAATGTCACCCCGGTGTGCTTCGACGCCAGAATTACTGCGGAGCTGGTTTTTGTGATGGGAGGGCTATGTGAAAAAGTACGTGAATAGTGTCAAGTGGTGAGATTAAAATTGCCTTGTATGTGTCAAAAATTTAATTTTAATCAAAGACCATCAAGGACAAGGTTAAAAAATGTGTAGGTGAGTAGGGCCAACTAATTGGATGGTCTTACTCCCACTAGCATTAAGTGAAGATGTGAATGGTCAACATGGACATGTTTCAGCCGGTGTGGTATCATTAACCTGGCATTCGTCAGGACCTATGGTGTTAAACCTCGGCGGTATGGGCACTCTAAGGCCCACCCTACCAGAGGACTTGAAAGTTAAAAGTCTGTGAAGTGCAAAAAAACGGAGGCGGGCTTCACCACCCGAAGGTAGGACGCACACAACTCCAGCCTCTAAAATTTAGAGACTAAAAATAAAAGGCACCTGTGAAGGTTAAAAAACACAGACAACACAAGACAAAAGAAACATAATTAGAATATTTTGTCAATTGATTTAGCCAAATTCAGTCTATTACTAGTGCTCATAGTGCCAGGGTGCACCACTCATGCATGATAGCAGAGGTGCGTGGCTCTGCCGGTGGCTGAGGCTACACGATAAGACATATTGTTAATATGGTGGCACTGTCAAGGTAGATTGCCAATTTTGCAAAATCTAACTGTGTGAGTGCACAGGGGAGGGTATTGATACGTGAAATGAGGGCGAAATGGCAGTGAGAATAAACACGCAACATTCTGTCACTCATCGATCAATGGGCCAAATGGCCAGTGGCCAGTCGGCAATGAAGCAGTCAAAAAGTGGCGAGAAAGAGGGAGAGTCTCACTTCACCAGGGATGAAAATCCACCCCATAGACCGCGGGAGGGAGGGGACGGCGCATTTGGCACATCCTGCAAAGCAAAACAGAGGGAGGAAAAGGGACACCAAAACCTGGTCAAGCAGCAGTTAACAGTACTTAGCTCTGAATGATTTCTCAGCCGGACTCGTACTCACGCCCACGGCGTCCGTCTCCTGCAGATACGCCTAATCGCCCTCGGGACCGGGTCTCGTCGATCCGGTTGGGAAGAGCGAAGGCGGTTTTATGCGTTGCCGGTGAGGAAAAAGGCGCGACACCGCTTCCGGGAGTCTCAGCCTTCCTACCGCGCATGCGTGGAGGCTGTACTCCAGGACTAGACTGCTAGCCTGGTCCGGGCAGGGTACTCACTTCCGGTCGATTGCGCGCGGATGGAGGCGCATGCGCAGGCTTGATTTGCTTGGGAATTCGGGAC
Organism: Lissotriton vulgaris; assembly: GCF_964263255.1. Lineage (NCBI taxonomy): Eukaryota > Metazoa > Chordata > Amphibia > Caudata > Salamandridae > Lissotriton > Lissotriton vulgaris. Next base: position 583,764,938 of record NC_141694.1, read on the forward strand.
AGTGACACTACTCGTAATGCGCATGCGCAGACGAGGTGAAACTGGAATGCGAAAGGAAACACAAGAGCGCAATTTTGTTGATGTGCGCGTGAGGGGTATAATCAGAGTCAGTCAAAAGTACAACTGGCCCACGAGTTCAGGATGGGTGTTACCAAGACCAGTTGAGTAATAAAACTGATCTAGGAAAGTTAAATAGTTGAAGCAACACCGTAGCAGACAGGGGAGTTGGTGGGAACAGATACAGATCTTGGGATAACAGATATTAATTTCAGTTATTTATTTTAGAACAGAGCCCCAAGGTATGTCGTCATTGAGGCCATTAGTGTGGGTGCCCAAGCGGTACACCCAACGCTGTTCCTTTTCAAACAGTCTCTCAGATATATTGGGGCCCCCAACGATTTGTTCAATCACAGTCCATTTCAGGTCGTTGGTGGTGTGATTGGTCTGGAGAAAATGGTCACTCATTCTTGTCGTAGCTTTTTTGCACCTGATATTACTTCTGTGCTCACATATCCGTAGCCTGATTTTTCGGGTTGTCATTCCCACGTAACGGAGTGAGCATGGGCAGGTGACGAGGTACACGACATTGACAGAGTTACAGTTAGTGTGGGCTTTCTGCCACCAGGTTTTCCCGGGTTCAAGAGTCAAGGATTTTGTAGGGGTAGTCAGGTGACAGACAGAGCAGTTTGAACACGGGAAGTGGCCCGTCACTTTAGGAAGATTCCAAGTGTCAGTGATACTCCTCATCGGGGTTGCAGGTAGTATTTTAGGTCTGGTGTGGACCAGAGCATCCTTGAGACTGTGCCCTTTCTTAAAGGAAAACAGTGGTTTTTGCCAGTCCTTCTTGATGCTGGTGACGATTTTCCAGTTCTTGTTTATTGATTTTTTCAACTGGTTGGATAGTGCACCGTACGTGGTTACACACGTGAGGGGGACTTCTGTTGTTGTTATTTTTGTAGTCGGTTCCAGAAGTGCTTCCCGTGGTTGATTCCGTGCACGTTTGAAGCCTTTGTTTAGTAGGTGGCTGGGGTAGCCTCTTTGTGCCAGTTTAGCTGTTAGATCAGTTGATTGGGTTTTAAAATCAACTAAGTTGCTGCAGTTCCGGCGGATCCGTAAATATTGACCATACGGGAGGTTCTCCCTTAGTGGGCGAGGATGAAAGCTGGAGAACTGTAACAGGTTATTCTTAGCTGTAGCTTTGTAATGAGTTTTGGTAGTTAAGGTTGTTCCACTCTTAGTGATAACCACATCAAGAAACACCACCTCCGTAGTGCTCACTGTATGGGTGAATTTCAGGTATCTGTTAAGTGTATTTAGCCAGCTCAGGAAATCCGTTAGCCTTTCCATGCTGCCCTTCCAGATGAGCAGCACGTCATCAATATACCTTTTCCAGTATGTGATGTTTCTGCAGAACGGGTTGTTAGTAGACAGTATGTTTTTAGCCTCGAAGTCAGCGACATACAACCCCGCTATACTGGGGGCAAATGTACTGCCCATCGAGGTACCCGAGCATTGTAGGAAGAGACGCCCTTGGTATGCGAAGAAGTTTTCTTTCAGTGCGATGGTGGCACATTCAGTTATGAAGTCTCTGGGGGTGTTATATTCCCAAGTGGTAGAGTGCAGGGCAGCCTTTAGTACCGTTATAGTCTCGTCTTGCGGGATACTGGTATATAGGCTCTCAATGTCTAAGGTGGCCAAGATGATGGTATCTGGCTCAAAAGAAATTGCCTGCAGTTGATGTAGCAGGCTTTTCGTGTCCTTGAGGTATGTCGGTGTGTTTTGCACAATTGGTTTCAAGAACTGGTCACAAAAGGTGGACAGGGGTTCTAATATGGACCCGATTCCTGACACAATTGGGCGTCCAGGCGGGGGCAATTTATTTTTATGAGTCTTCGGGAGTGTGTAGAAGTAAGGAATAATTTTATTACTCCTCGAGAGGAAGTCTGCTTCATTTTTAGATATATGACCCCTGGATTCGGCCTCCTGGACCAGATCAGTGATACGATTCTGGAGTTCAGGGGAGGGATCTGTGGTAAGTGGTAGGTAATTGTTGGTGTCACTCAATAATTCTTCACATACCCTCTCATAATCCCTAGTGTTTTGGATTACGATGCCGCCGCCTTTATCGGCTGGTTTGATGGTAATAGCGTTGTTGTTTTTTAGTTTATCAAGTGCCCGGTACTCCTCGGCACTGAAGTTGCCATAGTGGTGCGGTTCAGGGCATGCTTCCAAATCCAAGAACACTGCTTGTTCGAAAGCTGTAATAGCAGCTGGTACAGTGTGCGGAGGGGGTACAAACGTCGATTTTGGTCTCAGGCCAGTATCTCCCTTACGCATTTCTGCATCAGGATCCTCTTTCCCTTCAAAAAAGGCCTTCAGTTTTAATTTGCGGAAAAAATCCGTGAGTTCACAATGTAATTTAAATTTATCAGGACGAGCTGTAGGAACAAACCCCAGTCCTTTCTCTAATACTCGTTGTTCCGTAGGTGTGAGTTCCAAATCCGACAAGTTGGTGATTAGACTTGTTGGTTGCTGGTCCCTGGTTGTGGTGTCTGGCTCCTCGTGCGGTTCCCGACAGCTTCGTCTGTTTGCCAGGAAACTTGGTTGGGGGTTCTCTTGTTCCTCCCTCTGCCTCTGCGGCCCCGTTCTAAAAAAGGCTGCTGGTATTGGTTTTGGGGGGGAGGAGGGTGATGCCATCCTGGGTTCCAACCCATCATAGGAAATTGTGGGTGTGGAAAGGGGAATGGTGGCGGCCCGTATCCGGCATGTGGTGCCATTGCCCAACTTGGTGCTTGGTTGTGATTCTGGAATCTTTGATTGCCTCTGTGGCCTCTATTGCCTCGTCTCCCTCCTCGTTTGTATGAGCCTGTGCTTGACCCACTACTATTGGAGGAATTATCATCTGTTGCATCTGATTCATTTAAGCCCTTTGTAGGTGCTGTATAATCAGGGTCAGCGTAAGGGTAAGTTTTGTTGAATTCAAATTTCTTAAGGTCTTTCTGAAATTTGGTTAGTTTAGACTGCAATAGGTTTTCTTTATATTCATTCATTTCACGATTGATCTCATCTAGTTTCTTTTTGTAGCCGGTCACAGTTGTTTTAAATTGTGATTCCGTCTCCTGTATTTCTATCAATAGGATGTCAGAGAGACGCAGGGCAGTCTTAATGATCAGGACGAGCCAATCACGCGTGCAATGCCACGCGATCATGGCCCAATCTTTCCTAAATTGCGCATCATCTAGAAAGATGCGGGGGGCATTGGTCACCAAAAGGCCTTTTGGTGCTGAGTTGGAAGTCAGGTATTGCTTCATTATCGTCCCATGTAAGATGGTGCGTATACGATCACGTTTCTGTTCCGTTAATTTCTCCCAGTCTGAGGTGTGTGCTATGGCTTGTGAGATTGCCGGGTCTGCAAAGAGATTGGCATCTGCCATTATCGCATCTATTTCTGCTTCCGAGAAGGTTAGTCCCAGATTCGACATTATGTGATCTGCTTGGTAGGTGGTACTCAATCAGAATTGAGGGTAAACCAATTGAAGGTCTCTTGGTTTCAGGAGGGGGAAAAAGGGGAAGAGAAAAAGAGAAAATCTCTCACAGCTGTACGCTGCTTAAATATTTACAAACAACAAGAGAGAGAGGGAGAGTCACGAACACTCTTAGTCCCCAAATTATAATATGTAACAACAACAAAAGAGTGTTCCTGTTCTGGTTAAGGTGGAAAAAGGCACAGAGCACAAGGAAACAACAAAGCCCAATAGGTTTGTTAGGAAAGCCCTCACTCACCGACCTGGTCGGTGACTTGCTTCATCATCGGGCCCCACCGGGTGTGACCGAATGTCACCCCGGTGTGCTTCGACGCCAGAATTACTGCGGAGCTGGTTTTTGTGATGGGAGGGCTATGTGAAAAAGTACGTGAATAGTGTCAAGTGGTGAGATTAAAATTGCCTTGTATGTGTCAAAAATTTAATTTTAATCAAAGACCATCAAGGACAAGGTTAAAAAATGTGTAGGTGAGTAGGGCCAACTAATTGGATGGTCTTACTCCCACTAGCATTAAGTGAAGATGTGAATGGTCAACATGGACATGTTTCAGCCGGTGTGGTATCATTAACCTGGCATTCGTCAGGACCTATGGTGTTAAACCTCGGCGGTATGGGCACTCTAAGGCCCACCCTACCAGAGGACTTGAAAGTTAAAAGTCTGTGAAGTGCAAAAAAACGGAGGCGGGCTTCACCACCCGAAGGTAGGACGCACACAACTCCAGCCTCTAAAATTTAGAGACTAAAAATAAAAGGCACCTGTGAAGGTTAAAAAACACAGACAACACAAGACAAAAGAAACATAATTAGAATATTTTGTCAATTGATTTAGCCAAATTCAGTCTATTACTAGTGCTCATAGTGCCAGGGTGCACCACTCATGCATGATAGCAGAGGTGCGTGGCTCTGCCGGTGGCTGAGGCTACACGATAAGACATATTGTTAATATGGTGGCACTGTCAAGGTAGATTGCCAATTTTGCAAAATCTAACTGTGTGAGTGCACAGGGGAGGGTATTGATACGTGAAATGAGGGCGAAATGGCAGTGAGAATAAACACGCAACATTCTGTCACTCATCGATCAATGGGCCAAATGGCCAGTGGCCAGTCGGCAATGAAGCAGTCAAAAAGTGGCGAGAAAGAGGGAGAGTCTCACTTCACCAGGGATGAAAATCCACCCCATAGACCGCGGGAGGGAGGGGACGGCGCATTTGGCACATCCTGCAAAGCAAAACAGAGGGAGGAAAAGGGACACCAAAACCTGGTCAAGCAGCAGTTAACAGTACTTAGCTCTGAATGATTTCTCAGCCGGACTCGTACTCACGCCCACGGCGTCCGTCTCCTGCAGATACGCCTAATCGCCCTCGGGACCGGGTCTCGTCGATCCGGTTGGGAAGAGCGAAGGCGGTTTTATGCGTTGCCGGTGAGGAAAAAGGCGCGACACCGCTTCCGGGAGTCTCAGCCTTCCTACCGCGCATGCGTGGAGGCTGTACTCCAGGACTAGACTGCTAGCCTGGTCCGGGCAGGGTACTCACTTCCGGTCGATTGCGCGCGGATGGAGGCGCATGCGCAGGCTTGATTTGCTTGGGAATTCGGGACAGTGACACTACTCGTAATGCGCATGCGCAGACGAGGTGAAACTGGAATGCGAAAGGAAACACAAGAGCGCAATTTTGTTGATGTGCGCGTGAGGGGTATAATCAGAGTCAGTCAAAAGTACAACTGGCCCACGAGTTCAGGATGGGTGTTACCAAGACCAGTTGAGTAATAAAACTGATCTAGGAAAGTTAAATAGTTGAAGCAACACCGTAGCAGACAGGGGAGTTGGTGGGAACAGATACAGATCTTGGGATAACAGATATTAATTTCAGTTATTTATTTTAGAACAGAGCCCCAAGGTATGTCGTCATTGAGGCCATTAGTGTGGGTGCCCAAGCGGTACACCCAACGCTGTTCCTTTTCAAACAGTCTCTCAGATATATTGGGGCCCCCAACGATTTGTTCAATCACAGTCCATTTCAGGTCGTTGGTGGTGTGATTGGTCTGGAGAAAATGGTCACTCATTCTTGTCGTAGCTTTTTTGCACCTGATATTACTTCTGTGCTCACATATCCGTAGCCTGATTTTTCGGGTTGTCATTCCCACGTAACGGAGTGAGCATGGGCAGGTGACGAGGTACACGACATTGACAGAGTTACAGTTAGTGTGGGCTTTCTGCCACCAGGTTTTCCCGGGTTCAAGAGTCAAGGATTTTGTAGGGGTAGTCAGGTGACAGACAGAGCAGTTTGAACACGGGAAGTGGCCCGTCACTTTAGGAAGATTCCAAGTGTCAGTGATACTCCTCATCGGGGTTGCAGGTAGTATTTTAGGTCTGGTGTGGACCAGAGCATCCTTGAGACTGTGCCCTTTCTTAAAGGAAAACAGTGGTTTTTGCCAGTCCTTCTTGATGCTGGTGACGATTTTCCAGTTCTTGTTTATTGATTTTTTCAACTGGTTGGATAGTGCACCGTACGTGGTTACACACGTGAGGGGGACTTCTGTTGTTGTTATTTTTGTAGTCGGTTCCAGAAGTGCTTCCCGTGGTTGATTCCGTGCACGTTTGAAGCCTTTGTTTAGTAGGTGGCTGGGGTAGCCTCTTTGTGCCAGTTTAGCTGTTAGATCAGTTGATTGGGTTTTAAAATCAACTAAGTTGCTGCAGTTCCGGCGGATCCGTAAATATTGACCATACGGGAGGTTCTCCCTTAGTGGGCGAGGATGAAAGCTGGAGAACTGTAACAGGTTATTCTTAGCTGTAGCTTTGTAATGAGTTTTGGTAGTTAAGGTTGTTCCACTCTTAGTGATAACCACATCAAGAAACACCACCTCCGTAGTGCTCACTGTATGGGTGAATTTCAGGTATCTGTTAAGTGTATTTAGCCAGCTCAGGAAATCCGTTAGCCTTTCCATGCTGCCCTTCCAGATGAGCAGCACGTCATCAATATACCTTTTCCAGTATGTGATGTTTCTGCAGAACGGGTTGTTAGTAGACAGTATGTTTTTAGCCTCGAAGTCAGCGACATACAACCCCGCTATACTGGGGGCAAATGTACTGCCCATCGAGGTACCCGAGCATTGTAGGAAGAGACGCCCTTGGTATGCGAAGAAGTTTTCTTTCAGTGCGATGGTGGCACATTCAGTTATGAAGTCTCTGGGGGTGTTATATTCCCAAGTGGTAGAGTGCAGGGCAGCCTTTAGTACCGTTATAGTCTCGTCTTGCGGGATACTGGTATATAGGCTCTCAATGTCTAAGGTGGCCAAGATGATGGTATCTGGCTCAAAAGAAATTGCCTGCAGTTGATGTAGCAGGCTTTTCGTGTCCTTGAGGTATGTCGGTGTGTTTTGCACAATTGGTTTCAAGAACTGGTCACAAAAGGTGGACAGGGGTTCTAATATGGACCCGATTCCTGACACAATTGGGCGTCCAGGCGGGGGCAATTTATTTTTATGAGTCTTCGGGAGTGTGTAGAAGTAAGGAATAATTTTATTACTCCTCGAGAGGAAGTCTGCTTCATTTTTAGATATATGACCCCTGGATTCGGCCTCCTGGACCAGATCAGTGATACGATTCTGGAGTTCAGGGGAGGGATCTGTGGTAAGTGGTAGGTAATTGTTGGTGTCACTCAATAATTCTTCACATACCCTCTCATAATCCCTAGTGTTTTGGATTACGATGCCGCCGCCTTTATCGGCTGGTTTGATGGTAATAGCGTTGTTGTTTTTTAGTTTATCAAGTGCCCGGTACTCCTCGGCACTGAAGTTGCCATAGTGGTGCGGTTCAGGGCATGCTTCCAAATCCAAGAACACTGCTTGTTCGAAAGCTGTAATAGCAGCTGGTACAGTGTGCGGAGGGGGTACAAACGTCGATTTTGGTCTCAGGCCAGTATCTCCCTTACGCATTTCTGCATCAGGATCCTCTTTCCCTTCAAAAAAGGCCTTCAGTTTTAATTTGCGGAAAAAATCCGTGAGTTCACAATGTAATTTAAATTTATCAGGACGAGCTGTAGGAACAAACCCCAGTCCTTTCTCTAATACTCGTTGTTCCGTAGGTGTGAGTTCCAAATCCGACAAGTTGGTGATTAGACTTGTTGGTTGCTGGTCCCTGGTTGTGGTGTCTGGCTCCTCGTGCGGTTCCCGACAGCTTCGTCTGTTTGCCAGGAAACTTGGTTGGGGGTTCTCTTGTTCCTCCCTCTGCCTCTGCGGCCCCGTTCTAAAAAAGGCTGCTGGTATTGGTTTTGGGGGGGAGGAGGGTGATGCCATCCTGGGTTCCAACCCATCATAGGAAATTGTGGGTGTGGAAAGGGGAATGGTGGCGGCCCGTATCCGGCATGTGGTGCCATTGCCCAACTTGGTGCTTGGTTGTGATTCTGGAATCTTTGATTGCCTCTGTGGCCTCTATTGCCTCGTCTCCCTCCTCGTTTGTATGAGCCTGTGCTTGACCCACTACTATTGGAGGAATTATCATCTGTTGCATCTGATTCATTTAAGCCCTTTGTAGGTGCTGTATAATCAGGGTCAGCGTAAGGGTAAGTTTTGTTGAATTCAAATTTCTTAAGGTCTTTCTGAAATTTGGTTAGTTTAGACTGCAATAGGTTTTCTTTATATTCATTCATTTCACGATTGATCTCATCTAGTTTCTTTTTGTAGCCGGTCACAGTTGTTTTAAATTGTGATTCCGTCTCCTGTATTTCTATCAATAGGATGTCAGAGAGACGCAGGGCAGTCTTAATGATCAGGACGAGCCAATCACGCGTGCAATGCCACGCGATCATGGCCCAATCTTTCCTAAATTGCGCATCATCTAGAAAGATGCGGGGGGCATTGGTCACCAAAAGGCCTTTTGGTGCTGAGTTGGAAGTCAGGTATTGCTTCATTATCGTCCCATGTAAGATGGTGCGTATACGATCACGTTTCTGTTCCGTTAATTTCTCCCAGTCTGAGGTGTGTGCTATGGCTTGTGAGATTGCCGGGTCTGCAAAGAGATTGGCATCTGCCATTATCGCATCTATTTCTGCTTCCGAGAAGGTTAGTCCCAGATTCGACATTATGTGATCTGCTTGGTAGGTGGTACTCAATCAGAATTGAGGGTAAACCAATTGAAGGTCTCTTGGTTTCAGGAGGGGGAAAAAGGGGAAGAGAAAAAGAGAAAATCTCTCACAGCTGTACGCTGCTTAAATATTTACAAACAACAAGAGAGAGAGGGAGAGTCACGAACACTCTTAGTCCCCAAATTATAATATGGACTGGCAAAAACCACTGTTTTCCTTTAAGAAAGGGCACAGTCTCAAGGATGCTCTGGTCCACACCAGACCTAAAATACTACCTGCAACCCCGATGAGGAGTATCACTGACACTTGGAATCTTCCTAAAGTGACGGGCCACTTCCCGTGTTCAAACTGCTCTGTCTGTCACCTGACTACCCCTACAAAATCCTTGACTCTTGAACCCGGGAAAACCTGGTGGCAGAAAGCCCACACTAACTGTAACTCTGTCAATGTCGTGTACCTCGTCACCTGCCCATGCTCACTCCGTTACGTGGGAATGACAACCCGAAAAATCAGGCTACGGATATGTGAGCACAGAAGTAATATCAGGTGCAAAAAAGCTACGACAAGAATGAGTGACCATTTTCTCCAGACCAATCACACCACCAACGACCTGAAATGGACTGTGATTGAACAAATCGTTGGGGGCCCCAATATATCTGAGAGACTGTTTGAAAAGGAACAGCGTTGGGTGTACCGCTTGGGCACCCACACTAATGGCCTCAATGACGACATACCTTGGGGCTCTGTTCTAAAATAAATAACTGAAATTAATATCTGTTATCCCAAGATCTGTATCTGTTCCCACCAACTCCCCTGTCTGCTACGGTGTTGCTTCAACTATTTAACTTTCCTAGATCAGTTTTATTACTCAACTGGTCTTGGTAACACCCATCCTGAACTCGTGGGCCAGTTGTACTTTTGACTGACTCTGATTATACCCCTCACGCGCACATCAACAAAATTGCGCTCTTGTGTTTCCTTTCGCATTCCAGTTTCACCTCGTCTGCGCATGCGCATTACGAGTAGTGTCACTGTCCCGAATTCCCAAGCAAATCAAGCCTGCGCATGCGCCTCCATCCGCGCGCAATCGACCGGAAGTGAGTACCCTGCCCGGACCAGGCTAGCAGTCTAGTCCTGGAGTACAGCCTCCACGCATGCGCGGTAGGAAGGCTGAGACTCCCGGAAGCGGTGTCGCGCCTTTTTCCTCACCGGCAACGCATAAAACCGCCTTCGCTCTTCCCAACCGGATCGACGAGACCCGGTCCCGAGGGCGATTAGGCGTATCTGCAGGAGACGGACGCCGTGGGCGTGAGTACGAGTCCGGCTGAGAAATCATTCAGAGCTAAGTACTGTTAACTGCTGCTTGACCAGGTTTTGGTGTCCCTTTTCCTCCCTCTGTTTTGCTTTGCAGGATGTGCCAAATGCGCCGTCCCCTCCCTCCCGCGGTCTATGGGGTGGATTTTCATCCCTGGTGAAGTGAGACTCTCCCTCTTTCTCGCCACTTTTTGACTGCTTCATTGCCGACTGGCCACTGGCCATTTGGCCCATTGATCGATGAGTGACAGAATGTTGCGTGTTTATTCTCACTGCCATTTCGCCCTCATTTCACGTATCAATACCCTCCCCTGTGCACTCACACAGTTAGATTTTGCAAAATTGGCAATCTACCTTGACAGTGCCACCATATTAACAATATGTCTTATCGTGTAGCCTCAGCCACCGGCAGAGCCACGCACCTCTGCTATCATGCATGAGTGGTGCACCCTGGCACTATGAGCACTAGTAATAGACTGAATTTGGCTAAATCAATTGACAAAATATTCTAATTATGTTTCTTTTGTCTTGTGTTGTCTGTGTTTTTTAACCTTCACAGGTGCCTTTTATTTTTAGTCTCTAAATTTTAGAGGCTGGAGTTGTGTGCGTCCTACCTTCGGGTGGTGAAGCCCGCCTCCGTTTTTTTGCACTTCACAGACTTTTAACTTTCAAGTCCTCTGGTAGGGTGGGCCTTAGAGTGCCCATACCGCCGAGGTTTAACACCATAGGTCCTGACGAATGCCAGGTTAATGATACCACACCGGCTGAAACATGTCCATGTTGACCATTCACATCTTCACTTAATGCTAGTGGGAGTAAGACCATCCAATTAGTTGGCCCTACTCACCTACACATTTTTTAACCTTGTCCTTGATGGTCTTTGATTAAAATTAAATTTTTGACACATACAAGGCAATTTTAATCTCACCACTTGACACTATTCACGTACTTTTTCACATAGCCCTCCCATCACAAAAACCAGCTCCGCAGTAATTCTGGCGTCGAAGCACACCGGGGTGACATTCGGTCACACCCGGTGGGGCCCGATGATGAAGCAAGTCACCGACCAGGTCGGTGAGTGAGGGCTTTCCTAACAAACCTATTGGGCTTTGTTGTTTCCTTGTGCTCTGTGCCTTTTTCCACCTTAACCAGAACAGGAACACTCTTTTGTTGTTGTTACATATTATAATTTGGGGACTAAGAGTGTTCGTGACTCTCCCTCTCTCTCTTGTTGTTTGTAAATATTTAAGCAGCGTACAGCTGTGAGAGATTTTCTCTTTTTCTCTTCCCCTTTTTCCCCCTCCTGAAACCAAGAGACCTTCAATTGGTTTACCCTCAATTCTGATTGAGTACCACCTACCAAGCAGATCACATAATGTCGAATCTGGGACTAACCTTCTCGGAAGCAGAAATAGATGCGATAATGGCAGATGCCAATCTCTTTGCAGACCCGGCAATCTCACAAGCCATAGCACACACCTCAGACTGGGAGAAATTAACGGAACAGAAACGTGATCGTATACGCACCATCTTACATGGGACGATAATGAAGCAATACCTGACTTCCAACTCAGCACCAAAAGGCCTTTTGGTGACCAATGCCCCCCGCATCTTTCTAGATGATGCGCAATTTAGGAAAGATTGGGCCATGATCGCGTGGCATTGCACGCGTGATTGGCTCGTCCTGATCATTAAGACTGCCCTGCGTCTCTCTGACATCCTATTGATAGAAATACAGGAGACGGAATCACAATTTAAAACAACTGTGACCGGCTACAAAAAGAAACTAGATGAGATCAATCGTGAAATGAATGAATATAAAGAAAACCTATTGCAGTCTAAACTAACCAAATTTCAGAAAGACCTTAAGAAATTTGAATTCAACAAAACTTACCCTTACGCTGACCCTGATTATACAGCACCTACAAAGGGCTTAAATGAATCAGATGCAACAGATGATAATTCCTCCAATAGTAGTGGGTCAAGCACAGGCTCATACAAACGAGGAGGGAGACGAGGCAATAGAGGCCACAGAGGCAATCAAAGATTCCAGAATCACAACCAAGCACCAAGTTGGGCAATGGCACCACATGCCGGATACGGGCCGCCACCATTCCCCTTTCCACACCCACAATTTCCTATGATGGGTTGGAACCCAGGATGGCATCACCCTCCTCCCCCCCAAAACCAATACCAGCAGCCTTTTTTAGAACGGGGCCGCAGAGGCAGAGGGAGGAACAAGAGAACCCCCAACCAAGTTTCCTGGCAAACAGACGAAGCTGTCGGGAACCGCACGAGGAGCCAGACACCACAACCAGGGACCAGCAACCAACAAGTCTAATCACCAACTTGTCGGATTTGGAACTCACACCTACGGAACAACGAGTATTAGAGAAAGGACTGGGGTTTGTTCCTACAGCTCGTCCTGATAAATTTAAATTACATTGTGAACTCACGGATTTTTTCCGCAAATTAAAACTGAAGGCCTTTTTTGAAGGGAAAGAGGATCCTGATGCAGAAATGCGTAAGGGAGATACTGGCCTGAGACCAAAATCGACGTTTGTACCCCCTCCGCACACTGTACCAGCTGCTATTACAGCTTTCGAACAAGCAGTGTTCTTGGATTTGGAAGCATGCCCTGAACCGCACCACTATGGCAACTTCAGTGCCGAGGAGTACCGGGCACTTGATAAACTAAAAAACAACAACGCTATTACCATCAAACCAGCCGATAAAGGCGGCGGCATCGTAATCCAAAACACTAGGGATTATGAGAGGGTATGTGAAGAATTATTGAGTGACACCAACAATTACCTACCACTTACCACAGATCCCTCCCCTGAACTCCAGAATCGTATCACTGATCTGGTCCAGGAGGCCGAATCCAGGGGTCATATATCTAAAAATGAAGCAGACTTCCTCTCGAGGAGTAATAAAATTATTCCTTACTTCTACACACTCCCGAAGACTCATAAAAATAAATTGCCCCCGCCTGGACGCCCAATTGTGTCAGGAATCGGGTCCATATTAGAACCCCTGTCCACCTTTTGTGACCAGTTCTTGAAACCAATTGTGCAAAACACACCGACATACCTCAAGGACACGAAAAGCCTGCTACATCAACTGCAGGCAATTTCTTTTGAGCCAGATACCATCATCTTGGCCACCTTAGACATTGAGAGCCTATATACCAGTATCCCGCAAGACGAGACTATAACGGTACTAAAGGCTGCCCTGCACTCTACCACTTGGGAATATAACACCCCCAGAGACTTCATAACTGAATGTGCCACCATCGCACTGAAAGAAAACTTCTTCGCATACCAAGGGCGTCTCTTCCTACAATGCTCGGGTACCTCGATGGGCAGTACATTTGCCCCCAGTATAGCGGGGTTGTATGTCGCTGACTTCGAGGCTAAAAACATACTGTCTACTAACAACCCGTTCTGCAGAAACATCACATACTGGAAAAGGTATATTGATGACGTGCTGCTCATCTGGAAGGGCAGCATGGAAAGGCTAACGGATTTCCTGAGCTGGCTAAATACACTTAACAGATACCTGAAATTCACCCATACAGTGAGCACTACGGAGGTGGTGTTTCTTGATGTGGTTATCACTAAGAGTGGAACAACCTTAACTACCAAAACTCATTACAAAGCTACAGCTAAGAATAACCTGTTACAGTTCTCCAGCTTTCATCCTCGCCCACTAAGGGAGAACCTCCCGTATGGTCAATATTTACGGATCCGCCGGAACTGCAGCAACTTAGTTGATTTTAAAACCCAATCAACTGATCTAACAGCTAAACTGGCACAAAGAGGCTACCCCAGCCACCTACTAAACAAAGGCTTCAAACGTGCACGGAATCAACCACGGGAAGCACTTCTGGAACCGACTACAAAAATAACAACAACAGAAGTCCCCCTCACGTGTGTAACCACGTACGGTGCACTATCCAACCAGTTGAAAAAATCAATAAACAAGAACTGGAAAATCGTCACCAGCATCAAGAAGGACTGGCAAAAACCACTGTTTTCCTTTAAGAAAGGGCACAGTCTCAAGGATGCTCTGGTCCACACCAGACCTAAAATACTACCTGCAACCCCGATGAGGAGTATCACTGACACTTGGAATCTTCCTAAAGTGACGGGCCACTTCCCGTGTTCAAACTGCTCTGTCTGTCACCTGACTACCCCTACAAAATCCTTGACTCTTGAACCCGGGAAAACCTGGTGGCAGAAAGCCCACACTAACTGTAACTCTGTCAATGTCGTGTACCTCGTCACCTGCCCATGCTCACTCCGTTACGTGGGAATGACAACCCGAAAAATCAGGCTACGGATATGTGAGCACAGAAGTAATATCAGGTGCAAAAAAGCTACGACAAGAATGAGTGACCATTTTCTCCAGACCAATCACACCACCAACGACCTGAAATGGACTGTGATTGAACAAATCGTTGGGGGCCCCAATATATCTGAGAGACTGTTTGAAAAGGAACAGCGTTGGGTGTACCGCTTGGGCACCCACACTAATGGCCTCAATGACGACATACCTTGGGGCTCTGTTCTAAAATAAATAACTGAAATTAATATCTGTTATCCCAAGATCTGTATCTGTTCCCACCAACTCCCCTGTCTGCTACGGTGTTGCTTCAACTATTTAACTTTCCTAGATCAGTTTTATTACTCAACTGGTCTTGGTAACACCCATCCTGAACTCGTGGGCCAGTTGTACTTTTGACTGACTCTGATTATACCCCTCACGCGCACATCAACAAAATTGCGCTCTTGTGTTTCCTTTCGCATTCCAGTTTCACCTCGTCTGCGCATGCGCATTACGAGTAGTGTCACTGTCCCGAATTCCCAAGCAAATCAAGCCTGCGCATGCGCCTCCATCCGCGCGCAATCGACCGGAAGTGAGTACCCTGCCCGGACCAGGCTAGCAGTCTAGTCCTGGAGTACAGCCTCCACGCATGCGCGGTAGGAAGGCTGAGACTCCCGGAAGCGGTGTCGCGCCTTTTTCCTCACCGGCAACGCATAAAACCGCCTTCGCTCTTCCCAACCGGATCGACGAGACCCGGTCCCGAGGGCGATTAGGCGTATCTGCAGGAGACGGACGCCGTGGGCGTGAGTACGAGTCCGGCTGAGAAATCATTCAGAGCTAAGTACTGTTAACTGCTGCTTGACCAGGTTTTGGTGTCCCTTTTCCTCCCTCTGTTTTGCTTTGCAGGATGTGCCAAATGCGCCGTCCCCTCCCTCCCGCGGTCTATGGGGTGGATTTTCATCCCTGGTGAAGTGAGACTCTCCCTCTTTCTCGCCACTTTTTGACTGCTTCATTGCCGACTGGCCACTGGCCATTTGGCCCATTGATCGATGAGTGACAGAATGTTGCGTGTTTATTCTCACTGCCATTTCGCCCTCATTTCACGTATCAATACCCTCCCCTGTGCACTCACACAGTTAGATTTTGCAAAATTGGCAATCTACCTTGACAGTGCCACCATATTAACAATATGTCTTATCGTGTAGCCTCAGCCACCGGCAGAGCCACGCACCTCTGCTATCATGCATGAGTGGTGCACCCTGGCACTATGAGCACTAGTAATAGACTGAATTTGGCTAAATCAATTGACAAAATATTCTAATTATGTTTCTTTTGTCTTGTGTTGTCTGTGTTTTTTAACCTTCACAGGTGCCTTTTATTTTTAGTCTCTAAATTTTAGAGGCTGGAGTTGTGTGCGTCCTACCTTCGGGTGGTGAAGCCCGCCTCCGTTTTTTTGCACTTCACAGACTTTTAACTTTCAAGTCCTCTGGTAGGGTGGGCCTTAGAGTGCCCATACCGCCGAGGTTTAACACCATAGGTCCTGACGAATGCCAGGTTAATGATACCACACCGGCTGAAACATGTCCATGTTGACCATTCACATCTTCACTTAATGCTAGTGGGAGTAAGACCATCCAATTAGTTGGCCCTACTCACCTACACATTTTTTAACCTTGTCCTTGATGGTCTTTGATTAAAATTAAATTTTTGACACATACAAGGCAATTTTAATCTCACCACTTGACACTATTCACGTACTTTTTCACATAGCCCTCCCATCACAAAAACCAGCTCCGCAGTAATTCTGGCGTCGAAGCACACCGGGGTGACATTCGGTCACACCCGGTGGGGCCCGATGATGAAGCAAGTCACCGACCAGGTCGGTGAGTGAGGGCTTTCCTAACAAACCTATTGGGCTTTGTTGTTTCCTTGTGCTCTGTGCCTTTTTCCACCTTAACCAGAACAGGAACACTCTTTTGTTGTTGTTACATATTATAATTTGGGGACTAAGAGTGTTCGTGACTCTCCCTCTCTCTCTTGTTGTTTGTAAATAAAAAAGAAAGAAAGACATAGTCTGTAACCAATGCTCTTTAAGATTAACTCAATCATTCAGCAGAAATTTGTGCTGCAGTACAACTAGCAACTTGCAAGCGCATTACATAACTATTGAGGCCAGTATCTATCTAACCTCACACTTCTTCATCCTTGCTCTAACATTAGTGGGAGTTTAAGGAACAAATTCTATGAGCACTGTGGACTTCCATTGGAGTCGACTATGAAAGTACACCAGTCTTATTCTTCTTCTTATCTCTTGTTTTGGAAAATTGGTACGTTATTTTCTGCAAGCCGGCATAATGCCAGCGCGGTAAACTTGCACCCGAGAAAAAGAGACGCACGCCATGAGGAGTGACCTAGACTTGCGTTGCCGTTGCGTTACTGTACCCGTCCAGTACATGCAGGTGGTGAATCTCTTACTTTTCTATTACGGGTGGCACTGAGAATACTCTGTTACAACTCAAGGGCTACTGCTTAATTAATTTAACTTTCACCCTACAGTGGAAATGAGTACTAGAAATGGAAAATTGAAGAAGATAAATAATCTGATTATCTATCACTTCACATGGGATGTTTTTGCTTATATATGGGATGACTTTAGGTGCTTTGCTTTTTATTGAGTGACCAGTGATACATCCACACATGAATGACTGAGTACTACTAAACTTATTAAGAGAGGTAGGGAGTGGCCACCATAATAACCGGATCTATGCAGTGCTTGCAATACAAACTACTGCTACTATTTATGGTAGTATTTGGACAAAATTAAAAGTTCTTTTCCTTGCCTTTCCTACACTGGAACGGACGTGCGGGTGCAGTGTTACATGCTCTTCAAAGTTACACTTAGTTCATCCACTGACCATCTACTCTCTCTAGATCATGGGTACTCACAAACTTTCTCTCAGGGGCTACATTTACAGTGTAGTTTGGGGCCGAGGGCCGCACTGGTGGGGGCGGAGTCAGAGGGGGCGGGGCTAAAGCAAAACGATAACTTGTGACCATGAGGTTGCACACAGGTCCCTGCAGCAGATGCCCTCATCCACTGAGCCACCAGACCCAGCATTTACATACATCTCTCTCCCTCCTGCTCTCCCTCCTGCCCTCCCTCCATCTCTCTCTCCCTCCTGCCCTCCCTCTCCCTCCCCCTCTGTCATCTCACTGTGTGTGTGTCTATCTGTGTCAGCCTTCAGCCCGGGTTGAGACCGCTTCCTCAACGCGCACACACAGACAACAACACCAAAGTACTTAACAGGTCTTTAAAAGACCATTAACATATTATTGAGGCTTTGTTTGTTTTAGCGCCCCTGCTTCTCCACCCTGACAATCACTGCTTGCCCGGCCCCACAGAGCAGAGGCTTTGTTCTATTTCACCTCTTTGTGGCCTTGCATCTCCACTCTGCTCTGTGGGGGCCGGGGGAGCAGTGATTGTCAGAGTGGAGATGCAGGGGCGCTAACAGGTGAAATACAAAAAAGCCTCTGCTCTGTGGGGGCCGGGGGAGCAGTGATTGTCTGCAAGGTCTGCGCACCGCCAACGAAGGCTTGCCGGGCCACCACCGGCCCGCGGGCCGTACTAGGAGTACCCCTGCTCTAGATACACATATGCTATCTAAGAGTCAGATAGTAGCATGATCCAGGTATATGGACACATACAGTTTCTGTGTCACCCACCCAGGCTGTTGTCCTTCCACCCATCATTGCTTCATCATTCACCCAGCCATGCATCTCATATTCTTGCCTTCCCAGCTAGTCTTCAATCTCAATAAGTAAGGAATATATAAGAGCTTACCTCTGGCCGCCACCACCACCGTCTCAACTCTCACAGCTGCCGCCGCCGCCTCCTCCCCTGAAGAATCGCCCTCCGCCTCCGTGTCGAGCACCACCACCTCCACACTGGCCCCGCCACCAGATGTTCCACCTACAAAGTACATTTAGGAATGTTAGAATAAAGCACTCACTAGTCACTAGTATTTGGTCTAGGAATGAAGACATGTGAAAACAATGTAATTTGTGACTGTCTACGTTAAACTTAAAAAAAATGTCCCTTTTTCCAGGGAAGGTTGTCTTGCTGCACTTTTAGGCACAACTGATGAAATCTGTTTTTTTAACACGCACCATTTTTCTCCACACAGACAGAAGATGGACTTCTAACAACAAGATCAAGTTGAAACCAGGTGAGAGCTCGGCTCGACCACAAGAAATGTCTTCAATTAATCGTCAGCACTAACCACTTTTCCATTATCAGTTAAACGTTTAGTTTTATTATGACTTCATTTTAATAAATGTGTTTACTTTTAATAAAGCTTTTAAACTTAAATACAATCTGTGTTTTTTGGTCCAGACTAGAGTGACTGAGCGAAAGGTTTTGCAATTTTTGCAAGCATGAGTCCAGATAGAACAGTTCAAAAGACATTATGGACAATCCCAGAGGACTGCACTAAGTTGATAGAGCTATTGCTGACTAGAATCATGGGAGTTTCGCCAACCGTGCAATCTTAGTTAGCTACACAGACAGACTAATAAGAATAATCTAGTAATACCACAGGGAGTCATAGTAGAGGCAGGATAAGAATTTAGATACAGTCTACAAGAAGAGCAAAGACAATTTTGAAAAAAGTCAAATGAGGAACGCTAGGAAAAATGGGTACTAGTCTAAAATGAAAACTTACTGGGGCCAGCAGAGGAGCCCTCGCCTGCCCGATCCTGGCCCTGTTGATGAACAGCATCCGCCGCCTGCTGCTCCTGTGTCCTCCTCTCGCCCCTGGGGGGAGCTGACGTACAACATGAAAGAAAGAACAGAAAACATGGATGATTGTTGCTTGTCAATGTCAACCAAATCAAACATTTCAAAAGAACAATAACAAAATATTTCTGCGAAATTATATTGATTATGGTTACTTTTCATTTATTTGCGGACCTGTGACTTCGAAAGTCACGTAACTCACTAAACAAAGTACTGAAACGTTCACCTAGGACTGGCAGGCAGCAGTCCGCAGGCAAGACGCAAAGTGACAGACAAACTCCATTGTGATTTCAGTCAGATCAGTGACAACACTAACAGTTGCCTGCTACATTACCAGTCATTTAAATAGTCAAACTATCAATCCACCGCCACTATTTTTCTTATTGTCAGGGTTACAAAGGAAGGGGCAGATTTAAGCCCTTGCGGCTCTTTTGCGCCGTTCTTGCGTGACTTTTGTGACGCAGCAGCTAAACAAAAAAGGGCGCCATGGTGCGGCGTATAATATTATAACAACGTGACGCGTTTGGGAGATGCATCCCGTTATAAAGCCCTGCGCCATCAGGGGGCGTTCCGGCGCAAGGGAGGGCATTCCTGCGCTGGAACACATCCTAATAGTGGCTGAGGGAAATCTACAAAATATCAATCAGTCACCTTTAGGACAATGATGCGTCACACAAACCCTGCACCTGCTTGAAGCAGACGTACGGCTTGACCCAGCATTGGGGAGATAGGGTACCCCAGAGCATTGATGGAGCTGCGCCATCGTTGCGACGCAACTCCAGCAGTAAAGCTTCGGTGACGTTTTGGGCCCATGGTGCGCCGCATTGCAAATACGGCGCACCATGTTTGGTGGTGGTAGCGGGCCGCACAATTAATGGCGCATCCCTGCTACTTTGCAGGGATGCGACGGTAATTGCAATTCTGCCCCTTAGGGGCATACTTACTTACGCGTTCTGGCGCATCTCCAGAGATGCGCCAGATCAAATGCGTCACGCAAAACTACCCTTGCGACACGGCAGATGTGCCTCATTTACAATGCGGCGCGCCCTGGCGCAAGGGTAGGCACTTGCGTGAGGCATCTCGTCACGTAAGAGCGGCGCATCGCTGGAGTCACGTCGCCAACGCAATGCAACTCCAGTAATGCTCAGGGCCACCCAATACTTAACATGCTGTGTCAGTCCTTTCGCCTGCTTCGAGCAGACATAAGGAATTGAATTGACGTAGCAGCGTCGCAGAAGTGCCTGCGTTAAATCTTGTACATTTCACGCAGGCAATTTTGCGAGGCGCACAGCCGCTGGACCGCGGCGCCCACCCTGCGTACTAGGAACGCACCCATTGTGGTGCAGGCCCATGGCTTTATAACATGACGCATCTCCCTAGATGCGTCATGCTGTAAATGACTCGCAGGGATGCGGCACGTTTACGCCGCTGTTGCGTCACGCAAGGCAACGTAAACGTGGCGCAAGGGGCTTGTAAATGTAATCTGCCCCCTAGTGTCTAGCATTACGCAGTTCTGTAAAGTACACTCATACATAATAGTTACTCAGGCCAATGAGACCACGAAATAGAAAACAAATAAGCATAGTAGCAACGCCACTGAGAAGGAGAGCAGTGCACCTGAAATGCACAGAAGATTTTGAAATATAATTTAACTACAATGTAATCGTCATCAGCGGCATTATTGGCTTGCTCCATGTAAAAAACAAATATTTGCAATACAACAACACAGAGCAGGAGAAAACATCATAGTAGTGAGTGATTAAATGGCTACTACTACTCACCAAGCCCGGGGATCTCCAAGCCGAGCTGGTCCAGCAGGTCGCGCTCGCGGTCCAGGAGGTCCGTCCAGCGATGGGTGACCTGGCTGTAGGTGCGCTGGACCCCGTAGAGGTGGGATATGGCCCAGCACACCTTCTCCCACCGCTTCCGGCGCTCCCGCATGTTGTAGCCGCCGGCCGCGATCCTGCCGCCTCCCGCGATGGTCCTGGGCAGGCGGCGCTGGACGAAGTAGACCAGCGCGCCCACTTCCTCCGGGCTGAAGATCTCCCGTCGCGTCACCTGCTCCCCCCTCAATCTCCCGCATGCTGTCCTGCCACTGGGTCCAGCACTACTCCCCGCCGCCGCTGCGGCCCTCAAGTGCCTGGGCAGCTTCACGGCGCCTGGCTTGACCATGGTCTGGGCAGGTAAGGTAGGAAGAAGTAGAAAATTAAGAAAGAATAGGATAGGGAAGAAGAAAAGAAAAGAGTTTAAAAAAGTAGTTTAAAAGTAAAGAAAAATAGCAGAAAAGACAAAAATATACAGCTAGGAAAAGAGAGGGATAGATAAGAAGCAAAATCGTAAAAAAAAAACTGAAAACAAGCAAAGGATGGCAAAGATACCAAGAGGATTAAACACCATGCCCAGACACAGGAAATGAATGAAAAACAAGATGGCCGGCGCCCGTTCACGAGCGCGAAAGAAAGTTCGCGCGAGATTTTCCTCGCGATCTCGTGCGAACCTGTAGATTTCCCGCGCGATCTCGTGCGAACCTCTACTCGCAATGCGCTTAGTGCGCGAGATTATACATAGCGGGCGGAAACGGAAATACGTCACGGAAACAAAATGGCCGCGCCCGTACTCGACCTTGGGGTAAATTCGCGTGTTGCGCTGCAAGCGGCTCGCGAATACTGCAAAAAAACTCGCGAAACAACAAGCCGCAAAAAAATAAAATGCTCATTCGCACGAATTGGCGGCTTCCGCGGTCGGTTTCGCACGACGCCGCGCCCCGCGAATAGCGCGAAAAAAACCGAAAAACGATTTCAGCAAAAGCAAAAGCAATGAGCAGGTGCAAAAGGTCAACCTCATGATTTGTAACGATTCTTTGTAGTGCTTCCTGAGGGGGCCCTCCAGAATTCGGTTGCCTGCTTGCAACTATTTTGTGTGACCCTGCTCTGACCTTAACTGTATGCCACAAAGGTCCTGATTTACAGCTAAAGGAGCAGACAAGCAGGTGCCAGGCTGGAACTTTAAATTCTTTCAGTGACACATTAATTAGCCCCCAATTCATTATTGTCAGTTGGGGCAGGGCAGGTGTTGTAACTAATTTTGCAACAATGAAAGCACTTAGCAAGTGCAAAAGATCACTAATCAGGGCGCACTAAGGAAGCAGGTGCCAGCTAAAAAAATATTCTGTGACACATTAATCAGCCCCAAATTAATTCAGGTCACTTGAGGCAGGGAAGGTGTGCTTTGCTTTGCCGAAAATAATGTACACTGGACAACCAGAGGGTGTGGTGATGAAACAGAGGGTGGCATGGGTGGGCCAGAGGGTGGCATGAGTAGTCAGAGAGTGGCAGTGGTGACAGAGAGTGGCAGTGATGAAGAAGAGTGTCCCAAACAGGCTGGACATGTAGAAACAACAAGTTCGCAAAACTTGCGACCCGACAGGTAAGTTCGCAAATTGCGAAATTGTAAAAACCCTCGCGAACTGGCAGAAACACGGGCGAACACAAAAAAAAAAATAAATCCGCAAATTCGCGGGAATTCGCGGATTTTGCGGATTGCGAATCCGCAAATCCGCAAAATTCGCGAACGCGAGATCCGCAAAATTCGCCCATGCTTAGCTCCCGTATGACGGTGGGAGCCCTGCGCCATGCCCGGGCGAAGTGCTAAAGGTGAGGCGGGCTCCCAAGTGGCCGAGGGAAGCCCTGCGTGTTCAGGAAACAAAGAGAGGCGGCCTGAGCAGATGCCGCCCCCGAGTAGAGGGAAGGAGGAGACGCGGCAAGGACAACCCAGTAAGACATTCCCAGCCACGCTGTGCCGGTGCGAGGCCGGGCGCAAGTGGAGAGCCACCGGAAGCTGCAGGAGACAGAGAAGAGCAAAGTGTACGGCCCCCAGAGCAGGTGAGTGGAGCTCCGTTGGGGCTCCGTTGTGTTGGTGCCTGTTCCAGGCACATTGACGGTGCTGGGCAGCCCAGTCTGGCAGAGGGCCGCCCCAGCAAAGGTGCAGAGTCTCTGTGGAGGCTCCGTGGCAGTCAGAGCGGCCCGTCTAGCAGCGGACTGCTCCAACGATGGGGGCATGTGTTCCAGTGCCACATGGGGGTCCGGAGGGCACAGAGGTGCAGGGCCCTCTCTATAGAGGGTGTTCCAGCTGCCCCACTCGCAGAGAGCAGCTGCACCAATGGGCTAATTTGATTGAAGGGGCCCCAGTGGGGGTCCCCAGGCACAGTGGTGCCAGTTCTTTACTTGCTTTACAGCAGCGCCGCAGTTGTGGGCCGCTGCAACGAGGGGGCTATCGTATTTCAGCAGTCCCTGAAAGGGACAGAAGCGGCACAGTGGTGCCAGGCCCCAGTTGGAGATTCACAGCTGCCTAGAAAGTAGTGGGCAGCTGCACCTTTTAGGCCATTGGTTTCTTTGGGGGACATGTATTGTGAGTTAGGAGTCAGATGCACTCCTTTGCTCCATCCCTGCACAGCTGCGCAGCACTTAGTGCCAGCTGCACCGTTTAGGTTTGCGCAGTGGCGCAATTGGATTTCGCTGCATTGGCAGCGCGCCTGACATTCTGGACACAGGGCATTTGAGCCCCTTATTATATCCAGTTGGCCAGGGGGATTGTTTATGTTTAACCAATTTATAAAGCGCACTTAGACCAAGGTTTCATGGCGCTGTTGAGACTGTACTGAGTAGCCTGTTCTGAAATGATAGCAATGGGAGAGGATTACTCATGTGCCTGTACAGCCATGTCTTAAGCTGCTTTCTGAATTGGAGCAGATGGGGACAGGAACGGATCTCCCATGGGAGTGAGTTCCAAAGTTGTGGCGCCAGGTAGCCAAAACAGCTTCCGCCGTGCCGTTTGCGTTTAAACTTTGTGCTGACCAGCAAGTTTTGATGTTTAGAGCGGAGGTCACGGGAAGGAATGTATCTAACGATTAAGCTGTTAATAAACATAGGACTGTAACAGTTTAGGGACTTAAATGTGAGACAGGCGGTTTTGAAGGTGGCACGTTGGAGAAGTGGGAGCCAGTGGAGCTTTTTTATCAGGGGTCTGGCCGATTGCCACTTAGGTTGTTGATATATCAATCGTGCCGCCTGGTTCTGCACAAGCTGGAGTCTCTTGATCTGAAAAGAGGGAAGGCCAAAATAGATTGAATTTGCATAATCTAAATGCGACAGGACTAGGCCAATCACAGCTTGTATCAGTGCTGCCTGGGTGAGCAGGTGATGTATCTTCTGGATTTTACGTAATTGGAAGAAACATTTAGAAACAACTGCTCCCACCTGGGTGTTAAGGGACAGGTCTCCATCAATAATCACCCCTAAGCTTTTTACGGAGGAGGAGGGTTTAGGAAAAGGCCTCAGTTCGGCCGGCCAATAATGAGGGCCCCAAGAGATGCGACTGTCTCCTATCAGCAGTACCTCCGTCTTTCCAGGGTTTAGCTTCAAATGGTTATAATCCATCCAATGACGGATGAACACCATAGTGTCCTGAAAGTTGGTAATAGATTCGATAGAATTATCTATTGTGAAGGAGAGCTGCAGATCATCTGCATAGTTGAATGTTTTTACTTTCCTCTGTTTTAAAGCTTTGATCAGGGGGAGTAGGTAGATGTTAAACAGATGTGGGGACAGGGAAGAACCCTGGGGGACCCCACATGTGGAACTTAACTCAGGAGCTGTGAAGTTAGCCAGACGAACCGCCTGTGAGCGATCTTCCAGAAATGAGGTAACCCATCTCAAGGCCCTGCCCTGCAGGCCTGCCCGTCCGACACGGTCCACCAAGATCTTATGGTCCACCGTGTCGAACGCGGCTGACAGATCTAAGAGGACTAAGGCCTGAGGGGTTCCAATGTCAGCCTCCCTGCGGAGCTCATCCAGCACTGCCAAGATAACCATCTCAGTTGAATGACCTGGACGGAAGCCTGCTTGGTGGGGATCCAAATGTCCAGACTCTTCTATGAAGGTGGACATGGATTTAGCAACATGTGCCTCCAAGACCTTGGCTAGGAATGGGAGCAGGGAGATGGGGCGATAATTAGATGGATCAGCTGAATTGGTACCGACCTTTTTGATCAGAGGGACCACTGTAGCGTCCTTGAATGATTTGGGGACGCGGCCTTGGGTGAGTGATGAATTTAATAAAGAAAGGGCGGGTTGGGGGATGGTAGAGAAGACTTCCCTCAATATATGAGGGGGACAGCAGTCTCTGGGAGAACCCGTTTTAACCTTAGACATCAAGGAAATAAGAGATTCGTGATCGATCGTTGTTAGCTTTGTAGGGCGCCAGGCCCCAATGTGATGGGGGTGCTAGGAAATGTAATGTATGTAGTATGTTTTACGCACCCTGGGGTACAACTCTAAATGTGGTCTTTTATGATTATGAGGTTGTTTTGCATATCATGGTTTATGCTAGTGAGATTATGTTTCACTGTGTGATTTATGCCCCTAGTATGAGTAATGCTTAGGAGGTTAGGGTCTAATGGGTTTAGACTTGAGAGATGATTGCATAATGTGTTTATGCTGGTGAGGTTGGCGCAGAAGGTAATTTGTGCCTGATTTGACTGTGCATAATGTAGTTTATGTGACAGGCTGAGGCTAAGTACAGTGGTTACAAGTGTTTACTGGCTGTACGTTTATGATCTGTTTTACTTTTACCAAGTTTTCTTTGTGATGGTTCTGACAGTGGTCCATGTGGCCCTGTCAGGTGTGAATAATTCCCTTGTGAATATTGCCCATGCCAGTTGGCACAGTGTATATTATGTGTTTACTAGTCTAATGTGTTATGAGAATACAAAGGCTATTTTTGATATAACCTTGTGTGGAGTTCCTTTTGTAGTGTGCCTGGGATGTTGTTGCTGTGCGCGTGTGCAAATGCTTTACACGTGGCCTCCGGGATAAGCCTGACTGCTCGTGCCAAGCTTCCAAGGGGGTGAGCAGGGGTTATCTTTGGCGTGTGACTCCCAAGCCCTGACTAGAGTGGTGGTCTCTGCCTGGCTTTGGTGCAAGCCTTAGCAAACCAGAGATCCCATTTCTAACATCCTCCATTAGACTCAATCAGGTTTTAGGCCACAATACAGTACCTATGCCGCCCTCCTACTGGCCTCAGAGACTATGCGAATGTGGGCAGATGCAGGTAAGATTGCTGCTCTACTCATGCTAGACTTGAGTGCAGTGTTTGACACAGTTTCCCATGGCCTCCTTTTAGGCAAGAGTATAGGGGACCGAGACTTTGAATGGTTTGCTGACTTTTTACACAATCGTTCCCTTCAGGTAATCCAGAAGCTGCACACCTCAGAAATTATCCCCTTGCAGCAGTACCACATTAGTTGGCCTTCAGTCCTACCAGTTTAACCTGTATCTTCGCCCCTTGGTGGACGTGATTGAATGCCTTGGGGTGAGGATCGTATCCTATGCTGTTGGCACGCAGTTTATCATTAAACTTGTGGAAGATGACGGTGGTGCAGCAGCAAAATTTTAGTACTGACTGGTGGATCTTGTGGCATGGATGGATACCAGCTGCCTGAGACTGAATGCAAGTAAGACAGAGGTGTTAGTGATCAGGAATCAGCGCTCAATATGGTCCTCCACCTTGTGGAAATGTGTACTGAGCTCCAATCCCTAAACTGAAAGTGAACAATCTGGGTGTCATTTTTGATGCATCTCAGTCCTTTACTTATCAGATTGAAGCCACGGTTGGCACCTGTTTTGGAGTGCTAAAGAGGGTACAAAATATTCTGGGGGTCCTACTAGAAGACTGTAATACATACTCTGCTGGTATCCTGCTGAGATTACTGCAACATACTCTACTTGGGGGGTCTCCAAAGACAGTCGGGAGATGCTTCAAAGGGTACTGAATGCAGCGACCCAGCTGCTACTAAAAATCCAAAACAGTTCTCCATAAGCACTCTGTTTTGCACATAGGATACGTAACCAGAAAGGCCCATGATATCTGTACCCTCTGATTCAAGCTTATGTTCCAAACAGACACCTTAGGTCCTACGGGGTGGCGTTGACTGCGATCCCTAGAATTAACAGAATGAATGGGTGTTCCT
Source organism: Lissotriton vulgaris (assembly GCF_964263255.1). Classification (NCBI taxonomy): domain Eukaryota; kingdom Metazoa; phylum Chordata; class Amphibia; order Caudata; family Salamandridae; genus Lissotriton; species Lissotriton vulgaris. The sequence goes on from NC_141694.1 coordinate 583,792,025, forward strand.
ACAGTTTCCTTGCTGACAAACTCTGGAACTCCATTCCACTGGACCTCAGAACAGAACCATCACAAATGAGGTTCTGAAAAAACCTAAAGACCTTGCTATGCAAGAAAAGAACTTAGGACTATCAGGCCCCTTAAGATGAATCACACCTGATATCACAGACCGGTAGTGCTGTAACTTCCAGCTATGAGACCAACTTTTGGAAGTAACCAGGCGCTTTACACAACACCCAACATAACATAGCCCCACTGCTTTTAAAGCAGTGAAAAATAAAATGATAAAGTTATTATCAATTCATTTTTCGTTGCTGTTAGGGCGGGGCTCGTGGCACAGGGAGGAAGAGTGGTTTGTGCACACTAAGTGCACAGCTGTTGGCCGGCCAGACAGTCATGCACACTTTGCATGTTCCCTACCAGACTGTAATGCACAGACTGAGGGGGAACATGCACAGACTCCGTGTCCCTGTCTGAGCACTGATCCATGGCACTCAGACCAATCACAACACTGCATTGCAGCGTTGTGATTGGCTTAGGAGAGCCAGTTTGCTTCCTGCTTTTTCCGGACTGGAGTCAGGAAGAGAAGATGGTAGAAAAGGTGTTTTTAAAAAAAATGTTAATCAACACCCCATCACCACGCCCCACCACCCCTGTTCGCTACCAACCACCACGGACTATAGGCCTGACATTGGTGCTTGCACCTCTCATGAAAGATATGTTTTCTAAATATCAGAGGTCACAGCACTTAACCCCCTATGGCCGGCTCTTCAGCCCTGAGGGCAGGGTTTTTGGTTATAAGTGTGAGGGTGTCCCTGCATGAGCAGTACAACCCTACAAAACCTGGAGTCAATTCTTCAGACTTTGTAAGTGCGGTCAGCCATTTAAATACATATAGTGGACATCAGTCATTACGAGATGTCCAACTATAGAGAAGCTGCACCGAACTCGGCCATGTTTGGTATCAAACATGTTGGAATTAAATCCCAACATTGATTCCAGTGTTGGAAGTATGATCCATTGTACTGGGGAGGCTCCCTTGGGTACCCCCCTGTACTCCCTGTAACAGCCTATCAGGGTTTGCCAACAAGCTAGTGTTGCTGTTGACCACATACACTATTCTGCTCCCTGAAGGGTAGACCAATAGCTTTCCTGTCTGGGAGGTGTGCCCACCTCCCAGACAGGACCTACTGTACTGGGTTGGAGTGGGGGCGCTTGCCAACGCAACCAGAGTGCTTTGAAGAGCACATTTCATGTCCTCCTTGTATACTCCAGTTTGAGCCAGTTCAGGGAGCTCCCGCGTGAAACTGGTCAAAGAACTTGGGAGTATTCTCCCCTCTGTCAAGCCCCTCCTCTGGGAGGTCCCCCGAGTTGTTTCAACAATTTCCTTAGGGTACTTGAGGGCTTACCTGTGGGTGGTTCCTTAGATTCATCATGGGACAAGACTCAGGCCTGAAGCTACGTTGTTCTTCGACCGTCTGGACCCTTGGACTTTGTTGTACTTCGACTCGAACCGAGAATGCATCAAGGAAGACTCCTGCTACTCCTTGTTGGAAGCTGGCTCTGTATATACTATACCAAAGTGAGGTCCAGTGGAACCCAAAAGGTAGGCAGAGGTAAAGTAGATAGCACCTCACTCTCCATTTGTGGTAGTGTGGTCGAGCAGTAAGGCTTTATCAGAGGACAGTGTTAAGCATTTGTTGTACACACTCAGCAGTCAGCAAATGAATTCTCACAAAGATTGAACTTCAGAGCAATTGTTTTTGTATAAAAATATTCTTTTAGTTATTTTATTTCCTAGAACCAAGCAAGCCTGGCACAGGTAAGTGATAAATACTTTGCAGTAAAAATACCGTTTGTAGCTCACTCTCCATTTGTGGTAGTGTGGTTGAGCAGTAAGGCTTTATCAGAGGACAGTGTTAAGCATTTGTTGTACACACTCAGTCAGCAAATGAATTCTCACACTCAAAAGACTGAACTTCAGAGCAATTGTTTGTGTCTAAAAATATTCTTTCAGTTATTTTATTTCCTAGAACCAAGCAAGCCTGGCACAGGTAAGTACTAAATACTTTGCAGTAAATATACAGTTTGTAAACAGTTTGGATTGCAATTGTAAATGTACTTTGATTTGATTAAGGTAGTGGTACTGATAATGCAATGCTTTTCAGAGTACAGTACATATACTTTGTATAGGATTTTGAGCGGAATATCATGTAAGTTACTTTTTAGATAACTATTCTTAATACGTGCAGTATACCTGAATACTGCACTGGGACATGTCCTGTAAACAGGTAAGTAAAAGCGTTTTTGTTATTTAGTTACAGTTTAAGGATTTATTCTTAGCTTTTCCAACTCCACACTCAAACATTTCATAGAAAAACAGTCAATGTTATCCTATGGAGGAAAATAGTGTTATCGTTTCAAAGGTAAGTACTTTGTTGTGGGAGTTGGTATTCTGGGTTTAGACTCTGGGTCCCCCAGGGTCAAGGATGCCCTCTTGTTACACCTTCAGCGGCACTAGGGCGGCCGGGTGCAGGGTGCTGAGGCCCAGTGACTTACAGCCTACCTGCGCCCCAGATTGCAGTGAGCAGAGTCCAGGAAGTGGTAAGGAGGCAGACCACCTCATCAGATTAGCCAACAGATCCTCCTGCAAAGATTGCTTGGATAACAATGCACACAACAGCAATGAGCTCTTTAGCATCGTAAAGGAACTCTCCAACCCCAGCGCCAATGCCAACGCCATCCCGACCTCACAAGAACTGTGCGACTCACTAGCCATGTTCTTCCACCGCAAGATCGCTGACATCCACGACAGCTTCAACACCACGACCGCCCCGACAATGCCAGACTCCACCTCCCCTGTGAACACCACCAGCGCCAACCACCTGACCTCCTGGTCCAACAACAACAAGACACGCAAGGTCATGAACTCCATTCTCTCAGGATCTCCGTCTGACCCTTGCCCATACCACGTATTCAACAAAGCAGATGCAGCCATCGCACCCCAGTTACGGAAGGTCATCAACATCTCCTTCGAAACAGCGACATTCCCGGAAAGCTGGAAGCACGCCGAAATCAACGCCCTCCTCAAGAAGCCCAAAGCGGACCCCAAGGACCTCCTGCTCATCTCCATCTCCCTGCTCCCATTCCCGGCAAAGGTCATCGAGAAAATCGTCAATATGCAACTGGCCCGCCACCTCGAAGACAACAACATCTTGGACCCATCCCAGTCCGGATTCAGACTAAACCACAGCACTGAGACAGACCTCATCGCCGCCACAGACGACATCAGGCGCCAACTAGACAACGGCGAAACATCAGCCCTCATCCTCCTGGACCTTCGACACGGTCTGCCATCGCACCCTAAAGACACGCCTCCTAGAAGCCGGAATCCAAGAGAAGGCTCTTGACTGGACCACCTCCTTTCTCTCCGGCAGAACCCAGAGCGTCCACCTCCCAACCTTCTGATCTGAAGCCACCGACATCATCTGTGGCATCCCCCAGAGCCCAACGCTGTTCAATGTCTACATGGTCCCCCTCGTACAAGTGGCCCGCCATCACGACCTCCAACATCATCTCCTACGCTGATGACACCCAGCTCATCCTCTCCCTCACCAAGGACCCACACACCACCAAAACCAACCTCCACGAGGTAATGAAGGCCGTCGCCGATTGGATGAGGAGCAGCCGTCTGAAGCTGAACTCGGACAAGACGGAGATCCTCATCCTCGGACCCACCCTCTCAGCCTGGGACGACTCCTGGTGGCCGACCACACTGGGAAAAGCACCAACACCCACCGACCATGCACGCAATCGAGGATTCATCCTCGACTCCTCCCTCTCCATGTCTAAGCAGGTCAACGCGTCTCCTCCTCCTGCTACAACACCCTCCGCATGCTCTACAAGTGGATCCCGACTGAAACAAGAAGAACGGTGATACAGGCCCTTGTCAGCAGCAGACTGGACTATGGCAACGCACTCTACGCAGGAATCCCAGCCAAACACCTACGATTACTACAACTCATCCAAAACGCCTCCGCCCGACTGATCGTCAACGTCCCCCGCCGCAGCCAAATCACCCCCCACCTGAGAGACCTACACTGGCTCATCGTTGACAAGAGGATCACCTTCAAGCTCCTCACCCACACACCCAAAGCACGCCACCAGCCTACCTGAACAGCAGAATCATCTTCCACACCCCTACCCGCCAGCTCCGCTCCGCCAGCCTCGCCCTCGCCGCTGTCCCCCACATCCAACGAACGACTTCCGGGGGCAGAACCTTCTCCTACCTCGCCGCCAAGACCTGGAACACCCTCCCTACCCACATACGGCAGACCCAAGACCTACTCGGCTTCAGAAGACTCCTCAAGACCTAGCTCTTCGAGCAGTAGCAGCAACTCCCCTCCCCTCAGCGCCTTGGGACGCTCACGAGTAAGTAGCGCACTTTACAAGTACTCTGATTGATTGATTGATTTGTGCTGTATCTTTCCTAAGAAAGTTAAAAAACGATTTTCCCTATCTGTGATTACTGCCTTTGCCTGTGGTTGTTACAGTTTAAAATTGTAGTTTTAACATGCCTGTGGTTGTATATTTAATCACCTGTTTTGTGTTCAAACTTGTGGTTTTACCTGCCCATGATTGCTTCCATTTAACGTGTTGAATTGTGGAATTTGCAGTTTCCCCTCCAAATTTCCCCTTGTTTCTGTGCTAAGACCTGTATGTTAAGCAGTGCACCCCAGCCACCACTTTGAGTTAACAAGTCAGTGAATCCAGCTCCTCCCCCCACCCCCCCCCGCAACAGGGATATTCTACATAAGAGGGTGATTTGAGGCAGAACTGATCTTCTGTGAGCTGTTTGAACTGTGTTTAGTAGGGACTGTGCACTTAGTTTTTTTGGCCAGGAAAGGGAGTGAAGTTTTATACAAACACTATTATCAGGCAACAAGTTAGGCCCTTCCTGCAGAAGTCTAATGTGTGGATTGAGCCGGTCTGTCTCCTAGGAGATTCTGAACATGAGAAGCAGATCCAAACTCCCTAGCCAGCAAACCTTGTCTGAGGTCCTTATATAGTCTGCTAGTGGTTGGTACATGTATACACTGATTGGTGGTTGTATCTGATGTTTCTATTGGATTAGGGTTAGTGTCCTCATTGGTTGGGTATTTGTGTGTTCTGATTGGTTTCTGGGTCTGTCATTCAATCAATGTAGGGTTGGGACTAGGGTTAGGATTTCTATTGGAATTAGGGACTAGGGTTTCCTCTGTTATTGGTGGGTGGGGCTAGGACTAGGGTTAGGCCTTTAATTAGAAGTAGGGACTAGGGCTTCCTGTGCCATTGGTTGCTTGGACTTGGGTTGGGACTACTGGTAGGGCTAGGGCCTCTATTGGATGCAGAGATCAGTGTTTTTGAAGGTTATTGGGTGCTTGGACTAGGGCTGAGATTGGCTGTAAGGTCCTCATCCCCTATTGGTTCTAGATTTTAGGGCTAGTGTGATTGGATAGGGTTAGGGCTCCCATTGGCTAAAGGGGTCACCTGATTACTTGGGCTATAAAAGGCCGAGGCTTCGGGCGTTGAGGCTAAGGACGGAGAGGACAAGGGCATTTACCCGTTTGAGCCTGTTCGGGACTAGGGCCAGAAAATCTGCCCATGCCCATGTTCACATTCAGCAATAGCTACCCCACACCATCAATCAATGGCAAACCCAACGGAGGGAGCGAAACCTGAAGAACTAGCAGAGATAAGGAATACACCCCCCCCTTTCATGCTCTGTCTCTCACCCTCCCCCACTGCTTTCCCTATTTCATTCTTTGTCTACTTCCTCTGCTCTTATCCCATCTCCCCTGAATCTCTCCCCTTGCCTGCTACGCCGCCTAGCCCCCTGTGCCCTTTAACTAAGCACTCCTTCTCCCCTTGTTGGGGAAAGATCCAAGTATTCTACTCTGGAGTCTCAGTGATTTCTCTGAGATAGTCCACAGCGCCAAGGGAGACACTCACAGTTGAGGTATGGTATGATGCCCCTTGCCAAAGCACTCCCTCTCCCCTTTTTGGGGAAGGATCCAGTAGGTAGGCCTTGGAGTCTTGGAGACCCCTCTGAGAGAGTCCACTGCGTAAAGGGAACCTCACGCAACGGAGTTGGGGGAATGATACCACTTCTCCTGTGATCACTGCTTACTGGACTTTGGACTGAGCTATTACTCGTCTACCAGTTTGTGTCCCTGTCACCCTCTCCCTCTTCTTTCATGCTGTGTCTCTCACCCTTCCCCCCTTTCCCTCCTTCATTCGCTGTCTACTTCCCCCTGCTCCTGCCCCCTCTCCCTTTACCTGATTTTTCCCTTCCGCATATGTCCTTATTGTTTATCTTGACCTAACATGTAACTATGTAGCTATGTTCTAATAACTGTGTAACCTTTGTAACGATGTAAACTGCAACTATGGTCTGATACTCATGTAAAGCGCTCTGATACCTCCGGGTCTAGCCAGCGCTATATAAAATCTTTCAAATAAAAATAAAAAAATCCACAAACATAGTAACACATTCACACCAAATGTACACCACAAACAACCCTTTGCATGGACCAGTATACCAGCATGCACTACAAACCCAACCACATCTATACACATTTCTATCCCAACTACCACACATACCCACCATCACCTACAAACAGTACACAACTCTATCCTATACCACTAACCAATCCACTCATTACTAAGATGAGCCCATTCAACAACATACATAACCACATCTCATCCAGACACACGTCCCCTGCTCTAATTACACCTAACAGACTATCTTTAATCACTAACAAACATATATTCATCCTTCCATCATTTGTCCAACCAACACCCTCTTCTCCCTACTACCATAATAACACTAAAGCACAACACACACACTGCACACCACCACCCTTTTTTAACTCTTGCAACAAACCAGTCTAAGACAAACACTCTTACCTCTACTTCATTCCCTCCTACACACAACATACACTCTACTCAAACACATCACCACACCTCCACCTCCCAACCTCCTCTCACAAACAATACTATACAACAAAATCCATTGCTTGAAACAAATACACCAGCACACCTTTTCACTACTCCTCAAAAACAAAACATCTCACACACCAGCACAACAAGATCTTCAAAGCTCAGCACCTCAAAATACTTACCATCAGAAAGTACAAACATACACCCCCCTTTAAAACCACACAAAAGAACAAACTCCAATGCCAAGATCTTTCTCTTCCACCACACCGAACACAGATACAGCCACTCTCTTCTAACCACCTCTCATCCATTGGACATTTAGAACCTTACTACATGACCTACATCCTGCATCACCACCCCCGACTCATACACCTTCCGCCATAACACACACAAACATAAGCGAAGTGCCACACCTCACAACCTTGCTTTCCCATGTTCACTGCACAACAATGTTACAGCACGAAAACAACACAGCACACCAACTCACTCTCAAACACCATCTCCACCACATACACATGCAGACCCATCAAAATGCCTTCTTGGCATGCTGGATGTGGAAGATGATACAGAACAGCTACACAATTGCTATCCTAATACAGCTAATGCCAGCACTAAAAACACACCTGCTACAAACACACACAATACTGTTTACTCTACTACAAAACAAAGTCTCGCTATCACCAAAGGCCATTCTCTAAACTGTCTACTAATAACTGCTTGATCCCTCTCTAAAAACAAACATCACATCTACGACCTTCTCAGTGATGCAAAGTCAGACATACTGACATAACTGAATCATGGTTTGGAGATGATATGGCTCCATTCCTGTATGAAGCCATCCCAGTAGGCTATCAAACGATCACCCAAAATCATATAGGCAAAAAAGGAGGTGGTCTAGCTGTTGTGCTCAGGCAAACATTATATATCATTAAAGTTGATGACACCTCCATAAAGAATTGTGAGGCTCTTCTAACAAGATGCAATACTACACAGTATTCATCCTGTAACTTCCTGCTCCTTTACAGACCTCCACCTAGCAAGGCGAAATTCCCAGACGCACTTCTAGACACAGTTTCAAACCTGAAATCAATACACTCCAACTTATGCATTCTGGGTGACCTAAACATTTGGTTTGACAAACCTAATATGACCCATCCAAAAACAATAATCACTGGCCTAGAAGCACTGGGCCTGCATCAGATTGTCCAGAAATCCACACACATCGCTGGACATATCCTATATGTAACTTTTGCTAATTCTGAACTAGTTACCTTTCAAACTATAACTCCAGTCACATGGTCAGACCACACTGACGACTGGGAACCTGCGCAGGATATTCAAATGACCCTGTGGAACCAACCACCAGTACGGGGCCATTTTCCCTGTGGGAATTGTGCATTATGTCCCTACACTAAACACACTAGGAGCATTGATCTGGTAATGCAACCGGAGTGGGAACAACGAGACCACACCAACTGAAACTCAACAAATGTAGTTACCTGATCGTCTGCCCATGTGGGTTAAAATATGTCGGAATGACCTCACAAAAATGTAAAATTCGAATAGGGGAACTCAGAAGGACAATCAGGAGAACAAACACTGTCACAAGACCCACTGCACATTAGTTGAAAAAGAAACACAATGACAAGGACATTGAATGCACAGTGATTGAGAAAGTGAAGGAAGGCCCTAGCATTTCAAAAAGACTCCTTGAGCAAGAACAACGTCCGGTTTATCGGTTGGGCACGGACAATTAAGGACTTAATGATTCTATCCCATGGAATGCACTAAACAGAAATTGAAATTCCAAAACTTATCATAAAGACTCTAACCAATATACATGTATAGCCTCGACAAAATCTGAGATAACACGTCATTTGATTAACGGAAAATCATGTGGCCATCTATATATGTACAGTTCAAAACATATACCAAACAATATATGGCTGTGACAAATTCTCCTGCGATGTACATTGCATGATTTAAGAACAAGGTCACTATTAGCCGGTTTGATTTTGTTGGCTAATGGCATTAGGTTGACATGGCCCTATATATTTTTAGAGCTATACCACTATAGGATATGACTGACTACCCACTCCATGAATGAGGGAATCTTTCAAAAATATAAAATTAGTTTTTTAACATATTTTGAAGGAAAGATAACACCAATGTCACACCCTTCAATATTCCTACCCAGATCCTCAATATTTGCCTTATGTTTTGGAAATTATGGTTCTTTTTGGAAATACGCTATAATTCGTATGATTACTGACTTCCAAACTACACCGGCAACAAGTGGAACTACAGATTCCATGCCGCTCTGGTGGCCACACCGCTTCGACTTCAGATGAGCGCGTAGACACTGCTGCGCACTAGAAGTGCCTGCACCCCCGCCCCCAAGCAGACAGCGATGCCGAAAGTTTTTCTCACATAAATATTGCCTCTCCGGTCCACACGGCGCGAATGCCGGGGATCCATTATACCAAATAGGTATACCGCTGGGCAGGACCTTTGGAGTAGTAAGTGAAAACAGCTGAAACTACGAAAGAGGTACTCTGTAGAAGAATTTTTACTTGAATGCTAACGCAACAGTCACCGGAAGAATATTACCGATTGTGGATGCATTACCGAGTGAGGATGCACGGATACAACTAATGCGCAACTGGCTGGGAATATATAGTTGGGGGTGAAAGCTTCTGACAAAATATGAGGTGTACCTGACATCATTTTGAATACTATGGTCTCTATTAATCACCTATTACATGCATTATACCACCATGACATATAAAAATTCTACCACAGGTTGTTTTCACTGTTAGTGGATGTGGTGCAACTGGAATAGGCGGTCTTTCACTAAAAGTACAAGTTGTTCGTTATGGTTATTACGCACACTGCTACACTGGCAGCCTTGAATTCATGGATTCATTAGAGCTTTGTTGATTGCGATCATGTGAACGTTGATCATTTTTGATAAGGACGTGTGCACCCATGCATGGTGGACATATGTGCACTATAAGAATGCTATTGTAATATAATATGTTTTTGTCCTTTTTCTTCTTTTTCTCCTTACAGGCGGAATTTTTCGTTACTGGAAGAAGGGAGATATGTATTCTCCCTAATGTGATTGTTTTCACTGTCACTGTTTTTCATGAAGATTGCAGCTTTCTGCACCTTCAAAACTAATACATAGGTCATCCAACATTGCTCTTTGATCTGAACCTGAGAGGGATTTTCATTGTGCCCTGACGAAAGCCCAGGACCAATTTTGGCCATGCACCTTCTTGCTGTAACATGTTGGTAGTCTCCTAGGGTCTTAGGACCATAACTTCTGATAAAGACCCGCTTTTATTATTTATTTAATATCCACTACATCACCACTAATAAAGGGATACCTGGGTGGTATAGTAGGATTTTTATCTTTAAGTTCCCCTGGCCCACATCTCCTAAGCGCTCCCTGAAATAAGGTCAAGCCCACCCTGACCTTTAGGAGTTAGGGTGAACCCGATGATGAAGCATGACACCAATAAGGTGTGTGAGGGTTAAATAACAAAAGGAATCTTTTCCTTCCCGTTATTGCGGTACACACCACTTAAGGATTTGAGAAGGTTGTTTGAGCCAATTCGGGGGCAGGATACACTGTTGTGAGTAGAGTTTAACCTGGGAGGAGGTATTCTTACCCTTACCTCTTACCTCTTCTTGTGGACAGTTGGGGGCTCCCCACTACCACTAGTTGATTAAAGAACTGGGATCACCGCCTAAAGTATCGAAGGAAGTAAGAAACCTCTGAATGACCATGGATTCCAAGCTGTCGATGAATGCCCAAGTGGACAAACTAGCAAGATCAAGCTTTGTCACTATAAAAACGCTGCAATAAATTTTCCCTCATTTGAGATTTCCACACAAGGTCCAAGCTACCATCTCCCTTGTTCTGTCTAAACTGGATTGCGCCAATAGCCTCTACCAAGGGTCACCTTTAACGACCATGAAAAGACTGCAACAGATTCAAAACTCGTCTGCCAGACTACTCTTGCATATCAAACCGCAAGACCACATCTCACCTGCCTTGTAAGCCCTGAATTGGTTACCGGTTGCCAGAAGATCCACATTCAAGCTACTTTGTATCACCCACAAAGCAATACATGGAATGGGACCACTCTTCATCAGGAATAAAATCACCAAATACATTCAACAAAGGAACCTATGCTCTAAAGGAGCATCTCGCCTCAAAATCGCAAGATACAAGAAAAAACCCATGGGTGGCACATTCTTCTCTGTTCAAGCAGCCAAAATATGGAACTGTTTAACCCCCAACATAAGATCCACCAACAACCACCTAATGTTCAGAAAACTACTCAAGAATTGGCTCTTTTCCACATAAGCTAACAGAAATTTACAGTATATTCCTCTGTATACAAACATTTATTTTCGCTATAGATATGTACCTATCTTTGTGTATTGCTTTGTATAAACATGTAGAATAAGGATTAGTTACTTACCTGTTATCCTAGTTCTCATCCAGGGGTATACTCATCAAAGTCATAATCTATGAATAATCCCCACCCATGTGGGGGATCCCGGAGCATATAGAAAATACACACGCATATTGAATTTAGCAAGGGGTCATTTGTGTAGATCCATCAAGGTTTCTTTATAGAAACTAACAGTTAAATATAGGAAACATTGAAAATTTGTTGAAAAAAACAGCCTTTTGTGTCAAGGTTTTCACCTGTAACTTCTTGTAATTATGACAACTGTTTGAAAGCAATATACCGTTACATCCGCAGGACTTTCCTGGTTGTAGGGATATATAGGACTTGTAGGTTCACCAAGAACCAGACGAACCCAGAGTCAAAAACTGAGCAGCAATTTGCAATGGCTTTTTATTATGTACCGGGTATAGAGCAATTATTGTGGGAAAATGTATACATGGAAAAATCGGTATGAAAGACACCTATGTATTTCTGAAATGGGAACAAATTATAGAGTTTAGAAACAGTACATATTTGCACATTTTCGAAATTGGGAATACTCATACTAGCATGAGAATTATCGGTCATTTTTCAAAATGACTTCTTTTTTTCATAATGGAAGGCAGAAATGCATAAAAAATCAATAGGCAATACCAATACCTTTACAAATCAGAATTACCCTAAATCTCCCGATGAAAATAGTACCTCACTTGTGTGGGTAGGCATAGTGCCCATGACAGGAAATGGCTCAAAACCCATAGTTAACACACCACATTTTCACAATGAAAATTTACCCTTTTTTTGCCTAGTGTCTACCTGTAGTTTTTTAACACTAGCTCTGCCGGCACCTATGGAAACCTATCAAACCTATACATTTTTTTAAACTAGACACCCAGGGGAATCCAGGATGGGTTACTTGACTGCCTCCCACCAGGTTCTGTTACCCAGAATCCCTTGCAAACCTAAAAAATTGTCAAAAAAACCCACATTTCCCCCACATTTGTGGTGGAAAGTCCTGGAATCTGCGTGGATCCACAAATTTCCACCCACCCCGCATTCCCCAAAGTCTTAAAAGAAAAATGGAACCTCACTTGTGTGGGTCGACCTAATGTAAATAGAAAGAGCAACACCCTGCCAAGATAGATAACTAGAGGTCCTCTAAGGGATCCACAACTGTTATATAGGGAGCCACATTAACTGTGCATCAGCGCCAGAGACATCAAACATGTGTAGGTCAGTCCATACTTTTTTTAGAAAATATAATTGTATTTATTGTTATAGAATCTGACATTTCTAAGAAACATTCGATAAACACATACACAGAGTTCAATGGATAAGACCAACGCAATTTTTCATATCACATAAAAAGAAAAAGGCATATTCATAATAATCAGTTTTCCACTCACTCCAGGGCAGTTCTAAGGACTCAACAAACACTCATACCTTCAGGGGATCAATCAAACTCACACACATTCAAACAGTTCAATTGAATAAGTATAGCATGGCCTGCAACTAAGGAATGCAGTTGTAGTTGCATGGACGGGGGTGCAAAAGTAAGAAGGCAGATTAGATGGAAGGCTGTTGTCCTCAGGGACTCAAATACTGCCGTTCTTAAGAATAGCGCCGACGCGCGTTTCGGTGTGGGGCACCTTCGTCAGAGCGAGTAGATACAGCCACGGAGGGGAACAAACATGCTGAAAATCAAACACATTTCCTAATATTAGATGACTAAAAGTAGTCTCATACATATTGCCTGCATAATTGCTAAAAATAGAATTGATTTATTGTCATGATAAATTTGTTATAATTAAATGTCATGGCTCTGATGTCATATAGTGGCTCCCAGGATATAGCTCCCCACAATCGGGGAGTTAGGGCCAAACAAAGGATATAGACCTAGGTGAAGACAAAAGAATCATAACTCTACATTCCCGACATTCAATCATTCATTCCAGTATGGTTGTTCCAGACCATTCAATAGACACATTAAAAGTTCTTTAGGATTTTCATCCAGGGACATCTAGATTGGGTTCAAGGTGGCAGTGGTATTAAAGTCGGGAATGTAGAGTTATGATTCTTTTGTCTTCACCTAGGTCTATATCCTTTGTTTGGCCCTAACTCCCCGATTTTAGGTCCGTATGAGGCAAGAAAATGAGGGCACGAAAGGGCAGCCGGAGCTCGTCCCTTGGATCCTTCCACCATTTGAGCTGTGAGTGGTACAGACGGTCCCACGTTAGAGGGCACCGTCAGCTCACGGCCGGCTCTCATCCCCAGTCAGCAGCTCACGGGACTCACCAGAGGGCAGAGCGTCATCCAAGAACCCCGGCATCGAGCGTCATCAGCCCACCAGCACTTCCGTAAATCCTTGACCCCTTGATGCGAGGTGGACGATGCTGTGCGCAAGCGCCAATGTGAGGCAGGCGCACTCCAGCAGCTCACCAGTATCGTTCGGAGCCAGTGCGCAAACACGTCGTGAGCGATCGATCATGGGACAGCAAAGCTGAGTCGGCTGTCCGAAGCAGGGGGCGATCCAGTCTTGACCCTCAATGCCTCTGCCAGGCAGGCATTGCTAGGGCGTTCCATCTCCTCTCGACCCTCAATGCCTCTGCCAGGCAGGCATCCCCAGGGCGTCTTGCCTTCTGTTGCAATCTGTTTCTTCAAGCTTGGGTGGCTGGGCAGCGAAGGTATGGATCGTGCTTCGCAGCAGTTGACTCTCGTAAATCCTGTGAGTATACTTCGCACCAATACAATACAATTTCTTACCCTATAGTGGATGTTGTCAGCATGCTAAGTATCACAAGGGTGGATTGATGCGGGTGCTGTTCACCCCACCCCCCTCTAGCTTGGCGTGGTTTTGCTGACTGCTTTCACAGGGCTTCCCCAGGAGCAGCCGATGGTTGTGGGAGTGTTCCTAACCCCCGCCACCCAGGTCATGCCCATGATCATTCCCGGATCGGCCCCGTGTGGGTCCTCATATGTGCGAAGGGTTGGGGGAAGGCAAGCCGCGGAGCTCCCTTCGTATTTCTGCATGGTGGTTGCTGAACACGGTTCCAGTCGGTCTCCGTGCGCCTTCTGGGCGGGAACGCACACTGCCACGGAGTGGGTGGTGAGCAGCAGTACAATCGGGGCTCTGTCCTCCGTTGCAAACCAGAGGGGGTGATTAGTGGGGCAGCCTGGTGGTGCTATGGCTTGTTGACAGGGCTCTGTCCACGCAAGCAGGGGGAGGGCGGCAAACACGTGGCTCCCCCATCGCCTCTGTTCTCTGCTTGTGATTGTTTTTTCTTGCCTCTGTTCTCTGCTTGCGATTGTTTTTTCTTGCCTCTGTTCTCTGCTTGCGATTGTTTTTTCTTACCTCTGTTCCCTGGTTGTGCTCGTTTTTTCTTGCCTCTGTTCCCTGCTTGTACTCGATTTTCTTGCCTCTGTTCCCTGCTTGTGCTCGCTTTTCTTGCCTCTGTTCCCTGCTTGTGATCGTTTTTTCTTGCCTCTGTTCCCTGCTTGTGATCGTTTTTTAGGTCTCGGCTAGCGTAGGCTGCGCTTGTTCTTGCCTCTGTTCCCTGCTTGTGATAGTTTTTTCTTGCCTCTGTACCCTGCTTGTGATCGGTTTTTCTTGCCTCTGTTCCCTGCTTGTGATCGTTTTTTTTGCCTCTGTTCCCTGGGGCGTTACTGGGCAGAGAGCTCTGTGTGTGTGGCTGTGCGTGTGTGTGTGTGTGTGTGTGTGTGTGTGTGGCTCTGTGTGTGTGTGTTGGGCTCTGTATTTGTGTGTGTGTTGGGCTCTGTGTGTGTGTGTCTGTGTGTGTTGGGCTCTGTGCGTGTTGGGCTGTGTGTGTGTGTGTGTGTTGGGCTCTGTGTGTGTGTGTGTGTTGGGCTCTGTGTGTATGTTGGGCTCTGTGTGTGTGTGTGTTGGGCTGTGTGTGTGTGTGTGTTGGGCTATGTGTGTGTGTTGGGCTCTGTGTGTTGGGCTCTGTGTGTGTTGGGCTCTGTGTGTGTGTGGCTGTGTGTGTGTGTGGCTGTGTGTGTGTGTGGAACTGTGTGTGTGTGGCTCTGTGTGTGTGTGGCTCTGTGTGTGGCTCTGTGTGTGGGGCTCTGTGTGTGGGTGGGCGTGTGTGGCTGTGTGTGTGGGTGGGTGCGTGTGGCTCGGTGTGTGTGTATTGCTCTGTCTGTGTGAGGCTCTGTCTGTGTGTGGCTCTGTCTGTGTGTGTGGCTCTGTGTGTGTGCGTGTGGCTCTGTGTGTGTGTGGCTCTGTGTGTGTGGGTGCGTGTGGCTGTGTGGCTCTGTGTGTGGGTGCAAATGCAATAGGTCTCGCATTTGAGAGATTAATCTATTGGCATTGTAAATGACAATGCCATTTATATATATGTTTTAAAAACAAAAATAATGTCAAGAGCAATGCCAATAGCTCTAACTTTAACAAAGACAAGACCATTGCATTGTAAATGCTTGATTACTCTAGCTCTGCCGGCAAGAAACCTAGCAAACCTATACATTTTTGAAAACTAGAGACCCAGGGGAATCCAGGATGGGGGTAACTTGACTGCCTCCCAATACCTTACAAACCTCAATTTTAGCTGAAAGAAAATCCTTTTTATTACACATTTTTGTGTGGGAAAGTGTGGCATCACCGGGCTCACACAAATTTCCTACCACCCAGCGTTCCCCAAGGTCTCCCGATAAAAATGGTGCCTCACTTGTGTGGGAGGCCCAAGTACCCGTGACAGGGAAGGGCCAAAAACGAAGTGAGGTGACATCAAAATTGCCTGTCTCAAAACCACCTGGTTTGTGTCAGCCTGGAGATGCCACACTTCCCCACACAAAAATGTGTGATAAAAATGATTTTTTTCAGCTAAAATTGAGGTTTGCAAGGGATTCTGGGTAAGGAAACGTTGGGGGGGTCCACGCAAGCCATAGCTCCTTGGAAGCCCCCGGGTGTCTAGTTTTCAGAAATGTGCGGTAGGTAGGTTTCCCTAGATGGCCGCTGAGCACAGGGCCAAAAACCCAGGTACCCCCCCAGGTACCCTCCTTGCAAAACCAGGTGGTTGTGAGATAGGCAATTTTGATGTCGCCTCACTACGAGGGACTGCTGTAGAGGCCGCATATGAAGTCTGGCATTGGGCACAATGAAGATGCATGAGGCCATCGATCCCAGCAGTGATGACACCTGCCTTGCTGTGGGATGTGTAGAGCTGAGAAGAGCGCGACAATTGATCAGCATTGATGACAACCTCTCCTCCGAAGGACACATGCCCTTGAGGTGTTCAGGGACACGCCCAGATAATGTATCTTCCGCGTGGGGTTGAGGACTGATTTCTTTTTTTTTTTTGGAAAACCTTTATTGATACTTCAACCAGTTACAAATACGGGCCTACAACCACCGTGGCCGGCCGCTAATCAGTTTCATCACAGCAAGTCAGTTAGGACAAGACTTGGCAGCCCGGGAAGCGAATGTACCACAACTTCAATTAAAACTGGCTATAAAGCATACCATGCGAATGACAGGATTCTAAAGGCTCCATTTTACAATATAAAAATAGAAGGATCAGGTGCCATACAATATCACAAAGTCGCATAGAGGGCGGGCAAAATAGTAGGATTTCCACAATTAGATCGATCTCATTTAAGACAGTGGCGCTAAGGCATACAATTCAGGATAAACAAGCATACAATCACAGTTCGCACCAGTTAAGCGCCCGCCCAATGATACTGAAATACCGTGAAAAGTATAGGCACTGATAAGTAAAATCGATAATTGACAGAAGAGTGGACCCACTACACTGACCCGAAAAAGGAAGAAGCGAAAGAAAAGGCAAAAGGAAGGATACAAAAGAGAAAAAGGCCATAGAAACAATAAGGAAAAACAAAATTCCCCTCCCCCAACCCCCCACACTGTACCCCTGCAGATGACTACGGCCTACCCCCCCTAGCAGCGTGCCTGTCGCCCCAAATAACTGAAACCCGAAATATAGGAAGAACAAAGAGAAATAAAGAAGAACTAAACCCCTACACTAAAAATAGAAATGGAGGAGGGCTTTATCATACGTATTCCCGGTCTCTCCCCACCGCCTTAACAAAGAATCCCCCACAAAACAGACACAATCGAGCAGAACACAATAGAAAAGTACACCGGAGGAAACTATAAACCACGCCCGGTCTCCGTTGACCTAGTAAAGCAATCCCGTTACCGATGAAGCCATAGTGTGAAACCCGAAACAACAGTCTCAGCCTTGGCCCCGACGATCAAATTTGCTGATTCCCTCCGATAAGTAGAGCCCCATAGTCAAATTGTCAAAATATACACAGAAGTTGCCGATATATAGTCTGTTAGATGGAGAAAGGATGGCAAATCCCAAAGAAGACGGCTGGTTCCAACGATGCCCCTCCCAGACTCCAAGGCCAGACACTGTCCCATCCGCCATCTTGATGGACCAGCTGGGAAGGGGGTGCGACACAATCCAACACAGTTCACAGTTCCGACCAAAAGTTTCCAGGGTGGGAACATCAGTTAAATGTTCCGCCGGCTGCGAAACCAAAGATTCCGACCATATAGTTGAAACGCCGATCTCAGCATGTTCGATCAGTTCCACTTCTGTAGGGGCAGGCACAGCTTCATGCACCGGGTCTGAATGCACCGCTGGGGTGTCTGTCGGGAGTTGAGCTGGCTGCCGGGTCCCGGGCAACGAGTCAGGGTCCGGTGCCGATCTTCTAATTCCATCCACTGCCGACATCAGATTCCAGACCTGGGCCTCCATAATCACCTGAAGTGCCTCGAGGGCTGCCAGCACTGACCGCAATGACGGGCCACACTTAGCCCGCTCCGCCGGGTTCCGCATAACATCAGGCATGGTGATCCCCTCGGAGAGGCGCCCTGCCCATGGGAAGATTAGTCGGAGCAGGAATGGACCGTGAGGGACAGATCGTCAACATGTGTTCGTGCGCGGCAAGTCTCCAACCCAAAGGCACCGGCGACGCAAACGCTGGGCCTCCGGGTCAGGGACCCCCGCCACACCGCCTCGGGCGTCACTGGTCTCCTCACCTCCGATACGGGACCAGGCAGCAGATCGGCAGCAAAGCAATCCAAAAGATGTCGAAAGTTCCATGGACCGGACCCTACCGCCCTCACCGGTCCGCTGTTGTTCAACTAGGACCCGGCTAGACCAGCACTCGAGACCCCGGCTTCCAGGCTGGGTTAGGCCTCAAATCAAACCTCGACATTATTCCACTCCACAATGCAGGAAAAGTCTCGGGATTGCTCCATCGGACTGCAGATTAGTTCATATACATGGATATGGGGCGGGATAACAGGATAGATGACAGGATATCGAGCGAAAGACGGAGGTCAGCGGAGCCGGGAGACTATGCGGCCATCTTACTTGCTGTCGTAGCTCCTCGAGGACTGATTTCTTGTAGTGGACTTGCAACCCCAGGGAGTGAAGCAGATTGAGACAATAAGTAAGATGGCTCTGGAGTAGTGTAGGTGTGGAACTCTTTAGAAGCCAGTTGTCTAGGCAGGGATAGACTAAGATTTTACGCTTGCGGAGGAAGGCAGCCACCACCGCTATGCACTTGGAGAACATCCGGGGGCGGATTCTAGCCTGAACGGGAGTACTCTGTACTGATAGTGCTGTCGAGGCACCTGGAACCTGAGGAATTTGCGATGTTTCACTGAAACAGGAATGTGAAAGTAGGTGTCCTGCAGGTCGATGGCACACATCCAGTCTCCCTGGTGAAGATGTGGGAAAATCTGGTACAGGGCGAGCATCCGAAAATTCTCTTTCCTTATAAACCTGCTGAGCAGGCGCAGGTCGAGGATAGGTCTGTACTCTTTGGTTACTCCTCATTTTTGAACCAGGAAGTACCGTGAGCATACTCCTTGGTTTCGCTGGTGAGGTGGGACCTCTTCTATGGCCTTCTTGGAGAGTAGGGTAGAGACTTCGCCTTGTAACAGTAGATTGTGTTTTTGAGGAAGACACTTCAATTGTGGGGCAACTTGTGGGGAAGGAGACTTGAACCTCAGCAAGTAACCATGCTGCACAATATTCAGTAGCCATCTGTCTCTTGTTATGGTTTCCCACTCTTCCAGGTGAAAAACGATACTCCCTCCTACTGGAGTGGCAAACGGGTGCGGAGGAAGCAGTCCCTCACTGTTTTGGAGGCTGCTTGGAAGAGGACTGCTGTTGTTCGTTGTTCTCCCTTCCTTTGCCAGGATGCCTCTGCTGGAATTGGGACCTCTGCTGGTTTTGGGAGGATCATTGAGGGGTTTGAACCCTCTGTTGAAAGGGGCGTTTGTCGTTCTGACGGAAGCGTTTGCTAAATTCCTTCCGCTTTTCCAGACCAAATGCCTTGACCGTGTCCAGCTCGGTCTTTATCTAGGTCATCGCCTCATCACCATGAGAACCGAATAAGGAGGAGCCGTTAAAAGGCAGGTTGAGGATCTTCTTCTGAGCGTCCGGTTTAAGACCTGTGAGGCACAACCACGCTGAGCGCCGCAAACAGATGCCATGTGCATAGCCATCCGCTGGGACATCTGAGGCGTCCGCCGCCGTGCTGATGACCTGGTTGGCTACTAAACCACTCTCTTGCAGGATCTCATGGAAGTCTTGTCGATCTTCTTTGGGGAGCTTGTCGGTAAACCTAGTCAGGGAGTCCCAAAGAGATCTGTCATAGAGCCCAAAAAGGGCTGAGGCACTTGCAACCTTCATAGATGATGCAGAAGTGTTGCACATTTTCCTGCCATAAAAGTCCATTTGCTTACTGTCTTTTTCTGGAGGAACTGAAGCTGACGAGGCTGCGGAGTGTGCCTTCCTGGCGGCTGCCACAATGACTGAATCCTCCGGAGGATCTGACTTAAGGAACAAGGGATCCTGGTCTGGAGCCTTATACTTCTTTGCGATCCTCGACGAAACTGATCCCACTGTGGCAGGGGTGAGGAATGTGGCCACAGCTGCTTCTATAAAACCTGGCACCAGAGGCAGCAGAGGTCTGGGAGCTGTATGATGGTGCAATGTCTCAAAAATAATTGATGTAGGGATCACAGGAGTGTACAAACTGATATTGAGTTTCTTAGCTCCTCTACCAAGTATGTCAGAGAAAGTCCCAATGTCATCAATGGGAGACACCCTTGAAGGTGGCGTAGATGAAAAGGTTGGCAAATAGTCCCGAACAGAGGACCTCATGGAGGAAGACCAGGTGGATGATCTTCTGCGCCTCCTCTTGTGTGGGGGTTCATGGCATGAGCTGTGGCGACCCTTGACCGTGATCGGCGTGTAGAAGGTGACCTTGGTCTTCTGGGAGGCGACTTTGAAGGTTTTGCAGGAGCACCTCTATCAGGGTCTCTTGAGATTCTAGAAGGTGAGTATGTTCAAGAGTAGTCCAAGCCCAGACTTCAGCGGTCACCTGTTCCGAGGCCCTGCAGCCACCGAGGCGACAGACCGTAGACCCTCTTTTCGCCAGCTTTAGGAGATCTCTCTGGAGAAATCTACACAATATTCATCCCTGGAGATGATGACTCTGCTCTTGACTTCGAATGGGACCTCGATGTTGACTTGCGCTGGGCCTCCTCAGTGGCCTCTGCAGTCTGTCCCTCGACGTCGAACGCCACAATGTCGCTAAGTTTGGTGTCACATTCGCCGCCGATCTGTGCGGTGATCTGCTATGGGAAGGTCGTCCTGTCCTCGACGCTGGTCTTGGCATCGATGGCGATGAGGTGACCTCGAAGTCGACTGTTGACGGCGGGACCTAGATGTCGAACTCCCATGACGTCTTGCTGGCATCGATCTCCTTGAGGTTGAATGATGTGACCTCGATGACGCTCTCAACGTTGACATGTCCACTCGCCGCATGGTCTTTTGCCGGCGAGTCTCTCGACGCCGACCCCCCTCGAGGGTGGCGGAGAATGCCTCGACATCGACGGAGCTTTGGCAGGTCTCTCTGGACCCACAGCCTTCGAGCTCGAAGTACTGTGCCTTGACGCCGACTTACTGGCATGCGGCATAGAGTCTTCCCGTTGAGACGATGACTTGTCCCTCGACGCTGAAGAGTGCCTCGGACTCTTCGACGCGATCTCGACGGCGAACATTCAGTCACCTGCTTCCTCCTGGCTCAGGGGAGGTAGAACAACTCAGTTTTTGGTGTTGCTTGCTTGAAGAAGGAGCTCTGAAGTCTCCATGGCCTCCTCCATGATGGCTTCTATCCTTCTCCAGCTGGGCATGAAGCTTGATGTGTTCTCTGTCACAGAGTCCTTTTAGAAAACTTCTGGCAATGATAACACTGGTCAGGGTTGTGTGAAGTTGGAAGACAACACAATACACACTGAGTGTGAGTCAGAGTGCCATCCTCTTGCCACAGGAAGGACATTTCCTAAATAAAGCAGGCATTTTGACTGGAGAAAGTTTAGGAAAAACCACAAAACCAGTAGAATATACCACTAGGTGTCAGAAAATGTTGAAAAGAAAATGTCACATATATAACTTTCAGTCAAAAAACTGAAGAGCTCAAACTCCAGGATCCTCACAGAAGGAGCTGGAAAAAAGAACTGACCTGTCACCTGTGGTGCATCATGGGAGCAGAGGGTCTCCTGCAGGTCTTAAAGGCACAGTACCTGGCCCAGTACCCTAACCCTTGGATGACTTAAAGGCAAGGTGTCAGTTTTTTCTTTTAGTTTCACTACTCTTCTATGCAGCCTACAGGCAACTGCCTGCAATTACAAGCTTTCCTTAAGGCAATAAAGCATTGTTGTATGACAATTTCTCAGTGCTTCCTCTTTTCCTTATGGGTTGGGAGGGTATTTTCTTACAATGCAAACCTATGTAATTTCTGCATTTTTGTCATGTTGGAAACATTCTAGGTTATATATATCCAAGTGGTGGGAACATACCTCTTTAACAGGTTACTTAGAGGTGGGACGGGTGCCGCGAGGATTGCGCATCTTACTAGCACCCTCCTATGAAAAACCTGACCCACAAATGCTTGGAGATTGGGCGCAATGTAACCTCGACAATTCAAAACGACTAATGAGCATGCTCATCCAGTATGCAGAAAGTGACAGAGTCAAGCTTTTGGATGAAATTGCCCAAATCAATGCGGAAATTGACAAACTCCCTCCCTCTCCAGAAATTACGAAATTTATAGAGGAAATGAACATACGGCTTAAACGTGAGGAGGATGTCATTAAAAAGAGAAAGGCGTACAAGTTCCAGCGCGATAGACTGGATTATGAAAACGGCCAGATTTTTACGTTCGCAAAAAGGTATGATAATATCAAGCAGGGGCGTAACAAGAACATCACTATCGCCAACACCAGCACAGGCACTACGGTAACTACAGGACAGACTGAGGTGTCTTCGATCTCGGGAGACAGTTCACAGCCTGAAAGTGAGTCTGACACAGAAGCCAAGCGTCAACTAAGGTCGGGGTTTCGCAAATTTACCCCTGCGCAAGAAATGGAAATGTCCAACAGGATCGCAAATCAACCTTGCGCTGGGGAACACCGACTGCCGCCGCCAGCGCGCCAACAGGAATCGCGCAGAGAGGCGGAAAAGCAACAAACGCCGCAAACGCAGGAGGCAGGCAAAGGAAACCGCGTTCCAGATGGCAGTGGAACAAGGCTCCGCCAGCTCAACCACAACAGTAAATTCTAACTCTGACTCCAATACCAATATTCATGCGGTTATAAATCTGACTGATACTGCTCTGACCCCGATGGAAACATCCATTTTATCCTTAGGACTGTCGTACAGCCCAAGGGGTGACTTTGATTATGCCACAACCAAGATCGATATGTTTAATTATGTGCGTAAATTAAAGCTGCGCAAATATCATGCAACACGCGCAGAGGCGGATCTCAGTACTGCTATCGGGACCCAAGAGGCCGCCTCTGTCCATACTTCAACTGGTGGTTCCAATGAAACAGTCACAATAGGAGCAGCTCTCACGCAGGAATTTATGGAACTCCAGGAGGAGGAGTTTCTTTGTCATACGGAGAGTCAAACAGCGCTGGGTGGTGAGCCAACTCCTACAATCTGTCAGACCCCCTTCGAACCAAAATCCAAATTTTGTCCGCTGATGGTCAAAGACAATGTAGATATATTTCATGAGCGTGTCACCTCACAGCTGAAGTAATTAAGAACTCTCACGCATCTAAACGATACAATTATAGAGACAGTGAATACCACAAACTTATGAAAAAGCTCAAGGCAAACAAACACTTGGTTATAAGACAATCGGATAAAGGTGGCAACGTGGTCTTATGGCCACGAAAAATGTATATGGAAGAAGCTCTTAAACAGCTCAACGACAAGGACTGTTACAAACGTATTACCATGCAGGACGCCCTTGTAGCAAGGAATGAAATCTATTCCAAACTGTCTGCCTGGCGGAGCAAAGGCTTGCTGACTATGGATGAGTATAAGTTTCTAAAGAAGGACTACCCAGTGACTCCGGTAATATACTTCATCCCTAAAGTCCACAAGAACTACCAGCAGCCACCAGGAAGGCCTATTATTTCCGCATGTAACAGCCTGTTGGAGAATATGAGCAAATATATTGACTTCTTCCTACAGGATCACGTAAAAAACTTGCCTTCCTTTATCCTTGACACGAGTAATTTACTAAGGAAACTTATTGATTTCAGATGGAATTCCAACTACATTCTGGTGTCCATGGATGTCACCTCGCTATACACCAGTATATTCCATCAGGACGGACTGAAAGCCATCCAGTATTTTCTAGGAAAGAGGGAAGCTTGCTTCCATGAACACTCGAAAATGCTGATAGATATGATTTCCATTTGTTTAGAGAACAATGTTTTCCTATTTGCCAAACAGCTTTTCCTTCAGACCAGGGGTGTAGCAATGGGGGCCTGCTTCTCTCCCAGTTACGCCTGTCTACACATGGGGTACTGGGAGGAGCAGGTCCTGATGGCGGAACACACCGTCACTATGAACACCAAAGTGAAACTCTGGTCTAGGTATATTGACGATCTGTTTTTTGTTTGGGAAGGGACTGAGAGTGAGGTGAGGGAATTCATACAAGAACTTAACATGAATAACCTTAACATTCATTTCACCAGCAGTATAAGCACTCAGTCCATTGTTTTCCTGGATGTGGAAATCTTTATCCAGGGTGGCAATCTCCAAACCAGGTTGTACCGCAAGCCCACTGCAGGGAATACTCTGCTGCACGCTGGTAGTCATCATCCAGCGCACCTTATACGGAGCATGCCCTATGGGGGAGATGCTTCGTGTCAGGAGAATTTGCAGCACTGAGGAGGAATGCCGGTTGGCACAGTCCCACTGTAGGGCACGTTTCATCCAAAGGGGCTACAAACCAGAGACTATAGATAATGCTACACAAAGGGCCAACAAAATAGAGAGGTCAGTACTCCTGGGCTCAGGAGTTGTAAGCCAGCAACCCCCACCAATAGATCAGGTGAGGAAACTAGATTAAGTATTGGCTACAGTAATCAGCATAAGAACATCCATAAAATAATCAAGGACAATTGGTCCCTGATATCAAGTGACCCAGTCATTGGCCCTTCAATGCCGAAATATCCTAGCATTACCTACCGCAAAGCTCGGTCCATGCAAGATAGCCTGGTTTCCAGTAGCCCAGAGGTGACCACAGGCTCGTGGTTAGACGATAGCAAAGGTTTTTTGAGATGCTCTACCTGCAAAGCCTGCAAGCATGGTATAAGTAAGTCGGAGGTTTATACACCACTGTCACCTTTCCCAATCAAAATTAGACAAAAATTGAATTGCAAATCAGAATTTGCAGTCTATGTTTTGGAATGCCCATGTGGGCTTAGATATTTGGGTAGCACCAGGCCACAAGTCCACAAGCGGATCTTACAACACCTGCGTGCTATTACTAATGCAGATGCCGCATATCCAGTTGCTAGGCATTTTGAGAAAACACATGGGAAGGATGCCTCAGTTCTAAAATATTTTGTGATATATTGTGTTCCCCCCCAGAGGAGAGGAGGTGATAGAGAGTCCCTACTTCGAAAATTGGAGACCCGTTACATCATATCACTCGACACGAAGGCACCGCAAGGGCTTAATATGGGGGAGGATTGCCACACCTATCTATAGTAACTCGTCTACCTTGCTACATGCATATTGTACTTTCATCCTCAGAACTGTTACTGTCCTGTTAACAACAATCTTTAACTACTAATTAGAGAGCATAATATGCACCCTGGACCCTCCTTTTGACCTTTATGTATATAATTCTTCAAAGAATAATGATTTAACATTTCTTTTGCACTATTTCACTTTTCATGGTTGCACTTTAAAGCCATTTTAACATGGTCTTGCACTAAATGTTGCGTATTTGCACAAAGAAATTAATATTTCTTTACCTCAGTAATGTTGTACAGCCCACTTGGGCATTATGTTCTTTTATCGTATTAGAATCCATGACAACAGGGATTTTATATTATTCACTTGTACTCTCAACATGATAGTGGCTAGATTAATCTTACACAATGAGTACGGCTCTGAATGAATTTTAATGGCAATATAATTATTTATTGGCCTTTAACTTTTGTACTTTTTTAAGAAGTTCATTTAGCCGTTGCCATGAATTTGTACAGCGTAATTTAATTACTGAGGTTTGTCAAGTTGTTACTGTCAAAATGTATTTTATTGCAATTATGAACAGTTATTTTAACTACTTGTATCTTATATGTGCAATAATCGCATTTATGCTGCAATACTATAAGCTGTAGTTTCTGAGAAAGTTAAGTATTTTCTTGCTTTCCATACCATGTGATGGCACTTTTACACTTTAAAAGGGTGGTCAGCCCTCGTGACGTTGTCTGTGATCAAGGCTATCCCTAGCCGAAACGCGTCATGGCGGACTGGTGCTGGGCTAACATTTAAATAAAGAAAAATTTGCACCTTCCTGGGTCTCGCTGGTTCCTGTTTGTCGGTGTGGCTGAACGCGCTGCGCTACCTGCTCTAGGAACTTGGACATAATATATATATATATATATATATATATATATATATATATATATATATATTCCAAAAACTCCACTGCCAGCCGGCCTCTTGCGAATTCTTTTTCCAAAAGAACATGGAGCATGGACCCAATTCAGTGCGAAGTATAGTCTTTATTTAGTTGATTCCCAGTCAGATATATATATATATATATATATATATATATATATATATATATATATTTACAACGAGTTGGTTCCAAAGCCTCCCGTCTATGGCGCTTCTCAGTGGGTGCGTGGCTTTCTGGGGTTGAACCAAACCGCTTTCTATTCCAACAACGATTTCCAAAGAAAACAAACAAAGCCGCCACTCCAGTCACTCGTAGTTGTGTAGACAAAATTAATTTATTCTTAAATCCATTTCAGCATTTGACACAGCAAAAACAACGCGTTTCGGTAGCTCCTTCTACCTTGTTCACGGTTGCTAACCACTGTTTGCTGATTGTTATTTAAAAAAGGAGATCCCACCCACGATAATCACTTGATTAACCTAGTTCCTGTCACCATGATAGGAATTCTGGGATTAGTAGTTCATATTAAACATTTCCCCCACAGTTATTTCCATTATACTTTTGATTATTGACATTCATTTCATGTGCAATAAGTGTGTTAGGAGTGATTACAATTGATTTACTTTTTGATTCACTCACTCACAATGAGACATTTAAATGTGGGAGATGTTTAAATCAATGTCCTCACACATCTCATTTCCTTACCGCCCTCCAGTGGGCCTACGTGATTGTTTGTGTCCTTTAAAAGGCGCATGTGTTTTATTTAGTTGATTCTGATTGTGTGGGATATGGGATAAATATTTGCGGAGTGAATTGAGAAGTCAGTCTGTTATATATGTATGTACAGTTCTTCCGACTGATTCAGTCCAAAAGGAGTCATTGTGCGAAAGTTCAAAATGTGGCGCGACTCTTTTTGTTGCAACAGTTTTTCTCGATGGTCACCTCTTTCTGACAAAGACATTGTTTCCAATCCAAAGAATTTGAGCAATTTCCAGTTGCCATTATGATGTGTCTCCATGTGCTTCGCCACTGCGTTTCCTCTGTCTTTATTTACTGTGGCCCACACATGTTCCAATATGCGTTTTTTTAATTTACAAATTGTGCTCCCTATATAGCGGAGCTGGCAAGGACATTGTATCATGTACATGGTGTAATGGCTCTTGCATGTTATTAATTCTCTTATTTTCCACACTTTTTTGTTTGCCATTGTTATTTCTTTAGTTGGTTCATTAATTTCACACACTTTGCAGTTGTAACATTTCGTGAATCCTGTTTGTAACCACGTTGTTTTTTTCTTTTTGGTAATAAAGTAGCTGTGCACTAGTTGATCTTTTAAGTTTTTTGCTCGTCTGTATGTTACCACTGGATGTTCCCCCATTTGTTGTCCTATTATTGGGTCTAATTGCAGAATTCTCCAATTTTTTCTCAGTATTTGTGTGATCTTTTTCGATTCCTGACTGTAATCTAGGATTAATCTGATTGGTTCATCTGAATTGTTTAGTTCCTCTTTGGGTTTCAAACACTCCGACCTTTGTTTCTGGTTAGCTCTCTCCCAGCATTTGTCAATCAGTTTTTTGCCATATTTCCTTTTTTGAAAACGTTTGAAGGTTGCTGCACTGTGCTTTTCCCATTCCTCTTTCTCACTACAGATACGTTTTATCCGGAGGAATTCTCCGTAAAGGAGTGATTAAATCAATTGTAATCACTCCTAACACACTTATTGCACATGAAATGAATGTCAATAATCAAAAGTATAATGGAAATAACTGTGGGGGAAATGTTTAATATGAACTACAAATCCCAGAATTCCAATCATGGTGACAGGAACTAGGTTAATCACATGATTGTCGTGGGTGGGATCTCCTTTTTTAAATAACAATCAGCAAACAGTGGTTAGCAACCGTGAACAAGGTAGAAGGAGCAACCGAAACGCGTTGGTTTTGCTATGTCAAATGCTGAAATGGATTTAAGAATAAATTAATTTTGTCTACACAACTACGAGTGACTGGAGTGGCGGCTTTGTTTGTTTTCTTCGGAAATCGTTGTTGGAATATATATATACATGACAGAACAAGCAGTAGAGGAGGAATGTACAACTACCATTGAACAACTACCTGACTTAAGAGAGACTTTCGATGCGATGTTTAACCCCCAGGGGGACATAATAACGGACTCACAAATGTTGGAACAAATGAATATTCAAACCAACCAAAGCAAAAACACTGGATTAAAGAAAAAATCTCGATTTTACCCAGTCCTATCACCAGGGAATAAAATTGATCTGTTCTCAGATGCCATGACAGAAGAATTGGACAACCTCACAAATGTTAAAGACAACAAAAGACAAAATCTGTCAATCAAAGAACGAAAGGCTATTCAGAATCTGATGGACAATGCAACCATAACGATAAAACCCGCCGACAAGGGGGGGAATATCGTTATCCTAGACACCAGTGACTACATTCAAGAGGCGGAACGACAGCTAAACATACCGCAACATTACAGTAAACTGAAATCCAACCCAATATCGAAAATGACGTCCGACCTAAAAGAACAATTGCAAATCTGGCATGCTAAAGGATTGATAAATGAGGACGAGAGGAAATATATGACCACAGAACACCCAATCACCCCGTGTGTCTATTTTCTACCGAAAATCCACAAAACACTAATCAATCCGCCAGGGAGACCGATCATATCGTCCTGTAGTTCATTATATGAAAACGTCTCCAGGTATGCTGACACTTTCCTCGCTCCGATTGCTCAGAGTATGCCATCTTATCTGAAGGACACAGGAGACTTTTTGAGGATCCTAATGGATATGTCATGGAATCCAGGCTATCTTCTAGTGACAATTGATGTTGTGTCACTCTATACATCAATAAGACACGAAGTAGGCTTGAAAGCGTGCAAACATTTTTTACAACAACGAAGCATCAAGGAAATGGACCACACAGCAATGCTTCTAAAAATGATAGAACTGTGTCTAACGAACAATGTGTTTCTTTTTAATAATGATCTGTACAAACAAGAATGTGGCACTGCCATGGGGATATCTTTTTCTCCCAATTACGCTAATATCACCATGGGATGGTGGGAAAAAACTATAGCATGGAACAATACTGACCAGGAAGAATTAGATCGAATAATTCTTTGGGTCAGATATATTGACTACCTCTTCCTAATTTGGAATGGTACGAATGATCAATTTCAGAAATTCTTTACCACACTGAATCACAATGAGGTTGGACTCCAATTCACGTGCTCAACAAATAAGAAAGAAATAGACTTTCTAGACACTAAGGTCTATATCTCGGAGGGCAAATTGGAAACCGCACTGTTCCGTAAAAAAACTGCTACAAATAGTGTGCTTCACGGCACCAGTTTCCACCCGAAAGCTCTACTAAAAAGCATCCCATATGGAGAATTTGTACGATTAAAAAAAAACTGTTCAAAACCAGAAGATGCCGAAAATAAAATACTCGAAAGCAAAACAATATTCCAGTCAAGAGGATATAAGGACTATGTGCTAAAAGACTGTAAAAAGAAGGTAGATAAGATCAGTAGAGCAGAGACTTTGATCGAAAAGCCAAAACCCCCACAAGACAAAGATCCACCAAGATTCATAACCACATATAACAAGGAAAGTGGGTTAATAGCAAAAAAAATGAAAAAGTATTGGCACCTAATAACCAGTGATCCAGATATAGGGCCACTGGCTAGCAAACATCCTTCCATCACGTGCAGAAAAAACACATCTCTTCAAGACCTACTAGTCAAAAGCCACTTTCAGATTAAACAACAACCCAAATGGTGGACAGAACAAAATGTAGGCTTTAAACCATGTACCTCATGCAAAGCATGTAAGATAGGCAAAAGAATGAAGAATGTAATGGAACCAGATGGAAAATACATGCCAATCAAACAGTACATCACATGCACATCCAAGAACGTGGTGTATGTCATTGAATGCAAATATGGAATGAAGTACATAGAATCCACTACGTGCATGTTAAAGAAAAGAATACTGGAGCACATCCGGGCTGTAAAGAACGCAAACATGTTGTATGCTACAGCGAAACACCTAAGCACTTGTCAAAATGGGGATTGGCGAGCTATGAATTTCTATGGACTGAAAATGTTGACCAAACTGGATAGAGGAGGGGACACTGTCCTTCTTCTTCGACAGATGGAATCACGTTTCATTGTTCGATTCCGAACAAAACATCCCAGAGGCATGAATTTTGGAGAAGATCTCCACATACATCTGGAGTAAATATGAACTCAGCTTAACATCGATTAATGTAAAAGGGTACTAAACCCGATACCTGTGAACAAAGACTCAAAAATACACTTCATAATATATGCCCTAAGTGAAACTAACTTTGGACGCATAGTACTATACTTGAACGATCAGAACACACCAGTCCTTTGTCTGTAATAATTGTTTCTTTTAATGTTTTGCTTTATTAACTACGTATCCCATAATGCCACTTAGAGGCTAAAATGGGGCAGTATATAAATGAAAAGCAAAAAAGGACTTGCTGACCGTGAGAAAAGCTGTGAGGCTGAAACGCGTCGGTGGAGTGTTGTGAAGTGCTAATAAAGGCTTCTGAATAAGTATCCGGTTGTGCCGCCCTCCTTGTGTTCTAAATATATATATATATATATATATATATATATATATATATATATATATATATATATATGTTTTTTTTTTGTTTTTTTTTTAAACAAAGATGTCCTGAAGCATTAAGAGGTCACAACGGTTTTCCCTTTAGTATTTGAAATGCAGCATGTCATCTCGCTCCGACACAAATTATCAAAGCCTACGCGTTTCAAGGAATTCTCCTCTTCTTCCTGGGCTTGCATGAACGGTACATCAACAGCTCACAGCATTTGATTTCCGGCAATATTTATTGGCATGTTGGCCCACAGTGGGCGTATTTGTTTAGTACAAACTCACTTGTTGCATGCTGGGACAGAGTCCATGCCGCGAGTAAAATTGTTTACTTTAGTAAGTTCGATGTGCAGTCCTGCAATAATATATATATGTATGTATTTTCTATATGCTCTGGGATCCCGCACAAGGGCAGAGATTATTCGTAGATTATGACTTTGATGAGTATCTCGTGGATGAGAATTAGGTTGTTGTAAATAAATAAAAAAATAAAAATCATCTTTGGTCTAGATGTACTTACTTCCATTGTGCATGTATGTACCTTCCATGTACTTGGATTTGTGTGTCTGTTACCTTTCCCCTGAAAAGGCATATCCAATGTACTACCTTATTTTTCATCCTGTACCTCTGTCAATATCTTTAATCTATATATACACTTACCTCATTTATAAATCTATATACTTTCAATGTACTTATGGATCGATATATTTATCACTTTCTGCTAATTTAGCATTTCAAATGCACTACCCTATTTCTCAGCCTATACTTCTCTCAATATATCCTCTGGCCCAACCTTCTGACTCATCTCAAACTTCTTTATACTACAATTTCCAAAGCACTACCCGATCTCTCACCCTATACATATATTGATATATCCTCTACATCTACTCTCATTTATCCCAAACCCCATACCCTACTATGATCCTCAAAATAATCCTTTCTAGACTCTCTCCTACTCTACCCCTCCTTGCATCATCTGACACCTCTTTTTACTATACCGATCCCCTAAAACAAACCTTTATAAACTCTTTCCTCTGACACCTCCCCTCAAAAACCCCTTTTACATATCAAAAAGCCTCCTCCTACTGCTATGACCTAAAAAAAAAATCTCACTCTTCTGTTCCACCACTATCCTTTTCATTCGAAATAACAGAATAACATGTTCACTTCTCAATTTCCATATTCCACTATACTTATTTTTTATGGGTTCCAGAGTAGCATGCTGCTCGCCAATGAAGCGCCTCAAAACCCCATTAAGGGGTAGCAAGCGCTATATAAAAACAAACCTCTTTCCCTCTTCTATCTCACAACCTACCCTTCTCTACCCAAATAACTGAACATATCCACCACTCAAATTACTTCATACTTCACTATAGTAATTTTTTCAACACTAATCCTTTGTGGGTTCCAGAGTAGAGTCCTACTCGCCCGAAAAGCGCTTCAACACCCATTAGGGGAAACAGGTGCTACATGAATGCAAACCTTTCCTCCCTTTTATCCCTCCGCTACCGTTCTCACTCCAAATAACTGACTAATATCTGTAGTGTTCCAGGTCAGCAATAAATATTTAGGAACTTAAGTTGGTTGAAGAGTAGGTTTATTAATAACCTCAGCCACAGGTTAACAACATTAACTGACAACAGGAACTCCCCACATATTCTAGAATCCCACACGAGGTTAGAATACTAGGAGAGGAAATTCCAGCATATTAAATATGCAGTAACAGAAACAGCTATACACCATTACAATATCCACCACTCAAATTACTTTAATATTTCACCATACTAATTCAGCACTAATCCATTATGGGTTCCGGGAGTAGCGTGCTTCAAGATTCTGCTATCTTTCCAAATCCAAATAACTGACTAACCTGACTTACTTGCATGTTTCACTATACTAATTCAACACTAATCCTCTATGGATCCGCGAGTAGCGTGCTACTCGCTGAAAAAGAGCTTGGACGCCTTGTCTGGGGTAGTAACCACTATATAAATGCAATTACAATAAAATACCATGTTATCCAAAGGGGAATAGAGGGCCTCCGGTTGGTGGGCATCCTCCTCTTGTTAGTTTTGGCACGGCTGTTTGGTCCTTCTTCTGGTATCTTGTCTGACTTCTTGGTTCAGGGCTGCTCCCTAAATACTGTATTTAGGGGGCGTTTTAGGGGTCTCAGGGTCAGTAGCCAATGGGCTACTGACCTTAGGGTGACTACACCCTTGGGGTGCTCACCCCATGTGGGAGAGTGAGCTCAATCCCTAATCCTGATGGGGGAGTGCCTGCCATCTGCAAGATGGCGGGCACTGAAGAGTGGGCTTCACTTCGCCTCCCCCACCTGAGGGCAGAGGTGGGCACAACTTCTGGGCTGGCCCACCTGTCTTCCAGCCAAAAAGGAGGGGAGACAGGAAGGGGGCCTGCTCTTAATAGCAGGAGAGGCGGGGGTCGCATTACAAAAGCTGCAAGGCCTGTGAAGCTTCCTGCCACAGATGGCTCTTCCTGGCCTGGGGGAGGGGTGACCACCTCGTCCCAGTTAAGGCTTAGTTCTGGGCTCGGGGAGCCAAGGCTCCCACCCCAGGGGTCCAGAAACATGTCTTGTGGTGGCAGGCTGGTGTGTACCAGTCAGCAAACCCACCGGAGGCTGGTCGTTTTTCAGGGGGCATCTCTAAGATGCCCTCCGAGTGCATTTTTCATTAAATCCCATACTGGCACCAGTATGGGTTTAAAGTGCTGAGAAGTTTGATACCAAACTTTTCAGTTTTCAGTGCAGCCATTATGGTATTGTGGAGTTCATAATGACAAACTCCCAGCACAAAATACTCTTAATGGCAGCGTTTTACTTACAATGACACTGTTGGGGTACAGGGCTCATGCACCTGTACCTTCGCCGCTGGTATAGTGCACCCAGGTAGAGGGGCGACTGATCCATGCCAGGGCAGTGGGTTGTAGGTATGGCACACAGGGATGTGTGCCATGTTAACTTCACTTTGTCCTGCACCAAAGCACGCAGCCTGCAAAGGCAGTGTGTGAGTGTAAAGGTACAGGACCTCTAAGGGTGGCACAATAAGTGCTGCAGCCTATAGAGGCCTTCCCTAGTCACAGTGCCCTGGATAGCTGTGGTACCATTTCCCAGTGGCTGCCCTGTGGCCAGAGAGTGCCAATTGGGTGTACAAGGTACAGTTTTGGAGAAAGAGCACAGGCCCTGGGAACCTGATTGGTAGGGACCCAGGGCACATTAAGTCAAAGTGCATCAGTAGTCTGCCAAAAGAGGGGGGTTACTGCAACAGAAACCCATCTTCTCACACTCATGGTCACGCTGTTCAAGTCTTCTTCTTAGTCTGTGTCAGTGCTTCTTCCAGGTTCTTCAAGAGACCTGTGGGCATTAAGGACACTCAAAGAAATCTCCCTTGGAACGAAGGAGTTACTCCCCTGCAACTGCAGGCACTGCAATTAAGCTAACCTGTCTGCTGCTCCTGTCGTCCTATGGACTTCCTGAGGTTCCGTAACACAGGTGGAGGTTCTGCAACTCCCTCGATGGAGTTTAGTACTTAAGGGAGCCCCTAACACCAGAGAAGCAGAGACTGACGACCTATGAAGAGAGAGGACACTGAAGAGCCGCGAAAGCAAAGAGGAGCAGCACCTGACCTGGCACTAACCCTGCCAGCCTGTCTGCATTCCTCATTGAAAAACTGCACCAAAGTCCACTTGCCATGCAGCTGTTGACTCCAGAAACTTGGAGTACTGCTTGCCTTCGAAAAAAGGTCTCAAGACCACCCATGAAAAGCAGATCTGTTCTGATGAAATTCCACAAGAGAAGACGGAGGGCTCTGGAACCGCAAACCCAACACCTGAAGCCACCACTGCACCCGTCACCTCTGCCCAGAGTTGAAGTGGGCCAACTGTGCCCAAACATTTTCTCAGCTCTCCAGAACTCGAGTCAATCGTGGATTCATTGTGGACTCCCTAACATCACCTGTAGCCTCTGCACACCGACCCCCTCAACCGCGATGCTTGGGTAAGGAAAAACCCAATGCCTAAGGACACCTCTGCACCCTTCGTCCCGGGGCTTGGAGAATAGGACCAATGGTGTCTCCCATCCCCAGGCATCGCAAGGCATGGTGTAGTGTAGTTCCTATTTTCCCAATAGGCCCTGCACATTGGAATAACAAACAGTAGTATGGACGTAGAAGTGCGGATCTTCCAGGTCTCCACTGACTATGCTAAACTTAATTGGGTTTGTTACCAACTAGCTCAGAGGTCTCTGGAAACTTTCTTGACTGAATAGGAAGTGATCAGCTTCCCTGGTACAGACAAGAAGGGATTCAGTTTTCCAACAACCGCATAAACATGACCACTTTGCTCCTTAGAATAAGAGTCAATCTCTAGAGTCGTGTGAAACAATAGACAGTTATTTTACTCAGTCAGTTGTGCAGATTACTTTCACCAAGATGCTGAGAAATAGGGAGACGGGCGTTTTCAATAAAAAGATATTATTTATTGAACAGTCTTTCTTCTCATGCAAGAGAAATGAATTGCCACAATTGCAAGACTAGTTATTATAAAAAGTGCGTACAGTAAAATGAGGATTGCGAAATACTGTAAAAGCATTGATATGGTTTCTTAGCCATACAATGGTTTAAAAATCCCAATCATCAGAAAATGTACTTGGTTTTACAAAGTCACTTAAGAAAACCTTGAACTGATGAGGATATTTCAGGATTTCGACCGGACCATATATTTCATAGTCAGTTTTGTCCCATACTACCCCGCCGGGTATTGGAATGGCTGTGACATTTACTGTTGACAGTTCTCTTTTCTTCACGTGGGATGATCTGTGTGGTTTGAGGACTAAGTTGATGTTCTGACTTGCTGTGTCCATTGTACTATATTTTCCCTCAATGAATTTTCTCAAACAAAGTACCATGATGAGCCAAAGCAGGAGGAAAAATATACCTAGACCAAACCAGAACTCTAACCATGGAGAAATAAGATAAATTTCCTTGAGTTGATGAAAGAGTTCTGCTTTTTCTTTAAAAGTCTTTTTTGTTTCTGGCATCACTTCAGGGTTGCTTTGATCCTCAGAAAAGTTATCGAAATTGATGAAGTAGCCAGAGGCAGTTCTGTCAATTGCTGGAATTGTTCTTTCAATTTGTCTTTCGGTAGCACATTCTGATGCCACATCATTGTAGACTTGTGTTTCTTGACGAACTGTTTCAATCTTTGTTTCAAGAGGCACGAGTTCCATGGCATTATTGCGTAGTCCCTCTCTGTGCACTGCAGGCTTATCAAATGTGATTAGTCTTTCCGTTTGAACCTCTTGGATTGTTGCAAGTTTGGGTATTCTGTTGTTTCTTGGGAGTCCACTGGGCCTACTGTTGATTATAGGCCACATGCTTGTGGTTTTACCAGGTCGATTGATACAACTCTGTTCTCCTTTTTATCAGCAAGGGGCGGTAGTACTACTGATCTTGTTCCGTTGATTGCTAAGAGAGGTACTGTTTTTCTGTAAGAAGGCCCAAATTCCTTCTTCACCGCTATTTTTTCTCTGACTAGATCCCCAATCTTTGGAATCCAGACAGGCCTTGCTGGGGCTGGTGGTGCCTCGTCAGTGGTAGCTGGCTGTTGCTTTAACTTTATGTTGCTTAAGGATTTTCTTGTTTCATTCAAGTCCTGTAAAACAGCCAAACGATCTTTGATGTCAAAGTCTGTTTTCTTATCTTTTACCACTGATACCTGACTATCTAAGTCCTGAATGTACATTCTAGTTCCGAACAATAGTTCATATGGGCTGAAACCTTTTAGAGAATTTCTTGGAAAATTGTTAAGACTTAACTGGACACTTATTAAATGTTTGACCCACCCATCACCCGAACCTAATACCTTCGCTGTTATAGATTGCTTTATGTCCCGGTTTTTTCTTTCTACCACACTGTTCCCTTCGGGGTGTGACGGACAAGAATACCGCAAGCCAACGCCCATGCTGGCCATGGCCTCCTTATAAGCCCGAGAGCTGAAAGCAGGACCCTGGTCAGAATGGAACATGGCAATTGCGTATGTGCCGATAAAGACTCACAGATCTTTTATAACCGTTCTGGCGTCAGCCAAGCGCTGGGGCCACATTTTTTAAGTGGATTTTGTCTTAATGATGTACAATGGGACGCGTTTCTCTTGTTTGATTGCGCGGTTAGATCGCCTTATGCTTTCTATTAGGGTTCCTGACACTACACTGGCCGGTTCTCCACTGCGATCTCTGTTGCAGTCTTCACAATTTTTTGCAAAATCATGAATACCTACACTCATTTCCGGCCACCAGTACTCTGATTGCAATTCTTTCAGAGAGTCCCTGATTGTTTGGTGTCTCAGACCCAACCCCATATGTGCCTCCTGTAAAAGGAATCTTCTCCTGTTCATGTTTGGAATTACCCTATCCCCCACTCCAGGGATTCGAGAAAAAGGAACGGAGTTTGCATCAATTACGTATGCATAATTGAGTGGATAGTTCACGTATAGTGCTGCACAGTCGCCTTTTACGGACGTTTTTACTGCCAGCATGGTTTCCCCGTCTATGTATTTTTCTGAACGCTTCTTTGTGGCTACAGAAGCCGGTTTAGTTTCTTCCGCTATGGCTGTATTACCCAATGAATTCCCTACAACGTGAACGCCATCACGTTGATGACTCAGAGTGTGTATCACGTGAGTCTTTTGTAGTTCCTTCTGTAAAAGAACTACCTGTTTCCAAAGCATTTTATGCTTTATTGTGGCACCTGTGTCATCTTTGTAATCATTTTTAAACCAGCTCTGTAACTTGTTATTGTAAGAGTTGACGCAAAAATGCGAATCGCACACGATTAGTGTCGGTAATTCACGTTCTGCATTTTCAAGCGCCATCTTTAAACATCTGATTTCAGCTCTCTGAGCCGAACAGTTTCTAACTGATTCAGTTTTTGTTATTTTCGGTCTGAATTTACCGCACAGCCAGCGACCTTTACCAATCGTGCAGGCTGCATCGTAGGATTTGTTTTCTACGTTGAAATGCTGTACAAATCTATCTGTATAGATTATACAGGCGTACTGTGGGAGAGGCAGAAGTTCGATTGGCAGAGGATATTCTTCTTCATAAGTCAAATCATTCAGTTTTTCGAGTTGCGGGGCGAAATAGTATTTCACATCTTCCGCTCCAAGAGAATTTACACACTGTATCCATTTCGGATCCAGTGACACTATAGGCAGGTTTACTGGGCTGAATAGCGCCTCGAAGGCGGATTCCGCTGTGAGGATATTGATCCTTTTGCCATGTGTTAGTTCTCGTTCATTCGCTAATGCAGTTTCTACTGCTTTCACAGTTTTTTCTGTGGAACTGAATGTTTTTTCCGCGGGACTGAATGTTTTTTCCGCTTGTGTGTACAAGTGTGATTTAATTGAAATTGGTACCTTTTCTCCCTCATTAGAGGTCAGGTACGTGAATCCGCATCTTCCTGGGATGACTCGGATTACAAGATCGCGTGGGATCACTGAAATTATATCGACCTCAAAAATATCGAGTTACCATAATATCGTTGATAAAATATCGATGGACAAAATATCGACTGGCTATCTTTAAACAAGTAAGTACTAAAATATCGACTCTAAAATATCGAGTTACTAAAATATAGACTGTAAAAATATTGTTTTTTTTAAATGTCTTTAAATTAAGTTAAAACTAATGTAATTATAAATATATTTTTTATAAACTTACTTAAAATTATTAAATTAATGTTATATTAATAAATAGTTATTGTAAATTAAAAAAAAATACATATATATTTATATAAAAACAAATATTATTGAATAAACATATATAATAATTTTACTGTAGCATAGCAAAATGGTTAAAATTGATTGTAACAACTGTAGTGAATTCTACAATAGCTAAAGCGTTGGATAGCGTAGGGGTAAAATTTACTATTCCCACTCCAGTGGGTGCAACAGTAGGGAAAGCGTTGGATAGCGTACGGGTAAAATTTACTATTCCCACTCCAGTGGGTGCAACAGTAGGGAAAGTGCTGGATAGCGTAGGGGTTAAAATTACTATTCCCACTCCAGTGGGTGCTACAGTAGGGAAAGCGTTGGATAGCGTAGGGGTTAATATTACTATTCCCACTCCAGTGGGTGCAACAGTAGGGAAAGCGCTGGATAGCATAGGGGTAAAGATTACTATTCCCACTCCAGTGGGTGCAACAGTAGGGAAAGCGTTGGATAGCGTAGGGGTTAAAATTACTATTCCCACTCCAGTGGGTGCTACAGTAGGGAAAGCACTGGATAGCGTAGGGGTTCCAATTACTATTCCCACTACAGTGGGTGCAACAGTAGGGAAAGCGCTGGATAGCGTAGGGGTAAAGATTACTATTCCCACTCCAGTAGGTGCAACTGTAGGGAAAGCGTTGGATAGCGTAGGGGTTAAAATTACTATTCCCACTCCAGTGGGTGCTACAGTAGGGAAAGCGTTGGATAGCGTAGGCGTAAAAATTACTATTCCCACTCCAGTGAGTGCAACTGTATAAAAAAGCAAAACTTAATTCATTATAATTTATAGAAATATTTGTACCAAGTAAATTTAATTTCCTATACCAATAACTTTTATTTACCAATTAATTTTAATTTCATGGACAATTATTAATTAATTAAACAATTTAATTAATTTACTTAATTAATCAATTATTGATTTACTTCCCACCCTATTCCCCTATAAACTCACAACCCGCTACTGAAACTAATTTACTATAAATTAATTATTTATCAATTAATCAATTATTATTAATTACCAATTTTTTTTATTTAATTACCTATTAATGATTTTACAATTAATACTAATTTACATTTTCTGTGCTTGGCAGCTAACGTGAGGACGGAGTGCCTGTAAATACTTGCAACATCAGCCTACCTCTTGCGGTACCCGCTCCGCGGGTCCCGCTTCGCTCGGGGTGGATTTTGGAACATTAATTTCAAGCCGGTGTCCGGAGCAGGAGAGAGACAGGCGGGGCTGCGAGCGAAGGCAGGCGCAGGAGCCGGACTACAGCTCCCAGGAGCGCTTGCCTGCCCAAATTGAGAGCACCTGGGCCGCTCTCCCTGTCTGCTCCTCCCCTCCCCTGGGATTTAAAACTCTAGTGCTCTGGTCCTGCATTGGGACGCATTTTCTGTGCTTGGCAGCTAACGTGAGGACGGAGTGCCTGTAAATACTTGCAACATCAGCCTACCTCTTGCGGTACCCGCTCCGCGGGTCCCGCTTCGCTCGGGGTGGATTTTGGAACATTAATTTCAAGCCGGTGTCCGGAGCAGGAGAGAGACAGGCG
Source organism: Lissotriton vulgaris (assembly GCF_964263255.1). Classification (NCBI taxonomy): domain Eukaryota; kingdom Metazoa; phylum Chordata; class Amphibia; order Caudata; family Salamandridae; genus Lissotriton; species Lissotriton vulgaris. Next base: position 583,832,472 of record NC_141694.1, read on the forward strand.
GGGCTGCGAGCGAAGGCAGGCGCAGGAGCCGGACTACAGCTCCCAGGAGCGCTTGCCTGCCCAAATTGAGAGCACCTGGGCCGCTCTCCCTGTCTGCTCCTCCCCTCCCCTGGGATTTAAAACTCTAGTGCTCTGGTCCTGCATTGGGACGCATTTTCTGTGCTTGGCAGCTAACGTGAGGACGGAGTGCCTGTAAATACTTGCAACATCAGCCTACCTCTTGCGGTACCCGCTCCGCGGGTCCCGCTTCGCTCGGGGTGGATTTTGGAACATTAATTTCAAGCCGGTGTCCGGAGCAGGAGAGAGACAGGCGGGGCTGCGAGCGAAGGCAGGCGCAGGAGCCGGACTACAGCTCCCAGGAGCGCTTGCCTGCCCAAATTGAGAGCACCTGGGCCGCTCTCCCTGTCTACTCCTCCCCCCCTCCCCAGTTGTATATAAATAGACACTGCCTTTACAGCAGCGCGGTAGCGCGCGGTAGCGCCGGGAGAAGCCCGGGACAAGGGCGGGACCGTCTGTGGCCGTCCGGGGCCGCTGGAGGCCGGGCCGGGCCACGCCATTAACATCTACGGTCCAGGTACTGATTAACCCACTGACTTTGTAACTGATTTGTGATTTGCTAGTTTTTGTTTTTTAGTGGGCAGAAGGGTTTTTTTTTGCACTATGGCTTGCTCAACAAGTACCTCTACCCTGTTGCCTCCTGTGGGTGAAGCAGAGCCTGCCGTCATGGGCCCTCTTGACTCTTACTTCAAGCGTTTGCCACAGGATATTGATAAAGAGATCGCCCTGGCGGAAAGACGAGCCGGGCGTAGGCTCTCGATAGAGCTTTTGAGAAACCCGCCCGAGAAAAATCAAGGTCTGAACTTTCCTGCGCTGGTTACACCTCTGTCATCCATCGTTTTACCAGCCACCCAGGACTTATTACTCGACTTGCCTTTGTACACTGAGTTAGCTGTTAATTCTTCATCGGACACTGTAGCAAATCTATCTGTTGCGCATTCTGATGTACCTAGCCAATTAGTAAAAGGGAAAGGTGCTTTAGAAAAACACTGTGTACAACTGGAAGCGATTAAATCTAAGGCCGGTGTTAAAAGGAAATGGGGAGTCACTGTAAAAAAATCACAACCTCAAAAACCTGCAAGAAAGTACAGGAAGCTGGGTACTAAATCGTCTTCAAGCCATGTCCCTCCAAAGAATGGCGTACTAATGCCAATGGAGGAGGCTGAAGCAGCCCCAGTAGAAGTGGACCCTATAATCATGGTGCCTTCGACAATGTTGGCGGTGCCAGTCCCAGATCCAACTAACATAGCACCCTCGGGGTCACCATCTCCCAATCACGATCTCCTGTTAGAAGTAGAAAAATTAATGCGTTCCCTTCTAAATCCCGTAGAACTAAGACTTAAAAAGCTAGCTGAACAACTGGACCATCTAGAACAAGCTAGCCTAGATAACTTTTTTTCTATTAAATCTCTAATCAAGTCTAGCAAAAAAACGGGTGAGACTGGGAAACAACAACAGACAGTCGATAAAGATCACGGAGCCGTGTTGGTTGATTTACAATCCCCGCCTGTAAGTGGCATTCCTGCACAGGATAATAAAGGGGGGAATAGTAAGAAAGTATCTGATCTAATGCCCACCAAAACCACTAGTAATTGCGGGAAAACTAAGCCCAATAACATCACCAACAAGGGTAGTAAGGATAGCGTAAAAAATCCACCAACCACAACTAGCAAAAATGCCACACTTTTGCCGACCGGACCGGGAAATACCACGGCCCAACGGTCAGGAAATGATAAAATCCACACTAGTAATGGCAGTGGGAACAATGCTCATCGTAACGGGAATGGGACGAATCCCTGTGTGACGGTGGAAAACATCCCTGCACAGAGTTGCGTTCCCTTAGAACAAGTACAAATAAAGACCCAAATAACTAATTTGCCGACTAGGATCCCCCCAGTACAGCTCACCCCGGACTCCTACCCATATGTGGCCATACTTACTAACGTCCCACCCCTAACGGAGGGCCAAAGAGAAACTTATGACATGCTAAAAAATAAGGCCATGCATTGGCTTTCTGTCAATAGACCACTGCCAGGGGGAGTGGATGGCCTGATAATTGGGGCTAGAAGGGTCAATTGGATAGGGAATACCTTAAAAAAACAGGGGGGTGAGTGTATTATAATCAACTTTCAGGATCCAAGGGTTGTGGGGCTGATTACGGGACCGGGTTGGAACATTAATATTGGTGGGATTGGGGTTGTGGACCTTACTTTCTTTTATCCCAGACCAGTGATCTACCCAGGGGGCTGTAGGGAGCAACCGAGACCCAGTCTCTGTACCTGGGTAGAGGCTGGCCCTCCCGCTGCTCCCATATCTAGATCAAATAATTGCTACATGCAGGCATTTAACCCCTATAATGGGCAGGGGCAGACGAGGTGGGGATGTTGACAGAGACCAATTGAACAATTACGTTTGGAAGAGGAAATGGTTGGGGGAAGTAACCCTGATGTAACTTTGGTAGCCTATGATGATGAAACGAGCCAAAAATCCGAAGTGGCGAATGTGAGGGATGGGGGCATTATTGTATGTCCAGAGGGGTGTGTGGGTGTACCGGCCCTCCCAACTATCATATGCACCAAGGAGGGTACAGATGCAAATTGTACAAATATTGTTCCAAGTGAGGATTGTGACTGCGGGAAGCAGGATGATTTGCCTCCCACGGCACCTAAAGAAAATGGGATTTGTATAGAAAATACCCTGGAGAGACTTCTGTCATGGAATATAGCGGGGCTGGGGGCTAGATTGTTGTCACAGCATTGGATTGATTTTGTAAGTGGGTTTGAAATGTGCCTATTTCAGGAGACGTGGGCTTGTGACCCAATTTATTTTCCGGGTTACCTAAATTTTTGTATACCAGCAACGAGAGGCCCCAGGGGACGACCTAAGGGAGGCCTCGCAGTCTGGATTAAGCAAAATTCAAATGTAAAAGTAAAAATGATTGATCTAGGCTGCAAGGATATACAACTTTTGAGATTATCCGTAGGCAAGGGTGGCACGATAGACATTTATAACATATATGCTAGGGGCAAGAGTCTGGGGAATTCTGCTACCTTAGAAGTTCTATCTGCTTCCCTTGAATCCCAGTCACTTGGAAACAGAGTAATTTTGGCTGGTGATTTGAATAGGACATTCGAGCCCCTAGAAAATACTGCATACCCAATAGGTCTAGAGGAAGATGCCCTTTGGGGCATTCCAAACCTTAACCTCCTACCTGTGAAGCGGTGGACAAAAGATATTTTGTCGTTGAATGCGTTATGTCTGGAGTATGGTCTGAGGGCCCTTAATGGCAGGACAAAAAGCGACCAATGTGGTAATTGTACATTCAACAATGGACATAATAAAAGCAGGATCGACTATGTCATCTGTAGTCTTGAGTTATGGTGTGGCGTGGGTGACATGGAAATTGTGGGGAGAGTAGAAAGTGACCATAACCCCCTCTGCGTCTCCCACTCATGGTGGAGGGCCGCACGAGTCATCCCTGTGTCAGGTAGTGAGAGCGTACCTGTTATGGCCAATGACTCAAGAAGGGTGAAATGGCCATATGTCCTGGCCAATTTAGCCACCTTGGAGTCTATTCATTTGGAGGTAGACAATGCTATTGCCGCCATGGAAAAAGTAGATCCTGTATTACCAGGCTCTGTCCAAATAACTGATATACATGACACATTCTTCTCTTTGATAAAACCGCACTTTATCAAACCACTGAAGACTAACAGAAAATTACCAATCACTATGGCAACCTGGTTTAACAAACAGTGTAGGGTAGCTAGACTGGAGCTGGGCAGAGCACTCAAAAACAGGGACAAGGCCTCGATTAGAGCCACCAGGAAATATTATAATGACAGTATCCGAAAGGCTAAGAAGCAGTGGGATGAGGAGCACTGGGAGGAGCTACTTGAGGCTTCTGGGCAAAAGGACTCCAGAACTTTCTGGAAAATTGTGAAATGGGGAAGAGGGGGCGCCCCCAATAAACCCGACAACAATGTCGATGAGGCATTGTGGGTCGAGTATTTTAAACCCCAGTATGCTGAGTGTAGGGATATAGTGGCCATAGAATCAATCCCTATGGTTTTTTGCAAGGGTGATCTATTCCTAACCAAGGATGCGGAACTTGTAATTTCAACTCTGCAGGGGGGAAAAGCCCCCGGGCTAGATGGAATCCCTTCGGACATTTTCAAACACAAGGACCAGTGGGCAAAATATGCGACCCTGTTGGGAAATGGCTTGGCCAAAGGGGCAAAAATCCCCAATATATGGAAGGGGGCAATAATAATACCGATTTTTAAGAAAGGCGACCGGTCACTCCCGGTAAACTATAGACCAATAAGTTTGCTGTCTACTATGCAAAAAGTAGTGGGGAAGATGCTGGTAGACAAACTTATGGTCTGGGTAGACGACAACAATGCCTTATCCCCCTTCCAGGCAGGATTCAGACGTGCAACCAGTACGGTCGATCAAATTTTTCGCTTCACCATGCTACGGTGGGGGACTGTACTCCTGGGTAAAGGCAGCCTCTATGTAGCATTTGTAGATCTAAGGGCTGCCTTTGACCTGGTGCCCAGGTGCACGCTGTGGGAGGTTCTGTCCAAAATAGGGGTCCCACTTGATTTGCTCACGTTAATAATGCGTCTTCACGAAAGCAACTATGCTAAGGTTCAGTGGGGGAGGAATGGGGAATCCACTACTAACTTTCCAGTTGAGCGGGGGGTACGGCAGGGATGTGCAATGGCGCCCCTGCTTTTCTCCCTGTTCATTAATGGCATTGTAGATAGGATTTTGGACGCAATGGTTGACGCACCTACGTTAGCGGGCATCAGAGTTCCAATTCTGATGTTCGCCGACGATACCTTGATTGTGTCTAAGACCCCGTCGGGTCTCCAGCGAGCCCTGAACATATTCGACGCATTTTGCAAAGAACGGGGTCTTGAAGTTAATGTAAATAAAACCAAGTTGATGGCCTTTGGGCAAAAGCGCCAATCTCAACCCAAGGTATTTTTGAACAATATCAAATTAGAGTTAGTAAATGTTTTTACATACCTCGGGGTGGAGATATCAAGTAAACTTGGATGGTCAAGACACATAGAGAAGGCGGTGTTGAAACACCAGCAAATCTCAGGAGCCCTTAGGGTCGAGCAGGTAAAATCCAAAACCAGGCCTATAAAACCTGTTCTTATGGTTTATGACGCAAAGGCCCTGGGCGCAACCCTTTATGGGGCTGCAGTCTGGGGCTTTGAGAGTCTTACCATCCTTCAAAGATCTGAGAACAGGTTTGTGAGAGGGATAACTAGTCTTCCCCAAAGTACCCCACTAATACCGCTTGGCCTTGATCTAGGCAGAAGATCGCTTAGTGACCGTGCCCGGCTGAGGCCTATCCTCTATTGGAGACGGCTATGGACAACCATGGAAATAAGACACTACGCTGAGGGGTTCCTAGCATTAGCCAAATCAGATGTTTTTCGTAAAATTAAATGGCTAAAAATGCTAAGGGACGTCCTTGCTGAGCTTGGGCTCTCCAAACTATGGGAAAACCCCCTCGGGGAAGTATTCCCTAGTAAATCCAGTATCAAAGAAATATACTGGGACCACATTGACCAAAAACTTTGGAGGAGCACAACCTCGGAATCCATGGGGGGTAGATTTATGGAAATTAAACAAAGACCATCCCTTGAAAAATATTGGGACAGTATAACTGTCCCATTAGACAGGAAATTATTTTTCCAGTTAAGGGCAGGCTCTCTCCCCCTGAGGTGTTTGACGTCCAGCTGGAGAACTAGTAGTGGTTTGTGCTGCCCGTCATGTGGGGCTCCCAATGAAAGCATTGCACATTTTCTTTTTTTATGTGAGGCCTATACAAATCCAAGAAAATCTTGGTTGGCTCCAGTATGTAGGAATCTTGGTGTCCGAAGTGGTGTTGAGGGGTTGAGAATTATCTGTTCCTCCACTGAAATGTCCATCGTAGTTGGAACAGCAAAATATTTGGGGTGGGCATGGTCCATAAGGAGGAGGGCTCTATCCTCTAATGTGTTTTGAGTTTTGCATTTCCCCTTGTTTGACTTATCCTTGCAAACATCTACTGGGAGATATATATGAATTTTAAACTATAAAATGCGGCTAATATGTATGGTATGAATTCTTATTGTATAAACTTTGGGAATGGTCCGTAACGCGGAGGTTTCTATATCTCAACATGCATCTAGTTCCGCTTATTATGAAAAAGCTATTTTATTCTAAATGGTAACAATTTTTATGCTTATGTATTATGTATTTCAATTATAAATTTATTGTAACAGAATGTATGATGTTTTAAAAAAAAAAAATGTATGAATTTATATGTCTGTGCTTTTATGAGTGTATAACTCGAATAAAGCTTTTTCAATCAATCAATCATAATTAATTAATTATATTTAAATTACTTCCCACCCTATTCCCCTATAAACCCACTACCCGCTACTGAAAAATTTACTATAAATTAATTATTTTCAATTAATCTATTATTAATTACCAATTATTTTTTATTTAATTACCAATTAATTATTTTACAATTATTATTAATAATTACATAATTAATTATTTATATTTAAATTACTTCCCACCCTATTCCCCTATAAACCCACTACCCGCTACAGATTTATATTACACAATTATTAATAATTAGTAAAAACTTACCTTATTTTCCTTTTTCTTTTGTCTATATTCTATCTTGTCGATATTATGTCTAGTCTATATTTTTGATTCGATATTTTGGCTATTAATATCGATATAACTCGATATTTTTGTAGTCTATATTATGTCTGGTCGATATTTTGTCTAGTCTATATTTTTTCCTCGATATTATGTCCAGTCTATATTTTGGATTCGATATTATGTCTGTTTACCGATCCCGTGTGTTGTCACGTGCATCTAATTTTGTTTTTGCTAACATGTCTGTTTGCAGTGATCTCAAAATTTCTGTGTGTTTTTGAGTCCAGGTGATTGGTTTAAAATCAGGTTTAATAAGTTCGTAGAGAGGTTTAACCCTCTCCGCATAATTTAGAATGTAAGTTCTACCGAAATTCAGGAAGCCTAGAATCGATTGTAAGTTCTTCAGCGTTTTTGGTGCTTGGAGTACAGCGCACTTCTCTAAGAAGTTGTCCGCTAGGCTTTTTCCTTCACTTGATAATTCGTATCCTAAAAATAATACTGTCAGATGGGCAATTCTTGACTTTTTAAAGTTGGATTTGTAACCCTCTGCTGCGAAACCGAGTATAATAGTGTTCACTCTTTTCAAGTGAGTATCCAAGTCGTCGTCTGTAAGATAGATATCATCTACATAAGATAATGCCTCATCATCATACATTTGTAGTAACTCTGTTACTCTGGCTGAGAATAGTCCTGGGCTATTCTTGAATCCCTGTGGGAGCCTACAGAAATTTTTCTGTGACCCCATTACTGAGAAAGCGGTCAAGTATCTGCTTTCTGGTGCAATATTTTGACAAAAGAAACTATTTGATATGTCTAATGTCGTTTTGTATTTTTTCCTAACTATGTTATTCATTAGTGCAGCACTATGCGAATTTTGTACTGCAAATGTTTTGCAACATGCGTTAAGGTGTCTGTAGTCCAAAACTAAACAATATGAATCGTCTGGTTTGGAGACAGGAAACAAAGGATTGTTCATTTGAGAGGTGGATGTTTCAATCACCCCCTGGTATTCAAGTTGATCTAAAATCTCCCTGACTTGTTTTTTAGCTTCTTGCTTAATGGGATACTGCCTTTGTGCAGTCGGTTGACTTTTTAACTGGATTTTGTGAGGAGGAGAGTCCTCATCCCATCCTACATGATTTTTATATAATGCTGGTGCCTGGGCCACTGCCCATTTCCTTGCATAAGTATATTTTTTGTGAATCGGAATGTGATTCGAGAAGGCAGGCATAATCATTTCTTCGCCACGAGGGCACTCCCTGACAAACTCCGGGGGCCAATCTTTTTCAGCTAACAGAATGTCATAGCCTTTTGAGAGTTTATCCCAAAATAGACCCCTTATTTTCCTAGTCTTATCACCCTCTATACGCAACGTTATTTCGTATATCTTATGGGGTTCGCTAACTCTGGTGTCGGCAGTTTCAACCTGAATGTATTCATTCGTGTCCACTGTCTCCAGATGACTCATCAGGATCTTGCGAGCTATGGTGATTTCTGCTGCACTGTCTAGCATTGTCTGTGCCCAAGCCCCGTTTTTCAACTGTGTCCTCAGTATTCTCGGCATGTTCGATTACTCTAATACTGGCTACCTTCTTTATTGGAAATTGAGATTTTTTACTTTGAGCAGGTTCCTTGTCTTTGGACTTGGTGTGCTCTCCTGGGTCTGACCGTCCTCTTCTTTCCGATTTCTGCGAAAAAGATCGAGAGAGACGTGTATCAATACTTTGATATCTATCAGGCTTCTTCAAATTATCCCTATTTCTAAGGTTATATCTTTTCTCAGAGGGCTCCCTCTGGGGAGACTGGTGTTCTCGAGTCGGAGTTCTTTCCCTCCGTTGAGGAGACCTTCCTCTGGACTGGAAAACTTTTTCTTTGGGAGTAGATTGTTTATTTCCATCCCAGCTCTTTTTAGGAGTGTTTGAATTATTTTTAATAAATAATTTTTCAGGATTTTCGAGCAGTTGGGGCTTTACTGGTTTTCCACCCAAGCTGTCCCTACCTAGTTCTTCATAACATTTTTCTATAATTCTGGCAAGCTCAATTGGTTGATCTGTTATATCTGTTTCCTTCAACTTCTGGCGGATCGTTTTATCCTCCATTGCCAATTGAACTAACTCTCTATATGCCTTTGTTAATTCTCTTATTTTAACTAAGAGTTCTTCACTTGACATTTTATCAATGTCTGGGTGTGGTATGTAGCTGGCTAGAACCGGCCACGTTGCTCCTGGTCTACCTAGTGGACCGAGCCTGGTAATATGATCATTATGTTTTAGGGCGCCTTTAAACCAGAGCAGATGCTCTTGGAATTTTAGTGGAATTTCAATTTCCTAGAAAGGAGCGTACTCTTCCGGTGGATCCCCTACTATGTAGTAGTGGAACTCGTGTGTTGCGGCGTTTGCCGCTGGAAATTTTATCCATGAATAGAATACCTCTGTCTGCCGATATTCGTGTGCCTCTATCACGAAGACGACTGTGCCACCTTGTGTGGTCAGGCCATTTTCTATAATTTTTGACGTTATAGATTTTCTTAAATGTGTCGGGATGATTATTGCACCCGGTTCAGTAGTACCGTCGGGACCCTGCTCAGTCGCATTTACTGCGGGTGCAGCGGTTCCGTTTTCTCCTGGCATTGTATAAATGCAAGGTTTGCAGAGCGGGTCTCCAAGGAGACAAAGATTAGGTGCACAATATTTTGGAACACTGTATCCTTCAACGTTGAATAAACCAGAGCTTTACATAGGAATCTCTTCCTACTAAGTTCGGGCGGATTTTAACCTTTCACCCACTCCAGACGTCTATTGGAGTATTTACGGTAGAAAGGGGTCTGTGTGAAAAATGCACGACTGAGTTACTCTAACGTCATGCGTTCGTTTTATCGCCTTACCAAACGTTGGGCGCCATGTAGTGTAGTTCCTATTTTCCCAATAGGCCCTGCGCATTGGAATAACATAAACAGTAGTATGGACGTAGAAGTGCGGATCTTCCAGGTCTCCACTGACTATGCTAAACTTAATTGGGTTTGTTACCAACTAGCTCAGAGGTCTCTGGAAACTTTCTTGACTGAATAGGAAGTGATCAGCTTCCCTGGTACAGACAAGAAGGGATTCAGTTTTCCAACAACCGCATAAACATGACAACTTTGCTCCTTAGAATAAGAGTCAATCTCTAGAGTCGTGTGAAACAATAGACAGTTATTTTACTCAGTCAGTTGTGCAGATTACTTTCACCAAGATGCTGAGAAATAGAGAGACGGGCGTTTTCAATAAAAAGGTATTATTTATTGAACAGTGTTTCTTCTCATGCAAGAGAAATGAATTGCAAGACTATTATAAAAAGTGCGTACAGTAAAATGAGGATTGCGAAATAATACTGTAAAAGCATTAATATGGTTTCTTAGCCATACAATGGTTAAAATGAATAAAATATATACATTCATATATACATTTAGCTAACGTACTCAACTGGTGCTTCTAACTACGCCTACCCCAGTGTACCTGACCTAAGCCTAATACTTGGGAGGGAGTAAGTAAGTAGCAGTTTTAGTTAAGTTGGTTTTGCCAAGGTTTGCTTCAAGAATTCTCTCTAAGGGTTTAGTCAACACCATACCTCTGGAATAGAATGTTGGAGGCCTTGTATCTCCTTCCAGGACTCGATATACCAGTTACTCGCAAGAGTAGGCTGGAAACGCCGGAGCTGGATTTTCTCGGCAGGAGAAAAGACAGCGTCTCTCTCAGCGCGTCGAGGAGGAGGAGGGGCAGCGTCCGTGGGCAGCGTGTATCTGCTGGGCTCTGTAAGGGACAGCTGTTCTGCTCCTATATTCACCACACCATCGCTATCATCGATGTCGTTGAGGCAGCGTTTGCTTAAGGCAACGTTGGTAATATTTATACCTGAAAGGTGCCTGGTTTGACGAACGTTTTTGGACATAAGACGTCAATAAAGATGTCACTAGGAAGTGATCGTCTCTCAGTGCTCATTAGAGTTCTATTACTAATCAAAACATAGCAAGCGGGGTTTTCCCAGGTTGCTGAGTTTTATCTTGTTGAAGAACTCGGAGTGTAATCTAGGAATCTTAGATAGTGGCTTCTGCGGTGTCATTTGCTCTAATGAGCTGCAGAGGAAGCGATTCTGAAATGTGGTTCTGATCGTGTTAGGCCAGAGACGAGTTTCTGAAATATTACTCTTGATCGTTTATGCCATTATAGGGGTACAAATGGATTATAGCCGTATAGGGGCATAAGGTCATAGTATTGATCGGGGTCCTAGATTAGAACGCGACAATGGGTCCACTTACTAGTTGTCTCCCTAGCTGGAGCCAATAGCCACTTTTTTACAGTGACCGATCTCCACTGAAACACATTAGGCTCCCGACATGGATTTGCACACTGCACCCGTCCACCCTTGTGCCACTGGTGGTGTACTGCTGGTGCTGCTGTGGACTTTGCCCACCACTCACTTCAACTCCTGAGATTGGTCCTGTAATTTGATGTAGTGTACTGGTTTACAGAAGATTTTTTTTAAAGTACTTACATGAAAGATTTTACTCCGATGCCTAAACATATCAAGGTCCTTAGTATTATAAATTGCTGTGGAGCTGCTTCTTGAATCTTGTGTGTCATTTATTAATCAGTCTGTGTATCTGCAAACGTCTTGCACTCCTCTGTGTTAAGCCTAAGGCTGCTCAAACACACTAACCCCTAACAGAGCACTCTGGGAATGCATAGCAAGCCTCCGACAACTCATAAGAGAACCCCTAGACTCTTTCCATGGTATATCAGATTTTTTATGTATCCGATAAAGAGCCAGCTTCCTATATTGGTGGTGAAGCAATGGTATAGAAGACTTGTTGATATGTGATTCCACTAAGGAATCATAAATTGACTTTAGGTAAAAACATTTTTTCAGATTTTTCAAAAATATTTAAAATACCTCTTAGGACCTTGGGTCTAGTAACCCAATAAAACGGTTTAGAATTTAAAAAAGTTAGGCTTTTCAGAAAGTACTTAGCTTTTTGTATCACTTTTCTAAAAAGGTCCCAACTAAATTAAAGCCATGGATGATGTAGCAGGTTCATCCCAGCAGCTAAACCTGGGGCCCTACAAGAACCTTAAGTTGGACAGACTTAAGACACTCTTGCAAGCGTGGAATCTTACCATGGACACTAGGTCCACAAAAGCACATCTGCAAGCGTCGAACCTTACCATGGACACTAGGTCCACAAAAGCACATCTGCAAAAGTAGCTTGCAGAAAATGCTAGGACGAGGGCAAAGGGAGAAGCCCCCCTTGCAGAAGGGGAGATAGATACTGAAGTGGATGAAGAAGAAGATGATCCCAGCAGCAATCAAACAAAGCAATACCACTGAGAGCACTCCTAGTAGTGTCTCAGAAGAGATAGATACTGAGGATGCAGATCTTCAGACACTAGCCAGAAACTGCATAAGCGGCTTAACGCCTGGCTATAGAAGAGGAAAGGATAGAGATAGGCCTAGCAACTACCTCTTGTTGCAAATTATAAATAGGGGAAAAGGTGTTGACCCTAAAATCCCCAAAGGGATAGTCCCAAAATACTCTGAGGGTGGGATCACCAAATGGTTACAGCCTTTGAGAGGGCCTGTCAACAGAGACAGCTAAATAGGAAGTAATGAGGGTCTCTTCTTATGGGGCTGTCCTCAGGAAAGTGTATGCATAGGCTGCTGACACTGAATGAGGCAGATACAGAGTCTTATGACCCCATAAAGGACACCCTGCCCGAACCGAGTGCGAAAGAGAAATCCAAATGGCTGCGAAGAGAAACCGTAAACACACCACACATGGGCGGCTAAACCTTCTGCAGACTTTCGGAATTAACGCTTCTTCCCCTCCAAATGGCCTTCTTTCCCCATTAAATAACAGTCTTTGGTGGCTTAATTAAAAATGTCAAATGGGGCAGAATAGGCGCACTTTCCGAATCAATATTGCCCAGGGCTGTGGTACAGTCTGGCAACCAAACTCTCCTCTGTGGAAAAAGAAACACGTCATTGCCCAGAGTCCACTGTGTGACCCGCCCTGGACACTTAAGTCACTGCTGGGGTTCCAGCGCCCCAAGATACTATTTCATTCTGAGTCGTTCACCTTCATTAGGCGTTCCTTCACAAGGTGACCCAAAGTAAGCAGTCGGGCCCAACATACTTCACATTCACTACATCAAATACTTAACTACTTAAGCCGGCGCTAATTACTAGGTGACCTGTTCAATGGATAGTGTTTTGTCTAATGATTTATGTTATTCTTTGTCTGGTAAGGCTAGTGTTAAGGCACAAGTTACTTACTTTTGGTAACGTTATAGCTGTAAGAAACATTAGTAGTGATAGATTCATTACCTTAGAATGACCCCCAGGCGTCAGACTGGGACCGGAAAGTTTTTTTCGCCAGCATTACCCCTGAGCGTCGGTAGGCGTCGTCGTGCGGCTCCGCGTTCGTCGTTGGCACCGGGATGACGTCGCCGCAGCTACTTAGACGCGTTGACGTCAGTTCTATACACAACTTTCCGCACCAGGAACGCAGAGCCATGCAAGAAACTGACCACTGGTGCCATGAAACAAGGGTTAACCTTAACCCCAGAAATCAATTTGCAGAAAGGGGAGGATGGGTGGGGCGGTAAGGAATCTATCACTACTAATATTTCTTACAGATATATGGTTACCGAAGGTAAGTAACTTGTGCACCTGTAAGAAACACGTAGTGATAGATTCCTTACCTTAGAATAGATACCCCAGCAATACCAACCCCAGTGGTGGGTCTGCACACCAAAATCACACAACAAAGTCCTGGAGAACAGAACGGCCAAAGAAGCCGTCTCTCTGGACTTCGCTGTCCAGGCAGTAGTGATTGGTAAACGTGTGCAGTGAGGCCCACGTAGCTGCCTGAAAGATGTCATGCAAGGGAACTCCCAGTCCCAGAGCAGTAGTGGCTGCCGTCGCCCTGGTAGAGTGGGCGCACAACCCCACCGAAGGCTCCTTTTTTAGCCAAGGAGTAACAAGCCTTTATGCACAGAATGACACACTGAGAGATGGTCCATTTGTGCACAGCCCGACCTTTCGTGGCGCCCATGTAGCCAACAAAGAGCTGGTCATCCACCCGGAACTGTTGTGTGCGGTCCAGATAGAAAGAGAGTGCACGTTTTGGGTCCAGGTGGTGGAGCCTCTCTTCCTCTTTTGATCGATGCGGAGGCGGAAAGAAGGTGGGGAAAGTGATGGTAAAAAAGGCAGTGACAACCTTCGGCAGAAAGGAAGGACGAGTCCTTAGAACAACTTTGTCTGGATGGACAGAGACAAAAGGAGGCTTAGAAGAGAGAGCCTGGAGTTCACTTACCCTTCTGGCAGAGGTGATGGCAACCAGAAAAGCAGTCTTTAGAGTGAGGAGACGAAGAGGGCAATTGTGAAGTGGCTCAAAGGGAGCACACATCAGAAAAGAAAGAACTAGATTCAAGTCCCACTGAGGCATCACAAAAGGAACAGGAGGAAATGTGTGTGATGCCTTTCAAGAATCCATTCACAACAGGGGACTTGAAAAAGGAAGGCTGATCTGGAAGCCCTAAAAAGGCGGAAATGGCAGAAAGATAGCCCTTATTAGTGCCCAGAGCAGAGCCCTGCTGGGCCATAGAAAGAAGGAACTGAAGGACTTCTGCAAGAGGGGCAGAAAGGGGATACAAAGCCTTTGCTATGCACCATGCCCAAATTTTTTTCCCCCTGCAGGCATATACCGTTTTAGAGGAGGGACGCCTAGCTGCCAGAATGATATATCAGACTTCGGGAGGCGAGTCAAAGGGAATCAACTGTCGCCACTCAATCTCCACGCATGTAGGTGGAGGCTGAACAGGTTCGGGTGGAGAAGCGTCCACTGCTGCTGCGACAGAAGATCCTCCCGAAGAGGCAGACGGATCGGGGGATCGATGCTCATACTGAGTAGCTTGGGATACCATACTCTTCGAGCCCAGTCTGAGCCACAAGAATGACTTGGGCCCAGTCGCGCCGGATCTTCAGCACTCTGAGCAGAAGTGGTATTGGTGGAAAGGCGTACGACAGACCGCAAGTCCACTCGCGATGAAAAGAGTCACCGAGCGAGTGCTGCCTCGCAAAATTCCTACGTGCAGAAGTGATGACATTGCGCGTTCTCTTCGGTGGCGAATAGATCTAAATAAGGCTCTCCCCATTGCTGAAAGAGACCTCGCGCCACGTCAGAGTTCAGACGCCATTTGTGATCCATTATGCACCGGCGGCTGAGTTCGTCCGCCCTGGCGTTCAGAGGACCTGCCAGGTGTTGAACCACCAGGGATATGCCCTGATGTTCCAGCCATGTCCAGAGACAGAGGGCCTCTTGGCAAAGGTTCCACGACCCCATCCCGCCCTGTTTGTTGCAGTACCACATGGCGGTGGTGTTGTCAGTGTACACCTGCACTACGCTCCCCCATAACAGAAGGAATGAATGCCTTCAGTGTAAGTCGGATCGCCCGAAGCTCCAGAAGGCTGATGTGGAGCTTGGACTCCGCCGGAGACCAGAGGCCTCAGATCTCTGCCTCCCCCATGTGGCCGTCACATCCCAGAAGGGACGCATCCGTCACAGCTGTATGTTCCGGTTGGGAAAGGGAAAGGGATCTGCCATTTACCCAAACACGATTCGTGAGCCACCACTGCAATTGCCATGCAGTGCCCTCCGAAATCTGGACGTGATCGGACAGGTTGCCCTGATGCTGTGCCCACTGGAACTTTAGGTCCCACTGCAGAGCCATCATGATCCACCAGCAAGATGCAGGAGGCCATCAGACCCAGTAGTCAAAGGGTCATCCTGACCGAAACCCGGGACAGAGGCTGAAAGATTGGAATCATAGCATGAATGTCCCGGACGTGCTGCTCGGGAGGATAAACCCAAAACTGCGCAGAGTCCAGAACCACTCTGATGAAAAGGAGCTTCTGTGAGGGTATCAGGCGCGACTTCGGCACGTTGATGGAGAACCCCAGCAAATGCAGGAGGTCGGCCAGAGTCTGGAGGTGGGACACAATCTGGAGGTGGGACACAACTGCCTGGGGCGAATCCGCCTTCAACAGCCAGTCGTCGAGACAGGGGGAAGACTAAAACCCCTGATCTGCGCAGTTGAGCAGCGACCACCGCCATCACTTTGGTGAACACCCGAGGGACGCTGGTAAGGCCAAAGTGGAGCACGGTGAACTGAAAATGCTCATGGCCCACCGTGAATCGCGGGTAGCGCCGGTGGGCAGGCAGGATGACAATATGGAAATAAGCGTCCTGCAAGTCCAGCGCCACCATCCAGTCTTGCGGGTCTAGGGCAGGCAAGACCTGAGCAAGTGTGAGCATCTTGAACTTCTCCTTCCGGAGGAAGCGATTGACGTTCCGAAGGTCTACTATATGATGCAGGCCCTTGCCCTTCTTTGGAACCAGAAAGTAGTGGGAATAACAACCACAACCTACTTCTGGCGTCGGAACACGCTTGATGGCCCCCTTGGTCAAGAGGGACGCAACTTCCTGCTGGAGAAGCGCCAAGTGATCGGCTGACATGCAGTGGTACTGAGGTGGTATGGCTGGAGGGGTTGTCTTGAAGGGGAGAGAGTAGCCCCTTCGGACAATTTGCAGCATCCACTTGTCCGAAGTGATGTTGCACCAGTAGTGGACATGATGGCGTATTCGTCCACCCACTGGCATCTGATGGGTCCGACAGGTCGCACTAGGAAGACTTCGAAGTGGATGCCACGGGGGTGGAAGTGGACTGACCCGCCCACTGGCCCCCTGAACTGCCTCAGTGGTTCCCAAGTCCGCGACCACGCTGAGGTTGTTGCTGCTGCAGTCTTTGGCTCTGTGAACGCTGTGGGGCACCCCTTCCGTGGCCACGAAAGGAACGAAAAGCGGAAAGCTGAGGAGGCCGCGCATCCAAGAGGCCCAAGGACTTGGCTGTAGCCCGGGAGTCCTTGAAGCACTGCAACGCAATATCTGCCTTATGGCCAAAAAGGAGTGGGAAACACCCGTTACAACGAATGTATTAGTTTGCGCTGCAATCGCAACGCGACTTTTACATAGCGGGTTTCGTTACAATGCATGCTTTCGGGACGCATGCTACAACAACGCGAATACATAGACATCGCTGGCGATTGCATCGCTGGGATGGGGTAGCATGCGTCCCAAAATAGTTACTGTGACATTTAGCACACAACCACAGAGCACGCAGACAGCAAAGTGTGTAAACAGAGAATTTAACACCGCAGCATGAACAGAGAATTTCACACCGCAATAAAATTACATTTATTCTTGCGATTGGATCGCTGGGATTGGGTAGCATGCGTCCCGAAATAGTTAATAGAGAGTCTGTAAAATGACATTTAGCACACAATTATTTACGACAGAGCACGCAGGACAGCAAAGTGTGTAAACAGAGAATTTAACACCGCAGCGTGAGCACGCAATTAATAGAGAGAGAACCCGAGATTCATAGAGATTGCGCAAAGAGATTAATAGAGATTGGGCAAAGTGTGCACAATTAGCGAAC
The DNA here is from genome assembly GCF_964263255.1 of Lissotriton vulgaris. NCBI lineage: Eukaryota > Metazoa > Chordata > Amphibia > Caudata > Salamandridae > Lissotriton > Lissotriton vulgaris. The sequence continues at coordinate 583,849,745 of NC_141694.1, forward strand.
TGTTGCTCAATGCCTAATGTATACCCTCTGCCTGCAAAATACAGATTGTGCTAAGTGTGTAAAGAGACAATTTCACACCGCACTAAAATAAAATGTATTCTTGCTCAGTGTGTAAACAGACAATTCCACACTGCACTAAAATAAGATGTATTCTTGCTCAGTGTGTAAACAGACAATTCCACACTGCACTAAAATAAGATGTATTCTTGCTCATTTAGACAGAGGACGCAGGACAGCGTACTGTTGCTCAATGCATAATTTATACCCTCTGCCTGCAAAATACAGATTGTGCTAAGTGTGTAAACAGAGAATTTCACACATTTGGTAGTAATAGACAATAGGGATGTGTGCTACATCTTGACCAGTTCTACATTTTGGTCAGCTGTAAAACTAGAAACTGTCGTTTCCTTTTATTGTCATCAAAAAGTGGATTTTTCTTACCTGAAAACACAGCTCAGTACATAAATAATTTCTCACTGACGTAGAGGGTGTTCTGCAGAGTATGAGTTGAATATTGCCAAAGCTGACTGAGCCTTCCATCTTTTCAGGTTGAGAAAATAAGTAACATTAGGGATTAAAGGGATAATATTAAGATATGTCATTTACAGAGTGCTGGTGTTCACTTTGAATATAAAGTCTATTTTAGCCATTTTTCAATAGGATACTTGTCTCTTTTTTAAAAGTCGTGGATGTTTTGTCAACTTAATATTAAAGTTTACATCTTGTGGGCGTTGCTTACACCATAACAAATTAGTACTCCCCACAAAGTAAACAATCACGTAGCGTGGGTGTCTGTTTGCATACGTTTTGTCTAGGTGAATATAATTGGCAGTTGAATATCTGTGCGTGTCTGTAATCCTCCTCCCTGCTTCTAATGCTGGCTTTGATCCCCATATGCATGTTATCCGTGTATGGCATCTTGTGTAGTCTGTCTGTGCTGTACAATAAGCAGAACTATTGGCTTTGACAATGTTTGTTTACTACTGTGTTTCCCAGCGACGAGTAGTGTAGAATAATATGCTTTCTAGATTCAACCTTGAAAACGTTTCTTCCTTTATGGCTTGTATCATTTAGGTGAAGTGTTCACGTCAATAGTGTCACATTGTAAACGTTCTGGTTTATTGACTAGGACTACAAAGTAGCTTTTCATCCTAACAGATGTAAAAGGACATTGCTCAAGCCTCTGCCGTCAACACGAGTATATTATAGCGACTGTTGCAGCTCTTGTGCTGTAATTAATTCTGAAAATTAACGTTTCCTTATCAAAGACCTCCATTACTTCACAACATAAATGGTTGATGAGGCTGAAAAGTAACACATTTTCCATTCTTGCATTGATTGAGGAAAACATTTATAGTCAGAAACTTCGATTTCTACACTTTTAATTGTAAGTAGGACGTATACAAACCGCGTTGTAAAGGCCTGCGACTTCATGTTCTACGGAGTCATGCTCGGGCAAATAGAAAGCAACGCAATCGCGTTGAAACAGATATCTATGTTATCGTACACGATGTAATGTTCTGTGCGAGGTAATACACACGGGGTAAAAGCACGCAATCACAATGTGCGCGATGTATCGTCATACATCCAAAAGGCGTATGCCATCAAAGGGCATGTCCATCAGAGTTTCTTGAAATCCCCTGAAAAGCCAGATATCCTCAACCAGGCATGGCGCCGAATCGCCACCGTCGTGGAAATCGCCCTGCCCAGTGAGTCAGCGGTGTCCAGCTCACAACGTATGGTGAACTTTGCTGCGTATCTCCCGGCCGCAATAGCCTGGGAAAGTACTATCTGGGCCTCCTCCGGGTAGTTAGGCAGCACCTGCGCAACCGTGTCCCACAGAGAGTGGGTATGACGGCCCAAGAGGCATGCGGTGTTCACCGACCACAGCCCTAAGCTGGCAGATGAAAACAGTTTCTTACCAAACTGATCTAGCTTCTTGGATTCCCTATCCGGTGGTGCATTAGGGAACGCACTCTGGGATGCAGAGGCTTGGACAACCAAGCTCTCCAGGGTGGGATTTTGGGTGAGGTAGAAGGGGTCGCCCGGAGCCAGGCGATGGCGTCGGGCCATGTTCCTATCCACAGGAGCCCCTGTGTAAGGCCTGGACCAGGTGCCCAGAAGAATGTCAAATAGTGCTACATTAAAGGGCAGCAAGGGCTCCGAAGAGGTAGCCACCAGTTGGAGGTTAGTCCTGACGGCCACCGTAGGGAGTTCGAGGTGGAGAGCCTCGGCCGCCCTACGCAACACCACTGCGTAACTGGCTCCCTCCTCCGTAGCCATGGTGGGAGGAGACAGCATGCCAAGGTTAGGTGAGGTGTCAAGACCACTGGCCCCCCCAAATCCTCTGCCCAGTCCTGATCATAAACCCAGTGCTATGCTAGAGGGTACTCAGACCCCTCGCAGTCCTCCCCTTCCTCCGAAGTTTGTAGAACGGGCTCAAAATAAGGAAGAGGGACATAGGGCACAAAAGGGCCCATCGGCATCGGGCAATGTCGATCCAGCACCGTTTCCGGGTTGGGGCTGAAGCGGTGCCAGGGAGACTGGCGCCAGTGGAGGTGTCACTAGGTTAACTGGCATCGATCGGGATCCGATCCCGGTTCCTTGGGGGACCTGCGGTGCCGGGGTTGGAGCCGTTGGCGACACTGGGCCGGAGCCACCAGAGGTGGCAAAGCAGGACCCCCAGTCGGACCTGCGGGGTCCTCGGGCGCACCGGCGGGGCCAGACGGCCCAAAGAGTCGGGCCATTGCAGCAAGAAACTCTTGCACCTTTGCAGGCGTCGCTCCCGCACCCGGGAAGGGAGGTAGACTGGGGCTGACGTCGCAGGCTCTGTCGGAGCTGCGGGGTTGATATAGATAGAGTAGTCCCTAACCAGATTAGAATTGGTACAAAACTTCTAAAGAACAATCAATGGCAAAAATATTTCAAAAAACACTATTGTTTATTCACATAGTGTTCATATGTATTTCATTATATTTTCCTTTTTACATTATTGGACACATAAATAACATTTTGCAGTGCCCACTATAGGAGGGGCGGGAGGGTTAGTGTAGTGATCGGGATAAGTGCAGATGGGTGAAGTGACAAGTCAATTGTAAATTCCTTTTAACAATAGACAATGGCTTCTAAAAAGAGCCATACAAGAGTACATCCAGAGATCTGTTGGCATTATTATAATGGTGTTCAAGTGTGGGTCACGCACTCCTCAGTGAGAATTGGGTAAACAGGTTGTGGTGTGCATCAGAGATATCACCCCCTGACAAAGAAGGTGTGGGAATCCAATTCGTGGTTAGTGACACCTGGTGTAGATGTCAGCTCCCTGAGCACAACCTTAATGGAAACAAGACGTGTTTCTATATCATGTGATTCAGATGTCACCAAAAAGATTGAACCAAAATTGTTGAATTTTATCTCATGTTTAATTCACATGAATTTTATCATTATCCATGAAGTTCCATAGTTTATGCATATCCAAAATCAATACATGGTGATAGTATCCCAATGCATTTCGGACACATGGTCCTTCGTCAGGGGAATCCTAAATAAAATGAAAATGAAGCAATCTAAGTATAATTCACCGGGTAGCAAGTTTCCACAAATAAAATAATGCTCTAACAGTTATGTAAGTGTTCTACCTGTGGTACTGATAGGTGAATATAGCGTGAGCCCAAGAGCGTGCATTCCATGAAGTAAATCCCACTGTCCACACTCGTGCAAAACAGATAAAAAACAGCGCAGTTTGCGGTTTGAATAGGGTGATAAATCAAATCAGTTTGCCCAAAGCAAAAAAGATGGTGCGGTCGCCATGTGCGGAGGATAGTCCAAGTAATCAAACAAACTAAGCGTGATAGCCCACTGTTAAACATTCAGATACTGAATTATAGACGTTTGCTAAGAAATGAAAATGAAAACGAAACGCGTCTGCAGCAGTCACCGTGAATAAAAAAGCATCTCCGTGATAAAGACATCGGTGCGTGATATCCCAAGTAACAAACATAATTACCCAAGTCTGTGCACTTACGAGAGATTCAAAGCAGGATAGCGCGTCTAACCACTGCGCTCTTCGCCATGTAGTGTATGCAGTAAGCGTTCAATGTGTGCGGAGGTAAATAGAAAGCAGTCAGTGTGCATAGAAAGAAGACTGTGTCAAGGCGGCCATGTCGGAATGGTGAAACGGAACACCGAAAAACGAATGCTAAACATGAACTGATAGTGTGGGTAATGCAGAAGGTGAAAAACGGGAGGTGAAAATGCAAGGGTAGTAGAATGAAGCAGTTATGGTGATTGCAGGAGGGTGTAACAATGAACAGGTTCAGCAGATCAGTGCAACAAATCTACCCTTGCATTTTCACCTCCCGTTTTTCACCTTCTGCATTACCCACACTATCAGTTCATGTTTAGCATTCGTTTTTCGGTGTTCCGTTTCACCATTCCGACATGGCCGCCTTGACAGTCCTCTTTCTATGCACACTGACTGCTTTCTATTTACCTCCGCACACATTGAACGCTTACTGCATACACTACATGGCGAAGAGCGCAGTGGTTAGACGCGCTATCCTGCTTTGAATCTCTCGTAAGTGCACAGACTTGGGTAATTATGTTTGTTACTTGGGATATCACGCACCGATGTCTTTATCACGGAGATGCTTTTTTATTCACGGTGACTGCTGCAGACGCGTTTCGTTTTCATTTTCATTTCTTAGCAAACGTCTATAATTCAGTATCTGAATGTTTAACAGTGGGCTATCACGCTTAGTTTGTTTGATTACTTGGACTATCCTCCGCACATGGCGACCGCTCCATCTTTTTTGCTTTGGGCAAACTGATTTGATTTATCACCCTATTCAAACCGCAAACTGCGCTGTTTTTTATCTGTTTTGCACGAGTGTGGACAGTGGGATTTACTTCATGGAATGCACGCTCTTGGGCTCACGCTATATTCACCTATCAGTACCACAGGTAGAACACTTACATAACTGTTAGAGCATTATTTTATTTGTTGAAACTTGCTACCCGGTGAATTATACTTAGATTGCTTCATTTTCATTTTGTTTAGGATTCCCCTGACGAAGGACCATGTGTCCGAAATGCATTGGGATACTATCACCATGTATTGATTTTGGATATGCATAAACTATGGAACTTCATGGATAATGATAAAATTCATGTGAATTAAACATGAGATAAAATTCAACAATTTTGGTTCAATCTTTTTGGTGACATCTGAATCACATGATATAGAAACACGTCTTGTTTCCATTAAGGTTGTGCTCAGGGAGCTGACATCTACACCAGGTGTCACTAACCACGAATTATTATAATGGTAACATCACATTGCAACCGGTGTCCAAAATCACACTCTGGTTATGGGTTCAATTCTGAAAGTCAACGTTTCGACCCTAGTTGTAGGGATGTTGCCCCTTACATGGCGGGTCTTCTTCAGGACAAAGGGGAAGGGGTGGGCATGTCCTAGAAGGGAAGATTATTAAAATTATTAAAAGTTCACTTAATGGGGTAATGTACACAGAGGTACATCGTGATACATCATACAGTGGTCCAAGACAAGCCCGACCATGTTGAATAGGGATTATAAAGGAGCGAAAATGCTGTCTGATGTGGCCCGAGCTGACTGAGTACTGTCTAAGGTCACTCGGATCAAAGAATTGATTTGTACAATTGAGAAAATCAGATTGAGAAAAGTCATTAAAAACGGTCTCAAAGGAGATATTCAAGATATACCTGGTTTATGAACATGGGATGGACACCACTATGTACTTAGTGGAGAACACTGTATGAACGCTATTAATGATCCGTAAGATTTACCTTATGTTCCGATCATGGAGCTGCCTCAGAGTCAAATCTCCTGAAAAACATTATATATACACTAATTGTTAGGTTTGTGTCTTAAAATCCCTATCGTACAGTTTAAAACGGGGATAAACAGAGTTGGTTTACCTTACTGGTGATCAGTAGGTCCTCATTGTCGTTAAACGCCTAGAGGGAACGAAAACGGGCCTTAATTGTCATATTAATCACGCATTACTCAGTGAAAAATCCACGAGTAGAAACAAGGGAGGTTTACCTGTTTAAGGGCGCGCAAGCTTGAGCCAGGGTCCGTGTTACTTCTTGACTCAGCCGCTGGGGATGAAAATCGGAGCAAGATTTAATCTCCCGACTACCCGCCTAAAATATCTATTTATAAACGGAGTCCAACAAAATATACATATATATACTAGCCATGGGTACCTGTGGAAATTGGGTCATGGATTCGCGTCCCCGGCAGTCTCCTGGTATATCGGGAGCTCGTCTTGTGTTGTTTGCCCCGTGTATGAAGAAATGTGCAGACTTCGGCATCACATGATTGCGGTAATGATGGTAGAAAGACTATGGCCACATCTCTATGGTTACCTGGAGTAGCCTCAGAAGAAAGAGGCATAGTAGAAGTTTGTATTTCTAATCGGTGGACAGACAATTGAAGTTGAACCTATATTGAGGGATCTATATTGCGCGCACCTAAAATGTCGACAAAGGGACCCTTATTAATTATTCAGGAAGTGATTCGATAGTATTTTCATACGGTGGGATATTGGCCATTTTCTTAAGTCAAATACAGCGTATAATGACAGCCATAGGTGGAGTTTAACCCGTATTTGATTAGAAACATGACAGTTGTGTCCATATTCAATTATAAAGTTTTCAATAGGCATATCAACTGAAACCCCGTGTTGTCTCAAAACTGGACCACGCAAATGCCTCACAGGGTATTAAGGTAGTCTAGAAACTCAATATGTTCGTGTTCGTATGACTACTTTACATTCAATTACCCAGAGCGTATGGAAGACATTCAAATATTAACATGCAATGATTCACAGAAATGCATCAGATAATATTATTATTCCCACATTCATGTGTTGGTAAGCTCGACCACGTAACTACCTCACAGGGTGTTATAGTAGTCCAGAGGGATGCTAACCAGAACTTTTCCTCGTTGGTTTGTAGGCCGCCTAACTACAGGGCGTTATAGCAGTCTATACAAACTGGAAATTTGTGTAACGTCAATAAAAATAGACAGTAAAAAATGACTTACAATTAGTTGATTAGGGTGAGGTTGAGGATATGGAGAATCTCAGAACCCTATAATATGTGTGGAAGTAACTTATAGGTAAGGTGACATGTACACAAAATAGTTGCCATTTGTATGAAACTACTGTCCAATTCATTCAGTCCCTCATTGATAGAATTGAAGCGGGTTATCCATTTCATCTCTCGCAGATTCAACAGTGAGCTGATGTTGCCACCCCTGGGTGCAAGGTTCTCTTTCTCCAAAACGACCCATTTAAGACAATCCGGTCCATGTCCCTGTGTTTTGAAATGGTCCACCATTGGGGCACCCACTGTTTCACATCTGATGTGGCTGTTGTGCTGGAGAATTCTTGATCTCACTTTCTGTTGTGTCTGCCCTACATATATCATCTCGCAGGGGCATATGATGCAGTAAATGACATCCATGGTGTTACAATTTGTCTAGTCCTTAAGAGTGATTCGTTGATGTTTGAAAAGAAACTCTTTCATTTGGATGGTATTGGCACAAGCTTTACAATTACCACACCTGTGGTGTCCAACGATGGGTTGTAGATTCCACATCCCAGTGAAAATACTATCGAATCACTTCCTGAATAATTAATAAGGGTCCCTTTGTCGACATTTTAGGTGCGTGCAATATAGATCCCTCAATATAGGTTCAACTTCAATTGTCTGTCCACCGATTAGAAATACAAACTAATACTATGCCTCTTTCTTCTGAGGCTACTCCAGGTAACCATAGAGATGTGGCCATAGTCTTTCTACCATCATTACCGCAATCACGTGATGCCGAAGTCTGCCCGTTTCTCATCCACAGGGCAAACAACACAAGACGAGCTCCCGATATACCAGGAGACTGCCGGGGACGCGAATCCATGACCCGATTTCCACAGGTGCCCATGGCTAGTATATATATATATATATGTATATTTTGTTGGACTCCGTTTATAAATAGATATTTTAGGCGGGTAGTCGTGAGATTAAATCTTGCTCCGATTTTCATCCCCAGCGCCGGAGTCAAGAAGTAACACGGACCCTGGCTCAATCTTGCGCGCCCTTAAAAAGGTAAACCTCCCTTGTCTCTACTCGTGGATTTTTCACTGAGTAATGCGTGATTAATATGACAATTAAGGCCCGTTTTCGTTCCCTCTAGGCGTTTAATGACAATGAGCACCTACTGATCACCAGTAAAGGTAAACCAACTCTGTTTATCCCCGTTTTAAACTGTACAATAGGGATTTTAAGACACAAACCTAACAATTAGTGTATATATGTTTTTCAGGAGATTTGACTCTGAGGCAGCTCCATGATTCGAACATAAGGTAAATCTTACAGATCATTAATAGCGTTCATACAGTGTTCTCCACTAAGTACATAGTGGTGTCCATCCCATGTTCATAAACCAGGTATATCTTGAATATCTCCTTTGAGACCGTTTTTAATTACTTTTCTCAATCTAATATTCTCAATTGTACAAATAAATTCTTTGACCTGAGTGACCTTAGACAGTACTCAGTCAGCTCGGGCCACATCAGACAGTATTTTCGCTCCTTTATAATCCCAATTCAACATTGTCGGGCTTGTCTTGGACCACTGTATGATGTATCACGATGTACCTCTGTGTACATTTCCCCATTAAGTGAACTTTTAATAATTTTAATAATCTTCCCTTCTAGGACATGCCCAACCCTTCCCCTTTGTCCTGAAGACCCGCCATGTAAGGGGCAACATGCCTACAACTTGGGTCGAAACGTTGACTTTCAGAATTGAACACATAACCAGAGTGTGATTTTGGACACCGGTTGCAATGTGATGTTACCATTATAAGAATGCCAACAGATCTCTGGATGTACTCTTGTATGGCTCTTTTTAGAAGCCATTGTCTATTGTTAAAAGGAATTTACAATTGACTTGTCACTTCACCCATCTGCACTTATCCCGATCACTACACTAACCCTTTCCCCCCCCTCCTATAGTGGGCACTGCAAAATGTTATTTATGTGTACAATAATGTAAAAACTAAAAAGGAAAATATAATGAAATACGTATGAACACTATGTGAATAAACAATAGTGTTTTGTCAAATATTTTTGCCATTGATTGTTCTTTAGAAGTTTTGTACTAACTCTAATCTGGTCAGGGACCACTCTATCTATATCACGTAACTACCCAGGTCCCTCTGACCCTCTGGGCTGACCCCCCATTCTGTAACCAATTTTGGAGCTGCGGGGGTGGCACCGCCCGCAACCTCAGCCATGACAGGCGAGGGGAAGTTGAAGAGGGACGATTTTTCTTCAACTTCTTCTTGGAATGCTTCGACTTGCCTAACCCTGAGTGCGAAGACTTAGATCCAGAAGAATGATGGTGACGACTCCGCGACCGGTCACTCGACCTCCCAGGGGACCAGAACCTCGAGCAGCTCGAAGCAGACTGCCGGCCTTCAAGCAACTTTCGGGACTGCTCCCGCAAAGTCTTCGGCACCATGGCCCGGCAGTAGGGGCACGACTTGGGGATGTGGTTGCGCCCCCGGCAGTAGAGACACACGCGGTGTGGGTCCGTCACTGACATCATGCGGTGACAGTCTCCACAGTTCTTGAACACGAACAGCCCTACAACGCCAGGAGTCGATCGACTCGATAAGATGAGGTAAAAGGCCTAAAAAAACTCAGTCAAAAAGTGACTGGGGGTACTTGCTCTTCCCGCTTGCTGGCGCGGAAAAAGAAAGAACTGACATCAGCGCGCATGGGTGCGTCTAAGCAGCTCAGGCGACGTCATCCCGGTGCCAACGACGCCAAAGATGCACGCAGAGTAGCACGATGATGCCTACCGACGCGCAGGGGTACTGCAGACGAAAAAACTTTCCGGATCCAGTCTGACGCCTGGGGGTAATTCTAAGGTAAGTAATCTATCACTGCGTGTTTCTTTTAAATAATGTGTCACTCACATGATTATATGTCATACATAGGCCACTCTTTTGATGCGGTTCCGTATAAGCTTCCGCGGCCGTGCCTCTTTTTTAACACATCACAATCCACAGTTAAGAGCTCCCGAGTTTCCTATGTGTGAGTGACCTATCCAAGCATTCTGGGATCTGTAACATTGTTTATTCAATGCTATAATCAGGACGAGTCCCAGAATGCAAAAAAAAGCCTGGACCGCATGTACTACTCACATAAGGACCTTGGAAACTTGAGAGCTCTATCGGTTTTAACTAAAGCTCAGTCTGGCAGCCTTACCAATTTGGCTCATTTCTTTTCTCACCTTCACAGAGTAAATCAGGTCAGTCACACCTTAACTGTGACAACACCCTGGACTTGGAAATTGTGCATTTTCCCCTCAAACACCTGGGGATAAAGCATGTATTCCAAATGCTCTCTGAAAGTGATGGGACAGTATAATGCAAAGTGCCTGGAGGTGCAAGGGGCTCGTGCGCCTGTTTTCTATGACCCAAAGGGTTCTTTGCTATTACAGAAAGGAACACAGAAGCTTGTGAGGCACCTCCAGTAACACGGGTAGTGCTGGTGTATGTTTAGCTCTGGTGGTATGCCAAGGAAGCTTATCCTTATTTGCATAGGGGAGTGTCCCACACAAAAGAGGGGATACTTTTCAACTACCATAGTACGGGCTTGCGAGAGGCCCTCAGGGGGCGCACTTACAGTGCATCCCATAGCAGTGGCACACAGTCAGTGCACCCACCGAGGGCACCCCATGGGCGGTGCCAAGGGGGTTCAGAAGATACCTCAGTTACCCCATGTACCTGTCTGCAGGTGGGTCCCTGACCCCCTTTTAATGTGAGTCTGGGTCTGCTGCCTCAGTGACAAGAGGACTTTAAACATCTGTGCCCGCGCCCCCCTTTCTCTAAGCCACTGGGGAGGGAGATGATTGACTGTACTGGGGTGCAATGTACTGGTCTGTCCTGGGCTTACCCAGCTAAAGGTGTGGGGCACTGTACCCTAATGTGCAACGGCCCATTCCTTTTTCTGCACCTCCAAAAAGTGGTTCGGCTAATGCTCTATTATTTGTAAAACAAAATCCCTGCTGTGGTCATGTCAATCAATCAGCATTTGTAAAGCACAGCTCTGCCACCCCTAGGGGATCTAGGGCGCAAGGTCTTAGTCGTGTCCACTCCATGTCATGTCACACCATGATTACTGCAACATATACTCCGATATTCTCACACTGCTACTCTCACCTACACAGCACTCTCCTCTGAAAACTCAAAACTATTGTTTTGCCTGAAATCTTATGAGCATGTCACTCCAGTCCTGAGATCACTTTCACTGTTTCTAGCTCAAGCAGTTCAAAACGTGGCAAAAAGCGCAGTGGCACGTATTACCAGGCAGTGGGAAGGTCTTTAAAGTTTAAAGTTAACTGGTTCAATTTCTGTTAGTTGTTACTTCATGTGAGTACTAAACTGGTACTAATGAGGTTAAACCTCTGCCCAGACAGTATTAATCGGTGTAAAAATGTCAAAAATAAGGAAGTAATAATATCAAAAATGTGTTACACCATGCCAAATAATTTACGTTTCTTTGCCACATAATTTAGTCAACCCTGCAGTATAGAGCCAGTGGCCCTGGATTAGGGGTGCCGTAGCGCTGCTTTAAGTTTCAACGAAGGAACAGGCACCACTCCCCTGTGTCTGGCTTCTGCACTATCTGCTAGGTCATGGTGTCCATTCGCTATAGCGCTCCGAGGCACCCTTAGTTGGTCAGCAGCGTGTTACAGAAAACCCATATAAAGAAAGCGTTATACTGCTCACTATTGGCACCCCTCTTAAAACATGGAGAGGGGCACCATGGTCTGTTCTGTGTTGTATGGGCCACTAGCATCCACATTACACGGAAAACCTTCATTTCAACACACACACTGATGTTCGTTTAAAAGGTAGGACAGGTTGCCGGGCCTCGTGACAAGGGGTCACTTGACAGCTATGAGTGCCCAAGACTGAACTTGTTGCATGCTTCACATATGTGTGTAACTTGTCTGAAAAAGATGTGGACCTGGAGATGGGCACGTGGAGGGTGGGAGGTAACATGCGCAGGGGGCACCAACCCTTCAGGGCCCCCAAAGCCTTCCAAGGGGCCCCATTCCACCCAAGCTCACTGAATATTTGTTGGATATGGGACACTCAGGGCCCTCTTTGCATTCTGCAGGGGATGAGGGGGCATCAGTGGACAATTGTGCTGCTAGTTATGGACTGCTGGGAATTCCTTCTAAGGGGAGACCTGCCTGTGCCAGGGAAGAGCCCTGTCTTCCAGAGGCGCTGCAGCAGGAAGGGCACAGCATGGTTCATGGAACTTCCTTCGTGTATTCCAGGAAAGCTGTAACAAATGCAATCGGTGCTCATCCAGAAAGAGGATGGCGCAGAGACGCCTTACAGAAAACACCTGCAGCGGCTCCCAAGCGTCCCCTGTGTGAATGTTCCCATGGTGCGCTGTTGGTCAGGACTGCGGATAGCGATTATTGAGAGACGCTCCCAGGTCCGGCTGCATTGTTGCCAGACACCCGTAGAGAGACAGAATGGCAGCTCATTCCGTGTGTCCAGCGTGGTACTTTCATTTAGTAAAACAATGCATTGCGGGGCTTGTAGTTTTGGTTCTCTACAAAAACACGAAATGGACTAACAGAACAGACATTCATTTGAAAAAGTAACATGCTGTCGCCATTATGCCAACGAAAGCCGCTTGTTTATATTTGCATCGCGCTTTCACTTTAAGTGAAAGCACGATGCAAAAATAAACATGCGTGTCTCTGCAGATCTCCATTTGCTTGGGGTGCCACAGCAAACCACAGGAGAAATGGTGACCCACTGAGAGGTAAGAGAGAGAGCCACTGCTCGTGCCTGCACTGGCTGGTGCCCTGCGCGTTGCCATACGCATGCACAATATCCAGTCCAGGTGTGCGAGCCAGAAAGGAGACAGGGAGGGGAGCAAAAAGCCTCACTGCAAATCAAAGGCGTGGGTTTAACAAAGTGTAATGCGTGCCAATGAAATGCAGAGGCGGAGCTTCCACGCCACTACAACAAGCAAAACGACAAGAGATCTTGTAAGCAAGCAGCGCATGCACTGCGACGCTAGCGAGACCTCAGAACTAGGTGGCTGATTGAAAGGTAACAAAAAGCATGATTATGATGGGCTTTACAATTTATGGATGAAAGAGCATCTGTTAAGTAAATGTTATCAAGATAAATTACATCAGAACCTGGTAGATCCAAGGCCACTTTCTCCTCAAGTGTTGGGGAAGAAGGCAGACCACTGTGTTAATACAAGGGTGACCAAAAGTACCACTGGTGGCGGTGACCATAAGAAAGGGGTTGCTAAGCCCCCACCCCCAACAACGAAAAGATGGTGATGAAAGCAGAGAAAAAAGCAAAGAGTCTTCAAAGGGTGCCCAAAAACCTGTTCAAGAGGGTGGGCCCAGAAACTCTACACAATCTATGGGTGGATACGAGGGTAAGAACTAGGATCCCAAAACGGTGTCATGATTGTAGAGCTCTTGGACACCGAACTGGAGACGTTAGCTGTCCTAACAAAAAGAATGCCTCTAGTGCACCTGCAGTAAATTCCCAGATAGGATCACAGGTGAGCCCTGACCATGTCAGCGAGCTCACAGAGGGTGGGGTGGATGCAGCTGCCCTGGCTGTCTGGCCCAGTAACCTGGAGAGAAACAGACAACAGCCACATATCAACGGGGTTAACGTTGAAGCACAGAAAGACACTGGAGCTAGTGTCACCATGGTGGCTGAGCAACTGGTGTCCTCAGAACAATACATGACTAGCAATACATACAGTCCTCGATGCTGATAATCAGAGTAAAGCACATCCCATGGCAATGGTATCCTTAGAATGAGGAGGGGTTACTGGCCACAAGAGAGTGGTGGTGTCTTCTGTAATTCCAGTACAGTGTCTGCTATGCAATGATCTGGAGTCCTCAGCATGGACTGGGGTCAAAAGAAAGAACCCTGCAGCAATGCTGGGGTACACCTGAATGGGTGTGTGTGAAAACCAGAGCACAGTGTAGAACCCAGTTTGAACAAGAGTTGGAATTTGGGATAATGGTCCAACCTTCCAAGAAAGAAGGCAGGAAGATTGGGAAATCAGCTTCTAAATAGATACAGGATCAGGTTCCCTCCGAAGGAACGGAGCACCAAGAGCTGGGCCTTACATGGCATAGTTCTTGGGCCCAGGTGAACAGTCTAGGAAAGATCTGTGTCACAGGCAGAGGACCTGTGGCAGTCTTGAAAGCCTGAGAGAGCAAGCTGCTGATCAGGAAAAAGGGGATGTCAGTGGCTCCCACAGGACCTATTGGGAGGAGGGGTTCCTTTACACTCAGGCCAGAGACCCCAAACCTGGTGCTACTAGAAATATGGTAGTGCCTCAGCAGTTTAGAGAGTTTCTCCTCATATTGGCCCATGACATCCCCCTAGCTGGGCATTTTGGCCAAACCAAAACATGGAGTTAGTTGGTGAACCACTTCTACTGGCCCGGTATGTCCCAGAAGTCACTCACTCTGCGACAATATTGCAAAGTTTTTTCTAAAGAAAATTGAGGATATATTTAATGGAGCTAAGGAAAAAAGGGGGTGGGGACCACCCCTTTACTCATCTTTGGAAACCTAACTGTTGTATAACATTTTAGGACCTATTGTAATTTTTCTGATTCATGCACTTACATAGGTATAGATCACCATATCTTTATATAGGCATAGAAATCAAAACCATATTTAGACATAGCTCAAGCAGTCCAAATATGGCAGGGCTACTTCCACTAGTTCCGAAAATCCACAATGTTTTCTTGGAAAACTCTGCTTCAGCAGCTAGGGACTTCCCCTTGCTCAAATACTGACTTGTCCAAGAACTCATGGAGTTTTCAAAGAACTGAGACTCTTTAATGACGTTATGTCCACCTTTACGTCAAACTCGTTACCTTCAAGGTATAAATATGCCCACATTTTGCCTTAGCAAGCACACGGTGGTTTGGAGCAGTTCGACTATCTACTTGCCCGACGCACCCTGCTACAGCAAGTGCCGAAGGAAGCAGACCCTCCAGCAGACGCACTGAGAAAAACACTGTCTTTTTTTCTGCCGAGAAATCCAGCACCAGTGTTTCCAAGCTACCCTTGCGGGTTGTTGGGAAATCGAGTCCTGAGACTGACCTTCATTCTAAACCAAGGTACGAATCTGATTAGACCCTTAGAGAAATCTTGGATAGATTCTTGGCAAAGAATACTACATTTATGCTACATCTCACTTACTCCTTCCCTCGTACTAGGCTTAGGTTCGGTACATCAGGGTAGGCGTATTTTAGTCGCACCAGTTGAGTACTTTTTAGACTATTATTTATGTATGTATTTATCTATGGTCTAGGAACCATACAATGCTCTTACAGTATTATTTTATTCTACTCTTTTTACTGTATGCATTATATTTTGCAACCAGTATTACGATTGTAGCAGTTCATTTCTTATGCTTGAGAAAGAAGACTGTTCAATTAATACCTTTTATTTGTAGTACAAAGCTTTATTTCGATATAGAAATATCTTAAAAGCACATAACAATAAAAATACAATTCATGTTGTTAATAAAAAC
The DNA here is from genome assembly GCF_964263255.1 of Lissotriton vulgaris. Lineage (NCBI taxonomy): Eukaryota > Metazoa > Chordata > Amphibia > Caudata > Salamandridae > Lissotriton > Lissotriton vulgaris. The sequence continues at coordinate 583,865,418 of NC_141694.1, forward strand.
ACTTGATAAATAGTTAGAAAGACGAGTTAAAACGTTATTAAACCATTTACAGCTTTGAGTTAAATGAAAAAAGAAAAACAAGGAATTGCCTAAAAAAGGGTTCATCACATAGCTTTAAATCTGATCACCCACGCCCAGCTAAGAAATTTGGCTACCCCACACGCCAGTACTGTATTAGGGTTAGATTGTAAGATTCTTAGTACTGGGGCATAGCCTCTGGTCTCAAGTAGGCGACAGACGGTTTTAGCCATTTGGATCTAGGCTTATTGTAGGCACTGCAGACAAAAGAAACATGTGGGATAGTTTCCAGTTCAGTGCTGCAGTGCGGGCAGGTGGCAAGCGTCTGATAGGGGGGTTCCCATTTAGAGGTGCGTTCACGGACTGGTATGGTTCCCATTCTAAACTGAACATATAAAGCCCTATCTTTAGGTTTTCTAATAAAGTCCATGTAGGGTTCAAGCAGGGGTACGGTCTTATGCAGTCGAAACTCGTCAGTGAGTCTGCCCAAGTTATCCGCTCTAGATTCTTGGGCCTCGACCCACCGCCAGTAAGCCCGCTTGACTTCCAGTTTGGATAATGAAGCACCGGACTCCCACGCCACCCATAGGCCAATGGCCGTCAGAAGTTCCTTCATTTTAGAGAGCCAGACTATTTTGTGTGACCCCTGCAAGCTCATGACTTCTTTAAGGCCGTCTGCGTAGCTCTCTAGCTCTGGTGTGCGCCACAGGCGAGCCCAATAAAGAAGCGGACGAAGAATTATAAGATCTTTAATAGATCTGCGTCCAAGGTCGTATTGAAGGGCTTGCTAGGGGTACTCCTGGGGATGGACAATAGCTCCTTGTAAAATTTGTTTTCTGCCATTACGAGGGGGTCAACATTATTAAAATCCCAGAGCTCTGCCCCGTACAGTGCACTGCCTACTGCTTTTGCAGAATAGATCTCTAAAGCAGGAGCTATGGGTCTTGATACTGAGGATCTGTGCTCCCTGCTTATGGCGCCCACAACCCGTTTATGGTTTAAAGCCATTTTTTCAATGTGGGGGTTCCACTTGAGTTGGTCGGATATCCTAATCCCAAGATAGTCGAACATTTTGACCCGCTCTAGTGGCTCTTTGTTAAGAGTGAGCGTACGATTAGCTTTTCTACTGGGATTAAAATAGAGGAGTTTGGTTTTAGAAGTATTAATAGCCAAGCCCCTTAGATTACAGAAAACACAAAACCGATCCAGCAATTTCTGAAGCCCCATGGGCGTTTTAGAGACTAGTAACGTATCGTCGGCAAAGAGCATGGCAGGGACTTTCACACCGGCCAAACTAGGGGCATTAGCATCAATGTCAGATAAAAAAGAAACCACCCCATTGACAAATAAGGAAAAGAGGGTCGGTGCCAGAACACATCCTTGGCGGACTCCTCTGTTCACCGGGATTTTTTCTGTTATCTGCTCCTTCGTGCCCCACCGAATGCGTGCGTAAGTTCCATCATGCATGCGGGCCAACAAGTGCAGAATGGGCAGAGGGAACCCCATCTCATGGAGAACCGCCCACAGGCGCCCTCGGGGGACCAGGTCGAACGCAGTCTTCAGATCGATGAAGGCCAAGTACAAACCACCCTTGCTAATCGAGACTGTCTTCCAATGAAGTAGTAACAGCCTGAAAGCCTGATCTACGGTGCTTGTACAGGCCCTGAAACCCGCTTGGAAGTCGGAGATAATATTATTCTCCTCTGCCCAGGAGAGGATTATTTCAAGAAGGACTCTGCCAACCACCTTCTGACCAGCATCAATCAAGCTGATCGGACGATAGTTGACAGGGTCACCCCTTGGCCCCTTCTTATAAATGGGGATCACTTATGCTCCCCTCCATGAGTTTGGGACTGGAGACCCAAGGAGGAGGGCATTAGTCAGAATGGAGAAAAATTTGGCCCATTGCTTGGGGCTGGCACGGGACAGATCGGCGGGGATGCCATCCTGGCCCGGTGCCTTGCCTTGGACAATTTTACAGATTGCAGACTCTACCTCCCTCTGCCCTACAGGATCAATAGGTGGGGGTGCATCGTGTTGGGGTCGTATGCATTCTGCTGTCACTTCGATGTTCTCAGGGACCCCTACCCCTGCGTAGTTTCCTAAACTGATCGAACCATTCTCTGTCCGTGATACGGTTAGGTAATAAATCTATTCCATCATCATTATTTTTTCTTACTAGAGCCCAGAATTGTTCCCCGTTCCTATTCTGACTGGCCAGTTTTAGCTCTTCCCAGTGGGAGTCATCCCAAGCCCTCTTTGCCACTAGTAGTGCACGCCTGTACACGGCTCGGGCTAGGCGAACCTCAGTTGGATCTCGGGTTTTGATGGCGCAAATCAATTTAGACCTAGCCCCTCTACATTCATGGTTATACCACCTGGCTGTGGGCTTCCTACGCTTCAGCTGGCTTGCCCCACGTCCATCAAGGAAGAGAGCAGCCATCCTGTCTATTGTCTCCTCGTAGACCATGCTGGCCTGAACTGAGCCGGGATCATCAGAACAGAGTGTAGAAAGCTTCTCCGTCTGATCTCTTACAATTTCCCCCAAGGTGTTTGTCTTTTGCTCATTGATGGCAAATTCATGCCATTTGATGAACCTTTTGCAATTCGAGGGTACTATTTCTCTAGTCGCCATTGTTAATCTATTGCTAGACAGGGAGTTCCGCACAGTTATCAGGTTGCACAGGCTAAGGGATAGAGAGTTATGGTCGCTATGGATAGATCGAATAACTGCCATATCTGACACATATCTCCACAGTCTCTTATCTACCAGAATGTAGTCTATTCTACTGGGGCAACTAACCCTATTATAGGTACACGCACCGGAGAAGTCAGACGGCGTGCGCCCATTCACTGCTGCATGTTCCAACACCATGGCATTCATTTGGATAATGACAGGTGTCCACTTTTTAATCCGCACCATCGTCAATTGCGGGATTCCCCATCTCGCATCTTCCTCCAGTAGACCTACCGCTCCGTCGGCAGCCAACGGCTCAAATGTGCAGTTGAAGTCGCCAGCAATTAACGGCAGAGTATCTGGGGAGCAGTTACAGAGTGAATCTGCAAGTAAGGCTATGGTTGGAGATTTACCACCCCCTGGTATACCTCTAGGATAGATGTTAAAAACTTCCAGGGTCACTGGGGCTTGGGGAACCAGACCGCAAGTCCACTCGCGATGAAGAGTCACCGAGCGAGTGCTGCCTCGCAAAATTCCTACGTGCAGAAGTGATGACATTGCGCGTTCTCTTCGGTGGCGAATAGATCTAAATAAGGCTCTCCCCATTGCTGAAAGAGACCTCGCGCCACGTCAGAGTTCAGACGCCATTTGTGATCCATTATGCACCGGCGGCTGAGTTCGTCCGCCCTGGCGTTCAGAGGACCTGCCAGGTGTTGAACCACCAGGGATATGCCCTGATGTTCCAGCCATGTCCAGAGACAGAGGGCCTCTTGGCAAAGGTTCCACGACCCCATCCCGCCCTGTTTGTTGCAGTACCACATGGCGGTGGTGTTGTCAGTGTACACCTGCACTACGCTCCCCCATAACAGAAGGAATGAATGCCTTCAGTGTAAGTCGGATCGCCCGAAGCTCCAGAAGGCTGATGTGGAGCTTGGACTCCGCCGGAGACCAGAGGCCTCTGATCTCTGCCTCCCCCATGTGACCGTCACATCCCAGAAGGGACGCATCCGTCACAGCTGTATGTTCCGGTTGGGAAAGGGAAAGGGATCTGCCATTTACCAAAACACGATTCGTGAGCCACCACTGCAAATGCCATGCAGTGCCCTCCGAAATCTGGACGTGATCGAAAATTAACGTTTCCTTATCAAAGACCTCCATTACTTCACAACATAAATGGTTGATGAGGCTGAAAAGTAACACATTTTCCAGTCTTGCATTGATTGAGGAAAACATTTATAGTCAGAAACTTCGATTTCTACACTTTTAATTGTAAGTAGGACGTATACAAACCGCTTTGTAAAGGCCTGCGACTTCATGTTCTACGGAGTCATGCTCGGGCCAATAGAAAGCAACGCAATCGCGTTGAAACAGATATCTATGTTATCGTACACGATGTAATGTTCTGTGCGAGGTAATACACACGGGGTAAAAGCACGCAATCACAATGTGCGCGATGTATCGTCATACATCCAAAAGGCGTATGCCATCAAAGGGCATGTCCATCAGAGTTTCTTGAAATCCCCTGAAAAGCCAGATATCCTCAACCAGGCATGGCGCCGAATCGCCACCGTCGTGGAAATCGCCCTGCCCAGTGAGTCAGCGGTGTCCAGCTCACAACGTATGGTGAACTTTGCTGCGTATCTCCCGGCCGCAATAGCCTGGGAAAGTACTATCTGGGCCTCTTCCGGGTAGTTAGGCAGCACCTGCGCAACCGTGTCCCACAGAGAGTGGGTATGACGGCCCAAGAGGCATGCGGTGTTCACCGACCACAGCCCTAAGCTGGCAGATGAAAACAGTTTCTTACCAAACTGATCTAGCTTCTTGGATTCCCTATCCGGTGGTGCATTAGGGAACGCACTCTGGGATGCAGAGGCTTGGACAACCAAGCTCTCCAGGGTGGGATTTTGGGGGAGGTAGAAGGGGTCGCCCGGAGCCAGGCGATGGCGTCGGGCCATGTTCCTATCCACAGGAGCCCCTGTGTAAGGCCTGGACCAGGTGCCCAGAAGAATGTCAGATAGTGCTACATTAAAGGGCAGCAAGGGCTCCGAAGAGGTAGCCACCAGTTGGAGGTTAGTCCTGACGGCCACCGTAGGGAGTTCGAGGTGGAGAGCCTCGGCCGCCCTACGCAACACCACTGCGTAACTGGCTCCCTCCTCCGTAGACATGGTGGGAGGAGACAGCATGCCAAGGTTAGGTGAGGTGTCAAGACGACTGGCCCCCCCAAATCCTCTGCCCAGTCCTGATCATAAACCCAGTGCTATGCTAGAGGGTACTCAGACCCCTCGCAGTCCTCCCCTTCCTCCGAAGTTTGTAGAACGGGCTCAAAATAAGGAAGAGGGACATAGGGCACAAAAGGGCCCATCGGCATCGGGCGATGTCAATCCAGCACCGTTTCCGGGTTGGGGCTGAAGCGGTGCCAGGGAGACTGGAGCCAGTGGAGGTGTCACTAGGTTAACTGGCATCGATCGGGATCCGATCCCGGTTCCTTGGGGGACCTGCGGTGCCGGGATTGGAGCCGTTGGCGACACCGGGCCGGAGCCACCAGAGGTGGCAAAGCAGGACCCCCAGTCGGACCTGCGGGGTCCTCGGGCGCACCGGCGGGGCCAGACGGCCCAAAGAGTCGGGCCATTGCAGCAGGAAACCTTTGCAGGCGTCGCTCCCGCACCCGGGAAGGGAGGTAGACTGGGGCTGACGTCGCAGGCTCTGTCGGAGCTGCGGGGTTGATATAGATAGAGTGGTCCCTAACCAGATTAGAGTTGGTACAAAACTTCTAAAGAACAATCAATGGCAAAAATATTTCAAAAAACACTATTGTTTATTCACATAGTGTTCATATGTATTTCATTATATTTTCCTGAATAATTAATAAGGGTCCCTTTGTCGACATTTTAGGTGCGTGCAATAAAGATCCCTCAATATAGGTTCAACTTCAATTGTCTGTCCACCGATTAGAAATACAAACTAATACTATGCCTCTTTCTTCTGAGGCTACTCCAGGTAACCATAGAGATGTGGCCATAGTCTTTCTACCATCATTACCGCAATCACGTGATGCCGAAGTCTGCCCGTTTCTCATCCACGGGGCAAACAACACAAGACGAGCTCCCGATATACCAGGAGACTGCCGGGGACGCGAATCCATGACCCGATTTCCACAGGTGCCCATGGCTAGTATATATATATATATATATATGTATATTTTGTTGGACTCCGTTTATAAATAGATATTTTAGGCGGGTAGTCGTGAGATTAAATCTTGCTCCGATTTTCATCCCCAGCGCCGGAGTCAAGAAGTAACACAGACCCTGGCTCAATCTTGCGCGCCCTTAAAAAGGTAAACCTCCCTTGTCTCTACTCGTGGATTTTTCACCGAGTAATGCGTGATTAATATGACAATTAAGGCCCGTTTTCGTTCCCTCTAGGCGTTTAATGACAATGAGCACCTACTGATCACCAGTAAAGGTAAACCAACTCTGTTTATCCCCGTTTTAAACTGTACAATAGGGATTTTAAGACACAAACCTAACAATTAGTGTATATATGTTTTTCAGGAGATTTGACTCTGAGGCAGCTCCATGATTCGAACATAAGGTAAATCTTACAGATCATTAATAGCGTTCATACAGTGTTCTCCACTAAGTACATAGTGGTGTCCATCCCATGTTCATAAACCAGGTATATCTTGAATATCTCCTTTGAGACCGTTTTTAATTACTTTTCTCAATCTAATATTCTCAATTGTACAAATAAATTCTTTGACCCGAGTGACCTTAGACAGTACTCAGTCAGCTCGGGCCACATCAGACAGTATTTTCGATCCTTTATAATCCCAATTCAACATTGTCGGGCTTGTCTTGGACCACTGTATGATGTATCACGATGTACCTCTGTGTACATTTCCCCATTAAGTGAACTTTTAATAATTTTAATAATCTTCCCTTCTAGGACATGCCCAACCCTTCCCCTTTGTCCTGAAGAAGACCCGCCATGTAAGGGGCAACATGCCTACAACTTGGGTCGAAACGTTGACTTTCAGAATTGAACACATAACCAGAGTGTGATTTTGGACACCGGTTGCAATGTGATGTTACCATTATAAGAATGCCAACAGATCTCTGGATGTACTCTTGTATGGCTCTTTTTAGAAGCCATTGTCTATTGTTAAAAGGAATTTACAATTGACTTGTCACTTCACCCATCTGCACTTATCCCGATCACTACACTAACCCTTTCCCCCCCCTCCTATAGTGGGCACTGCAAAATGTTATTTATGTGTACAATAATGTAAAAACTAAAAAGGAAAATATAATGAAATACATATGAACACTATGTGAATAAACAATAGTGTTTTGTCAAATATTTTTGCCATTGATTGTTCTTTAGAAGTTTTGTACTAACTCTAATCTGGTCAGGGACCACTCTATCTATATCACGTAACTACCCAGGTCCCTCTGACCCTCTGGGCTGACCCCCCATTCTGTAACCAATTTTGGAGCTGCGGGGGTGGCACCGCCCGCAACCTCAGCCATGACAGGCGAGGGGAAGTTGAAGAGGGACGATTTTTCTTCAACTTCTTCTTGGAATGCTTCGACTTGCCTAACCCTGAGTGCGAAGACTTAGATCCAGAAGAATGATGGTGACGACTCCGCGACCGGTCACTCGACCTCCCAGGGGACCAGAACCTCGAGCAGCTCGAAGCAGACTGCCGGCCTTCAAGCAACTTTCGGGACTACTCCCGCAAAGTCTTCGGCACCATGGCCCGGCAGTAGGGGCACGACTTGGGGATGTGGTTGCGCCCCCGGCAGTAGAGACACACGCGGTGTGGGTCCGTCACTGACATCATCCGGTGACAGTCTCCACAGTTCTTGAACACGAGCAGCCCTACAACGCCAGGAGTCGATCGACTCGATAAGATGAGGTAAAAGGCCTAAAAAAACTCAGTCAAAAAGTGACTGGGGGTACTTGCTCTTCCCGCTTGCTGGCGCGGAAAAAGAAAGAACTGACATCAGCGCGCATGGGTGCGTCTAAGCAGCTCAGGCGACGTCATCCCGGTGCCAACGACGCCAAAGATGCACGCAGAGTAGCACGATGATGCCTACCGACGCGCAGGGGTACTGCAGACGAAAAAACTTTCCGGATCCAGTCTGACGCCTGGGGGTAATTCTAAGGTAAGTAATCTATCACTGCGTGTTTCTTTTAAATAATGTGTCACTCACATGATTATATGTCATACATAGGCCACTCTTTTGATGCGGTTCCGTATAAGCTTCCGCGGCCGTGCCTCTTTTTTAACACATCACAATCCACAGTTAAGAGCTCCCGAGTTTCCTATGTGTGAGTGACCTATCCAAGCATTCTGGGATCTGTAACATTGTTTATTCAATGCTATAATCAGGACGAGTCCCAGAATGCAAAAAAAAAGCCTGGACCGCATGTACTACTCACATAAGGACCTTGGAAACTTTAGAGCTCTATCGGTTTTAAGTAAAGCTCAGTCTGGCAGCCTTACCAATTTGGCTCATTTCTTTTCTCACCTTTACAGAGTAAATCAGGTCAGTCACACCTTAACTGTGACAACACCCTGGACTTGGAAATTGTGCATTTTCCCCTCAAACACCTGGGGATAAAGCATGTATTCCAAATGCTCTCTGAAAGTGATGGGACAATATAATGCAAAGTGCCTGGAGGTGCAAGGGGCTCGTGCGCCTGTTTTCTATGACCCAAAGGGTTCTTTGCTATTAGAGAAAGGAACACAGAAGCTTGTGAGGCACCTCCAGTAACACGGGTAGTGCTGGTGTATGTTTAGCTCTGGTGGTATGCCAAGGAAGCTTATCCTTATTTGCATAGGGGAGTGTCCCCACACAAAAGAGGGGATACTTTTCAACTACCATAGTACGGGCTTGCGAGAGGCCCTCAGGGGGCGCACTTACAGTGCATCCCATAGCAGTGGCACACAGTCAGTGCACCCACCGAGGGCACCCCATGGGCGGTGCCAAGGGGGTTCAGAAGATACCTCAGTTACCCCATGTACCTGTCTGCAGGTGGGTCCCTGACCCCCTTTTAATGTGAGTCTGGGTCTGCTGCCTCAGTGACAAGAGGACTTTAAACATCTGTGCCCGCGCCCCCCTTTCTCTAAGCCACTGGGGAGGGAGATGATTGACTGTACTGGGGTGCAATGTACTGGTCTGTCCTGGGCTTACCCAGCTAAAGGTGTGGGGCACTGTACCCTAATGTGCAACGGCCCGTTCCTTTTTCTGCACCTCCAAAAAGTGGTTCGGCTAATGCTCTATTGTTTGTAAAACAAAATCCCTGCTGTGGTCATGTCAATCAATCAGCATTTGTAAAGCACAGCTCTGCCACCCCTAGGGGATCTAGGGCGCAAGGTCTTCGTCGTGTCCACTCCATGTCATGTCACACCATGATTACTGCAACATATACTCCGATATTCTCACACTGCTACTCTCACCTACACAGCACTCTCCTCTGAAAACTCAAAACTATTGTTTTGCCTGAAATCTTATGAGCATGTCACTCCAGTCCTGAGATCACTTTCACTGTTTCTAGCTCAAGCAGTTCAAAACGTGGCAAAAAGCGCAGTGGCACGTATTACCAGGCAGTGGGAAGGTCTTTAAAGTTTAAAGTTAACTGGTTCAATTTCTGTTAGTTGTTACTTCATGTGAGTACTAAACTGGTACTAATGAGGTGAAACCTCTGCCCAGACAGTATTAATCGGTGTAAAAATGTCAAAAATAAGGAAGTAATAATATCAAAAATGTGTTACACCATGCCAAATAATTTACGTTTCTTTGCCACATAATTTAGTCAACCCTGCAGTATAGAGCCAGTGGCCCTGGATTAGGGGTGCCGTAGCGCTGCTTTAAGTTTCAACGAAGGAACAGGCACCACTCCCCTGTGTCTGGCTTCTGCACTATCTGCTAGGTCATGGTGTCCATTCGCTATAGCGCTCCGAGGCACCCTTAGTTGGTCAGCAGCGTGTTACAGAAAACCCGTATAAAGAAAGCGTTATACTGCTCACTATTGGCACCCATCTTAAAACATGGAGAGGGGCACCATGGTCTGTTCTGTGTTGTATGGGCCACTAGCATCCACATTACACGGAAAACCTTCATTTCAACACACACACTGATGTTCGTTTAAAAGGTAGGACAGGTTGCCGGGCCTCGTGACAAGGGGTCACTTGACAGCTATGAGTGCCCAAGACTGAACTTGTTGCATGCTTCACATATGTGTGTAACTTGTCTGAAAAAGATGTGGACCTGGGGATGGGCACGTGGAGGGTGGGAGGTAACATGCACAGGGGGCACCAACCCTTCGGGGGCACCAACCCTTCAGGGCCCCCAAAGCCTTCCAAGGGGCCCCATTCCACCCAAGCTCACTGAATATTTGTTGGATATGGGACACTCAGGGCCCTCTTTGCATTCTGCAGGGGATGAGGGGGCATCAGTGGACAATTGTGCTGCTAGTTATGGACTGCTGGGAATTCCTTCTAAGGGGAGACCTGCCTGTGCCAGGGAAGAGCCCTGTCTTCCAGAGGCGCTGCAGCAGGAAGGGCACAGCATGGTTCATGGAACTTCCTTCGTGTATTCCAGGAAAGCTGTAACAAATGCAATCGGTGCTCATCCAGAAAGAGGATGGCGCAGAGACGCCTTACAGAAAACACCTGCGGCGGCTCCCAAGTGTCCCCTGTGTGAATGTTCCCATGGTGCGCTGTTGGTCAGGACTGCGGATAGCGATTATTGAGAGACGCTCCCAGGTCCGGCTGCATTGTTGCCAGACACCCGTAGAGAGACAGAATGGCAGCTCATTCCGTGTGTCCAGCGTGGTACTTTCATTTAGTAAAACAATGCATTGCAGGGCTTGTAGTTTTGGTTCTCTACAAAAACACGAAATGGACTAACAGAACAGACATTCATTTGAAAAAGTAACATGCCGTCGCCATTATGCCAACGAAAGCCGCTTGTTTATATTTGCATCGCGCTTTCACTTTAAGTGAAAGCACGATGCAAAAATAAACATGCGTGTCTCTGCAGATCTCCATTTGCTTGGGGTGCCACAGCAAACCACAGGAGAAATGGTGACCCACTGAGAGGTAAGAGAGAGAGCCACTGCTCGTGCCTGCACTGGCTGGTGCCCTGCGCGTTGCCATACGCATGCACAATATCCAGTCCAGGTGTGCGAGCCAGAAAGGAGACAGGGAGGGGAGCAAAAAGCCTCACTGCAAATCAAAGGCGCGGGTTTAACAAAGTGTAATGCGTGCCAATGAAATGCAGAGGCGGAGCTTCCACGCCACTACCACAAGCAAAACGACAATAGATCTTGTATGCAAGCAGCGCATGCGCTGCGACGCTAGCGAGACCTCAGAACTAGGTGGCTGATTGAAAGGTAACAAAAAGCATGATTATGATGGGCTTTACAATTTATGGATGAAAGAGCATCTGTTAAGTAAATGTTATCAAGATAAATTACATCAGAACCTGGTAGATCCAAGGCCACTTTCTCCTCAAGTGTTGGGGAAGAAGGCAGACCACTGTGTTAATACAAGGGTGACCAAAAGTACCACTGGTGGCGGTGACCATAAGAAAGGGGTTGCTAAGCCCCCGCCCCCACCAACGAAAAGATGGTGATGAAAGCAGAGAAAAAAGCAAAGAGTCTTCAAAGGGTGCCCAAAAACCTGTTCAAGAGGGTGGGCCCAGAAACTCTACACAATCTATGGGTGGATACGAGGGTAAGAACTAGGATCCCAAAACGGTGTCATGATTGTAGAGCTCTTGGACACCGAACTGGAGACGTTAGCTGTCCTAACAAAAAGAATGCCTCTAGTGCACCTGCAGTAAATTCCCAGATAGGATCACAGGTGAGCCCTGACCATGTCAGCGAGCTCACAGAGGGTGGGGTGGATGCAGCTGCCCTGGCTGTCTGGCCCAGTAACCTGGAGAGAAACAGACAACAGCCACATATCAACGGGGTTAACGTTGAAGCACAGAAAGACACTGGAGCTAGTGTCACCATGGTGGCTGAGCAACTGGTGTCCTCAGAACAATACATGACTAGCAATACATACAGTCCTCGATGCTGATAATCAGAGTAAAGTACATCCCATGGCAATGGTATCCTTAGAATGAGGAGGGGTTACTGGCCACAAGAGAGTGGTGGTGTCTTCTGTAATTCCAGTACAGTGTCTGCTATGCAATGATCTGGAGTCCTCAGCATGGACTGGGGTCAAAAGAAAGAACCCTGCAGCAATGCTGGGGTACACCTGAATGGGTGTGTGTGAAAACCAGAGAACAGTGTAGAACCCAGTTTGAACAAGAGTTGGAATTTGGGATAATGGTCCAACCTTCCAAGAAAGAAGGCAGGAAGATTGGGAAATCAGCTTCTAAATAGATACAGGATCAGGTTCCCTCCGAAGGAACGGAGCACCAAGAGCTGGGCCTTACATGGCATAGTTCTTGGGCCCAGGTGAACAGTCTAGGAAAGATCTGTGTCACGGGCAGAGGACCTGTGGCAGTCTTGAAAGCCTGAGAGAGCAAGCTGCTGATCAGGAAAAAGGGGATGTCAGTGGCTCCCACAGGACCTATTGGGAGGAGGGGTTCCTTTACACTCAGGCCAGAGACCCCAAACCTGGTGCTACTAGAAATATGGTAGTGCCTCAGCAGTTTAGAGAGTTTCTCCTCACATTGTCCCATGACATCCCCCTAGCTGGGCATTTTGGCCAAACCAAAACATGGAGTTAGTTGGTGAACCACTTCTACTGGCCCGGTATGTCCCAGAAGTCACTCACTCTGCGACAATATTGCAAAGTTTTTTCTAAAGAAAATTGAGGATATATTTAATGGAGCTAAGGAAAAAAGGGGGTGGGGACCACCCCGTTACTCATCTTTGGAAACCTAACTGTTGTATAACATTTTAGGACCTCTTGTAATTTTTCTGATTCATGCACTTATATAGGTATAGATCACCATATCCTTATATCGGCATAGAAATCAAAACCATATTTAGACATAGCTCATGCAGTCCAAATATGGCAGGGCTACTTCCACTAGTTCCGAAAATCCACAATGATTTCTTGGAAAACTCTGCTTCAGCAGCTAGGGACTTCCCCTTGCTCAAATACTGACTTGTCCAAGAACTCATGGAGTTTTCAAAGAACTGAGACTCTTTAATGACGTTATGTCCACCTTTACGTCAAACTCGTTACCTTCAAGGTATAAATATGCCCACATTTTGCCTTAGCAAGCACACGGTGGTTTGGAGCAGTTCGACTATCTACTTGCCCGACGCACCCTGCTACAGCAAGTGCCGAAGGAAGCAGACCCTCCAGCAGACGCACTGAGAAAAACACTTTTTTTCTGCCGAGAAATCCAGCACCAGTGTTTCCAAGCTACCCTTGCGGGTTGTTGGGAAATCGAGTCCTGAGACTGACCTTCATTCTAAACCAAGGTACGAATCTGATTAGACCCTTAGAGAAATCTTGGATAGATTCTTGGCAAAGAATACTACATTTATGCTACATCTCACTTACTCCTTCCCTCGTACTAGGCTTAGGTTCGGTACATCAGGGTAGGCGTATTTTAGTCGCACCAGTTGAGTACTTTTTAGACTATTATTTATGTATGTATTTATCTATGGTCTAGGAACCATACAATGCTCTTACAGTATTATTTTATTCTACTCTTTTTACTGTATGCATTATATTTTGCAACCAGTATTACGATTGTAGCAGTTCATTTCTTATGCTTGAGAAAGAAGACTGTTCAATTAATACCTTTTATTTGTAGTACAAAGCTTTATTTCGATATAGAAATATCTTAAAAGCACATAACAATAAAAATACAATTCATGTTGTTAATAAAAACACTTGATAAATAGTTAAGAGTTAAATGAGAAAAGAAAAACAAGGAATTGCCTAAAAAAGGGTTCATCACATAGCTTTAAATCTGATCACCCACGCCCAGCTAAGAAATTTGGCTACCCCACACGCCAGTACTGTATTAGGGTTAGATTGTAAGATTCTTAGTACTGGGGCATAGCCTCTGGTCTCAAGTAGGCGACAGACGGTTTTAGCCATTTGGATCTAGGCTTATTGTAGGCACTGCAGACAAAAGAAACATGTGGGATAGTTTCCAGTTCAGTGCTGCAGTGCGGGCAGGTGGCAAGCGTCGGATAGGGGGGTTTCCATTTAGAGGTGCGTTCACGGACTGGTATGGTTCCCATTCTAAACTGAACATATAAAGCCCTATCTTTAGGTTTTCTAATAAAGTCCATGTAGGGTTCAAGCAGGGGTACGGTCTTATGCAGTCGAAACTCGTCAGTGAGTCTGCCCAAGTTATCCGCTCTAGATTCTTGGGCCTCGACCCACCGCCAGTAAGCCCGCTTGACTTCCAGTTTGGATAATGAAGCACCGGACTCCCACGCCACCCATAGGCCAATGGCCGTCAGAAGTTCCTTCATTTTAGAGAGCCAGACTATTTTGTGTGACCCCTGCAAGCTCATGACTTCTTTAAGGCCGTCTGCGTAGCTCTCTAGCTCTGGTGTGCGCCACAGGCGAGCCCAATAAAGAAGCGGACCAAGAATTATAAGATCTTTAATAGATCTGCGTCCAAGGTCGTATTGAACGAGCTTGCTAGGGGTACTCCTGGGGATGGACAATAGCTCCTTGTAAAATTTGTTTTCTGCCATTACGAGGGGGTCAACATTATTAAAATCCCAGAGCTCTGCCCCGTACAGTGCACTGCCTACTGCTTTTGCAGAATAGATCTCTAAAGCAGGAGCTATGGGTCTTGATACTGAGGATCTGTGCTCCCTGCTTATGGCGCCCACAACCCGTTTATGGTTTAAAGCCATTTTTTCAATGTGGGGGTTCCACTTGAGTTGGTCGGATATCCTAATCCCAAGATAGTCGAACATTTTGACCCGCTCTAGTGGCTCTTTGTTAAGAGTGAGCGTACGATTAGCTTTTCTACTGGGATTAAAATAGAGGAGTTTGGTTTTAGAAGTATTAATAGCCAAGCCCCTTAGATTACAGAAAACACAAAACCGATCCAGCAATTTCTGAAGCCCCATGGGCGTTTTAGAGACTAGTAACGTATCGTCGGCAAAGAGCATGGCAGGGACTTTCACACCGGCCAAACTAGGGGCATTAGCATCAATGTCAGATAAAAAAGAAACCACCCCATTGACAAATAAGGAAAAGAGGGTCGGTGCCAGAACACATCCTTGGCGGACTCCTCTGTTCACTGGGATTTTTTCTGTTATCTGCTCCTTCGTGCCCCACCGAATGCGTGCGTAAGTTCCATCATGCATGCGGGCCAACAAGTGCAGAATGGGCAGAGGGAACCCCATCTCATGGAGAACCGCCCACAGGCGCCCTCGGGGGACCAGGTCGAACGCGGTCTTCAGATCGATGAAGGCCAAGTACAAACCACCCTTGCTAATCGAGACTGTCTTCCAATGAAGTAGTAACAGCCTGAAAGCCTGATCTACGGTGCTTGTAGAGGCCCTGAAACCCGCTTGGAAGTGGGAGATAATATTATTCTCCTCTGCCCAGGAGAGGATTATTTCAAGAAGGACTCTGCCAACCACCTTCTGACCAGCATCAATCAAGCTGATCGGACGATAGTTGACAGGGTCACCCCTTGGCCCCTTCTCATAAATGGGGATCACTTATGCTCCCCTCCATGAGTTTGGGACTGGAGACCCAAGGAGGAGGGCATTAGTCAGAATGGAGAAAAATTTGGCCCATTGCTTGGGGCTGGCACGGGACAGATCGGCGGGGATGCCATCCTGGCCCGGTGCCTTGCCTTGGACAATTTTACAGATTGCAGACTCTACCTCCCTCTGCCCTACAGGATCAATAGGTGGGGGTGCATCGTGTTGGGGTCGTATGCATTCTGCTGTCGCTTTGATGTTCTCAGGGACCCCTACCCCTGCGTAGTTTCCTAAACTGATCGAACCATTCTCTGTCCGTGATACGGTTAGGTAATAAATCTATTCCATCATCATTATTTTTTCTTACTAGAGCCCAGAATTGTTCCCCGTTCCTATTCTGACTGGCCAGTTTTAGCTCTTCCCAGTGGGAGTCATCCCAAGCCCTCTTTGCCACTAGTAGTGCACGCCTGTACACGGCTCGGGCTAGGCGAACCTCAGTTGGATCTCGGGTTTTGATGGCGCAAATCAATTTAGACTTAGCCCCTCTACATTCATGGTTATACCACCTGGCTGTGGGCTTCCTACGCTTCAGCTGGCTTGCCCCACGTCCATCAAGGAAGAGAGCAGCCATCCTGTCTATTGTCTCCTCGTAGACCATGCTGGCCTGAACTGAGCCGGGATCATCAGAACAGAGTGTAGAAAGCTTCTCCGTCTGATCTCTTACAATTTCCCCCAAGGTGTTTGTCTTTTGCTCATTGATGGCAAATTCATGCCATTTGATGAACCTTTTGCAATTCGAGGGTACTATTTCTCTAGTCGCCATTGTTAATCTATTGCTAGACAGGGAGTTCCCCACAGTTATCAGGTTGCACAGGCTAAGGGATAGAGAGTTATGGTCGCTATGGATAGATGGAATAACTGCCATATCTGACACATATCTCCACAGTCTCTTATCTACCAGAATGTAGTCTATTCTACTGGGGCAACTAACCCTATTATAGGTACACGCACCGGAGAAGTCAGACGGCGTGCGCCCATTCACTGCTACCAGAGCATGTTCCAACACCATGTTATTCATTTGGATAATGACAGGTGTCCACTTTTTAATCCGCACCATCGTCAATTGCGGGATTCCCCATCTCGCATCTTCCTCCAGTAGGCCTACCGCTCCGTCGGCAGCCAACGGCTCAAATGTGCAGTTGAAGTCGCCAGCAATTAACGGCAGAGTATCTGGGGAGCAGTTACAGAGTGAATCTGCAAGTAAGGCTATGGTTGGAGATTTACCACCCCCTGGTATACCTCTAGGATAGATGTTAAAAACTTCCAGGGTCACTGGGGCTTGGGGAACCTGAATCGTTAGCCTCATCATGTCATGGGAGATGTTAGGGGAGTAGGAGATCTTACAGTTAAGTGAAATTTTGACCCAAACAAGCAAGCAACCAGACGGGCGACCCCTTCTAGAGGAAGTTGCTGGGACATGGAAAGTGGAATAGCCAGGCTTGTACACTGGTTCTTGAGAAAGAAGACTGTTCAATAAATACCTTTTATTGAAAACTCCCGTCTTTCTACTTCTCTGCAACTCTGTTGAAACGAAGCATGCATGAATGACTGAGTAAAATATCTATCTATTGTT
This sequence comes from Lissotriton vulgaris, assembly GCF_964263255.1. Classification (NCBI taxonomy): domain Eukaryota; kingdom Metazoa; phylum Chordata; class Amphibia; order Caudata; family Salamandridae; genus Lissotriton; species Lissotriton vulgaris. The sequence goes on from NC_141694.1 coordinate 583,882,415, forward strand.
TCCACGACTCTTCGTATCAGTTTCGTCTTATGGAAATAAAGTTGTCATGTTTATTCGATTGTCAGAAACTAAATCCCTGCTTATGAACTCGAGAAAGTTTCTAGTGACCTCTGAGCTAGCTGGCACTCACAATTAAGTCTAATATATTCGATAGAGACCTAGTAGACATAAGTCCTACGTCACATCTATAGGATATATAATTCCAATGCTCAGAGCCTATTGGGAATATAGGAACTACACTACATGGCACCCAACGTTTGGTAAGGCACTAATTTAATGCTAGATACTAGAGTAACTCAGTCGTGCTTTTCACAGAGACCCCTTTTTCCGTAAAATACTCCGATAGACGTCTGGAGTGGGTTAAACGATAAAATATCCGCCACAACGGAGTAGGAGGAAAATGGAACTGCAGTATATGCAAACCAACCAGGTCTTGACACTACAGGTTTTCGACAAGACGATGTGGATGCTATAATAATCCTGGAGAACGTAAGGAAAACCATGGCTATAAAGCTTATAGAAAATGGTCTATCAGCAAGAGGTGGTAGGGTAATTGTTGTCATAGAGGCACATGAATATTAGCAGACAGAGGTATTCTATTCATGGATTATCTTTCCACAAGCAAATCCAACAACACATGTTCCACTTCTATAAGATAGTGGAACATCCAGCGGAATGCGTTCCTTTCGAGGACATTGAAATTCCACCAACTTACCAAGAGCATCAGCTCTGATTTAAAGGCACCCTACAACATCAAAATCACATTACCAGGCTCGGTCCACTAGGTAGACCAGGAGCAACATGGCCGGTACTAGCTAGCTATACACCACACCCTGCCATTGAACAAATGACAGGTCCAGAACTATTAGCGCAGCTAAAACAATTAATTAAAATCCATAGACAATTGGTACAATATGTCATGCGCACTCTAACAGTCCAACCTGCTATAAGAATTCCAAGGCATACCCCTCATCAGGGGAACACAAAAAAAATTAAACCACAGACTATACAATCAGTCATCGGTAAATTACCCACAAAAAGGGAACACATTCCATTCTGGTTAACTCAAAAAATTACTCAGATCGAGGCAGCATTTCCTGCTAGTACACCTCATGAAAAACACAGGATTCTTATAATCTGTTTACCAATGGGGATTGCACCACACCTGGAAGGCTGTGACACTTGGGGTACAGTCTTTGCTGCAATCTACACAAAAACACATGGTGTTCCGTTCATGGGGGTGATACCAGATGTCCTGAAACAAATTCAAAATGAATACGGGCAGAGCCTGCTATAAATCTGGGTGTGAAATTTCTGAAAGATTTCAAACCGGTCTCAGCTATAATATTAGCTAATATTAAAGGTGAAGCAGCATCCGTGGCAATCCGCCAAAAACTAAAAGAACTTGATGTAACTGAACAACCATATGAACTGGCCAGAATAATACAAAAATCCTATGAAGAACTAGGAAGAGATAGTTTGGGAGGGAAACCAGTAAAAATCCTGAAAAAGATTTTGTTAAAAACATACTCACTACTCCTAAGAAGTGGGAAAATACTAGACAAACACTCCCTAAATAGAAGCGTTCTTAATCCAGAGGTAGGTCTCCTCAAAAGGAGCCCTCTGAAAAGAGGTATAACCTCAGAAACGGGGATAATTTGAGAAAACCTGATAGATATCAAGAAACTGATACATGTTCCTCTCCTACCTTTCAGACTTCCTCGCAGTAATCAGACAGAAGAGGACAATCAGAACACAAGGAAGAACGCATGAAGTCCAAAGACGATCAACACGTTCCGAAAAATAAGAAAACTCAATTCGCCAAAAAGAAGGTAGCAAGTCTAAAAATCAGACATGCCAAGCATCTTGAGGACACAACTCAAGAACGGGGAGTGGGCCCAGACAATGCTGGACAGCGCAGCAGAGGTTACCATAGCTCGCAAGATCCTGAAGGATCATCTGGAGACAGTGGACCTGAATGAATGCATTCAGGTTGAAACTGCAGATACCAGGGTTAGTGTATCACATAACTTATATAAAGTAACACTCCGGATAGAGGGGGATATAACTAGGAAAGCACTCTTTTAGGAAAAACTATCTAAGGGTTATGACATTTTTCTGGCTGAAAAAGACTGGCCACCTGAATTTGTCAGGGAGTGCCCACATGGAGAAGAGATCATTATGTCAGCCTTCTCAAATCATATTCCTATTCAAAAAAATACACCTATGCCAGAAAATGGGCTGTGGCCCAGGCACCAGCATTATATAAAAATCATGTGGGATGGGATGATGATTCCCCTCACCACAAAATCCAGTTAAAAAAAATCAACCAACTGCTCAGGAAAAGTATCCAGTTAAACAAGAATCTAAAAAGCAGGTCAGGGAGATCCTAGATCAACTTGAATACCAAGGGGTGATTGAAACATGCACCTCGTCCATGAACAATCCTTTGTTTCATGTCTCCAAACCAGACAATACACATCATCTAGTTTTGGATTACAGATATTTAAATTCCTGTTGCAAAACCTTTGCGGTACAAAATGCACACAGTGCAGCACTAATGAATAACATTGTGCGCAAAAAATATAAAACAACATTAGATATTTCAAACGGTTTCTTCTGTCAAAACATTGCACCTGAAAGCAGGTATTTGACCGATAACGGGGACACAACAACACTTTTGTCGCCTCCCCCAGGGATTCAAGAACAGTCCTGGATTATTTTCAGCCAGAGTAACAGAGTTACTACAAACGTACGATGATGAGGCATTATCTTATGTCAATGACATCTATCTTACAGATGATGACTTGGACAGGCACTTGACCAGGGTGAACACCATAATACTTTGATTCGCCTCAGAAGGGTACAAATTCAACTTTAAAAAAATCAAGAATTGCCCATCTCAAAGTCCTATTCTTAGGATATGAACTTTCAAGTGAAGGCAAAAGCCTGGCAGTAAACTTTCTAGAAAAATGTGCGCTGCTCCAACCTCCAAAAACGCAGAAAAAATAGTCAGTTCTAGGATTCCTGAATTTCTGAAGAACTTACATTCTAAACTACGCAGAAAGGGTTAAACCTCTCTACGAATTAATCAAACCTGATTTCAAATTTACTAATTGGGCTCAAAAACACACAGAAATTTTGCGTTCAGTGCAAACAGACATGTTAGCAACACATTTACAGACACGCGTAAATGAACGCAACCTTGTAATCCGAATCATCCCAGGGAGATGCAGATTCACATATTTAATGAAGGTGAAAAGGTACCAATAGCTTACAAATCACACTTGTACACACAAGTTGAAATTAAATTCACTTCAGTAGAAAAAAATCTGACAGCGGTTCAAACTGTTGTAGCAAAAGAGAGCCCTCACACAGGAAAACGCATAAAAGTCGTTACTCCCGTACCTGCCTTAGAGGCAGTGACAAAGGCAAGCATTCCAAATGCAAAAGATCCACATCCAAGGTGGATACAATGGGTTAATTCTCTTGCTGCGACAGACGTTGAATACGTTTTTGACCCTTACTTGAAGACACAAGAATTTCTCCAATACGAACAAGAATGTCCTCTGCCCACTGAAATTCTGCCTCTAGAACATTACGGCTGTATAATATATATATATAGACAGATCAGCACAGCCCGCTATTGTGGGGAAACAAGCTTACAGTGCTGCGTGCGCGATTGTTAAAGGTCGCTGGCGCGATGGTAAATTCAGACCTATGGTCACAAAAACTCAATCTCTAGGAGAATGTACAGCTCAGCGAACTGAACTACAGGCTTTCAAGATGGCCCTTGAAAATACTGATCGCTAATTCCCCACACTCATAGTGTGCGATTCGTATTACTGCGTCCAGTCTTACAATGAATATTTGCAGAACTGGGTTCAAAATGGTTTTAAAGACGCAAAAGGTGGCACAATCAAGCATAAAATGCTTTGGGAACAAGTAGTTCTTCTACAGAAAGAACTACAAAAGACTCACGTGATCCATACACTGAGTCATCAGAGTGATGGCATTAACATTGAAGGGAATTCATTGGCTGATGAAGCCGAGAAGGCAGCTGTGCAAACTGCTTCCGTAGCTGCAATCACTCATTCAAAAACGAAAATAGACAGCGAAATAATGCAAGCTGTCTCTGCTTCAATAAAAGATAGTGGTAAAACATTACCAAAAGGCTTTCCACTCAAGTACTCATATATAACTGATGCAAATAATGTTCTGTTTACTTGAATCCCTGGAGTGGGGGATAGAGTAATCCCAAACATGGAACACAGGTTAGGATTATTCTTAGCAGCACATGAAGGGCTTGTAGGAAGGTGGATACCGGACTATGGCTGCCCCCAACTTTTTGCCTGGTGTTTTGCTGGTTTTCTGACTTAGTTGACCTGAGATCCTGCTAGTCAGGGCCCCAGGCCTACTGCTCTCTCTGTAAAATGGATTCCATGTACCTTAGGTGCATTTACCAATTGGTACTGGGCCACCTTATCAGACCCTGTAACTCAGGGCATAGGAGCACCCAGGGGCTACCAGGGGCTGCAGCATGTATTATGCCACCCCTGGCTGGCCATCTAAATCTGACAACTGGCTGCACAACAGCTGGGGCAAGGTGGTGTAATCACTCCTTGCTGTAGATATAGTATACTTATATCTAACCCTAAAATGGACACTCGTATTCCTATCAGTCACTCCTATGGCAGGCCTTAACAATCCTGAATCAGCAAAACACCCTAGGGTCTTGACTCGTTACTCAGCGCGGCTGAGCCAAACTGAACTAGAAAACAACACAAGCGCCAGTGCTGAGAAAAGCAATTGACAAACAAGGATAAGTCAAAGTGGATGTTCAGAATGAAGCATAAACAACCTGCAGAAACATTTGGCAACTAGGAATTTATTATATATACTTTAGAATTATCTAAAAACGCCAAGGGATTTATCCAACTGATTGATAACCGATACGTGGTTTCATGTTTTTGTTTCCTTTTTAGGTTTTGCCTCGCCAAAAAGATGCGCTCTGCGCATCTTTTTTGCGCAGGCAAAAACCTAATGAGTACTGTGTGTGGGTTTGGGTCGGCCCTCGTCATTCATTGGCTGGCTCCATAAATGGAGCCTAGCCATTGGACGAGGGGCCTGTCCGTCAATGCCGGACCAGACACGGGGGCGTTCCCGAGATTCTTTGGCTTTTGCCGACGTCACGCGACGCCGGGAACGCCCCCGATTCTGTTCCGGCATTGCCGGCACCCGCCTTCCTGCTCCGGTGTCTGCCGCCGTCCGTGTCCTCTCCCGCCCTCCTCCCCCTTGATGAACAGCCGGCATTGCCGGCACCCGCCTTCCTGCTGTAAGGGTGAGCCGAGGTGCATTTAATAAAATTACTGTTTTCAGTTGCAATGAGCGATCTTTCACTCACGCTGTATTCTGGGCCCACGTCGGCATTTCCTGGTCTCTCGCGCATGTTTGCTTGTCGGCGTCTGCCTCACAACACGTTCCATGTCGATCCGCTCGCCCCGCCTCCCTCTCCCCTCCCACTGCAGATCCCCGCCTCCCGAGCCGCAGCTGATCCAGTATTTCTACCGACGACCATCCCTTGCTGCCCTGATAGTCTCACACTGCGAATGATGCCAAGGGTTTGGCGGTCGGAACCTGCAGAGAGGCTCTGAGTGAGTGACACAGTGGGGTGGGGAAGCTGGTCAGTCACCGCTATCGCCGGTCAACTCTCCATCTTGGAAGCAAGATCTGAAGTAGTTCTGTGTGAAATTTGTGTCTTTTTTTTGGGGGGGGGTGGGGCAAAAAATCCGAAATAAGTGCATGAAATGCCAATGCGGCATTTGAATCGAGTGGGTCCCGCCCCTGCATCAATTTTGGACAAGAGTAAGCATTGCGAGCTGAAATAAAGCACAACATTGCACATGATGCGAATACCAGCTGTTCGTGTTTGAGTTGTTCGCATTGTTCCCATGCTCCTGTGGTGGGACGTTTACCGAAGCAACATATCTTCATTACGGCGTGGCGTAATGTGAATTTGTAAAATTGAGGTTCGAGTAAGCTCATATTTCACGGTTTCAGAACTCTAATATCTATACAGCAGTGGTGCATACCTTGGGTTAACGGATATACCCGGTAAAGCAACCCACTGTGTGCATGTTCTAAGCTGCAGAGTGACACTACCGACAATAATTTTGGTGGTAAGGAACTTTTGCTTTTTTCCCATAAAGTTTGAACTTTAAAAAGTACTGCATATCTTGTGTTCCAGTGGAAACGGTGGAGATTTGCATATTGTTACCAATATTTTACAATGGAGGGATTTTAACAGCATTTATTGAGGGTAAAGAATTGGAGATATTGTGACTTTATTTAGCCGAGTTTTAAGGACTGGAGTTTCATTTTGTTACTATGTTTAAGATTGTAGTATGGCCGTAAATTGCAAAAAAAAGATTATGGTAGCATCCTAACCACTAGGCCAAATATAAAGGGTTGTAAGTTTCACCAGAAACTTAAATCGCAAAAGTTGAGTGTTGTGCACTTTTTTTATATTACATATTTATTTTTGGAAAGTTATCATGCAGATTTTTTTTCTCCTTAAAGTAAGGAAATGTTTATTGAACAGTAAGTGAAACACTGAACTAGTTTAGTTATCTAATAAAAGGAGAATTGCGCTGAACTACATTTTTAAGATTGTATAATTTCAGGAAAAAAAATCTTGCTTTAATAATCGCAGTCTTGTTGCAGAAGTGAACGGTTGTTGAAGTTCTCTGCAAGATGCAGCTGAAAATGGGCGCTGATCGGAATTGAAGTGTTTAGATGTTGTCGTGAAAATGCTGTCCTCTTGAAAGTGCAGCTAACTACCCAGAAATAAACATAAATAACTGGTTATGTTGTAATATGGTTCTTTGTTGCCATCTCCTGGTTCTGGTTAAATTTACAAACCTCTCTGCCTTCGCACTTGTAGTTTAACCCCTTGATGTGAATATTGGGTCATATAACAGTTACCCGATATGCTTTATCGGTCTGTGTTCGTGTATAATATATATTTGTATGTGTGTGTGTGTGTGTGTGTGTATATGTATGTGTGTGTGTATGTATGTGTGTGTGTGTGTATGTGCGTGTGTGTGTGTGTGTGTATCATAGCATGTGTGGCAGTAGGTAAACTTTTTTGCATACTCGCCATCTAGTATTTGGCTCGAAATGTTGCAACTTATTTTTCTTTAAAGAAGTCTTTGGGGTCACAGGATCTCTGTGACGACTCCTCTAGGAATGTGCACGGACGTGTATCGGGGTTGCTCCCAGTCACAACGAGAATGACTTTTTCCGTTATGTCAGTAGAGTCTGTTACCTTCCTTCCCATCGCAGAGGAAACTTTTCAACGCCACTTCATTTTTTTATGATGCCCACTCAACTCCTAAAGTTAATTGTCGTCCAGCAATCGAGCCACTCAACCCTTCAGGCAGTGCGCTCCCCTGACTAGCTTTAGAGAATGTGGACGTGCATAAGGTAATGAAACGGTCACCCGTCAGAAGATGCCCGCAGTGCCATTCCAAATACCCCCTGGGCCGAGCTCCCCGCCGTTCGTAACTTGTGCCTCTTTCTGGAGCACAACAAGAACTGGTGCTATTCTTGCTCTGCTTTCAGAAGCAAGCAAACTGCATCGGAGACTAGACAGACTGGGGACCCACTGTAGAATGTACAAATCCTCGTCGGAAATGTCAGATATTTTTTGTAAGGTGGACAAGCTTGGCGCCGAGAGAGAATCTGGTGATTCACCTGGCCTTCAGGCCCACCAACCCAGACCAGAGATAATCAGCTCTGACATTTCAGAGCCAGGAGGAAGAACCAGGACGGTTCATCCATCTCAGTCGAGCCCGGACCTCGTCTGAAAAGCACCACACTTTCAGCCGCTACGTCCACATCCAGGTTGCACAATAATGTGCCTCCTTGGAATGGATTTGTGCATTTCCATAGCGCCCCATGATCGCCTCCACATGTGCCTGCTTTAGGAGTGCCCATCAAGCGAGTGACTACATTCGGAGGGTTAGTTAGAACATCTAGTGTTGGTAGAGGAGAGCACCCATCACGCTCTACTGTGGTGAAACGGCAACAATCTGAAGCAGGGCAGGCCTAGTTCCACTGGTGACAATCGCCACAGATGTATCTCTAGCCAGGCATGGAGTACATCTCAACAACATGGCAGTCCAAGGTCTGTGGCAACCTCAACATCGAGGTCTCCACATCAACCACTTGGAACTGTTAGCCATTCATCTAGCCTTTAACCCCTTTCTTCAATAGATTTGGGTCAAAGTAGTTCTTGTGTGTCCAGAAAACATGACTGCCATCTTCTACCTACAAAGGCAACTAGGCACACATTCCTCTCAGCTGTCGGTCCTAGCTCAAAATCTGGCGCTGGGAGTGGATAGCGACTTTGCAGACCTGCTCGGCAGTACGCAGCAACAAGCTCACAAATAGCAACTCCATCCACAAGTCCTCTACCCTTACTTTCAGAGATTTGGCACCCTAAGCATAGACCTTTTCACCACAAACGAAAATACAAAATCCCCAACCTTCACCGCCCGGTTTCCACACCCACAGTCCATGGGCAGTGCTCTGTGGATGATCTGGTCAGGAATATTTGTGTACAATTTTTTTCTCCTCTCCCAGTGATGCCTTCTGTGGTCAGGAAGCTGAGGCAAACATCCCTCACACTCATCCTGGTGGCTCCAATGTGGGGCAGACAACACTTCAGGAAATGTCCATTACCTCTCACAATAAGCTTACCAACAGGCTGAATCTTCACACTAAAAAAACACGGCAAAGCCAGACACCCAGACCCCAAGCAGCTCAACTTGTGATTTGGCTCATGTGGTCCTACAGTTTGGTCCTACAGTTTGGTTATCTTGATGTACCTCAAGAATACATGGACAAACTTAGAGAAGTTCCTAGGCCCGCTACACACACCTGTTATACTGCGAATTGGCAGTGTTTAGTCCACTGTTGTACTCCAAACCACATAAACCCTCTTATGCCTACGGTTTAAGACATTCTTTTACCATGTTCATTGTGTAGCTGTGTGTGTGGGAAGCTTTGTGTGGCTGTGTGTGTGGGGGGGCTGTGTGGGTGTGTGTGTGTGGGGGGATCTGTGTGGGTGTGTGTGTGGGGGGGCTCTGTGTGTGTTTGTGTGTGGGGGGGCTCTGTGTGTGTTTGTGTGTGTCATTTGCGAGAGATAAAGCTAGTGGCATTGTAAATGGCAATGCCATTTATTTATGTTAAAAAACATAAATAAAAATAATGTCAAGAGCAATGCCAATAGCTCTAACTTTAACAAAGGCAAAACCATTGCATTGTAAATGCTTGTTTGTATCTAGTTGTTGTTTACACTGTCTTATCTGATGAGTGTGTATGCATGTGTTTTGTATGATTGGAAGGCCATGTATGCTGGAAGTGTGTAAAGAGTATGTTATTTTTGTTCACTGTACATATATATATACAAAAATTGTCGTTTTTTCCATGCACTAAAAAACAATGTGTTACTAATAACAAAAATGATTTTTGAAAGAGGAATAAATTCCTAGTTGCCAAATGTTTCTGCAGGTTGTTTATGCTTCATTCTGAACATCCACTTTGACTTATCCTTGTTTGTCAATTGCTTTTCTCAGCACTGGCGCTTGTGTTGTTTTCTAATTAACAATCCTGAAGGCAGAGTGCTTGGAATCTTGTGAGATGGTGCTCTGGCATGAGCTGAGCCCGTTTGCAGCTTGCGGAACCAAGTCCTAATAGCTGTTCCATGATAACGCATATCATATACTCTTAAGTGCATTATAATCCTCGCGGTTATATGCCAACTCTGGTATCGCTTTATCAAAACATGTCGAGTAAGGTGTCATACGAATTGGAATACTAACCCCTCGCCAATTCTGGTGATGGGGTTAGCATTCCACCCTTCTAGAGGGACATGACATGTATGTAACTGTGAACCCGGGTTAAAGTTATCTCGAGCCTCAGCATCACAAAATGGATGCTGCCACCACAGACACAAGTCTGACCTCCTGCTGCTGGGAGTCCTTCCAGCGAGGAGAGCTTGGACAAAGGGTTTTCTGTCAGGGGCGGTGCTAGCACCATCCCAGACATGGTTTTGTGTATCCTGGGTAGGCAGGGCTGAATAGGAAGGTGACTGCAAGTGGCACCCCGGTGCTCACTATGCATCTGCCGGCTAGAACCAGTTCCAGGGGCACACCAGCCCCTGAGCTGGGGAAAGTCTGGCCTGGGAGAGGGGTGTAACCACCCCCCTTCCTGGTCCCACCCATGGGCAGGACCTAGTCCCGTACCAGCCCCTTTCTTTAGTATAAAGGTGGGAGCGGGGACCCTTCCAAATTAGATCATCTTTGAATCCTGAAACTACTTTCTACGAAAGGAACTCAAGACTTCTTCTCAAGATTTCTCCCTTGTGACTAAGGAGTAGTCACCCTGCATCTGCGGGCACCACCTAAGAACACTGCGGTTTGCTGCACGTCCTTCCTCTGGAACCAGACCGACCAGCACAACGAGACCCGGCTTCCCTGGCACCTCTGACCTCTACCTACATCGTCAGCTCAGCTGAGATCCGTGGGTGTGACGAGACCTCGAAGGACCGGCCATCTTCAGAACTGCACAACGCTTATCCAGCACGACCGCCGAGGGATCCTCGAGTGAGTGCTTTGGGGTTTGGGAAGCCCTAACCCTGAGCAGCTCCAGCACCGAAGTCCAGCCCCCCAGCATCCACGAGATCTGCGTGGGGCCCTTCTGCTCTCTGCTGCTCACCGCGTTGTCCGGCCACTTGCCTGCTGGCTTGTAGCCCTCTTGACGACGAACGACGACATCTTCCTCATTGGTCTGGTTGCTCCAGACTGGCCCTTGTTCCCCTCCAACAGAGGAGCACCCCGGACCCTCCTGGTCCACTCCAGACGCCATTTTGAGTCCACCACGTGGGCTTGCATTTGCCAAGACTTGTTGCCCCAATCCTGGGTCCAGCGACGTCGACAGCAGATACCTTCGTGGGACAGCTCGCACCTCCATCCTGGTCGCCGACAATGCCTCCTGGTCCGAGAGACTGCAGAGCCCAGCGTCGCCCACTCACCTGGTCGAGGTGACTTCGTCCGGTGCCATCCTAGTGCCCATCTAATCACTGGCTAGTGATTCAGAACTTGGTCCCCTCTGCTTACAGGTATCCTCCATCATCGATCCAGGCTTGGATCACATCGAACTTCATCACTGGTCGCCTGCCAGCAACTTCTTCTTTCAGGCTCCATAGACTGCAACGAGGATTCCCAATGTCTTTTCAGCCCTATGCAGCCGCAGCCCCTGGGCTAGGTAACCTGAGCATTTCGGTGCTCCAGCATAGCTTAACTATCTAAGCATCCAGATCCTTTTTCGTTTCAGCTCTACCTTGTCGGATTCGTCCGATAACACTAACTTTACGAAATCTAGCATCCATAGACTTTGTCCCGCATCCCGCGTGAGAGTGCACACTCTGCACCCGATCTCCCTAGGCCTCCTGCTCATAATCTGAAGGTTCAGTAGTCCAGTCCTAGCGATCCTAAAGCCTTTGAGACTAGTTACTTACCTGCTAGTATTTTGCATTCCACTTTTGTAGTATATGGTTTTCCGTGCCCCTCGGGCATTTGTGTAAATTGTGCGACTTTCAGAAATTCTTTAAGAGCTTTGTATTGTGCTTAGCGCCCTGTCCTCATAAAGAGTCCAGGGCTGTTGTGTTCTAAATAAATATCCTTTTATTTTCATAACAACTTGTGTGGTGTCCTTTCACTTGGTGTTCAAGGGGTATATGTGATGGTATAACAACTGGCTTAACACGCCCTCTAGAGTTTAGCCTAAAGACTGCTCTTGTCCATGCTACTAGGATAGCTGTTCTATCAGGTTGACTTACAACCAATCATCAATAAGGGTTGTTTGGACTGATACATAGTGATCACTAGAATAGTGAGCACTGCATATCAGGCCAACTTCTCACAGGGCTCACCTCTGCACACGCAGGTGTTTCCGCCACAGTATCAGAAACTATGTTTTGGAATGTGAAATCTGCCAGAAAATGAAAGTTTCAACAGTGAAACGCCCGGCGCAGACACCCCTTCTAATTTCAGATAAACCATTAGCATGTGTTTACCTGGACCACTGTGGTCCCCTTCAAAGGGATGGTAACTATAAATACATCATGGTCGCAGTAGATTCTTGCTCAAGATTCATTTGGATGTGGCCTCCGCGCTCGGCTGACGCCCGAACTGTTGTAAAAGATTTGCAAGTCTTTCTCGGCACATACGCAATTGGCACGCTACATTCCGACCAGGGTACTGCGTTTAGCTCTAGAGCTTACAAGGAAGCCAAGGCCAGCTTGGGCGTTGCATTGCAGTACTCAAGTCCATTCCATCCTGAGGGAAATTCGGTTGTGGAAAGAAAAAACTGACATAAAGCAATCTATAACAGCTAGGGTATTAGGTTCGAGTGACAGGAGGGTCAAACATCTAATAAGTGTACAACGTAGTCTTAATAACCTGCCAAGAAATTGTCTGGGTGGAATCACTCCATATGAAATCCTTTTTGGTACTAGAATGATGGTTGAAGACCTCGATCGACATACTTCCGTGGTGGAACAAAAACCCTTTGATATCAAGAATTGTTTGGCTGTTTTACAGAACTTAAATGAAACAAGAAGTCTAAGCAACACCATACAAAAGCTAACAACCACTGAAAAAAAAACACCTATCCCAGCAAAACCAGTCTGGATTCCAAAGATTGGGGATCTGGTCAGAGAGAAAATAGCGGATAAGAAGGAATTTGGGCCTTCTTGTAGAAAAGCTGTACCAGTACTAGCAATCCACGGATCAAGAACAGTGTTACTGCTGCCCCTTGCCGAAAGAACGGAGAACCGGCTTGTGTCTATCGATCTGGTAAAACCATATCATGTCGCCGATAATCAGTAGTAGGCCCAGTGGACTCCAAAGATGTAGCAGAAGACCAAATCTTACTACTATCCAAGAGGTTCAAGCTGAAAGACTCATCACCTTTGAAGAATCTGCAGTAAGAAAAGAAGGACTATGCAACAAAGCCATGGAACTTGTTCCTCTTGAAACCCAAATAACAGTTTGCCAAGAAACTCCTGTCTGCAATGATGTAGCATCTGAATATACAAACATGTCAAGGGAACAAGCAGCTCCAGCAATTTCAAATAATATGGATGTAATACCAACAATTGACAGAACAGCATCTGGCTATTTCATCAACTTCGATACCTTTTTGGAGGATTCTAGTGAACCTGAAACTACACCAGCAAACAAAACTTTCAGGGAAAAATTAACAGAACTTGGTCATCAGGTTGCAAATACATACCTGGTTTCACCATGGGTTGAATTTTGAAATGGGTTAGGTATACTTTTTCTCCTATTATGGCTCATTCTTGTTTTAAGTTTGGGAAAACTAACAGATGGAAGATATAGTAAAATGGACACAACAAGTAAGAACATGAACTTGCTCCTGAAGCCACACAAATCATCTCATCGTGAACGAGATCTGTCATTAGTGAACATCACAGCCGTTCCCCTACCTGGTGGAATACCATGGGATAGAACTGATTATGACATTTATGGCCCAGTTGAGCTGTTGAAGATTCCACACCAATTTAAGGTTTCCTTGAGTGATTTTGTTTCACCAAGTACATTTTCTGATGATTGGGACTTTGAAACTGTTAATAACATGATGGCAGACTTAGAAATGTCAGCAAAGTTTTCAAAACATGAATACTTAGAAGGTTCATCAAATTATGAAGAAATGTATTGTTTTAATCATTTTGGTCATCAATATTTGCACAAATCTGCAAACCCTAGAAATGTTTTAACTTATAATCAATGGGAACATTGTCCAACGCCTCCAAAATGTAGCTCTAAAACATTCTATAGAAAATGTCCATACTTTACAGGTTTTAATGTCACAAATCCGGAAAGCTTTTACTTTAAAAATGTTAATAAGACTGGCATGAAAAGTATGTTAACAAATACTAAACAGATTTATTCTGCGGCCTTTTATGCTCAATTGTCCACATTAGGCTTTGACTTTTGGTAAGACAACATTGAGACAAAAACTGTTTGGGGCACAAAAGACTGGTAGGTCCAATGTTTAGAAGCATTGTTCAGAGTCTGCATCATCCCAGAACACATACTGTTCTTAAATTAAACTGTTGAATAGACATCATGTCTTGGCCTGGCTAAGATAAAAGATTTAAACAACCAGTCAATACCTAAGCCCACACCGGATAGTAATAGAACTATAGATGAGGAGGTAGACATAAATTATATTTTACAAATAAACAGAACTAATCCTGAATGGAAACAATGGTTAATCTGGCCCACAGACACGAATAACTGTCAAGATAGATTCCTGAAGACACAAGGATTTACAGTAACTAGGCCAGATCCAAGATACATCCAGAGACAACATCCAGGGATAACAACTTGCAGTGAAGCGAAACTGTGCCTTGAGTGGCTACAAAAATCCACACTCCCAGAATAAAACAACACTAACTTTACTTAAAAATTACATTGATTTATGAGAATTCTTACTTGGACCTCGCAAACCACGTCATAAATGTTTCATATACCCCGGTATTTACGCTGCTTACAATGAAGCATGGTAAGTCACGCAAATGGAAACTGCAGAGCCAATACAAGAAATTGATCGTATTAATTTAGAGAAAGCACTCTCTGTAGTTGACAATGGATTAACAACCCTGTCGTCCGGAATCTATTCTTTGGACAGCATTGTATTTTCTGCCATAGACATAATGGAACAAGACTTGCTAATGTATTTAAGACGATTTTTTCGGGACTGTTAGAACCCTTTGAAGCAGTCCTGGGCATTGTTCCCAACTTCGTGCACTGCCTCTCATCTTGGGACTCATAGCAGGGATACTATTTTTATTTCTCCTGCTCCGTTATGGCAAGTCCAGTCACCAGCGATACCCAAATTACCATGGAGAATGCTCTTTTGGAAATGTACTATCGTGAAGGCATAACACAGATCCTTGGCTTGGCTCGTTTGTGAGATCTGAATACCACATGGTTCCTGTCGTTCATACCAATCCGGCAAGATTGCATCTTACCTGTACTACGATGCCTGCTTTGTGGAGAGTAATGCGTGTTAGATATCTGTCTAACACTTCCATCGGCAATGCCAACGGATGTCGATGCATTACTGGGTCCCGTAACGGCTCATGTATTGTGTTGCCCCCAACGGCTACCAATCCTGATGACGTCATTCATTGAGATCTCACCGGCAATTCCAGCTCTAGGTGTGATACGCGGACCAACAGGTACACAGGTACCATCAACTGCGAACATTGCTAATGCGACTGACGCTGACGGCGATGCTTCTCATCTGTGTACGATTGACCTACTTAAAGGGGACGCTTTCCTTATCTGAACTGCCCTTCATCCTGTGTGGACTATGGATTCCTGCCCTGAGAGCTTGTTGCTGTTCCTGTCTTGAAAGCCATTCCTCGCCGGACCCGCTGCGCGGGTCCAGCTTCGTTGCGAGGACTGCTGGGCTGAACTGGTTTTGGGCGCTGCCGAGGAGCAAAGGGGAAGAGCTGCAGGGCTGCGAGCAACTGCAGGGACTCCAACTACCAGGAGTCCATTGCCCGGCCAATAGTCCATACCTGGCCCGCTCTCCCTGCAAGCCCCGCCCTCCAGCGAACGGACCTTTAAATCTCTACCCGTTTCCTGCATTGGTGGGACGCTTTCCTTATCTGAACTGTCCTTCATCCTGTGTGGACTGTGGATTCCTGCCCTGAGAGCTTGTTGCTGTTCCTGTCTTGAACGCCATTCCTCGCCGGACCCGCTGCGCGGGTCCCGCTTCGTAGCGAGGACTACTGGGCTGAACTGGTCTCTCTTTTGGGCGCTGCCGAGGAGCAAAGGGGAAGAGCTGCAGGGCTGCGAGCAACTGCAGGGACTCCAACTACCAGGAGTCCCTGCCCGGCCTATAGTCCACACCTGGCCCGCTCTCCCTGCAAGCCCCGCCCCCCAGCGCGTCACTTCCCTTATAACTCCAACACCGTCTACCGCTGCGCGGGAGCGCCCGGGGCTAAGCCCGGGCAAAGGGCGGGCCCCTCTGTGGCCCTCAGAGGCCTGAGGAGCCTGGCCTGGGCTACACCCCCTGCCCAAGTCACCCCGCCGTATTGATCATCGGATACCTCTTCATCAAGTACAGGTTCAATATATACCAGTAACCGGTAACTTGGATTGCTAAACTTGTGTTGATAAAACTCCACTGTTTTATAAGTAAGTGGGAGCAAGTACTGTCATGGATTATCGAGAGACTAGAAGTATGGCTGCTGGGGGAGCTAAAAAGTTAACCGGCACCCTTGATGACTTTATTATCCGTACCAATGCCTTAATTGATGAAGGGATTGTTCTAATGGACAGAAGGGTGTCCCAAGATTTGGCCATTGCTAGAAGATCTTCATTAGGTATCATCGCTCAGGCACGTACGCCCAACACCTCGACTTGCCCAAAAGACCGGGACAGGTTAGACAAAGAAAATGACGGGGACCAGCACTTACTAACTTTGCAACAGGGCCTTGAGGTCCCCCCTAATCCCATCTTGTTATCAGAGGGTGGCCTGGATATTGATTTGGTAACAGCGAGGGTGAATAATCGGCCGACAGCCACTGACATAAATGAAAGAGGGCAGAAAGAGGGGGCAATTCCCAAAAATAAGGCCAACAAATCAAGTACTCGTAAAGCTAGGAAAGTTAAAAACACCCATAATCAGGATGCATCCATCGTAGACCCTGTGGCTGTGAGTGGGGACCTGGCGGTAGGCGTAAAGGAAAAAGAGGGGGCAAACCTGGCAATTGCTGGTTTACCATTAAGCCTTCCAGAAGATACGATTTTAGATAGCAGTTTGGAGGAAATTATGGAAGTAAGCGGTGAAGAGAACAACCCGGTGGAAATTCAGCTAGATGGAAGTGGGGCATTAGTGACGAAAAATAATAACATCCTTGAAATGTTAAAGATCCTCCTTGAACCTATAGAGGCAAGGCTACGATGTTTAGAAAAGGTGCTGAAAAACATCCACAAAAACATAAGTGCCCCTAGTTTCAGTCTAAATAACACGGCCCCCCAGGTTGTGACCAAAGTAACTAAGCCACCCTTGGCCGATAAAAATGTCACCCTAGGTAAAAATATCGTACCAAAAAACCTGATCAATATCCAAAATACTGGAGGTGCAAAGGCTAAGATCCCTGACCCTAATCAAACACCTAATCCAGCTAAACCCAAGACAACCCCTCAAGTTAAGTTTAAAGATCCTATACCCTCGACCCCTAATTTAGATTCAGCCCCAAGAGCTAAGGAGGAGGCCCGAAGAAATATCCATCTACCGCCAGACGCCTGTCCTTATGTAGTTATCTTGACTGGGGTAACAGAAATATCACCATCTCATGTGGAATCCTTCCAGACATTGAAAAATAAAGTCTGCCACTGGTTATCAAACAACCATCCCCAACCACCGAATATTCCCTGTAACATCCTAATGGTTGAGAGAGCCCCTTGGGTGGGTGGGAATAGAAAAAACTTACAAGGGGATTGTGTCGTGGTAACCTTTGAGAACCCACAGGTGGTAGAACATATTTGCAGAGGAACCTCTCGTTACCAAGCCAGTACTGTCACTACTAGGCCGCTCTCTTACTTCTACTTGCCTGAGAACCAAGTGGGTAAAAGATAGAGTTGGCTAAGGGGCCCAAGTGACCAAAAAAGTAGGCACAGGTTCAATGCCCCGTGGGAGGAGCGAGGTCACGTTTGGGAGGAGGGGGGTGATGACAACTGGAACCTGGTTAAGAGAAGAAGAGGCAGATCTATTCAAGGTGGGTTTGTTGTAGGGTCACTGAATGGACATCCTTACAATTATCCACAGAATGTTAATGGGTACGATAACCATCTTTACAACCCAGCGGTCAATTGTTATGAGTGTTTGTCTAATCTAGATTGGGTTGATTGACAAAAACAGGATCCATTGTTCAATTGGTTGCAAAATATCTCCCCAACCCCATCACAAAATGAATATAGTTTTCAGGCTGTGCAGGAGTCAAATACTGAACTAAT
Organism: Lissotriton vulgaris; assembly: GCF_964263255.1. NCBI lineage: Eukaryota > Metazoa > Chordata > Amphibia > Caudata > Salamandridae > Lissotriton > Lissotriton vulgaris. The sequence goes on from NC_141694.1 coordinate 583,900,543, forward strand.
TCCTATCACCAATCAGGGCGCCGAAGGAGGGGACTCACTGCCAGAAAAAAAGGATCAAACTTTGGGGAAGGGTGAGATGATCGTGGGAACATGGAACATTGCTGGCCTTAGGAGTAAAATTGATGATCCCATATGGAGGAACTTTATAGCGACTATGGACATAATAGCCATACAGGAAACCTGGGACACACAAAATATACTTACTGTTGATGGCTTTACTACATTTTTTCTCTCAGCTGTCACCTCTGCTCGGGGCGCGCAGGAGGGGGCTTGGTTACTCTGGTATCTGCTAAAATCTCAGGCACCTACAAGGAAATAGCTACTGGATGCCCCTATTGTCTCGCAGTCCAAATCACCTGTAAAGGCTCTCACAATGTCCTGGTAGTACATTTTTATAACTCCTTTGATAGGGCCCACTCGATCAGTAATCTAATGATGTTAAACTCCTTTTTGTTTAAATTTAATGAGTCATCGGAGTCTGATTGTACTATCATGCTAATGGGGGATTTTAATGTTCATAGCTGTCAGGACAAATGTCCCTCAAATGTCTTATTTGGCCCTCCGAATGAGGAGAACATTCACTTTGAGCATTCTGACCAGGGCATATTTTTGGAAACTCTGCTAGCCGAAAACGGGTTAACGCTACCTTATGGGTGTGATGAGGATATTCCAACATTTACAGGACATGGTAGCGGGTCTGTAATTGATTATATTTTTTTAAGCCGCAGCTGTGGAAGCCATATCACTAGTTACTCAGTTGTGCGGTCCCATTTTAGTGATCACAATCCAGTTGTACTAAGGATGGACAATGTATTTGCTATAAGGGAAAGTAGGTTGAATTTGGTGGACAAATGCGACATGCGACTGACTGACCAAGGCCGTAGAATTAAATGGTGTAAGATAGTTCCTGAGGAGTTTTTTAGTAATCTCTGTTGCAGTATCCGGGATGAACTAAAACTTTGCATGGATGATCAGGCGGGGGACAATGAAGTGGTGGAGGCGTACCAAAAGATTTGCCTCGACATAGTCTCCAATCTGACAGGGCAGGGTAGAGGCAAAGCGCGAGGGAAGGAAGGCTGGTTTGACAAGAATTGCTCTGCGGCCAACCATAAACTAAAAATGGCCCATAAAACTAAACCAGTGGATAGATCGCTTGTCGCACACCCTTAGGAAAGAATATAAGTCAGTAGTTGAAAAAAGACGGCGCGTGATTAGAGAGGACGCTTGGGCTGAGCTGACATCAATAGATGTACTAAAAAACAGCGCCAAGTTTTGGGCTGTGGTCAACCAACCCTACTTTTCTAATTCTAGTAATAACGAAATGGATTGTGGAATCCAAGAGGACAAATGGCACCTGCACTTTAAGTCTGTTTATGAACAAGAAACTCTGGGGGCAGAGGCTTCGACCACCTTTACTAAACTGCCTTACACCCTATCCGTAGATGAGGGTGAGGTGGCCATAGCCATTGGTAAAATGACTAGTAACAAGGCTCCAGGGCCGGATGGTGTTCCCTCTGATCTTTTTAAGGTTAATATCCCATTTTGGTCCAAAATTTTAGCAAATGTTTTTAATAGAATTTCTAAAATAGGCATTCCAGAGACATGGTCTCAATCTGTGATTGTCCCTATCTACAAAAAAGGGGATAGGGGTGACCCTGGCAATTACCGCCCTATATCTCTTATCGATTCTGCAGTAAAAGTCCTAGGGAGAGTGGTTCTATGTAAACTTACTGACAGGCTAGAGGACACTAATACCCTCTCTCCCTTACAGTATGGTTTTAGAAAGGGGCGTAGTACCATAGACCAAAGTCTGAATCTGCAATTGCTTATAGGGAAATACACAATCGCGAAGCCAGGATCCATGTACATTGCCTTTATGGATCTGTCCTCGGCATTTGATAGAGTTAACAGATCCAAGTTATGGGGCCAGCTTCTTAAGATAGGAATAGACTCTAATATTGTGTATTTCCTAGCGGACCTCCATGGAGATTTAACAGCTAGGGTAAGATTTGATAGAAAGGGTAACTGCACGGATAACATTAGAATCACCAACGGTGTAAGGCAGGGATGCATTTTAGCTCCCCTGCTCTTTACACTATACATAAATGATCTGGGTGGAGTTTTGGGAGAAGCGCACATGGACATCCCGAGAGCAGGGAAGCATCTTTTACCCGCATTATTATATGCGGACAACGCTGCTCTCCTATCCAGAACTGCAGTGGGTCTCCAATGCCTGTTGAACTCATTTTATGATTATATGTCAAACCTTGATTTAAGTGTTAACTATGGAAAATCTCACGTCATGGTGGTGGCTCAGAAAGGGAATGTCAGGAAAAATGTAATGACAATGCAATGGGCATAAACTAACAAGGGTCTCTAGATTTCCCTATTTAGGAGTTGTATTTGATGACTGTTCGACGTGGAACCCTCAATTACTGGAGAAAAGAAATGCCCTGGCACGTTCTATTTCAGCGGTGCTGGGCTTCTCACGCAAGCTAGGGGTGAAACCTCTGGAGGCAGTCTTAAAGGTTTATGCCGCTAAGTGTATTGCAATCGCCATGTACGGTGCAGATTTATGGGGTTTTAGGCCAGTTAAAATGCTTCAGGTAACGGAAGATAACTTCCTTAAAACGATTCTCTCCCTGCCACGATCCACAGCCAGCTTCATAGTTCATCAGGAATGCGGCGTGGACTACTTGGAAGATCGAATCGCCATCGCCCCCCTACTTAAATGGATCTCAGTTTGGCTTAACTTGGAATTGGAAGTGAACCATGACATTTTTAAGGACTGCCTAACGCTAGATCATTGGGATAAGATCCCCTGGTTGAAATACGTACATCAACTATGTGTAAAGCTAGGCCGGCCTGAATTGTTTAATGAACCATCTAACCTTGTTAAAGGTGACCTGAAGTGGGTTAAAAACACTTTTTTGTTGAACCGAGGGATGGACAGAGAAGAGGTGGAACTGTTAAAGCCATCGGTCAGGATTCATCAATTGATCGTTTCTACTGGACATACTCTGGAACTTTACTTAAAGGTTGTGAACAATCCAAATCATAGATTCCTTTTAACAAAGTTTCGGTTAGACAAATTTCATCTGTTAATTTCTGGCCGTCCTGGTTGGACTAAGCAACATGATCTAGAGTTATGTAATTGTGATGGCTATTCAATCATGGATACTGCACATTTCCTGTTTTTTTGCGATTATTTTAAAACTATCAGGAAAAAGTTTATTATACCCTTGTTGAAGGGGAAGGGGTTTAGGCAAGTTAAGCCAGCTATATTATATTTACAACTATTATCAAACATTTGGGAGATCTACAACGTAGCTAGTTTCCTAAGCATAGCGGTGAGACTTAGCAAAAAGATTAACTGGTCCTAGATGAATTACTGTAAATATTAATCCCCGTAACTTGAATCAAATTTTAAACTAATTTTCTCATGTTCCTTTTCTTATTATTTAATGATGTATATATTGCTGTTCTTAAAACTTTACACCGTGTGTTAGCATTTTTTAGTTTTTTAACTGGGTACGTTTTATACTGAATTGTTATACTGAATTGTTATTCTGCATGGTGTTCTGTGGACCATTTTGTGTGTTTTTGTACTTTTGTGGTTTTGAAAATTGAACCGAATAAAGTATTTCTTGACTGACTGACCTACTTAATGTAGTGGTTCAACTTTCATCTACTGTGGTAGACGATTTCTTTGCCAGCCTCGACGAATTAATGTTTTCTCCTGACACCGAGAATAACTTTTGAAGTTAGCACACAGCGTTCTTTCAACTCTGAAAATTGACCTTCACTTTTTTAAAACAAAGAACTTTATTTTTTGATTTGACTTTTTTCAAAAACACAATGAACTTTGGCACAAAGCAATCTGCTTAAAGTAGAACTATTCTTAGAGAACAAGAATTCTTTGAACACTTCCTAGAAACTATATTGAGATAATCGTCAAACAAAAACAACTTGAATATTCTGCTATGGGATGTCTCGATTTTTCTTCTGTAACAAGGGCCATTTCATACATGTAATTTCGTGATTCGTTCAGTTAGCATTCCCAATATGATATTATGTGCTTACGATGAAATCATTGCTTTTAAATGCGTTCAGTACAAATGCTCATTTTTCGTGTGCAACTATTTCAAATGCATTTTGTATGTATTTTGAGGTGGGATTGTAAACACATGCTCTAGATTATATGCTTTAGTGCTTGAACTTAGTTGAACATGATAACGTGGAGTGGGTGTTGTATAACATTTTAGGACCCTATTGTAATTTTCCAGGTTCATGCCCTGATATAGGTATAGATCACCATATCCTTAGATATGCATAGAAATCATGACCATATTTAGACATAGCTCATGCAGTCCAAATACGGCAGGGCTACTTCCACTAGTTCTGGAAATCTGCAACGATTTCTTGGAAAACTCTGCTTCAGCAGCTAGGGACTTCCCCTTGCTCGAATACTGACTTGTCCAAGAACTCATGGAGTTTTCAAAGAACTGAGACTCTTTAATGACGTTATTATGTCCACCTTTACGTCAAACTCGGTACCTTCAAGGTATAAATATGCCCACACTTGCCTTCGCAAGCACACAGTGGTTTGGAGCAGTTCGACTATCTACTTGCCTGACACACCCTGCTACAGCAAGTGCCGAAGGAAGCCGGCCCTCCAGCAGACGCACTGAGAAAGACCTGTCTTTTCTCCTGCCGAGAAATCCAGCTCTAGTGTTTCCAAGCTACCCTTGCGGTTTGTTGGGAAATCGAGTCCTGAGACTGGCCTTTATTCTAAACCAAGATACGGAGCTGATTAGACCCTTAGAGAAATCTTGGATAGATTCTTGGCAAAGAATACTACATTTATGCTACACCTCACTTACTCCTTCCCTCATACTAGGCTTAGTTTAGGTACATCAGGGTAGGAGTATTTTAGACGCACCAGTTGAGTACTTTTTAGCCTCTGTTATTTATTTATGTATTTATCTATGTTCTAGGAACCATACAATGCTCTTACAGTATTATTGGATTCTACTTTTTTTACGTGTGCATTATATTTTGCAACCAGTATTACGATTGTAGCAGTTAATTTCTTATGCTAGAGAAAGAAAACTGTTCAATAAATATCTTTTATTGAAAACGCCTGTCTATCTAATTCTCTGCAACTCTGTTGAAACGAAGCATGCACGAATGACTGAGTAAAATATCTATCTATTGTTTCCACGACTCAGTAGATCAGTTTCATCTTGGTGAAACAAAGTTCTCATGTTTATGCGGTTGTCAGAAACTAAATCCCTTCTTGTGAACTCGAGAAAGTTTCTAGTGACCTCTGAGCTAGCTGGCACACTAATATATTCGATAGAGACCTAGTAGACATAAGTCCTACGTCATATCTATAGGATATATTATTCCAATGCGCAGAGCCTATTGGGAATATAGGAACTACACTACAGAACAGGCTACTAGTCAAAACACAGGCCACCTTTTCAGAGTTTGACGCTCTTTCGACAAGCTTAGATTTGGGTTCAATTCTAACAGTAAAGTCAGGGTCCCCAAAGGGATCCATGCCTTCCATCAGTACTTAAGATGCTCCCAGAGTTCTTAGTTGAAAAGCGTACCATGCTTTTTAACAGGATGTTTAATTGGGCCAATTCCCTTTAGATTGGAAGGTGGCATCACTTTGACCTCTGTTGGAAAAAGATAATCTAAACCCTAATGAACCCAACAAATTTCCTCCCATTTCTAGGTTGCCCATCCTGGCCAAGATAGTGGAAAAGGCTATGAACACTCAACTTTGAGTTTATCTCAGAAAACCAATTGCTTGATACCACGCAATAGGGATTCCAGAGTGGACACAACACAGTCCACACTGATATAATTTACAGATGAAATTAGACTTGCCCTGGATGCTCATGGAAATGCTGCACTGGTACTTCTAGATCTCTCTGTGGCATTCACTATGGTCCAACATGAACTTTTGGTGGACTGTCTGGCTGTAATTGGGGTGCATGGAACTGCGCTAACTCTTCTGTGATCCTTTTTCACCGGCAGAAAATAAGGGGTGGTTGCCTTTGGCTAGTTTGTTTGAGCCCTTCTCTCTCTCGCCTGCAGGGTCCCACAGGGATCTGTGCTCAGCCCAACGCTTTTTAATGTCGATGTGCTCCCTCTTGCCATACTCTAAAAACCAGGACTTCGATACAATTTTTTTTTTGTAACTGTACGAGGGCGGTTAGCACTTGGATGAACAACAATTTTTTTACACTGAATGCAGGAAAAACAGAGGTTACCTCTTCCTGGAACCCATTCTGGTGGCCAGACTAATTAGGTTCTCTGCTAGTGCCGTTGAGGAAAGCCAAAAACCTGAGATTCCTTATGGATACCAAGCTCTGCTTTGGAGACCAGACAAACCGTAATCTCTTCCACGTTTTTCACCCTTAGAATGGCCCAAAAAAGTATTTGATTTCCCCCTTTTGAGCCCAAAAAAATGTAGTGACTTCATTAGTTATGTTGAAATTAGATTGCAACGGGCTCTTCCTTAACAACCAGAAACAACATCTAAAAAAATTGCAAACGCTGCACAATGCAGCAGCTAGACTGCTCCTTGGAATCCCTAGGGTTAAATCTGTTGCAGCCGAAATACAGAAGCTACACTAGCTACAAATTCGGCATTACATTACCTTTAAAGCACTGTGTACTTCATTTAAGGCCCTCCACAACACCCCTCCTCACCATCTCAGACAGAGCCTTAGATGGTACTCTCCAAAGAGAACACTCGCTCCTCAAATGCAAAAACCTGAATGGTTCCCAAGTTCAAGAAAGTGAACGGGGAGGTAAAAGTTTCACCTTGGGCACAGTAAAGGCGTGGAATGCTCTGCCTGTTCATATCAGATCCTCTCCCAGTCTTTTCACCTTCAGAAAGAGACTGAAAACCTGGCTATTCAACAACTAGGGACAGTAAGGGGCTGTGCGGTTATGTCTAAGAGCCAGCACTGTGACACCTCTGGGTAGCTGTGCGCTATATAAGCTAATTTAACATAACAGAAGGTGAAGGGGTTTTGTAACCCCTTTGACACCCTGCAAAGCCAATGGCAAGACAGGTAGCCACCGAAAAGCCCCCTCAATTCCATTTCTAGTGGTTGGGGTTCCCTTTGAAAGGATAGGGATTGATATTGTTGGTCTCCTTGACCTTTAAATAGCCCAGAAAACAGATTTATACCGGCAGTAGTGGATCATGGTGCCAGGTATCCTGAAGCAATTCCCCTAAGGACTACAACTGCTCCTGCAGTAACTAGGGCCTTCATAGGTCTCTTTACCCGAGTGGGTTTTCCAAAGGAGGTTGTATCAGACAGAGGCACAAACTTCATGTATGGTTACCTGAAACGCATGTGGGCAGAATGTGGAGTGACTTACAAGTACACTACTCAATATCATCCACAAATGGCCTTGTCGAGAGATTCAACAAGACCATGAAAGATATGATTGGACTCTGTGAAAAACACAGGAGATGGGATGTCTTACTGTCATAACTGCTTTTCGCCTATAGGGAAGTGTCACAGAAGGGAGTAGGATTTTTCCCCTTTGAACGTCTGTTTGGTCATCCTATAAGCGGACCATTGTGTCCTGTTAAGGAAGGCTGGGAGAGGCCTCTCAAAAATCCTAAAAGGACATTGTGGATTATGTTCTTGGCCTTTGTCACAGAACAGCTGAGTACATTAAAAAAGCAATTAAAAACCTCGAGGTCAGCCAAGAGCTCCCGAAGCACTGGTATGCCCAAACGGCTGCATCAGTGGAGTTCAAACCAGGGCAGAATGTGTGAGATGTGGAGCCTGTGGCTCCTATGGCCCTCTAGGACAAAAGGGAGTGGACCCTACCCTATCCTAGAGAGAAAAGGGGAGGTCACCTATCTGGTGGACCTTGGCAGTTGCAGGTACCCCCAAGAGTGTCATCCATAGCAACCACTTTAAACCCTAACATGACAGGGCTGAAATGACCATGCTCATGGTCACAGAAGATCAGGAAGCAGACAGTGAACCTCTCCATGACCTCATCTCAAACAACCCTAAAGAAGGGTCAGTTGAGGGGAGCGGTCTTTTCATAAACCCTCACTGCCCAACAGCAAACTGATTTCAGGGAAGTTCTACATCAGTATGCTGAGCTTTTCTCTTTGACCCCTGGTCAGACCAACTGGTGTAAAAGTGGACACTGGGGATAGCCTACCAGTAAAAAACAAAATGTACAGTCGATTCATGTCACAGAGAGCATCAAAGCAGAAGTAAGCAAGATGCTGAAATTAGGAGTCAATAAACCCTCAGGGAGCCTCTGGGCCAGCCCAGTTGTCTTAGTCCCCAAACCTCACATCCAGTGAGGAAAGAAAGTTGAGGTTTTGTGTGGACTATAGGGGTCTGAATGCTGTAAACAAGACTGATGCACACACACTTCCACACTTCCCAGGGCTGATGAACTAATTCAGTGTTTCCCAAACTTTTTGACCTATTGGCCGTTGGCCACGGCTCCCCATTATGTTAATTATTTTTTTATGTAATCCTGGCACCGGGAGTACTTTAATTTTTCTCCCTGAAAATAATTGAGATCAGGCTGAAGGTATTATAATCATACGTAGACAGTTAACACAGCTTTTCAGAATATGTATAAAGAGTGGTCACCGGTTGGAATCCTATTTACGTGCCTAACATTCAACACTTTTTCAGAGACTCAATATAGTCAATCTCTTTACAAACCTTGATCTCCTTTAACAACTTCAGCTTTGTTTGATAGATGTCAAATGCCTACACACCCTGTTTAAGCATCAGACTCACAAATTTATGAGGGGCAAATATATTTATGTTTGGCTTTTTTCCACTTAGACCTCCTATCAAGTCAATAGAGGAATTGAACTCCACCAAATACCTTTTACTAAGTCTCCTTCTTATCTGTACCCAATCACAGACGGTTGAGATATCAGATTGACAGGTGTGTCAAACACAAACCATAAGAGTCCATATTTTATATTTTCTTCTTGCCAAATGCATTTCTTAAATACAGATTCATAAAGAGTTGTGGTAAATGCTGTGGACATGTCTAAATAACCAACTTCAAATATTAAGGAACTTGAATGTTTATTCAGAAACTGTGCACAAATAACATGGTGAACAACAGGGGAAATGCTTTGTCATTACACAAGGGAATGCTGAAATGTAATGTATGTAAAAAATGTGTCCCCATTTCCAGTGGTAATTACTTTCAAGATCAACGCCATCGCAATTTTTTTCTTCATCTTTCCATTATCTGAGTTCACAACTCCCATCCTATCAGCAGGACGAAAGCAGGCCCAGAAGGTGCATAGGTCCGCTTTCTGCACTGAAACGCTTCCTTGCCATAAGGAGCAGAATCAGATTTGCAAAAAGTTAAAATATAAAGCATAATATTGACGTCATTTTAATTTTTGTCTGCGGTAAGGAAAAGGCGGCCACCGGTGAACACTAGAGGGGTGTCAGAGAGCTTGCATGGTCCGTGAGTACCACGAAAAACACATCTGCCGCTGCAAAGTTCTCCGCAGGAAAAAAAGAAGCATGTTAACCGGAGCGCGTTGCGTGCAGGTAATTCATAAACTCAGAACCCTGACGTCTGATTAGAAAAGTGGGATGACGGAATGGAGTAACGTTGGGTCAATGCCTATTTCCTAATTAGCCCAGTCTGTACTCAAATATACAGCTCTCGGGATACAAATTAATTATATACTTTTTTAGGGTGGCACGCACTATTGCCTTTGTTCCTAAATATGTCAACCACTTTTTCGATATGTATTTTAATTCAATGGCTGTTTAAATGTGCATACCTTAGGTTTAGGAAATAAGTGAACTGTTCTGTGGAACAAAAATAGAATAACGCTTAGAATACATCTCTGTGCCAAAGCCACATCATGTTGAATAGCAGACCTCATTCCGTAGAAAAGAAACTGAGCGTACTTGAAATTACTCCATAATGATACAACAGCAACGCCATAAGTTCGAGAACACAGACGCAGAGGGTCGTCACCAATCAGGATACTTAACCAGGACAGTCATAAGCATGCACAGTGCCAATTGCTCTGCAAACGCACCGTTTTGAAGACTTTGCCATAGTTAAATGATTGGAGAACATTTCTCTAGCCTGCAGTGGTTCTCAGTGCTCTGCGCCCCTGGCTAGTTTTGGTGGTGCACCAGGTTGCTGTGGCGCACAGATTGGGAACCACTGAATTAATTGACAAGTTAATGGCAGTATTGATATCTTTCATAGATTCATATGCTTCTACCATCCCTGTCGTCATGGTGGGAGTCTCATGGTAAAAGAATAACCATAGCAGTAAAAGAAAAAAATGCATAGAAAACCCATAGGGAAGTAAGTAGTTTGGTAGCTATCACCATCATTATGTGGTCCAAAAACCAACCAATCGGCTGCCAGCCCTGAGATCACAATCCCCAGCAGAGCCACCATACCTCAGATTTACAACCAGCTCAAGAGTGAGCCAAGGATGTATGTAGAGATAAAAAGTGGTCTATCCGCTAAAAACGGGGAGGCGGGCGGGTCGCATGTGAATCTATGAAAGATATCAATACTGGAGAACCATAGTGTACAGGTAAGTAACTAATTTTTTCTCCAGTACTGAATCTTTCATAGATTCACATGCTTGTATCAGAGTAATAGATTTAGAAAAGGGGGTGGTGATGAACAGAGTGTCTGAATTGAGCAGACCACTCTTACCCAGTCCAAAGATCAGGGCTTGATCCATCACCGTTATTTATCTCACTGCCCCATCCCAGCTCAGAACCTGGCTATATGCAAATCAGTCTGTCCCTGGCCCAGTGCATCATGGGAACAGGGCAGACTAAACTACCAAGCCAATTCTTCACCAGAAAGGAGACAAGCTACCGGGGACCGGTTTCTGGCATTTCAGCCGAAGACGGCTGTAATGCCAGAAACCGGTCCCCGGGAGCTTGTTTCCTTCCCAGTGTAAGAATTGGCTTCTGTAGTTTGGTTTGTCCTGTTCCCATCATGCACTGGGACAGGAACAGACTAATTTGCATACAGTCAGGTTCTGAAACTGGGATGGTGCAGTGAGCTAAAAAACGGTGTTGGATCTAGCCCTGATCTTTTGACTGGGTGAGAGCTTTCTGCTTAATTCAGAGACTCTGTCCCTCACCACCCCTTTTTGTAAATATGTATCAGAGTAATAAGCAGTACATAACCCAGCAGCTTTTGTAGGATAGACCCCTTTTTGTAGGGCTCTGCCTCCTACATTTGAGAATTATAGAGAATTACGTTGCTCCAAATTTTAAAAAATATGCATCTTTTGCTGGTCAGCATGGCAATATGAAATATGAACAATAATCAACAATGCATATAACAGACATTGTGGTAAAATATACAATATAAAAAATGAGAGGTACCTTAATGAAAGAGGTGCCGTAGAACAGCTTGTCCAACTGCGGTGTCGCCGCTCTACAAATTTCTGGGAGCGACACTTCCGCAAACAATGCAGAGTACGTTCCCATTTTCTGGTGAATGTGCACGAACCTTAGTGCACAGAGGCTTTCCTGCTTTCTCATGACATAACGTGATGGCCGAAACTATCCATCTTGAAATGGAAGATCTTGACAGAGCTAAGCCTTTTCTGGGCCCAGCAAAGGCAATAAGCAATTGGTCAGTTTTCCGAAATGACTGTTCTGTCCATGTAAAATTGGAGACATCTCATGATGTCCAAAGTGTGCAGCGATCTCTCTGCTACTGAAGATGGATTTTTGAAATATGTAGTTAATACAAATGGTTAGTTGAGATGAAAATCCGTAGGGACTTTGGGGATGAATTTTCGATTTGTCCTAAGAATGATTCTGTCCGATTTGAATTGACAAAATGGTTCATAGAAAGAAAGCCTGTATTTTACTGACTCTTCTGGCGGTGAGGGCAAATAATAATGCCACTTTCCAAGAGATGAACTGTAACTCCGACTTGTGAATCAGTTCGAACGGAGGCATCATGAGACCTGACAACACTATATTGGCCTGCCACGGAATGGATGGCTGCTTAATATGTGGAAACACTCTGAACAGTTCTTTTGGAAATTCCTTTATAATCCTCTGTGACCAAAGCGAGGGAGGATTTAGCATTCTGCGATACCTTGATATAGCTGCAAGATGTACTTTTATTGAAGCATGGGATAACCCAGCTTTGGCCAGGGGAAGTAGGTACGGAGGAATTTGCTCCGGCGAGGCGTGAAAGGGATGCAGATGTTGGTCAGAACACCAATGGCAAAATCTTTTCCATTTTGCTGTGTAAGTTTTATTGGTAGAGAGTGTTCAAAAGTTTGCTTAATATCTCCTTGCAGTCCTGAGGGATGTCTGAGGAATACAATTTATGCTCATGAGGTTCCAGGCTGACAAATTCAGAGAGGTCGGTTGCGGATGAAGAACTTGTCTGTCTCTCATCGAGATCAGGTCTTGTATCAATGGAAACTGTACTCTGGGATTTACTGACCGCTGAAGGTCTGAGAACCAGAACTGTCTTGGCCAAGCTATTAGGATCAGATGGCACGGTTCCGCTCTCATTTTCCGTAGAATCCTTGGAATTTCCCCACGATCCCTTTTGAGGGTATCGGCTTGCAAAATGTTTGCACTTCTTGTTGTGCTGATTTGCAAATTGCTCCAGAGTTGGTGTACCCCATAACTTGAATATCCTCAATAGCTTAGTTTGATTAAGCTCCTATTCGTGGTAGTTTGAAGCCGATCTGCTTAGACGGTCTGCTCTTGTGTTTTGTACTCCAGGGACATGCTGGACCTGCAGGGAAATGTGTTGTATCATCCAGTTCCAAATCTCTTGTTTCAGTAAGTAAAACATTGTTGTCGTACTACCTGTCTTAGCTAAAACAGGTGAGTTTTGAATTCTGGGTAGGAAGGTTTGCAGGCCCAGGAACACCGCTCTTAACTCGAGCATGTTAATGTGCAATTTGGCTTCTTGCATTGTCTAATGACCCTGTATTTCAAGTTCCTGAAGATGCGCTCCCCATCCGTTCAACAAGGCATCTGTTGTCATGACATAGCTTGGAGATTGGGGTTCGAACAGTAGACCTTTTGATAAGTTGTCCCTGATGCCCCACCATGACAGAGCTTTTCTGATCTGAGAGTTGATTACAATTCGATGCACGAATGATCCTTGGGCTTGTACCCATTGTTTGTCAAGTAATTCTTGCAGCGGCCGCATGCGAAGTCGACAATTGGGGACTAATGGAATGCAGGAAGATATTCCCAGCAAGGATTTGTAGATCCTCACTAAAGTGAACTTTTTACCTTTTAATCATGCTGCCAGTTCCATTATTTTCTGCGTGCGCTCTTCCGAGGGGTACGCTTTTACTTCCTGAGTTTGTAATTTAGCTCCTAAAAACTGGAGCGACTGCGCTGGAACCAGGCTAGACTTCTCAATGTTGATTCACAGCCCTAATTTCTGGAATAGAACCATGCAGCATTCTAGGGCTTGTGCTTCCCTGAACGATGCACCTTTTATAAGACAGTTGTCCAGATACGGATATATCTGGTGGCCTTGTTGCATCAAATGCGCTGCGACCGGTGCCATACATTTTGTGAATACCCTCGGCCTGGATCTGAGGCCGAAGGGTAACAACTTGAATTGGTAGTGGCGCCCGCCACTGTGAATCGTAGATACTGCCTGTGTTTGGTGTGAATTTGTATGTGCAAATAGGCATCTAAGAGAACTAGCGATGCCATGTAATCTCTGTTCAACATTAGGAGAATCTTGTAGCGACAGCATACAAAATGAGGTCTTTTTGATATATTTGTTCAGGCCCCTCAGATCCAGTACCTGCCTCCATTTGGTGGACTGCTTCTTCCTTATTAGGAAAAAATGTGAGTAGAATCCTTTTCCTTGCTGTAAAGTTGGAATCTCCTGTATAGTTCCTTTCACAATGAGGGCCCAGACTTCCACCTTGAGAGCCGAGAGAGGATTCTGGTTTCTGTGAATGGGAGGTTGCGCTGGAGGTTTTTGTTTAAACTCTAGGGTGTGACCTTGATGTATAATGTCCAACACCCATCTGTCCGATATTATTGACAGCCAATGATGAAGATAGCGAAAGAGGTAATGGATCGGATTGTGGGTTGACATGGCGGACTGCGCCTGAATATCGTCACTGTCTCCTATTGGAGCCCTGTGCCCTTCCCCTTGTGGCAGGCTTTTTTCCAAACTGCTGTTGATAAGAGGTGTTAGAGGAGTAAAATTGTTGATTACGGTTGTACTGATGGTATCCCTGTTGATAAGGTTGATTTCTGCTAGATTGAAAGGAAGATCTTTGAGTGAACCGACCTCTAGATCCTCTTCCATGAAAAGATTGAAAATGTCCTTGCTGCAGAGAGCCTAAGGACTTTAGCAGTATCCAGGTCTGCTTTTATTCCTTGTAACGCCTCATCAATATGCTTTCCGAAAAGGTTCTCACCATCAAACGGCATATCCACTATTTTTGCCAGTACTTCAGGCCTGAAAGATGTAGCCTTCAGCCACCCTAGTCGTTGAAGGGATACCGCTCCAGCCATTTGCCTGAATCCAATAGACAAAATGTCCATGGCTATGTCGATTGACTCGGAAGCAGCCCTAGCTCCATCCTTCAAAATTACAGCTGCCTCTACTTCTTGTCGCCCGGAATATGAGCTAGAAGTGGAGAGATTTCCGACCACATCTGTCGGTTGTAACGACTGACAAGCGCCAATGCATTTGTAGCCTTGATAGAGGCCGCTGACAAAACTGCAAAGCGCTTCCCTGCCCCATCCATCTTCTTTCCCTCTTTGTCAGGAGGAGCGGACAATGTAGAGACCGGGTTCTTGGAGCATCTCTGTGCTGCCTGCATAACTAGTGATTGGGTCGAGGGTGACCGATCAAGCATGCTGGTGATGTTTTGGGGGCACAATACTTTTTATCAATCCTGGGAACTGATACTGCAACCGAGGCTGGATTTTGCATAATCTTCAGCCCTTCATTCCATATGTGATCAATGATTGGTCTAGTTCTTATCGATTTTCTGGAAGTGTCCTTAAAATCTTATAGAAAGCATTCAGTTTCCTTTACCAGCAAAGGGAGGTCACATCTTTTGGAAGCTTTCTCCATTAGATCATGGAAACCACCAATGTCTTTCAGTGGTGAGCTTGCCTGTAGCTGGCGATGGACCTGGCGAAGGAATGATATATTGATCCCACTCGTCGACTCTAGGGTTGTCTAGTATCAATTCTCCTTCTTCTGGTTGATCCTCCGGTTCACTTTCCGCAAAGTCATCCCTAATAGTTATTATCTTAGGGGTATGCACAGTTTGCACCTAAGGTGGAGGCTGAATCATCGGAGTCTGAACTGTCTGCTGAGGTACATTCGTGGTGTTGGCAACAGGAGTATTGGCATCTGGAAAACGCCGATAATAGTCGTTGATCATATGCCTCAAGTCGGAGACTAGGGAAATAGGCATATATATCGCGTCCTCTTTGGCATTATCTTTCTCATCATATTCATAGGCTTCCTGGAATGATTCGTACCTTTGGGATCCTTGAACTGGCCGAACCTTAAAGGACAGTACTTCCTGGACATCCTCTTCGTCCGTCTCCTGACTTTTAATTTGGCGTTGCAAGGGGCTATAAGCCACTCCATACGGTCCCTCATCTTCTGACTCTTGTAAATCCAGTAGTTTGGAAGGTGGAAGCGGCGAGATCCTTTTCCAAGCCGTAAAATCTGCTGTTCTCTTGTCCGTCGACTGCCTGTCGACGGAGGAAATCTCTTTATTGTGATCGTTGTCGACTAGGTTTGTACACTCGCCGTCGACGGTATCGTCGTCCTTTTCATCATCAATGTCGACGATGCAGTCGTCGAGACGGTTGTCGTCGACGCTGAAGTCGTCGACATTTTCGTTGGCGTCTACACTGAAGACACCTTGATCTTAGTCTATGGGAGCGACGACAGAGCTTTTTCTAAAGAAGACTTTTTGAGAGGTGTTTGAGGCACATACATAGATGAATCTTTGGCCTTTACTTTCTGTGATTTCTGCTTCTTCACCTCAAGTTTCTCCTCAGACAGCTCCCTCTTATGCTTAGAAGAGGAGTGTCCTTTAGATCCCTCCTCAGAGTCCGAATCTGAGGCAGTCTTCTTCTTCTGAAGCTATAACGATAAACGTGCCTCTCAGTCTTTCAAGGTTTTGGCCAAGAAAGTGCAACAGTACTTGCACTCCTTAAGGACGTGTTTAGGGTAAAGGCAGTATAAGCATTCTTTGTGAAGGTCCTCAGAGTATATTCTGGCCTTCCCACAAGATTTGGAAGATCTGAAAAGCCTCTTTTTAGAGCTCTCTGACATGGTGAAGTAAGAGATGAAAAACAGTACCTCAATCCAAGAACTGTAGAAAAGGTCAAAAGTTCACCAAGTAACCAAGAACTGAGCAAAGCTCAGGGAGACTCCTTCTGACACGACGGCAGTTGGAAATATGAGGTATGGTGGCTCTGCAGGGGATTGTGATCTCAGGGCTGGCAGCTGATTGGTTGGTGTTTGGACCACATAATGATGGTGATAGCTACCAAACTACTAACTTCCCTATGGGTTTTCTATGCAGTTTGTTTCTTTTACTGCTATGGTTATTCTTTTACCATGAGACTCCCACCATGACGACGGGGAAGATACAAGCATGTGTATCTATGAAAGATTCAATACTGGAGAATAAAATCCTTGCTGGGTTGGAATCCTTCAAGTACAGCTCTTCTGGACGCTATTGAGGTCTCTAGCACCACCTGGCAGGATCACCTGATTCACCTTGGCAAGATCCTTAAGGATCTGAGAAATGCAGCCCCTCACTATCAAGGCATGCCAGTGCCAGATAAAGCATGGCTCTGTTGTATACTTGGGCTACCTTGTAGGTGGAGGCCAAGTTCAACATCTATAACCCAAGATAACCCCCACCTCAGAGAGCAGAGTTGTTGGAGTGCCACGGAGAGGAAAGCCTTTGTTGTGGTTTGGTGTCTGAATACGCTGAGACCACATTTGTTTGGCTCTCACTTCTTTGTTCAAACTGACCACAGGCTACTCAGATGGTTAATGCATATGAAAGGTGAAAACCCTAAATTGTTGAGGTGGTCCATATCTCTATAGGGAATATACTATACAGTGGAACACAGACCTGGGACTGACTATGCCAACGTAGATGACTTTTCCAGATTCTTCCACTTAGAAGACAAAGTTTGGGCTGGATTGTTCCCATGAGGAGCAGGGTCATGACTAATATGCATATGGCTGGATCTTAACTGGGCTGGGGTGGCACGGTGAGCAAAAGAATGATTGATTTAACCCAAAACTCTTGACTGGTGTGAATGTATGATTTATTCAGCATTCCATCCATCAATTGTTTGCGTCACACTTAACATGCATAAAGGTACTTCGTATTTTTAGAAATTGGGGTAGATCTTCTTGTGTTGTGCCTAATTTATTAATCGATTGTGTATTTCTAAATGTCTTGCATTCCTCTGTGTTAAGCCTAAGGCTTTTCGACCACATCACCCCCTCTAACAGAGCACTTTGGAATTGCATAGCAAGCCCCTGTCCACTCATAAGGGGACACATGGACTCATTGCACAGTATATCAGATTTCTGATACATCACACAAAAAGCGAGCTTCCTACAGTCACATCCAGTACTTGTAACCAGCCACATAGAAACTTCTTTCAAAGAAAACAAGTGTCAACGTGTCCAATTCGTTGACTTTGCCAAGACTTGTTCGCGGTTGAGTGAAATTTCTCATTGCTTGTAAAATCTACATATCTGGAAGCCTTTGGGTGGATCTTTTTCATTCTAGTGTCTACAAACTTAAACAGAGGCCATTTTTATAAATTGGCGACAGATTTCTTGGGTCGGATCGAGGTCTTCTTCAGTTGTTTTGGTGCGGTTTAAATGCTTAACATTTGTTCCTCTGTGTAAGCCTCGCTGCTCTGTGCTCCAGGATTGAGCAGAGGGTTTTACAGACGAAACAGACTGGACCTAAAGTGGTTGGTAAGCATATTACACAGTGAGATCACACAACAACACCACATAATACTCCAATTTCCTAAAAGTACCCTTTAACTGTGTTCAAAGCAAAGCCTTGCCAGGCAAGAGACAAAACAAACAGAACGCAAGATGTGGTCTGGGGGAGGGTTGAGGGGGTCAATGAACGAGTTACTTACCTTCGGTAATGATGTACCTGTTAGAGACATAGTCTAGCAGCAGATTCCTTAATTTATAATATCCCCAGGCGTCAGACTGGATCCGGAAAACTTTGCGCAGCAGCACCTCTTCGCGCCGGGGGCAGCGCCGCACGGATGCGCTCTGAGGTCATCCACGGACTTAACGTCAGCAGAGCGATATATGCCCCTCCGGGCACGCTGACATAAGTTTTAGTTGGAGAAACGTTTCTGTGCGACAACGCGGAGCCGCCACCAAAAAACTGTTAGAATATGGGAACAGTGTGTGAAAATGATTAAAAAAGGGAAAGACATGGGAATGGTGAAAAACAGCACCACAAAGGACAGTACCAGGCACTGCATATTGAAAACTAGTAAAGGGAAAGAGCAGAGCACAGTTCTGAGAAGCAACCCCGCAAAAGTGAAGGCCAACCACCCTTGGAGGTAAATAAAGATGTAAACAACATCATGGCAGACAACAGAAGTCTGCAAACTTAATGTATAAATGTGAAAGACAACAAGTCCGAAACACAGGAGGAAGGACAATTGACCTCAAGACGTCCCCAGAAAGAGACGTTGTATCCCTAATGCACAAGTTACTTACCTTCGGTAACGATATATCTGTAAGAAACAGTAGTTTGTATTGGATTCCTTACCTTAGAATATCCTCAGGCGTCAGACTGGATCCGGAAACTTTTGCGTAGCAGTACCCTTGCGCGTCGGTAGGCGTCGTCTGCGGCTCCGCGTCCGTCGTCGTTGGCGCTGGGATGACGTCGTCGGAGTACTTAGACGCCGCCCTCGCACGCTGACGTCAGTTCTTATACATAGCTTTTCCTTGCCAGAAACGCAGAGCCATGATAAAAACCAACACTGGTGCCATGAAACTAGAGCCCTGAAAGGGGATGACCTTAACCCTAGATATCGGTTCGCAGAACGGGGAGGATGGGTGGGGCAGTAAGGAATCTAATACTAACTACTGTTTCTTACAGCTATATTGTTACTGAAGGTAAGTAACTTATGCATCTGAAAGAAACAGGTTGGTATTAGATTCCTTACCTTAGAATAGATACCCCAGCAATACCAACCCCGGTGGTGGGTCTGCGAACCAATGATCACACCTGAAAATCCTGGAGAACGGAACGGCCAAAGAAGCCATCTCTCCAGACTTGGCTGTCCAGGCAGTAGTGTCTTGCTAACGTGTGCAGCGAGGCCCACGTAGCTGCCTGACAGATTTCCTGCAAGGGGACTCCCCGATCCAGGGCAGTAGTAGCCGCCGTGGCCCGAGTGGAATGGGCCCTCAGCACCAACAGGAGGCTCCTTTTTAGCCAAAGAGTAGCATACCTTGATGCACAACATGACCCACTGAGAGATCATCCGCTTGTGCACCGCCCGACCTTTCTTAGCGCCCACGTAACCAACAAAGAGTTGGTCATCCACCCAGAACTGGCGTATGCGATCTAGATAGAAGGAGAGCGCACGTTTTGGGTCCAGACGGTGGAGCCTCTCTTCCTCTTTCGAGGGATGCGGAGGCTGAAAGAAGGTGGGCAAGGTGATGGACTGCCCGATGTGGAAGGCTGTGACTACCTTGGGCAGGAAAGAGGGTCTCGTCCGCAACACACTTTGTCTGGATGGACAGAAAGGAAAGGAGGTTTAGAAGAAAGAGCCTAGAGCTCACTCACTCTCCTGGCAGAGGTGATGGCAACCAGGAATGCAGTCTTGAGAGTAAGAAGACGAAGAGGACAGTTATGAAGTGGCTCGAAGGGAGCGCACATCAGATAAGTCACAACAAGGTTCAAGTCCCACTGAGGCATCACGAAAGGAACAGTAGGAAACATGAGTGATTCCCTTCAAAAAACCTATTTACAACTAACTGGGGACTTGAACAAAGAGGGCTGATCAGGTAGCCTTAAGAAGGCGGAAATGGCAAAGAGGTAGCCCTTGATAGTGCCCAGAGCATAGCCCTGCTGGGCAAGAGAAAGAAGAAAGAGGAGAACCTCTAAAAGAGGGGCAAAAAGGGGATCCACAGCCTTTGCTGTGCACCATGCCACAAATTTGTTCCACCTGCAGGCGTATATCGATTTTGTGGAGGTACGCTTTACTGCCAGAATCACATTACAAACTTCAGGAGGCAAGTCAAATGGATTTAACTGCCGCCGCTCAATCTCCACGCATGTATGTGGAGACTGGACAGGTTCGGGTGGAGGACCGTCCCCTGCTGCTGCAACAGAAGATCCTCCTGAAGAGGCAGACGAATCGGGAGTCGACAGACATGCGGAGTAGCTCGGGATACCAGTATCTTCGTGCTCAGTCTGGAGCCACAAGGATAACTTGGGCCCGCTCTCGTCTGATCTTCTTCAGCACTCTGGGCAGAAGTGGTATAGGCGGAAAGGGGTACAACAGACCGCAGCTCCACTCGCGATGAAAAGCGTCTCCGAGCGAGTGCCACCTTGAAAATTCCAGCGCGCAGAACAGATTAAATTGCACGTTCTCTTCTGTGGCAAATAGATCTAACTAAGGCTCTCCCCACTGCTGAAAGAGGCCTTGCGCCACTTCCGAGTTCAGACGCCATTTGTGATCCATCATGCACCGATGGCTGAGTTCGTCCGCCCTGGCGTTCAGGGAACCTGCTAGGTGTTGAACCACCAGGGTCACGCCCTGATGTCCCAGCCACTGCCAGAGGCGAAGAGCCTCCTGGCATAGGGTCCACGACCCCACCCCGCCCCGTTTGTATGAGTACCACATGGCGGTGGTGTTATCCGTGAACACCTGCACTACACTGCCCCGGACAGAGAGGAGGAATGCCTTCAGTGGAAGCCAGATCGCCCGCAGCTCCAGAAGGTTGATGTGGAGCCGGGACTCCGCCAGAGACCAGAGGCCTGTGATCTCCGCCTCTCACATGTGGCCCCCCCAGCCCTGGAGGGACGCGGCCGTCACAATTACGTGCTCCGGTTGGGGTAGGGAGAGGGATCTGCCGCTGACCCAATCGTGGTCCGTGAGCCACCACTGCAACTGTCTCGCAGTGCCCTCAGAGATCAAGACATGGTCGGACAAGTTGCCCTGATGCTGGGTCCACTGAAACTTCAGGTCCCTCTACAGGGTCCGCATCCGCCACCGGGCCTGATGCACCAGAAGGATGCAGGAGGCCATCAACCCCAGAAGCCGCAGTGTCAACCTGACCGAGACTCGGGATAACGGCTGGAAGGTCAGAATCAGAGTTTAATCCATCACCGTTCTTTAGCCCACTCTGCCACCCCAGTTCAGACATGTCCCTCTGCAAATCAGTCTGACCCTGTGCCTCATGGGAACAGCCCGAACTGCCAAGCCATGCCTTCCCTAGACCGAAAACAAGCTTCCTAGGACCGGTTTCTGGCATTACAGCCGTCTTCAGCGAGGCTTGCTTGAATCCAGTGGCAAAGTGAGCAAGGGACTCACGTCTGAGCATTGTGCAACATTCCGTCCATCATCCTGTGTGTTTTGCTGTTCACCCTATGTGGGAAGGGTATGCCCAGACGTTGGTCCTGTGCTCACTAAGCCACTGGAGTCGAGCTATCCTGGCTGAAGACGGCGGATAGCCAGAAACCGGTCCTAGGATGCTTGATTCCAGTCCAGGGAAGACATGGCTTGGCAGTTTGGGCTGGACTCTTCCCATGAGGCACAAGGACAAGACTGGTTTGCATACGGCCATGTCTGAACTGGGGTGGCTTGGTGAGGAAAATAATGATGGTTTAAACCCAGATCTGTGACTGGGGGTGAATGTTTTGCCATTGTGCAACATTCCGTCCATCATCTTGTGTGATAACTTTATCTTGCCTGAATTGAAGAAATGGTACTGCGATAGAGAAAGCCTGAATCTCACTGACCCTCCTAGCTGACGTGAGGGCTAATAGCAAAGCAGTCTTCCAAGAAATGAACTGCAATTCCGCTTTATGAACTGGCTCAAACGGCGGCTTCATGAGCTGAATCAGAACCGTATTGAGCTGCCAAGGGACAAGCGGGTGCTGAACTGGAGGAAAGATTCTGAAGAGTCCTTTAAGAAATTCTTTTATCACTCTATGCGACCAAAGCGATGGATGGTTTGGTTAAAATGGATGCCAGATGCACCTTGAGAGACGCATGAGAGAGACCTGCTTTGGTCAGATGTAAAAGGTACGGTAGAATTTGCTCTGGAGTGGCATAAAAGGGATGCAGAGCTTGAGATGCACACCACAGGCAAAATCTCTTCCATTTTGCAGTATAAGATTTATTTGTTGAAATTGCCAGAGATTGGGCGAGTATTGTGAGAAGTTGGCCTGATATATGATGCTCACTAGTTCTAGTTATCACCTTGTATCAGTCCAAACAACCCTTATGGTGATTTGTTGTAAGTCAACCTTATAGACCAGCTATCCTAATGGTAGCATGGACAAAGCAGTCTTAGGCTAAACTCTTTTGGCATGTGAAGCCAGCTGTTTTACCACATATAACCCCTTGAATACCAAATGAAAGGACACCACACCGGTTGTTTTGAAAATAAACAAGATATTTATTACTAACAAAACACCTCTGAACTCTTTATGAGATCAGAGGGCTAAGCACTTGACAAGACTCTTAAGAAAAATACGTTAAGTTGCACAAATTACAAGGGTGCCCTAGGGGCACGTCAAACCATATACTAAGTAAATGGTTTAAGGAAATCGATAGAAGGAATGGAGCTGTCCAGAGGCTGTAGGATCGCTGGGACTACACTACCCTTAGGTAAGGAGCAGGAGGCCCACGGGACGCGTGTGCTGAGTGTGAACTCACATGCGAGATGCAGTCAATGGACAGTACAAGTTACGAAAAAGGTGAGTACGGACAGTTCTGACTGGTTACGACTAAAACGACAGGATACCTGGTTATTAGGAGAGTCAATCCACCTTTGAGCACCGAAATGCTCTTGTTACCTCACCCACGGGCTGCGGGGGGATAGGTGTGAAAGTGTGACTGGCTTCCGAGTCGAAGTCTATGGAGCCTTGAAGAAAGATGCTGCATGCAACCAGGAAGAAGATGCCCGGAGCGATCCAAGGGTGGAACGAGGAAGATGGAGACCCGAAAGCAGAGGGGACAATGTTCACAGTCACTAGACAGTGACCGGAGTGGAACCAGGAAGGAACCAGATGCTGTCGTCGCGATCAGGTGAAGAGTGGACGCTTGACTCTGCAGCCACGTGGACCAGGTGGTGTCTTCGATGACCAGGATGGAGGTACGAGCTGTCCCACGCAGGCTCTCGCCGTCGGCGGTGTTGGTTCCGGATTCGGCGTCAACAGGCCCTGGCAAAGGCCACCCTCGCGGTGAGTGAAAAAGACGTCTGGTGCGGACCAGGAGGGTCCGGGGTGCTTCTCTTTTGCAGGGAAGCAAGGGCCAGTCTGGAGCAACCAGACCAGCAGTGTAGATTTCGTGGATCGTTGTCTAGGTCACTAGCCAGCCGGCAAGTGACCAGACAACGCGTCGAGCAGCAATCAAGCAAAAGGGCCCCACGCAGATCTCGTGGATGCTGGAGGGCTGATCTTCTGTGCAGGAGCTGCTCGGGGCTGGGGCTTCTCAATCCCCAAAGCACTTTCTCGAGGATGCCTCTGAAGTCGTGCTGGAAGCGAAGTGCAGTTTATCCAAGATGGCCGGTCCCACGTGTCTCGTCGCACCCACGGATCTCAGTTGTTCTGCAGATGTAGGTAGAAGTCGGAGAGGTCTGGAAGTCCGGATCTTGTCGGGCTCTGCAGTCTAGTTCCGGCAGGAAGGACGACAAAGTGAACCGCTAGGACGCTTGATGGTGCCTGCTTATGCAGGGTGGTCACTCCTTGGCCAGAAGGGAGATTTCTTCAGTCTTCTGTGGAGCAGAACGTCGACGTCCAGAGTTTTTTCTTTGTAGGGTTTCAAATCAGGATAATCTAATTTGGAATGGGACCAGCTCCTACCATTATTCTCCTAAAGTGGGCTGTACTATGACTAGGTCCCCCCTATGGGTGGGAACAGGAAGGGGGGTGGTTACACCTCCTATTATTTGTCCGGTTTCACGCCAGAGCTGGGGCTGGAGTGCCCCAGCAAATGGTTTGAACCGGGGTATGCACAGGGACACCTTGTGTGCCCCAGGCATGTCTCATTCCTTTCAGCCTGTCCTATCTCAATACACAAAATCCTGTCTGGGGTGGTGCTAGCACCTCCCAAGGCAGGAAACCCTTTGTCCAGGTCTCCCTCGCTGGAAGGACTCCCAGCAGCAGGAGGTCAGACTTGTGTCTGTGGTGGCAGCATCCATTTTGTGATGCTGAGGGTTGAGTTAACTTTAACCGGGGTTCACAGTTACATACATGTTGTGTCCCTCTGAAAGGGTGGAATGCTACCCCCGTCACCAGAACTGGCGAGGTGGTAGTATTCCAATTCGTATGACACCTTACTCGACATGTTTTGATAATGCTATGCCAAAGTTAGCAATAACCGCGAGGATTATAATGCACTTAAGATGATATGGTATAGCGTTATCATGGAAACAGCTAAAGGACTTGGTTCCGAAAGCTGCAGACAGGCTCAGCTCATGCTAGAGCACCATCTCACATTATTCCAAGCACTCTGCCTCCAGGATTGTTAAGACCTGCCATAGGAGTGATTTATAGGAGTATATGTGCCAATTTTTAGGGTTAGATATAGGTATACTATATCTAAAGCAAAGGGTGATTACACCACCTTGCCCCAGCTGGGTTACCAGCCAGTTGTGTCAGTTTTGGATGGCCAGCCAGGGGTAGCATAATACATGCTGCAGCCCCTGGTAGGCCTTGGGTGCACTTATGCCCTAGGTACCTATGGTACACTGTACAAGGACTTACAAGAGTGACCCAATACCAATTAGATATGTACCTAAGGTACATGGAGTCCATTTTAACAGAGAGAGCAGGAAGCCTGGGGTCCTGAATAGCAGGATCCCAGGCCAACTAAGTCGAAAACCAGCTAAACACTAGGCAAAAAGTTGGGGTAACCATAGTCAGATATCCACCTTCCTACAAGAATATCCCGGCATTCTTGAGAAATATTTAAGGATGGAATTAATGTATGTGAGGTTCCAGGCTGACAAGTTCAGCAATGTCAAATTTGGATGGAGAATTTATCCGTAGTTCATAGAGATCAGGTCCTGAATTAGTGGAAACTGTATTCTGGGGTCACCGGCAACCAGGCCTGTCTCGGCCATGCCAGGGCTATCAGAATTAAGTGGCACGGTTTCGATCTCATTTTCTGTAACACTCTCGATATCACAGGGAATGGAGGAAATGCGTACGCGAGCATTCCTGTCCAGCGTAGATGCAGTGCATTGCCCCAAGATCCCGCTTGAGGGAACCTGCTTGCAAAGTGCTTGCATTTCGAGTTGTGGTGGCTTGCGAACAGATCTAGAGATGGAGTGCCCCACAGACGAAATACTCTCAGAAGTTGACTTTGAGCTATTTATGAATCGTGGCTGATCTGCTCAGGATATCTGCCCTTGTATTGTGCACTCCTGGAACGTGCTGAACTTGAAGAGAGATGTTGTGTATCAGTAGCCATTTCCAAAACTCTTGAGCTTGTTTCGATAGGAGTTTGGATTTTGTACCCCCTTGTTTTAAAAGATAAAACATCGTCGTTGTACTGACTAGTACCGTCAAATCATGGATTCTGGAGAGGAACGCCTGTAAAACCAATTACACTGCTTTTAGCTCCAACAAGTTGATATGAAGTTGAGCTTCGTGGGCGGACCAATGTCCTTGTATTTCGAGGTCTGGAGGTGTGCTCCCTAACCTTGAAGTGACGCTTCTTTCGTCATAAAATAACGGGGACGTTGAGGTTCGAAGAGCAGACCTTTTGTCAGATGTTTTCTGATCCTCCACCATGACAGGGCTGCCTGAATCTGAGGAGTGATGGTGATCCGATCTTCGAAGGACCCATTGCTTGTCTAGAAGCTCTTGGAGTGGCCTCATGTGCAATCGGCAATTGGGAGGCAAGTGGATACAGGAAGACATCATCTCCAACAAGGACTTGAAGATTCTCACTGAAGTACACCTTTTTGTTTGCAATAGTGATGCCAGAGGCCAGGTTTAGGATTTTTTGAGTACGCTCCTCTGAAGGATAAGCCTTTGCTTCATTTGTGTGAAGCATGGCTCCTAGAAATTGAAGGGATTGTGACGGATTGAGAGACGATTTTTCTAAGTTGATCCTTAGTCCCAGACAATGGAAGAGATCCATGCAGCATTGTAGAGCGTGCAGGGCATCCTGCTATGATGCACCTTTTATGAGCCAGTCGTCCAGGTACGGATACATTTGGTGGCTTTGTAGTCTCAGGTGCGCTGCTACTGGCGCCATGCACTTTGTGAAGACCCTTGGCACCAATTTTAGACCAAAAGGTAAGACTTTGAATTGGTAGTGGCCCCCTGCCACCATGAAACGGCCGGTGTTTTATGTGAGTCAGAATATGGAAATAGGCATCTAAGAGGTCTAGGGATGCCATGTAGTCTCCTTTGCGTAGCATCAGGAAGATCTCCTGAAGAGATAGAATACGAAACGAAAGGGTATCTTTTTGATGAATTGGTTCAAACCTCTCAGGTCCATTACCGGCCTCTAGAACCTCCTCTCCCGTCGACGGTGCTTCGGTAGACGTAGACTAAGAAATTCGAATTATCGCCGACGAGGTTGTCGTCTATGCTGTCATCGACACTGCTCTTTCCTTTGACTGAGTCGTCGATGAACCTTTCTTCGACGGCGTTGTTGTAGGAGAGTAGGGTCCGCTTCCTATGTTTACCCCACTTTTTGCTGTGTTTCACTGTTTTTTCGACTTTAGTCTGGCTGTGGCACTGCTAATCAGGACCACAGTGTAGCTGTTCTCTCTCTAAATTGATACCATGTTCTTTAGGTGCATACCAGATTGGCTACTGGGTTACCCTTGTGAGTCCCTAGTATATGGTACTTTAGGTACCCAGGACATAGGTACCCCAGAGGCCTACCAGGGGCTGAAGCATGTATTGTGCCACCCCTGGTTAGCCTTCCAAACTGAAACCACAGGGATGCACTTGCAGCCTGGGTAAGGTGGTGTAAGCACCCCCAACTTAGATATAGTATACATATATCTACCTTTACATATAGACACATAGTAACCTATAAGGCACGCCTATGGCTTGCCTTGACAATCCTCAAGGCAGAGTGCTTGGTTTTGTGTGAGAGGGTGCCCTAGCATGAGCTGAGCCGCTCTGCAGCTTTTGGAAATATCTCCTTATAGCTGTTCTATGTTATAGCCATACCGTATACTTTTAAGTGCATTATAATCCTCGTGGTTAATGCTAACTTTGGTTTGGCTTTATCAAAACATGTCGTTTTTGGTGTCAAACACTTTGTAATACTAACCCCCCCCCCCCCGCCCCGCCAGTTCTGGCAGTGGGGGTAGCATTCCACCCTTCTAGAGGAAGAAGACATGTACACACTGGTGTACCCGGTTAAAGTTAAACAGAGCCCCAGCATCACAAAATGGATGCTGCTGCCACAGACACAAGTCTGCCCTTCTGCTGCTGGACGAAACTCCGGAAGGGGAGGCCTGGACAAAAGTTTTCCTGTCCAGGGAGGTGCTGGCACCTCCTCAGACAGGCTTTAGTGTATTGGGGCAGGGTGGGTTGCCTTCAGTGGATGCTTTTCAGACACTGCCTGGGACACACAAGGTGCTCCATGCATTTCCCAGTTCAAACCAGTTGCTGTGGCACTCAGCCTCAGCTCTGGCGCGAAACTGGACAAAGGGGAAGAGGGTGTAACCACACCCTACCCAGGTCAACCCATAGGTGGGACCCTAGAGTTAGTCCAACCCTAAACTTACTATGAGAATATGAACCCAGTCCCTAGGGCTTTAGATTACCCTGGACGAAACTCTGGAACATATATATTGGACCTTTGACATTCCATATCTACTGGAAGACAGAAGAAATCTCCCTTGTGGTCAAGGTGTGACCACCCTGTTCAAACAGACACCAATAGCATCTCTGCTGGTCTGCATTTTCGAGGCTCCCACCGGATCCCGAAGAATCTGCGACACAGGACACAGACTTCCAGACATCTCTGAAGCTGACCCGAGATCCAAGCAAAGCTGAGACCCATAGCTGACACGAGAGACGTGGGACCAGAACTCCTGGACATCCGGCATTTTTGCAACTGCACCTACTTCCCGAGGTATCCCAAAGTTGTACATCGGGGTATTTGAGGCCCCTGCCACGAAGTACAGAGTCCAGCACTCCACAAGTGACCTGTGAGTCCCCTTTCTTCTTCACCGCAGCTCGAGGCTCCTAAGCGGTTCCTAGTCCATTGGCTAGTGAGCCCCCGCAAAAGGCCAATCCTTTGATTCTTGAGCCTTCCTGGTTGCTCCAGGCATGCTCTGACTCCCCTCCAAAGGAGGAGTCCCCCAAGACCTTGCTGGTCTGAACCGAAGCCAATCTTGACAACTTGCGTGGGTTGCTGTTGCCAAGGCTTGTTGGGTCCAATCCGGATTCCGACGCTGTATCACTCGACATCCTTCGTGGGACAGCTCGAATCCAGCTCCTGGTCATAGTCGACGCCACCTGGTCCTCGTGGCGGAAGAGTCAAGCTTCACCTCTTTCCCCTGAAAACACCAGACATTGGTTGGCATCTTCCTATCACCATCCTGGTCACAGGCTTGTGACCCAGACTCTGTCTCCTCTGCTTTCAGGTTCTTCACATCTCAGATCCACCCGGACACTTTTCCTCTGGTCGCCTACAGCATTTCTTCGCAGCTCTCCATAGGAATAGACGACGAAACCAGACACCAAAAGACACATATGCACCTGGCTTCCCTGGGTGAGGTAAAACGAGTACTCCGGTGCTCCCGTGGGTCTTGACTCTCGAAGTGACCTAGTCTAAAAGGGTTCCATCGTAGTTCACCTCTAAATGCCCTTATTCTTTAAAATTGCAACTTGTTCGTTCTCCATAAAAAGTTAATGGTGATCCGGGGCTGTGTTTAGACACTGCACGCGTCCCCCATGGTCCTCCTGCGTCCCTACCTTGGGTGGTTCCTGGTAGCCCCAGCGGTTCTACAGGCCCTAGGCCTGCTTTCTAATCCTCACGTGGTTCTTATACCACTATTTTAGTATATGGTTTATGAGGCCCCTAGGGCATAACGTATACTGGGCAACTTATCGTATGCTAATTAAGTTCCTTGTATTGACTTTTACCTCCGACCTCAAAGAGTCCAGAGGGGTTGTCTTTAGAATAAATACATATATATTTGATGTATACCGTGTGTGGTGTACTTTCATTTTGTCTTTCAAGAGATTATAACTGGTAAAACAACTTGCTTAACTCGCCTCTAAGTCTCAGACTGAAGGATGCTCTCCACAGCTACAACTAAGATAGCTCTCCATAAAGATTGACTTTAAACCTACCATCAAATAAGGGTCGTTTGAACTGTTGCAAGGTGCCCACTAGAATAGTGGACATCATATGCCAGGCCAACTTCTCACAGTTGTTTTAGTCACTGACGTCGACACAGCTATCGTCGTCGAGATGGTTATCGTCGACGTTTTCACAGGAACAAGCACCAGAGACGCCCCAGTCTTCAGGCAATGGTGCTCTGGACACTACCCTTGAATCTGAAGACTTTTTTAGCGGTGTATGAGGAAGAGAAGATGAAGACTCCTCCTTGTCTTTAGTTTTTTGCTTCTTAGACTCTGCTTTCTCCTCAGAAGTGTAGGAGAGTAGGGTCTGCAATCCTATGATCACCCCAGATTTTTGCTTCACTGGTTTACGAGTTTCCCTGGCTGTGGGCCTGCTACTCAGACCCACAGCCTAGCTGTTCTCTCTCTAAATTGACACGCATGTACCTTAGGTGCATTTACCAATTGGTACTGGGCCACCTTATCAGTCCCTGTACAGTATACCTTAGGTATCCAGGGCATAGGTGTACCCAGGGCCTACCAGGGGCTGCAGCATGTATTATGCCACCCCTGGCTGGCCATCCAAATCTGACACAACTGGCTGCACGACAGCTGGGGCAAGGTGGTGTAATCACCCTTTGCTTTAGATATAGTATTCCTATATCTAACCCTAAAATGGACACATGTATTCCTATCAGTCACTCCTATGGCAGGCCTTATCAATCCTGAAGGCAGAGTGCTTGGAATTATGTGAGATGGTGCTCTGGCATGAGCTGAGCCCGTTTGCAGCTTGCGGAACCAAGTCCTAATAGCTGTTCCATGATAACGCGTACCATATACTCTTAATTGCCTTATAATCCTCGCGGTTATTTGCCAACTTTGGTATCGCTTCATCAAAACATGTCGAGTAAGGTGTCATACGAATTGGAATACTAACCCCTCGCCAATTCTGGTGACGGGGTTAGCATTCCACCCTTCTAGAGGGACACGACATGTATGTAACTGTGAACCCCGGTTAAAGCTAACTCAAGCCTCAGCATCACAAAATGGATGCTGCCACCACACACACAAGTCTGACCTCCTGCTGCTGGGAGTCCTTCCAGCGAGGAGAGCTTGGACAAAGGGTTTCCTGTCAGGGGTGGTGCTAGCACCATCCCAGGCAGGGTTTTGTGTATCCCAGGTAGGCAGGGCTGAGAGGAAGGTGACTGCAAGTGGCACCCCGGTGCTCACTGTGCATATGCCGGCTTAAACCAGTTCCAGGGGCACACCAGCCCCAGTGCTGGGGAAAGTCCGGACAAGGGAGAGGGGTGTAACCACCCCCCTCCTGGTCCCACCCATGGGCAGGACCTAGTCGCACGCCAGCCCCTTTTCTTAGGATAAAGGTAGGAGCAGGCCCCCTTCCCAAATGAGATAATTCTGAATCTTGACTACTTTCCACGAAAGGAACTCTTGATACCTTCTGAAGACTCTCCCTTGTGGCTAAGGAGTAGCCACCCTGCACCAGCGGGCACCATCTAAGCGCTTGCGGTTTGCTGCACGTCCATCCTCCGACTCAAGACTGACCAGCTCGACGAGACCCGGATTCCCTGGCATCTCTGACCTCTACCTGCATCATCAGCCCAGCTGAGATTCGTGGGTGTGACGAGACCTGAGGGACCGGCCATCTTCAAAACCTGCACGACGCTTATCCAGCACGACCGCAGAGGGATCCTCGAGTGAGTGCTTTGGGGTTTGAGAAGCCCTAACCCTGAGCAGCTCCAGCACCGAAGTCCAGCCCCCCAGCATCCACGAGATCTGCGTGGGGCCCTTCTGCTCTTTGCTGCTCACCGCGTTGTCCGGTCACTTGCCTGTTGGCTAGTGGCCCTCCTGACGACGTACCACGGCGATTTCATCGCTGGTCTGGTTGCTCCAGACTGGCCCTTGCTCCCCTCCAAAAGAGGAGCACCCCGGACCCTCCTGGTCCACTCCAGACGCCATCTTGACTCCACCGCGTGGGCTTGCCTTTGCCAAGGCTTGTTGCTCCAATCCTGGTCTCAGCATCGCCGACAGCAGACACCTTCGTGGGACAGCTCGCACCTCCAGCCTGGTCACCGACAATGCCTCCTGGTCCGAGGGACAGCAGAGTCCAGCGTCGCCACTCACCTGGTCGAGGTGACTTCATCCGGTGCCATCCTGGTGCCCACCTAATCACTGGCTAGTGATTAAGAACTGAGTCCCCTCTGCTTTCAGGTCGTCTCTATCATCGATCCAGGCTTGGATCCCTCCGAATATCATCACTAGTCGCCTGCCAGCAACTTCTTCTTTCAGGCTCCATAGACTTCAACAAGGATTCCCGACGTCTTTTGAACCCTAAGCAGCCGCAGCCCCTGGGCTAGGTAACCTGAGCATTTCGGTGCTCCAACGTAGGTTCACTATCCAAGTGTCCAGATCCTTTTTCGTTTTCAGTCTAGCTAGTCGGATTCGTCCGGAAACAGTAACTTTACAAATACTAGCATCCATAGACTTTGTCCCGCATCCGAGTGCACACTCTGCACCCGATCTCCCTAGGCCTCCTGCTCCTAACCTTAGGGTTCAGTAGTGTAGTCCTAGCGATCCTGAAGCCTCTGGATCTTGTTACTTACCTGCTAGTATTTCGCATTCCACTTTTAGTGTATATGGTTTTTCGTGCCCCTCGGGCATTTGTGTAAATTGTGCAACTTATAGTATTTTCTTAAGAGTTTTGTATTGTGCTTAGCTCCCTGACTCATAAATAGCTCAGGGTAGACTTGTTATAAATAAATATCCTTTTATTTTCATAACAACTTGTGTGGTGTCCTTTCACTTGGTGTTCAAGGGGTATATGTGATGGTATAACAGCTGGCTTAACACGCCCTCTAGAGTTTAGCCTAAAGACTGCTCTTGTCCATGCTACTAGGATAGCTGGTCTATAAGGTTGACTTACAACCAATCATCAATAAGGGTCGTTTGGTATGATACACAGTGATCAATAGAATAGTGAGCACTATATATCAGGCCAACTTCTCACAAGAAGTAATTGACTTCCACTTTTTAGAAGGATTGAGTTTTAATTTCAAATTTGTTTTATTGATTTCAATAGCAACAATATACATAACATTGCATGGATTGTGTGTTCGGTATATACCGCAATCAGGCGAAGAGTTCAGCAATACACAGCCATCCTTTATGCTAGCGCCTGCAGTGAACGAGTTCGTAATGTAGTGCAGGGAGTTACAACACTCCAGTTGGCGTGAAAAGGAAATCATGTTTAGAAAAACCCCCAACGTCAGCCCCGTCCCTCCCCCCAACTCCCCTTCCTCCCCCCACCCCTCCCAGTATGCCGAACAAATGGAACATACAGAGACATAGGCCTGTAGTGGTTGGTGTTATCAGTCAGGTGAGTTTGCAGGGTCCTTCGAAGGCTCAGTGAGACGTAGAATGTGCAGGTATTTGGGGCACGTGATCTCATTGAATTCTTTGGAAAGAAGGGAGAGTAATGGAAGCCACACCTTCTGAAAAGCGGCAGTTGAGTGTGTGAGCGTGGCGTGAATGCGCTCCATGCCCAGGACAAACCAGATTTTGTGTAGCCAACCTGTATGTGAGGGTTTGGTGGTGGAGCCCAACAGGGACAGGACGTGTTGTGTAGCGGCTTGCATGGCGATCCCCATCTGGCGGCCCCTCTGGGATTTTAGGGGGAAAGTGAGTGCATTTGGTAGGCCCAGGAGAGTGTATGCTGGGAACCTGGGGATTTCTGTGTCGAAGGTGGAGTCAATCTCGTCCAAGACTGACTTCCAGTAGTCCTGGACGTCACGACAATCCCTGAGGAGGTGTGTTAGGGTGCCCTGTTCTCCACACCCTCTCCAGCACAGTGCGCTTCGCGCAGGGTTACCCTTGTGGAGCCGGGTTGGTGTGCGATGCCAATATATGGCTAGTTTCGTTGCTGCCTCCCTAGAGGCCGTGTTGCGTGTGGTGTGAGCAGCCCTGTAGTATACATATCGCCATTCCTGGAGTGAGAGGGCCCTACCTAATTCTGCCTCCCATCTCTTTTGGCCCGCTGATTTGCCTTGGGGGAGAGTCGGAGTGAGCCTCTGGTAGAGGTCTGTTATGAGGTGCTTGTCAGTGTCTTTTGTCACCAGCCATTTCTCAAAAGAGGTCATGGGCCTACCGACCAAGGGTGCGATGTCGGTGTGAGTGAGCCAGTGACGGAGCTGGAAATATTGAAATAAGTGCGGGGAAACAACGTCATAGCCTTGGGTAATGTCTGTAAGAGTAAGAAAGCCTTTCAGATCAAATAGATGACCAGTAGAAAAGTTACTGATATGGCGCCATTGCGGGAAGGCCCCGGGAGCGTTACCCGGCGGGAACTCCGGGTTATCCAGGACTGGCGTTAGAGGGGATGGGAAGGTGGTGAGTCTTCTCTTGACCGCCACCGTGTTCCAGACCTGCAGGGCGGTGCGGGTAATGGGAGATTTCAGGAGGTAACGTGGCCGGTGCTGTCTAAGGAGAAATGGGATTTTCCAAAGAGAGGTACCCGCCATGGCTCTGTCCTGGAATAGCCAGCGCTTTTCAGAGTCTGGTCTGAACCACTCCACCAGATAGCGGAGCTGTGCTGCCTGAAAGTATTGCAAGAGATTGGGGATGCCCAACCCTCCCTCATCCGGACACCGGTATGCCAGTTGTTTGTGTATTCGTGCCCGTTTGTCCCCCAGATGAAGTGATGGATATCGGATTGTAGAGTCTGAATGGTGCCCGCAGGGGGGAATACCGGTAGCGTCTGAAAAAGATACAGGATTTTAGGCAGGGTCGTCATCTTGATAGCTGCGACCCGGCCCAATAGGGAAAGAGGCTGTTTGGCCCAACGTGCAAGGTCAGATCGAATCCGGGAGGACAAAGTTGTGTAATTGAGGGCCAGCGTTGAGGTCGTGGAAGCCGTAAGGGTAATGCCTAGATATGGAAGCTGTGCAGTAGACTGAATTCCCCCATCGTACGCCGGCGGAGTAGCGTGCCCTTGGGCATTTCTGCCCAATGGCAATATAAGGGATTTCCCTCTGTTTATTTTGAAGCCGGATACTGCTCCAAAGGCCTCCAGTTCAGCCATAAAAGCAGGGATGGAACGATCCGGACTATCTAGGGCAGCGTTGATGTCATCTGCATCCAACCCTATTGTAGGAGGTTCCCGGCCAAAGGTCATTCCGACTATGGTGGGGTTGTCACGGATTTTTTGCGCTAGAGGTTCTATGTAGAGGGCAAATAGGAGGGGTGAAAGGGGGCATCCAAGCCTCGTGCCTCGTTGGATCTCGAAGGGGTCAGATCGTAGATCTCCTATGCGGACACAAGCCTGTGGGTGGTGGTAACAACTCGCAATCCAGGCCTGGAAGCGGTCTCCCACTCGGTAGCGATGCAGGACCTGCTGTAGGTAGGACCAGTCCACACGGTCAAATGCTTTCTCCGCGTCAATAGCCAATAGTACAGAGTTAGAGTTCTGATAATGGGCTTTATCAATGAGGTGGAGAATGCGTTTAGTGTTGTCGCTGCATTGGCGATTAGGAACTAAGCCGGACTGGTCCGGCTCCAGAATGCCTGGCAGGTATGGGCCCAGGCGTGCGGCCAAGACCCCTGTAAAGATCTTCAGGTCTAGATTTAGCAGAGATATGGGGCGAATTGCGGAGCTGTTAGGTTTTGTGCCCGACTTGGGCAGCACAATGATCTCGGCCGCTAGCATGTCTGGGGGATAGAGCTCGGACCTTCGAAAGAATTGAAGAGTCGGGTGAGGATTGGGGCCAGCAATTGACTGAAGGTTTTGTAAAACCCGGATGAGAATCCATCTGGCCCTGGGGATTTAAGAGGGCGGAGGCGAGAGATGGAAGCTAGGACTTCATCTAGGCGGATAGGGGCGTCCAAGAGGTCCACATTGGTTTGTGACAGCTCCGTTATATTCGCCGTCTCAAGATATTTACCAATCTCGTCCGATGAGACAGAGTTCGCGCCGTATAAGGCGGCATAAAATGTCCTAAACGCCTCTGCGATTTGGGGCTCGCCGGAGACTTCCTGGCCGGAGTCATCCGTCAAGTTAGAAATCTGGGATCGTTGGGCTTTCGCTCTCAGGGCATTGGCGAGCAAGCGGCCTGTTTTGTTCCCCCCAATATATTAAGAGTGACGGAGGCGCAGGGCGGCAAATTCCGCCTGGTCGGTGTCTAGGCTGGCTAGCTGGGCCCTGGCGGATTTCAATTGCTTCCAGACCCGTGGGGCGCCAGTACGGCTGTGGACTCTCTCGAGTTAGAGACCCGAGTTGTGAGGACGTTTCTTTTCTCTTTACGGTCCTTGGCCTCCGCTGCCGCGATGGCTATGAGTACCCCCTGGCCACCGCTTTCAAGGCCCCCCAGAGGGCAGTTACGTGGGTCCCGGGGATGTCATTAGTGGCTATATAGTCGGTGAGGCATGCGTGCAATTGAGCGGTGACCTCCGGTCTGTGTAGTAGGGTTTCGCGTAGCGCCAGGAACCGGGCGGGTGGTCCTGGGGACCCGCAGGGTGAGTTTCACAGCCTCGTGGTCAGAGAGCGCTGCCGGTGTGATAGTGATATCCTGAAGGATGGGGAGTAATTCAGAAGAGCCCAAAAAGTGGTCCAGTCTAGCATAAGTGTGGTGAACATGGGAGTAGAACGTATAATGAGATGTGGTGGGATGGAGGGTCCTCCATAGGTCTACCACACCCTCGTCATGCGGCCAAGTCTTACCAGCAGACGATATAGCACCTGTGTCCCCGTATCGGTGGCCTGATCTGTCCATGTGTGAGTCAATCACTAGGTTGAGATCTCCCCCAATTAACAGAGGGCCATTAAGGGCCTGAAGGGACTCGGAAATTGCTTGTTTCAAGAAGTGTTCCTGACCAGAGTTCGGTGCATATAGTGAGGCTATGGTGAAGCCCCCCTACCAGGAAAGTGTGTGCCAGTAATCTACCCTTAATCTCTCCCACCTTGTCCCCCATGCTGCCGCGGAAGCTCCGGGAGACCAGAATAGCCACCCCTGCTTTCTTTGTCGGTAGCGAGGAAAAGAACTGTTGAGGGAAAGCACAGGAGCGCATCCTATGCCAGTCTTTAGGTAAGAGGTTGGTTTCTTGCAATAAGCATATGTCGGCACCGGAGTTCTCTAGGTATGAGACCACAGCCCTGCGCTTGATTGGGTTGTTCAGGCCCTTGACGTTAAGAGTTACTACCTTCAAATTGGACTCCATGATGGGAGGGCTACAAGATTACGATTTGTGTAAGGCCTCCTCACCTGGCGTGGCCAACAGTAAAACGAAGGATGATGTAGCCCCAAACAGTTCCCTGGCACACTGGGTCCGACCCACATCCCCAACCTGGATCCGAACCCCCTCCCCCCCTCTGCAAACTCCCCCAGAACGAATAAAATCCCCCCCCCGCTCCTCCCGGACCCCCCCTTCCCCACCCGTTTCCAACACCCCAAACTCCGGTGTTGCATCCTCTGCTCCAAGTTCCAACATGCAGTTCAGGATGGCAGCTCCCTCCCCCTCCTCCCACCCCAGTAACCCCCAAATCAGAACACAACATAGTCCCAGTCCTGCCAGTCCCGGCAGGGCTGTGGTAATGTTACTTGTGGGGGTCATCTCCAGTGGCGGCCGTTGCAGCTCCCCGCCCGTCACCACCCGCCATTCAAGCAGAGTATGCGCCAAGAGCCAGCTCTCCAGTGAATACCTTGTTCATTCTGGAGGGGGAAGTTTCACGGGCCACCTCAGCCACCGCCGTTGCTCTCTCCTGGGTGACCACAGAGGCGGCTGGCTTCAGGCGGTGTGCCGGGGATCTTCTATGGCGTACTGTTTGCCATCCTCCTTTGGTCGGTCCTGTCAGCTCCCTCGCTACTGTCTCGTCTGCGTCCAATTCCAGACCAAGGAGAGTGCAAGTGTCCTTCAGGGAGCGCATTTGGTGCAAGGTGCCATCCCACTTAAAGATCAGTCTGAACGGGTGGCCCCAGGAGTATGGGATTTCTTGCTGCCGCAGGAAGTCCGTCGCTATTTTGAATTCCTTTCGTTTTTGCAGAGTGATGGCCAATCGGTCTTGATACAGGGCGACTGGCTGACCCCTAAAGTGAAGGGGTTGCGCGTATCGAGCCTCCCTGAGGATTCTTTCTTTGAGCGGGAAATCAGGGAGGAACGCCAGAATGTCAGGTGGTGGAGCTGATGTTCTCCGGGGGAGCCCTACTCTATGTGCTCGGTCGATGCGGATGGTGAAGTCGGCGGGCTCCCCTAGAACATCGCGGAAAAGGTCCTGCAGATAGCCGGTGACGTCCAACCCCTCCGTTTTCTGAGGGATCCCCGAACCCGTATGTTATTGCGACAGGAGCGGTTTTCAAGGTCCTCTGCGTGGGCCTGGAGATCAACCTGTTGGTCGGTGAGTCGTAAGATCTCCTGTTGAAGCTGCTCGATCTCTGTGCTTCTGGATTGGTCGGCTTCCTCCACGGTCGCCACCCGTTCCCCAAGGCCCTCCACCTCTCGCCGGACTTCACGGACCTCCCCCGCCACATCTTGCTTCAGGGATTTAAAGTCTTCCCTGAGGGAGTTAAACAATGATTCCAGAAAGGACCTGGTGATGGGCACTTGATCATTGGCTGGTTCCGGCGTTGACCCCGTGATTTTTGGTGACGGGGGGGGTCTTTACTGGACTGGGGTTGGGATTTGGCCAACAGTTCCGGGAGCGTTTGGGTCACTTTCTTCCCTCTTAGGCTCGCCATTTTATGGCAGGTGGAGGGGCCCGGTGTAGGCTGTATCTCTAGAGGGGGAAGATCACAAGGGGAGGCAGAGCAGCCCCACAGGGTCCCAGGGGGAGGCAGGCCGCACTGTATCCCCTAGGGCGCTGGTAGACTGGAGGTCACCTCATCCCGAAGGAGGCCGGGATCCACCGAGGGCGGCGGGTAGCAAGAGGTCCCCTCAGAGCAGATTGGGAGGCTTCATGCGCCTCTAGTGGCCAGTGTGGGGGAGGCCAGGGGGGCGTCCACGTTTGCGGCGTCGTATTGACCAAGGAGGCCCTCTCCGAGGGCTGGGTCTCACCCTCCCCTTCTCAGTTCATGGGGCAAAGTAATTCCGTGCTCGATCAGCGGGCACCTGCCCTAGGCCCAGTCGGCTCAAGCACCGGGAGCTCGATGATGCTCCCCGGGTCCCCCGCAGCGCCCACCTCCTCTCCCCTCACCTCCTGATCCAGCGCTTGTCCATCGGGGCACTGTGCCCACCGCCACCGCCACTCCGCCTCTCCTCTGTTCGCCGTCAGTGGCAGCGGGCCTCGAGGGGGAGCAGTGGTCTCACGCTCCCAAGAGTGCGCTGCAGCCGCCTCGGCTCTCCTCCTAGTCCGGGTCCGGGCCCGGTGTCCTCTACTCGGGCTCCTCCGTGCTGGTCGCTGCCCCCACAAGGCTGTGGCCTCACAGCCCCGGTGCTCGTCAGGGCCCAATCCGGTTAGTTCTGGTGGCAAGGGCTCGGTTCCGGCACTCGGCAGCCAAAGCTGCTAGTCGTAAGGGCCGACGGCAGGATTCAGGACAGGGAGCCGCGGAGACCCACGTCGGACTAGGTCGCCATCTTGGTCACGCCCCAAGGATTGAGTTTTAGAATCATCCGAGTCAGATTCTGAGGTGGCCACCTTTTTCTGAAGCCACAAGAGTAAGCGTGCCTCTCTGACCCTTAAAGTTTTAGCAGAAAAGGTTCTGAATGCTTGCAGTCCTTAGGCACATGTTTTGGGTGTAGACAGTACAAACAATCTTTGTGGGGGTCTTCAGAATATAGTCTGCCCTTCCCACAAGATCTGCAGGGCCTGAAAAGTCTCTTTTGTGAGATTTCAGCCATTTTAGATATAAGATGGAAAACAGTAACTTCAATCCAGATGAAAAGACTTGCAGATAGAAAGGTCAAAAGTTCACTCAGGAACAAAACTGAGCAAGGCTCAGGGAGACTCCTTCTCACACGAAGGCGGTTGGAAATCTGAGGTATGGTGGCTCTGCTGGGGAGTGTGATGTCAGGGCTGGCAGGTGATTGGCTGGGCTTTGGACCACATAATGATGATGTTAGGTTACCATACAATTTTGTTCCCTATGGTTTTTTTTTTTTTAAAACCTTTATTTCGACAAAGCAATACAAATACAGACCTACAACCACAGGGGCCGGTCAGTAACAGCTAGCATTGAGTTCCATAAGCAATACACAGCTCATCAACCGGCAACCCGGAGGTCCGGCAGCGATAAAATTCACCCAGACGATATCCGTGTGATGGGAAGAGGATCAATGAAAGGTTTCACATTTTTTATTTTTAAAAACAAACAAAACAACCTAATCCCGAGGTGATGTGTGAAAGGTGTGTGACTGTCTCAAATAGCAGGGGTAGCGACTCAAAAAGACAACTATAAAAGGATATGAAAAC
The DNA here is from genome assembly GCF_964263255.1 of Lissotriton vulgaris. NCBI lineage: Eukaryota > Metazoa > Chordata > Amphibia > Caudata > Salamandridae > Lissotriton > Lissotriton vulgaris. The sequence continues at coordinate 583,940,565 of NC_141694.1, forward strand.
ATAGGGGGGGAATGAAGGGGTCAGGGTCAGACAACCAGGTGAAATACAGCAGGACAGAGACGTATGGAATGTTCGGTCACAGGGACTGAGGGACAGCAGTCGTTTCTACGAAGGGGGGAGTACAGATTTCTCCACAATACGAGTTCCATTGACCCCATATCCTTCCCCATTTCTTAGGTCATCCATGGGCAATGTACACAGTTTTCTCTCGGAACATGCACCAGTCCATGTTATCCTCCCAAGCGGAAACCAGGGGTTCCCTTGGAGACCCCCACAGCTGGGCGATGTCTCTTTTCACAATCATGTTGCCGAGGGTGGCCCATTGAGTCTGCGCTACACTATAGTCATTCGGCTCCCACACATTCAACAGACATCTCCTGGCCTCTGGCAAAAGCGAAACACCCGTGACTGCATCCATAACCTCATGCACTTGTTTCCAATACTCCACCACCCCAGGACATTCCCACAAAATATGAAGAAACGTAGCAAGCATACCACAGCCGCGCCTACACAATCCATCCAGAGAATAACCCATGCGCAGCAAAGTGGACCCGTAACATACACACAGTGTAGGATCTTCAATTGCACCAGTCGGAGACGCGCCGGGATCGCCACTTCCTTAGGAGAGGATATCGCGGCCTGCCAATCTTCATCGTCCAGCTCCAGCCCATCACCAATCCAGGCCCCCCGAAGCCGCACAAGAAGATCTGCACGATTATTAATCATCTTTTTATCAATGAGAGAGATGGTGCTGTCCGGGACATGCCCGTCAAGCACCCTGTCTTCCAAGGGAGAGGACTCTGGGATATCAGTACCAACAGGGAAGACGGATACAAGCGCGTGACGAACCTGCAAGTAGAGGAAGTGTTCCCTATCGCCCAGTCTATATTCTTGTTGGAGTTCCACAAAGGATTTGATCCTGTCCTTGACCCAGAGGTCTCCTACCTTGCTAATCCCTATAAGATCCCACTTGTCAAACCCCTTCGTTCTCCAAAGACAGCCCAGTCTCTCAGCCGCATAAAGCGGAGTGGCTCTGGTCAGCCGATCTGTCCATCCCGTAGCAGCAGTCGCTGCGCCCCACACTCGTACCGCAACCCTGGTAGGCCTGGTTAAATATTTTCCCGCCGACCTGGAGTACAGCGCCCTGTTATAGTCTCCTCCTGGGAGCTGCCATCTATCCATCTCAAATGCCGGGTTAGGATCGGGCCATATATTGCATGGTTGATGGCACTCAGCTGCGACGCCCAGTAATACCTTTTTATGTCAGGCAACGCTATACCACCGTCGTACCAGGGTAGGGTCAGTTTTGCCAACGCAATGCGAGGTCGCCCGCCCCATACCAGCTTCCTCTGGAGGCCCTCGATTTCCCGTAAGTAGCTTGCAGGCACCAGGTCAAGCGTGTTTTGAAGGGCATACAAAAAGCGAGGGAGGGACATCATTTTAAACAAGGCTGCTCTCCCAACCGGGGACAACGGCAGTCCGCACCATGCTGTAACGTCGAATCGAAGCCGGTGAAGTGGCGGGAGCAGATTCTTCTCATATCGTACGGCTGGGTCCAGGGAGATATAAATCCCTAAGTATTTAAAGCAGTCACGCGATACTGGTATCGGACAGAAACGGGGCAACAGTGGCACTTCCACGCTGAGCGGGTAGATACAGGATTTAGACCAATTGATGGCAAGACCAGAGTTTCTTCCAAAGGAACGCAATACGTCAAACAGCACTCCCAAGGACTTACGAGGGGAAGTGAGATATAACAGGATATCATCCGCGTATAGAGATATACGGTCCTCAAAATCAGATATCCACTTAATGCCCTTTAACGATGGCTCCCACCTAAGCCACGCCGCCAGGGGCTCAAGAGCGAGCGCGAAAAGGAGCGGTGATAATGGACATCCCTGACGTGTGCCTCTGCCAAGGACGAAAGGCTCCGAAGCCCTACCGTTTACAACCACTTGGGCCATTGGCTGTTCGTAAAGGAGTTTGACCCAGCCGATAAAATGAGGCCCGAAGCCAAATTTAGCAAGTGCCGCCCATAAATACGGCCATTCAATCGTGTCGAAGGCCATCGAGGCGTCCAACCAGACCAAGATGGCCGACTCACGAAGCGACCCCGCCCTTGCAAGCACACCATGGAGGCGGCGTAAATTGAGAGCCGTATTCCGGTGAGGAATGAACCCGGACTGATCTGGGTGTATCAGATCATCAATAACCGTGATCAAACGATTCGACAGGAGTTTTGCCAAGATTTTGGGTTCAACGTTCAGGAGTGAAATCGGCCGGTATGAAGAACATTGATCACATGGCTTCCCATCTTTATGAATAGATACAATAGAAGCCAATCTCTGATCTTGGGGAAAAAGCCCAAGATCGCGCAATTCCAGAAACATTTGGCGAAGGTGTGGCGCTATTTTATCCGGACACAATTTATACAGCTCTATCGGGAGACCATTTGGACCAGAGGCCTTCCCTGAACGAAGGGAGCGAATAGCGAGCGCTATTTCATCAGTAGAAAAATCCACCTCCATAAGCTCTCTATCAGACTCCGAGAGGCTAGGCAACACGATGTCCCTAAGTAGCAAGTGTGAATCCTCCTCCGGCCTGTCGGAAAACAGCGCGTAAACCTTCTGAAAGTGCTGAGCAAACACCGCAACTATACCATCCGGGTCCACGACCCGTTTACCGTCCTCACTCACCACAACAGGCACCACACGATTCAGCCTTTCTCTCTTACCCAGCCACACAATCAACTTCCCAGCCTTGTCTCCGACATCGTACAAACGCCCCTGTTGCTCACGACTCATCATCCTCGCCGCATCCGTCACCAGCACCTTGTAATCGGCTTGTTTAAGGGCCAAAACATGCAAACCCTCGGGTGTGACC